>NC_140482.1:32534992-33134992 GCF_051167445.1 Perissodus microlepis | reverse complement strand
CTCTCTGTGTGTTATCAGCTCATTGCTGCGTCTTAGGTTTGTCGGGCAAAGATCAGGCAGTGGATGAACTTCCACCCTCTGGCCTCAGGGGGCATTAACAAGCTCACTGTGGGTCACAAGTGCTCACAAGTGTTTTTGAATCAAAAGGCGTTCCACAGTGGTTCTTCTTTTTATTGTTTTACTTTCTCCTCCAATCAGAGGAAGAATGCACAGTGTGTGTAGTCCAGACTCCAGTGCACCCCCCCTCAACAGTTGCAGACATTACTTGGCCTGACCCTGTTGTGCGCCTCAGTTTTCCAGTAAATCTGCTGTAATAGTGGGGTCACATGTTGGAGTGTTGCTCACCACCTGCATTCTCACAGTCCTCTCCGTGTACAGGTGTGGCAGGCATGTTTTACCTGCAGGCTGATGTTTCCGTAGCTGTTCTTCAGCATGGCCACGACCTCGCTGTGAGACAGGCCGTCCACAGACTGCCCGTTAACACTGACGATCCTGTCTCCCACCTGAAAACACAGAGAGACACGTTTCCATCACTTCCTGGAGACTGCCTCATCTCTCCAGCCTTCTCCTACCCTTAAACCAAGCCTTTATACTTATAACTGATCCAACTTTTACTTTAGGGGGGGCATCGTGGCCCTGTGACGAAGTGTGCTCCCCGCCTGCACACCCACACAGCTACAGCGAGACTAAAGTTTGGTTTCAGCCTGTTTTTTTCACATGGTTGGTGGGTGCAGCGTTCAGGTGGAAAAGGCGTGGTCTCAGTCACCTTGAGCCGGTGGGTTTTAGCAGCGACTCCGCTGGCCTGAATCATGGCGATGAAGATGGGGATGTCACCCAGAGGACTGCCCTTCCCTCCTGCTACACTCACCCCAAGGGAGTCGCCGAGACCCTGAGATACACAGGTGGAAGAATAAAAGGAGAGCAGAATGACATCTAGCTTTAACCATGAAATCACAGCTACGGGTCTTTCTTATCCAGGACTCACTGTTTTTGTTTTTTCTTGTGGTTTGATGGAAATAAAAATATAAAATAAAAGGTGGACGCGGACCTTCTCACTGTGCGGTGACAGTGACATCTGGTCTGCACTATTCATGTGAGTTATTATTTTACAGCAATCCAGGGATCAGAGGTCAGGTGACCTACAGTGTGTTTGTATGTGCATGTGAGGTTATTACCCTGGTGATTTCCACTGTTCGGATGCCTTCGTCGAGCCCTGCACACACAGCAGAGAAAACGCGATCAGTGCTCTCTCTGTAATCAATACATTTGCATCACTCTGACCAATCACATGTGTCTACCTGAGGTGGAGGAAGTGATTTCACCAGTGGGCTCGGCGTTGTTATTGAGGGGCAGGCTTGAAGTTGGGGGGTCAGATGGCTCAGGGGACTGTGTGAGGGACGGAGCTGGAACGCCTGAGCTGTTTGTGCTGGCGTGACTCATCTGAAACAGGAAGTGTCATATCAGCTCACGCTGCTCGCCATGTCAGAGAAAGAAAATCTAGTTCAGGTGCTCCCAGGTGAGGAGGCATGTCCATCATCGCTTTACAGTTTACACAGGAAGCAGGTTTATTTTGTTAAAGCTGAGATCAGGACAATCCTGGCGCTCTGTTCCAGAATGAACTCAGACCCGGGGTGGGTCATCGTGGGAGAGAGGAGCAGAAGGAAAAGCTGGTGAGCCATCCAAGCCTGCTGGTTTGAATCCCTGCTCAGGTGTCCTGACTAACATAAGCACAAACAAAAAAACAGAAAGGACTAAACTCTGATTTAATGAACCTGTCTCTCTGTGCTCTTCTTCTCTCCTCTTTCCCTACTGACGGTCGCCCCTCCCCGAGCCTGGTTCTGCTGGAGGTTTCTTCCTGTTAAAATGGAGTTTTTCCTTCCCACTACCACCAAGTGCTTGCTCATGGCGATCTGATTGTTGGGATTTTGTATCTTTGGGCTTGTAGTATTGCTTATCTTACAGTGTTAGGGACCATCATAAATCTGAACTCTCTCACACCTGGCTCCCATGTGAGTTACGTCTGGATGTGATCCAGGAGGCAGCTTTGAGTCGGCCGAGCTCCAACAGGACAGGACCCCGAGCACACTGCAGGACGAACACACACACAAACACAAACACACACACACGTTAAACCAGACCACCTCAGAGCTGCAGTAAAGACTTTTATGGTAAACTAACGCTGAAGTTTGCATCAATTTGAGATCATCTCAAAAAAACGTGTGACGCTGACTTTGAGCGAAGTCGTGGAAAGCTTTAACAGTGGGAGGAATTTACTGTTGTGCTACAGGGCTGCAAATAACTGAAACATCCACATCCACGCGGGGAAACAGGAAGTGAGGGATGCTAACGCATTCCTGCAGCTCTGTGTTAACTCTGAAATGATTTCAGCAGCAGAAGCACATGATAAAAAGTCTGCTTTCAGAGTTAGATTCAGGTAGCGTGGTAAAGACCGAGCAGCAGTGTTGGAAGAGAAAGTGCTGGAACATGTTCCCTGAATTCCTCGTGCACTCTTTGTGTCCTCGAAATTTTACTTTTTCTACGTGAAGAAACACATTCATGCACCGCCTCTTTAGTGTTTGTGGAACAATCTGAATCCAGTAAACTGATTTTTTTTTAGGTCTGTCAGTGAAACACAGAAATCTCTCACTTCTAGTGACCGACCAATGAAAATGATCTGTTAGTGCATGAAATAAAAAGCTCCGCCTCAGCATGTGCTTCTGATTAAATGTAGTATCAGTACTTCTACAGATCAGTGTTACTGCAGTAAACGCTCAGAGTACTGTTCAGCACCTTCAGGATGGCAGCCACGGCTTCCTGGGAGGCATGTCTCGCGTCATCACCGTTCACTGACAGAATCTGATCTCCCTGCATCAGCCGGCCGTCCAGCTCAGCGGCGCCCCCTCTGACCACCTCTGAGATAAACACACCGCTGCCACTCCTGGGACAGACAGACAGACGGACAGACAGACAGATGACATTTATCATCTGTAATCAAAAAACCGTTCCAAGACAAACTTTAAGCAGAAACAGATTTAACTCTGATGTTTTCCTGTCGTTATAATCAAAAATGAGACGTAATCCTCCTAAAATCAGATCTCATGACTTCCTTAATTTTCCTGACAGGGTTTTTTTTTTTAATGCGGACCTCTTCCCGACGATGCTGAGCCCCAGCCCTCTGCCGCTCTTCTTCTGCAGCTCCACCTTAAAGACGTCCAGGTTCTCCTCATCTCTGTACTGAGCCTCGTCCCTCAGGACTGTCAGACGGACCTTAGCCGGTGTCTGACGCAGGGCGGCGATCGCCTCCTCGTGGGACGCCCCGCGGAGATCCACTTCATTCACCTACACACACACACACACACACACACACACACACACACACAGACTGTGGATGTATGAGCTGTGTTTGAGCAGGTAGAGCTGAAGCAGGTTCGTTTCTGAGCAGACAACATTAGATTCAACTTTCAAATCTAAATATCTTTTTGATCCAACTGAGTTTTTGACGACTCTGCAGAAGGTCGGACCTCCTACTGTGAGCAGTAACTACATTCGCCAGCTAACGTTATGGCTTGTATACATCCTGTTAATGATGTAATGACAGGTGGATGGGCGCCTCCTCCCGTGGGTGGTGCTGTGTCTGTGAATACCTCCAGTATCTGGTCTCCGGCCCACAGACGCCCATCTCTGGCTGCAGCTCCTTCTTCGTACACCTCGTGGATCATGATGGCATCCTAGTGGAGAAACAAGAAGAGCGGGTGAGGCCTGGGTAGAGTCTGTTCATGAACTGAAGATGAAGAAGACTGATCTTCATCATCAGAGTGGAACGCTGTCCTGGCTTCATGTTAAACACTAGGGATGGGTATCGTCACTGATTTCTAGAATTGATTTGATTCCAATTCACAAGGTCCTGATCCGATTCGATTCAATTTTGACTCCGACATTTAGAAATATTATAATCTCTCTCTCTTCAAATATTTTTAGAGTGAAGCACAAGTAACGATTACAAAAATGCCCCATGGGCTGACATCGCTTAATTTTTATATTTTTAATCACCAAGAAAGGGGGAAAACAACAACAACAAAAAACGAAACAGACAACCAAGACGGTAGAAAATACCAAACAACAACAAAAAAAAAAACCCTCCCTCCCCACACCCTTCCCTGATCCCAGAGTGCGATCACTTTGTTATAACCTAGGGTAAAGCCCACATAGTAGTTTCTTGTTTGTCCATAGTTTCCAGATACTCAGTGAGTGACCTCCAGATTTGATCATAGTCCTCCAGTTTGTCATTTATAGAAATATTATAAATCTGATCATTTATAACTGGTGGGTATTAACCCTAGAACACTATTGCTATAAATAAACTATAAATAAACACAATCACTAATACCGGGTGATTTTTACTCGATATAATATGACCAACAAAAAGTACTTGTCATCAAAATATATCAAAATATGACAACACATGACAAATCAGAGTGGTCTGCTTTTACTTTCAACTGTGCCATGTCTAACAAAAAAAAAGTGTCATGGGGTGACCCTAAAATAATGCTCCAAAATGTAAATGTATTTGCTTGGGTGAAAATCACACAGTGATAGTGTTCTGGGGTTAACCAAGCAAATAATTCAGAAAACAGAGATTTGAGATGAGAAACTGTTCTTAAAGTACACTGACAGAGAGAGAAAGAGCTGTGCAGGAAGTGTGATTTTATTGTGGTGGCAGTAAAACAGCAAAAGTAAGAGGGAATTCATGACGATGTTTATGTGAAGCGAAATGTGAAGCGTAGTTTGGATCTTCTTTTGCTGCTGGTTCAGTCAACTTTCATTGGAGAGTGATTAAACCTGCAGCTTCAGAATCTGTGAGCTTTCAGCTCCAACTGTACGTACACGTCTGGGTACGTGCCATCGGGTGAGAAAGACAACATTTCACTGATTCTGATGCGTTGGGGCCGCGCTTTGTGTTTACGTCTTTTTGTGGAATCCTGCTCTCATTTACTGCGTTAGCTGTTTGGTGGTTGTTGAAATAGTTTTGTGAGGTTTAACCTTAGATTCTGGCGTTTCTGGCAAAATACATTTATATTTAAAAATTGATTTGGGATTTAATGAATCGATATGACTTTATTCAAGCCGAAATCGATTTTAATCAGAAAATCGATTATCGAAAAAGGCTGAGCATTCTCAGCACCGTCCTCGATGCTGAGGAGAGTGTGAGACTCTCACTCAAGTCTGTCTCACACCAAATACTAAACACAGATTCTACAGGTAAAGTGTGAATGTCAGGCTTTCTGTCACAGAATGGTGTGTCCAGCACTCATTCCTGATTGCCTGTCAGTCAGCCGGTTATTTTCTGTAAAAACCTTATTTAACAGAGAAACAATTTAGCTGCACACGTGAACATCTAGCGTGTTTGGTGCCAGTTTAGCTCAGTGGGATGAGCTGGCAACCACGTGCCATGGGCCCGGGTTGGAGTCTGACCCGCAGACCTTTGCTGTCTTCCCCTCCCTCTCTCTCCCTGCTTTCCTGTCTCTCTACACTGTTACTATCAAATAAAGGCAAAAACAATAATTAAAAATAAAAAATCTGACACTTTTTAAGGAGTTTCCAGCATATGTGATCCTTAATAACTTTAAAAGGATGGACAGTAACAGCTGTTAGATCATCACTGATGCTCACAGCTGGTAACAAAAGCAGGTATAGCACTGGACTGTAAAGTTACACACTGTGTGTGTGTGTGTGTGTGTGTGTGTGTGTGTGTGTGTGTGTGTGTGTGTGTGTGCGCGTGTTACCAGCTGTGTGTCTCTTCCTCCCACTATACTGAGTCCCAGTCCAGATCGACCTTTGCAGATCTCGAGCAGTGTCTCCTGACCAGGAACCACAGCACAGCAGGTTGGGTCTGAGGAGGACGAGGATCAGTTTACTCTTAGAAACATGAAGTCTGCATGTCGATCTGATTTTTCACAGTTAAATGTCTGTGTTTGTACCTCTGTGCTGATCGGGGCTGATCAGAGGAGGAGAAGCTGCCATCTGTTTACTGTGTGACTGGACACACACATACGCACACACACCCACACACAGATCAGATGTATTGATAGAGGCTCTTGTGTGACTGATAAGAAACTGAGCAAAGTGAAATAAGTCCATAATAACAGTAACCACATGATCTCATCTTTAACTTAAAGGATATGGGCGCTTCCTGTGAGGTTACCTGCTGCTCCAGTGTAGCCTGCAGCTCATTTTCTGGAGACTCTGCAGCTTTCAGCCTCTGCAGAGGAAACAGAGCAGAGCGGGTCAAGGAGACACATTCATGTCCTCATTCAGTCACATTTCTGGGACATCTGGAACAAAACCCTCTGAGGACAAAGTTTGTAATATGAAATATGTCGTCTTGATGCATTCTCAATCATCCAGGTAAGTAAATCTCCAAAGGTTGATTCTGTTCATCTGGACGCAGCGTTTTCAGTGGGAGAAACGTTTCGTCACTCATCCAAGTGACCTGTCCAGGATGTGTACATCCTCATCATTGAAAGAGTGTCCACTGGCCTGTAGGTGTGAATTGCAGAGTCCTGGCCTGACGAGGTGGCTCTTCTGTGTTGTGCCATCCGCTTTGCCAGAGTTTGTTTGGTTTCCCTGATGTCCTGGCAATCCTCCTGGCACTTAACTGCGTACACTATGTTACTCTGTTTGTTTCGGGGGACCGGATCCTTGGGGTGGAACAATTTTTGGCACATCAATGATGAGGATGTACACATCCTGGACAGGGAGGAACGCTGGTTTGAATGCGGAGTCAAGGAGGCCATTTACGTGAAAAGGGAAAGACCATCTCTGAATCGAGGAGGGGGCCTGAGGGTACATCTTTCGCCATCATACAATGCTGTGATTGCAGCCATTCCCCAACTCTCTGTGAATGGTACTCACGGCCATTGATCAGTGGTTGTTGATCAATGGTTGTTGGTCAATGGTCATGAGAATTTGCATAATCATGATGAAGGAACTGACCTCCCAGCCTACTGTTCCTTCAGTGGGCTGGTTTCAGTTATTATGCAAATGTACTGTTTATAAGATTTGGGAAACCTGCAGTCAGCTGAGACTGAAGAAGTCTCCCACTGAAAACGTTACGTCCAGATGAACAGAATCAACTTTTGGAGATATGAAATATGTCCAAATAAAATCACTCTTCTGGCTGTTTTCACTTTCTTGGATTTTGGAGACCTGCAGGTCTAAGGGTATGTTTTACACCTTATCTCATCCGTCACTCATAATTGTTGATGAGATTCATACACAGGAAAAGCTTTTTTATAGACAGAAAGATAAAGTTGACGATGGTCAGGAGTAAACAGAAGACAACAGTTCCAAAATTGGGAAAAGTTCACATGAAGTCTGGTCTGTTTGATCAGAGAATGTCAGTATTAAGGTTCCCAAGGGTGAACATTGCCATAATAATCTGAACAATTACACCCTGGGGGCGGAGTCTGATCCCTGTACCTTTCTGAAAGTGTTGGCCTCTCTCAGACTCTCGGGGACGCTGTTCCTGCTCCTGCTGTTCTGCTTGGCTTCGTCGCTTGGCTCGTCCTGTTAAGCAGACCTCAGATCAGCTCACACTTACAACTCGTTCCCACGTTTCCGTTTCAGATTCAGCTTCACACTCACCGGCGTGTCCGACAGCGGGTGGAGCGTCAAGCCTTCGGGGGGGCAGGGCCCGTCAGAGGGGGTGGATCCACTGAGCAGGGTGGGCGAGATACACTGACATACAAACACAAAGAATGAACTTTGGTGCTCGTCTCAAACAAGCAGACGCCACTTTCTTCTCTGTGGAGGTCAAAGCTGAACGTTGTTGTGTTCTGAGCGCGGTCACACAGCTGATGGACTTCCACATAAACAATCAATAACCGACTGTTTTGCGACCCTAACCTTTAAATATGAATAGTTTTTCTTCTTTGTGCAAACACTGAAGGGTCATCCGTCTGTGAAACACTAACATACATCTTCACAAAGGACAGGAAACATTACCTGAAAACTTTTACCTACACCTCTTTCTTTCTTTTTCATCAAGACGACCAAACAAATCAGATCAAAACATTTTACACACAGCAGTCTGAACATTTTGAGGATTAAACCACGGTCATTAAAGAGAACTCCATCCTGCCATTACTCACACTTACATGGACGTTTGGCAAAATGATCTCACGGTGACCTTCACCTGCTTCCTCTGGTCTGTTTTCAACTTTGACGACAAACCTTTTTATTCTTTTCACACTATCTGGCTGGCATCATAAAGGTTTACACCACTTAATGTCAGCTATATTGCGGCTTGATGATGACGTGAAGACGTCATGAAAGTGACCAAGCACTGACAAGGTAGCAGTGTATATATATTTTTCTCAAAAAGGCGACATTAACGAGTCTGTAATCACTCAGCCTGACACAGTGACATTACAACAGATAAAAATACTGCTTCATTCAACAAAAGGATTTTAAATGCAGCACCTGATATTTATACCAGGACAAGTGTCACTGCTCAAAACTGGAGAGCACATATCCAAAGGTATGGGGACAGAGAAGCTGTATCCCGAGTGTGTGTGTGTGTGTGTGTGTGTGTGTGTGTGTGCGTTTTCGTTTACCTCATGGCTGGCTGGGCTGAGGGAGGGTGGTGGAGGGGGAGAGGGGAAGGGAGGGACGGCCATCTGGTTTACTGCATCGTCGTTTCTGCGGAGACAGAGGATAACGAGTTTTTCACTTCAGTTTGAACAGACTGCTACACACACACGCCCACGCCTGTACTGTATTTGATCTCTCCTTTATCTGTGACACTCTGCCCTTTGTTCATGTGAACCATTCATGTCTAATTACTGACTCTGTGGTAGAAGAATTTGTGGAATTGTTTTATAATATCGTGTAAATATAATCCCTTAGAGATAGGATAGGGTGAGAAGTTCAGCCATTCGGGAGGGGCTCAGAGTAAAGCTGCTGCTCCTCCACATCGAAAGGAGCCAGTTGAGGTGGTTCGGGCATCTGACAAGGACGCCTCATGGGCGAGGTTTTCCGGCCATGTCCCACTGGGAGGAGGCCCCGGGGCAGACCCAGGGCATGCTGGAGAGATATCTCTCAGCTGGCCTGGGAACGCCTTGGTGTTCCCCCGGATGGGGGGCTTCTGGGCTTCTCTGCTTGGGCTGCTGCCCCCGCGACCCGGCCCCGGATAAGCCGAAGACATGGATGGATGGATGGATGGATGGATGGAGGGTTTTATAATAATCTACCTGAAACTGATGATGCATGTGGCATCCTTCAATTTGCAATGTCTAAAAATTCTAGATAAAGTGGCTCCTCTCAAAATCAGAAAGGCAGCACTGTAAAATCCCCGCCCTGGATCACAGAAGCTATCCGCAGCTTTAGGCAAATCTGCCGTTAAACTGAGCGCCTGTGGAAAGCCACAAAACTTGAGGTTCATAAGCTCCACTTAAAAGAGCTATTATCTACCTTTAACAACATAGTGAAAGATGTGAGAGCCACTTATTTCTCTAAACTACTTGCAGTAGGAAAAAGAAATCCTAAGGTTCTTTCGATACAGTCAATAGCATCATCTCTCCTCCAACTCCATGTATACCAGTCTTCTCAGATATGGATTGCAATGCCTTTTTAAGATTTCTCCAAGATAAGATTAGTGGCCTAAGAGAAAATATAACTCCCCTTCAACTGTGATCTCCCACATCCCATAATTATGGAGTCTTTTCACCCAGTTTCTTTAAAAGATTCATCGGAAATACTAACTCAAATGAAACCCTCAACGAGTCCAGTTGATGTCTTACCTACTTCTCTGTTTTTGACACCATTGGGCCCTCTGTGGTCACGTTGATAAACTTTTCCCTGCTGTCTGGCTCTGTCCCCAGGTGCTTTAAACAGGGGGTTATTCAATCTCTGCTGAAAAAGCCTAACCTGGATCCAACACTTCAGACAAGCTACAGACGCATCTCAAAACTTCCTTTCATTTCTAAAATATTAGAAAAAGTCTCGATAACTTTCAGTCAGGTTTTTGAAAGTTACACTCCACAGAGACAGCTCTCCTTAAAGTCACAAATGACCTTTTGATGGCCACAGACAGAGGTGTTTGCTCAGTCCTTGTTCTACTGGACCTTAGCTCAACCTTTGATCATCAGATCTTAATCCACCACTTAAATCACATGGTAGGGATATCTGGATCTGTCCTAAAATGCGTCACATCATTTCTGGCAGTTAGATCACTTTTGGTTTCAGTAGGAAACCTTTGGTCAGATATAGCTGAATTTTCATGCGGGGTTCCACAAGGATTGGTTTTAAGCCCCTTGTTATTTTCATTATATATTCTGTCTTTAGGCCTTATCATTAGCAGTTTCAAAATGATTTCCTACCATCTGTATGCAGATGATATCCAATTGTATATCTCGTTTAAACCTTGGGAATTAGACAAATTATCCATCCTAATGGACTGACTGAATGAACGCAGACAAGACTGAGTGTTTAGTTCTTGCTCCAGAGAGTATCAAGCCTAAAATCAGACAACATGTCTGACAAAGGCATCTTTAAATCGCATTCAAGCAGTGCAAAATGCCGCAACAAGGCTGTTAACCCACAGTCATGAATTCACTCATATCACTCCCTTGTTAAAGTCCTTGCACTGGCTTCTGGTTGGGTATAGATATCAGTTTAAAATCCTCACTCTAATTTTTATGTCTTTACGAGGAGAGGCCCCCACTTATATCATCGAGCTTCTTCACCCTTACTCTCCAAACCGGATCTATAGATCCACTGATAGTGGTCTTCTGACTATTGCACGGACCTGTTTGAAAACAAAGGATCACGCTTTCCAAACCCTAGCACCAATACTCTGGAACAGTTTACACCCCCTCTACGCACCACCGACTCTGTGACTTCTTTTGAAAAACAGCTGAAAACACATCTTTAAGACAGGCATCTGGGTAACGTTCTTGTGTAATATGTTGTTTTGTCTGATATGTTTTTGTATTCCTTGTAAAGTACTTTGTAACACATTCCTGTCTTAAAAAGTGCTATACAAATACATTTTACTTACTTACATCATGCAGGATGATGTAGAGCTGTGATTGGCCTGAGGGATAACATGCAGTGTGTCACATGTGACGCGATACTACAGTGACATGATAATGGAAACAGCCTGAATCCAAGTGCCTCCCCTCTGACTCAGCATTGAGCAACAAAGATGGATTTACTTGAGCAGGACAGACTGAATCTGCTCTGGAACTATGCAAAGCTTTGTGACTGTGCCATCAGATTCACCAGTCTCTCTGGTTTAAACTCAGAATGTCTGTTGGTTTGGAATTTCCAGAGTGCGTCGTGGAGGTGCAGCAGAGCTGTAACAGCTGCAGAGTAGCTGCAGCTCACCTACAACTTGGACAGAGCAGTGCAGCTCTTTAAACTGCAGCAGCATGACGGTGATGCTTCACATAGCTGAGGGTCAGGGCCCAACAACAGGCTAAAGAAATCTGTGATCCCGGGAGAATCCACAGAGGAGGACAACCGGAAACAAAGCTCCACAGTCCGAGGTCCTCCTCAGCAGCTGCAGGTTTCATCTTTTTAATCTTTTTTTAAGTAAAAAAGAAATAAAAACAGACAGATGTTTCAGTTTTACTGTGAAGGCGTCTCCTTGTGTGCTCTTTCGAGTCTCACACTGCAGCATCAGCAACGGTTTTCTCTACGTTGTCATCCATCTGTCACTTTGTGCTGCTGTAGTGAACACTCCTCACTGATGACTCACTCATGTTTCCTCAGCGTAGTCTGTGCAGCTCCTGGTTTCCTCACACCTGTGGGCAATCCCCACCTGGTTTCCCCCTCCAGGTGGGAACCCCAGTTTTGTTTTTTTTATCTCTCCCCGGATCTTAGTTTGATCAATACATTTAGAAAAAAGGAAACACAGATTTACACAAAAAAATAGAAAAACACAAAACCATGAGAACAAACTTCAGCTTCACAAACAGTATGTTCAAACCTCATCACCCCTGCACTGCAGGGACAGCTACGCCAGCACTTTCTCATAAAACACTGTCACTTAGTGGTGAAATCTTAAATATTGATTCATCCATTTTCTTCCACGGATCTGAAATTTGATACATTCGGATCACAGCTCTGCCACACCTGCAGAATTTGTGTGTTTATGCCTTACGCAGCAGGTATCTTCTGGCTGTCAGCGTGACTGATTGTAAAATGATGTCTGATTGGATAGAAGTCAGGAAATGGGTTGCCTGCTCATTCGATCACTGAGGTCACTAAAAAGTTTGCAAAGGAGTTTCTTGTCGTGGTTGCTGGTTTCAGCTCTGATTGAATAGAACGTAGTGTTTGCTTTGGAACTGAAGGACCCGTTACAGTCAGAAAGGAGGCCAGAGAAAGCAAACGATCCAGGCCGTATTCATCTGACCCCAAAAAGGCAAAATTGTGATGATGGAAATGTTCAACTTCATGCCAGGACATCACAAACCTAAGACGATATTCAACCTTTATGTATAGTCTCTGCATACATCAACACACTGCAAAGTTCTCATGTCTTGGCTGACTCGCGAATGAGAGGAACAGCAGGCTGGAACAAAGCAGAATTACGTTTTAAACACTGACGTGTAAACAGAAAATGCAACGCTGTAATGGCAGACAGTGTGACACCATCTCTCCTCCTCCTCTTCCTCTCCTGATAGGGCCATAGCTGTAATCCAAACTCAGGCTCAGTCCACTGGGCCCAGCTGAAGCTGCATTTATTATATCTACAACTGCAGCAACAGCTTGGCGGGTAACAGAGCAGAAAACCGCAGCAACGCCCCCCAGAGAGCCGGCAGACATGAAGGAGGGCGTAGCGCCATGTGGAACAACTCCGCCGTCACTTCAAACCCTCAGAGGAGGTGTCTGAAGCTCGTTGGATTTGAGGCATCGCCATTAAATGGAGCCATCTGCATCACAGGAGCCGCTGAGGTCCTCGTCCTGTTCTTGTGTTCATTCTCAGAGCTCATTACTGCAGCATTCAGTCCGAGGATGCTGAACACGGCGAGAGCGCCAACGTCCTGCTGCTCTGACACGATTCAATCAGAGCCGCAGGAGGAAGGAAGAAAAAGAGAGAGAGAGCGCGCGCGCGAGAGAGAGCGATAGAGAGAGAGAGTGAGAGGACCATCATAAGAGTCAAAACAGAACACTGATAAGATCAGGGAATCATGGGAGGAGTCCCTTCATCTCTTCCAAACACACCACCACCTCCTCCTCTCCCTCCTCCGCCATACTGATTCCTCCTAAAGACCACGTTTACCCTGAGAGGCGGACGGCACTCACGCTGCAGGAAGAATAAAAGTCCTGAATGCAGCACAGAGATACAAACTCAACTGCAGGAAACAGCTTCCTTCATTTAATCAGCTAAAGAAAAATATTCACAAGGAAAAATTACATTTAATATAATGATCATAAAAACATAAAAAAGTTGCTGCGTTTTAATATTTCAAATTCAAAAAACAAAGGACGTTAAGAAACAGGAGACATAACATCATGTCCAGAATATCTGCATAGTGTTCAGAGATGAGCAGTAACGCGTTACAAGTAACACTGTTACTTTTTTCAAGTAACGAGTAAAGTAAGGGATTACTATTGCAAAAAAGTAATTAGATTACTGTTACTTTCCCGTAAGCATGCTGCGTTAATGCGTTACTAAACCATGATTTTGTTTGTGAGTGTGTCTCATGACACTGACGTAAGCACGTGCAACGTTTGTGGTAACAGACATGTGCAGATCAACAATGGATAATATGGAGTGCGAGTATGACTATACAGCGTTTAAAGCATGGAAGTACTGACCTTACTTTGAGTATAAATCCGTAAAAAGTGACAAAAAACATTTGCATGTGCTGTACTCTCCGTGGGAAGAAAACTTCTTTCTAGAGCGTAAAAAACCCTAAACTTCTGAGCAAGTACCTAGCATGCTGCCACGGGAATGTGAAATTCACAGAGAAACTCTCGGATCCCCCCACTGACAGGACTGCTGCAGCAACGGGCAAACCGCCGCCTGCTCCACTTCTGCTAAACAAGTGAAAATAGATTTAAGAGTGACAGGACTCAGTGCCGCTGAATCTTTGATTTTATTTATTTTCTGCTGTCTTTTACTTGCATCTATTTAAAAGAGTGAGTGTAAACACAAGAAACGATTTCATTTTATATGCTGGAATATGCAGAAAATAGGTTTAAATGTTAAACAAACTGAAGTCAAAGACGGTTGAATATAATTTAATTTTGCTTGATGCAATGAGCATAAGGTTAAAAGATTAAAACTAATAAAAAGTTTTAAAAAGAGACTTTTTCCATTTGATTCAATTTTATATGATGGATTATACAGAAAAAAATAGAATTGGGCTGAAAGGTCTATTGGTTTATTATCTATTCAGGTTGTCTATCATGTTTTTAAAAAGTAACTAAGTAATAAAGTAACTAATAACTTTTGAAAATAAGTAATCATGAGTACATGATAGTTCAGTGTAGACCCTTCTACTTGCTGAGAGAGCTCACACCGGTCACAATAATAGCAGTTTATGTGCCACCGCAAGCTAATGCTAAGTCAGCCATGAAGCTACTCCAGCGCTCCATTAATAAACAGATAACAACGCAACTGGACTGCGCTGTGATCGTGGCAGGAGATTTTAACCATGCAAACCTGAAATCTGTCCTGCCTGGATTCTTTAAAAACATGATTTTTCCCGACGAGGGAAAACAACACACTGGACCAGGTTTACACCAACATCCCAGATGCTTACAAAGCCACCCCACTGCCTCATCTCGGACTCTCTGACCATCTCTCTCTGTCCCTGATCCCTGGTTATAAACCTCTAATTCAAAGACAAAAACCATCTGTAAAAACAGTACGAGTGTGGACCACGGAAGCCACCATGGCCCTACAAGACTGTTTTAATAACACGAATTGGAGTGTATTTGCCGAAGGATCAGACTTGAAGGGCCACACATCTGCTGTACTCTCATACATCAACTTCTGTAGTGAGAGAGCACACCTCCTCCACCCTCATTCTGAACGAAGGCGTTCCACAGGGGTGTGTCTTCAGTCCCCTCTTATCCTCACTTTTCACCCATGACTGTTCTTCAATCCACACCAGTAACACCATTATAAAATTTGCTGATGACACCACCATCATAGGACTGATCGACAACAACAACGAATCAGCCTACAGAGAGGAGGTTCAGCATCTGAAGCGATGGTGTGACAACAACAACCTGCATCTGAACACAGCCAAGACCAAGGAGACTGTAATCGACTTCAGAAGAACAAAGCAATCTGAGCACTCTACCCTCTACATTGATGGGGAGGAGGTAGAAAGGGTAGAGAGCCTTAAGTTTCTTGGAGTCCACATCTCGGCCTGGTCCACAAACCAGGTAAGGTTTGTGGACCAGGTGGGGAAAGCACAACAAAGGCTGTACTTTCTCAGGAAACTGCGTCAGGCCCAATTACCCTAATGACTGCTAGTAAACTTCTACCGCTCCACCATTGAGAGCCTTCTGACTTATTGCTGCACACTCTGGTTCAACTGCTGCACTTTGGAGGACAAGAGGAAACTGCAGTGGGTGGTGAGGGCAGCAGAGCGGGCAATTGGCACCTCACTAACCCCCCACAGAGACATTTATACTGGCAGACTTCAGAAGAAAGCCAGCATCATCATCAAAGACCCCTCGCACCCTGGACACTCACTTCCCCCCCCTTCCTTCTGGTAAACGCTACAGGTCCATCAGGTCAAAGACAAACAGGCTACCCTACCTCCACCCGGTTTGGAGGACAACTGCACTCATGGGCATTACATTTTATTTATACATCATATCTCTATAACCGTATTATTATAATAGCAACAGCATTTCCCCCCCCCAATGTGCAATATCACTGATCACACACTGCACCTCACAAAGCACCTGCTCCTCAGATGGCATGTATGTGTATATATATACGCAAGCGTGTATGTGGAAATATGTGTGCGTATGTACGCACACATGCATATATGCATGTATATATACATATATGTATGTATGTATGTATGGGTGCATCTGTACGTATGCAGGTGTATGAATAAGTTGTACATATCTTTCTTGTGTAAATGTAAATCTGTGTTATTATGTAAATACTTACTTACACTATTGTGTATTTCACACGGAGAGATGCCAAACTGCCTTTCATTGTTCTTGTAACAGTGACAATAAAGAGCTATT
Organism: Perissodus microlepis; assembly: GCF_051167445.1. Lineage (NCBI taxonomy): Eukaryota > Metazoa > Chordata > Actinopteri > Cichliformes > Cichlidae > Perissodus > Perissodus microlepis. The sequence goes on along the minus strand of NC_140482.1, from coordinate 33,118,762 downwards.
CTATTCTATTCCTTATTGGAGAAGTAATCAGTAATTAGTTACTAATTACTTTTTTGAAGTAACTTGACCAACACTGGTAGTGTTACAGATATCTCTGTGTCAGCGCAGATCAGCATTTGTTACAGCTACAGTCAGGTTTATCTGTTATGCTGCATTCATCTTACACCAGCAGAAGAGAAGACTAACAATCACACAAACACTAAGTTGGAAACATCATCAGACTTCCTCTCAACAGTTTTGTGAATAATTACAAAAATAAAACAATGTAATGCTGCTAAATCAGGTGAAACGCATCAGTCAGGTTTCTGACGTCAGACGTCTCTGATGTCAGAAATCAATGATTCGATCAGGTCTCGTTAAACCTGTGAAGTCTGCGGGTTTTGATTGACCATCAGTTACACGTTTCCATCACTGTCTCATGCCAACACTACAGCTGTCAGGAAGTGACAGGCACTGGCGCCGGTGGGTTGATGATGACATCACAGACACATCAAAGTCAGCTGATTGTTGGTTGCCGCTTCCCCGGCTCAGTGAGCACTGATCTCCTGTTTTCCCTGTGATTTACTTGTTTCCATGCCGACACTGGGGTGCAGTGAACAACCAATCAGATGCGGTAAAGGAGATCTTTAGCAGTCTCACACTTCAGACTGACAACTTCATCCACCTGCATCTTTTCGCATCAGCCTGCAGAACAACCCCACCATGACCCGTATGCCCCGTGGAGGAGCTGCACGAGTCACGATAAATCAACCAATCAGACGGGGTCATCCTCTGACCGCTTACCTGTCACACTACACCTGTGACACTACAGGTGTCACACTGCAGTGTTTCATGTCTCATATTGACCTGCTTTCTTTAATAAAAAGAAAATCAATTGAATAACTTTGAGATGCTCAGCAGTGAAATCTTAACTAAACATCAACCTGGTGGTTTGACCCCATCAAAATGCTCAGTATGAGCAGCTTAATATTTCCTGTTTTTCTGCTACAGTTTCATGCAGAATTAGCCCCGTTATTAAAGTATGTTGCAGGGTGAGGCCCCATGAGACGCTTGCTTAGCTCCGATGTTTGTCTTTGTAAGACACCGGACCAGAGTCTGTGTGATAAATCTGCCAATCATATAACAGGGGCAGGGATAGCTCAGTAGGTAGAGTGGTGGCCCCATGATCGGAAGGTCAGGAGTTCGATTCCCCTGAACAGCTACCCTGAGGTACCCCTGAGCAAGGTACCGTCCCTACACACTGCTCCCCGGGCGCCCAGTGGCTGCCCACTGCTTCACTGAGTGAATGGGTTAAATGCAGAGAGGAATTTCCCCACGGGGATCAATAAAGTACACTTACTTTCTTTCTTTCTTTCTTTTCAGTCAGGAAGTCTTAAAAGCAACATGATGCAAAAACCATGTAAACGTGATCTCATACAGAGAAAAACATCCTGAAGAGAACTGAAGAGAAAATCCGCTGATCTACTGCAGCTCCCTCTCAGGAGGTCAGAGCTGCTTTGACCTGGTGGGCTGGTATGAAGCTATGGTGGTGTTGAAAGTGGGTTGGGATGAAGCTGCAGGGACACTGGGAGTGGGTTAGGATAATTCTGTGGGGATGGTGAGAGCAGTTTGGGATGAAGCTGTGGGGATGTGAGAGCAGGTTGGGATGAAGCTGTGGGGATGGTGAGAGCAGGTTGGGATGAAGCTGCGGGGACGCTGGGAGTGGGTTAGGATAATTCTGTGGGGATGGTGAGAGCAGTTTGGGATAAAGCTGTGGGGATGGTGAGAGCAGGTTGGGATGAAGCTGTGGGGACGCTGGGAGTGGGCTGGTATGAAGCTGTGTGGACATGGCAGTGAGCTGGGATGCTGGGAGTGGTTGGAATGAAGCTATGGGGGACGCTGGGAGTGGGCTGAGGTGTTGCTGTGGGGACGCTGGGTGTGGGCTGGGATTAAGCTGTGGGGATGCTGGGAGTGGGCTGAGGTGTAGCTGTGGGGACGCTGGGTTTGGGGCTGGTATGAACCAGTGGGAACAATGAGAGTGGGTTGGGATGTGAGCAGTCAATGATCTGCGATTTTCGTCGTTCTGCAAATATCAAATCAAAGAGTGCATGAGAGCCTTACTCACACATATACCCGCTAATCAGTAACCTCCAATCAAAATCTTCAAATTTCTCTCACCAAACCTGGAGAGAGGTACGGCCTGAAGCTCAGAGAAGGATTTCAACTTAAGTGTCTCTCATTCTGCTGTTTCTCTGATGGCTGAATTTAAGTGATGAGTTAAATTAGAAGAGAACAGTGAGGACTTCATTCCTCACCTCTGCCACTGACATCCTGTCGAAATGAGGGCTGCAGACAAAAAGTTGAATCCAATTTTTCCTTTTATCAAAGCTAACGTCTGCTTTTCACACTTCAAACATGAACAATCTGTGCTGATTAAAGTCTGAGCACATTCACCTGAAACCATCTCCTCCCTTTCATCTCTCCTGTGCTGATAATTTGATCCACTTACAGCTCCGTCACATCCCATATCAGGTGAAACTGAGTGACAATGTGGATAAACTCTCCTCAGAAAGAGGAGGATAAGTGCGATGGTCTTCATCCTGTCAGGCTGAGGGTTTAAATCTGCGTGGCGGAGTGCTAACCCGGCCCTGTGAGCCAGGCTTTGGACTTAAACACACCCGCTTGCTTCAAAGCTGCAAATCACAAAAGATCATTTATGGATCTGCGGAGGAAGAGGAGGAGGAACGAGGAGTATAATTTGCCCATCTCCTCCCTGGATCCTAAATGACTCCTCAGTGAGTGTGAAGGAGGCGTTCCACCATCCCTGCTGTGGTAAAGCCTGAGCTCTGGGATGCTTTGAGCTTCATCTCCACAGCCTGGGAGTCATCCTCCACATCAGGAAGCAGCTTTTATTTTGAAGGGAATGCAGCTGTGTTTTCCTCAGACTCAGCTGAGCATGCTCAGTGTGCATCAGCTGATGATGTGCTGCAGAGAATGCAGTGACAGGAAACAGAAACAGCTTGTTCTTCATGAGTTTCCTGCACAGACCTCCTCACTGACGCACAAGGTTATATTTTTGTGGATGAATGACAGCATCAGAGAATAACTGTGATATTATTCACAATCAAGACACACGGCAATAGAACACGCTATACAGGATAAAAAGGGGGCGGAGTCAGGAAGTGTTTAGGTCAGGAAACCAGCCAAAGCGTCTGATGCAGCTCACCGGACGGCTTTGCAAAGAAGTCTTTAATAATAATAATAATGATTCTTTAATAATTTTTAACAACTTAATGCACAAATATTGCTTTAATACTTTTAAATTGAAATATTATTACTGATATTTATTATTACTGTTTGTTTCAGCTGCTGTGAGATCAGTCAAATATTATTTATCTTAATTATATGAAATTTAAATTTTTAATTCTGTTTTTTTATTGCTGTAACAGGAGGAAGAGACCACAGCTTGCTGAATCAGACACTGAAACTGAAAAGTTTATTTGTAAAATGACTTTTTTTGTTGACTGAATAAAAATGTTACTTATTATTGTTTTGCTTTTGGTTATCAAACTAACACTGGTAGCAGCACCAGTGTTAGTTTAATAACCAAAAGGTTCCATAACGCAGCAGGCCACTGTGTATGGAACCTTTTTTAAATGCTCAGACTTTCCCACCATGCACTGCAGTCCTACCTGAGCAGGATGAGCTTCACCTTGGAGGTGGCACTCTTAATGATGGCTGAAGCGTTCTGGTGGCTCCGCCCATAAAGAATCTGGTTGTTAATCTGAAATGCAGACAGAGGGGTGGAGACGAGTTACCTGATGTCCACAGGTGCTGAAAGTGAGGGAGGGTTATTACCTCCTGAATATAAACAGACAGACAACAACAGTAGTAAATGTGTCCTCAGAGCGGCAGACCGCTGAAAGGTCCCCGAGAACTACAAGAAGCAAAATGTTATATCAATACACACACACACACACACACACACTGCAGATCGACCTGAGAGCTGCACTCAAGTGTTTTCTCTTCAGTCTGATGCATCTGCTAGTCTGCAGGTAGAAGAGCCACCTGCATGAGGCTTTGACATAATTGACAACAACACATTTTTTTTAAAATTAAAAATAAAAAAAAGGATGGCCCAGATGTTGCACCGAATTCCTCACACATGATTAAAATCATCTCTCATGAACGCCATGCCTTCACTCTCACTGTGGTTGATGTAATTTATGTAAAATGATAATCTGGACTTCTCACCTCCAGAAGCTCGTCTCCAATCTGAATGCGCCCGTCGCGGGAAGCTGGCCCCCCGGGATGGAGCCCGACCACGAAGATGCTGACGCGGGAGCGATCCCTGTTCCCCGCCAGGCTGAGGCCCAAACCCTGCCGTTCCTTCTCCAGCTCCACGCATAGCAGCTCCCCTCGCAGGTCTCCATAACGCTCACACCACCGCTCTGCAGCCCAGGGAAGAGGAGGAGAACCAGGAGAGGAGAACAACCAACTTGAGAAATTATACACTTCTCACAAAAACACTTCTTAATCAGAGCACATCTTCAAGTCACTTAAATTCCTGGATATTGATCTGATCAGGTACGGATCGGGGGGGGGGGACCCTCCCCTCCTCGTCTTTTATGACTGTTTTTCACTAGTCTTGCATTTGTCACTGCTGACATGAGGTAATACCAGGACCCTACAGAGGCTGCACAGGTAGTTCAACTCCTCCAGCGTGGAACATCAATACGTGCCACTGCCAGAAGGTTTGCTGTCTCCCAGCACAGTCTCAGGAACATGGAAGAGATTCCAGGACAGCCGGACAGGGCCGTAGAAGGCCTTAACCCATCAGCAGGACCGGAATCTGATCCTCTGTGCAAGGAGGGAGAGAACGAGCACTGGAAGAGCTACAAAAGGAGCTCCAGCAGGTCGCTGGAGTGAACGTCTCTGAACAAACAACCAGACACAGGCTTTATGAGGGTGGCCTGAGGGCCCGATGCCTTCTAGTGCGCTCACTGCACGGCACCGTGGACCTGACTGAACTTTGTCATAGAATGCCCTGTGCTGTTCACAGATGAGAGCACCCTGAGCACATGTGATAGACGTGAAAAGGTCTGTAGAAGCTGTGGAGAACGTTATGCTGGTCTGGGGAGGCTTATCCATGGAGGGACACATAGAGCTCTGCAGGTGACTGTCATTAGGTATGAGGATGAAATCCTTGGATGCACTCTCAGACCCTACGCTGGTGCATAATCTTTTTGAGCACTGATAGAGGTTTATGGCTGTATTTGTTGGGATTTCCAGGAAGCCACTTACATGTGAAAAATAATGCCTCAGATTCACTCAGTGATCAGGAGCCCGTCGTTCGGATTGACTCATAGACAGGGAGGAGGAGATAAAATTAAAAGCATGAAGGGGGAGGTGAAGAGGAGAAAAATGTGAAAGAAAGTGAGTAAGAAATCCAAAACACAAGAGCAGAAGGGGAGGAGAGAAGAAAGAAGAACAAACAGGAGCATTTAAGATGTGAAGGAGAAGAGTAACGAGGTGAGGAGGTAATTATGAAACAGAGAGGAGGGAGGATGAGACGAGGAGAAAAGCAGAGACAAATCTGGTGTCAAACAAAAATCAGTTTAATGATCTGTGAAAGAAACAACAAACGGCGAGGGTGAGGAAACCTGCAGCTGAGACTAAACTCCTCCACTGTCAGCAAACGTGCCTTTAATTATTGCTCTTCGTGCTTCCTGACCTTTCCAGAATCAGTGGCCGCTTTGAAGATGTGAAGGGTTTTGTGTTTTTGTCAAATGAGAGGATTTAAAGGTCACTGCAGTTATCAGAGATAAACTGAAAACCAGTAAATCACTTCAAACTGGAGAATAACTGAAGCCAGACTTGATTTCCAGGAGACGCAAAGACAGCAAACCATCAGCGGCTTCCTGTGACACCAAAGAAAACGTAAAACATCTGCAGTTAAAACGTGACATTTTTCTTTAGTTTTTACATGGAAGCACAAAACTGAAGACATTAAAACTAATTGTACAAGCTGCAAAGGGAGGTGACACTGAAGGAGAGACTGTCCAGGTTCAAATCATCACAAAAGTTCATTCTAATTAGCTTCAGCGCAAAGAAGAGGAGGGAGGTGAGGATGAGGAGCCATGAGATGATGACGATGACAGCATTAATGAGTGCAGACCGATGCTGTCTGCTCACAGGATCATTCAAAGAACATGACCGTCAGCTGTGCTGATGATCAGGCACTTTAGCTGAACCAGAGTCTGAAGAAACTGGTACGATCATTCACAAAGTGCATTTTGGGTAAACTTTCAGAACTGGTTAAAGCAGGTGAAAGGTCATGCTTTACCTCAGCATTGACCTGAGAACAGTTTAACGTGCCGGGCTGCAGCCTGCTCCTGTTATAACACACGACAGGTGAGTTTAGTTGATGTTTCGGTTCAGCCTGCCCCAGTTTGCTGCGAGCAGCCAGAGACACTGCGTATAAAGTTTGATTCACAGCCGAGCAAACCCGGTGAGGTCACGACCGCGTTGGTACTCACCGAAGCCACGCTGCCATGCCACGAAGGCAGAGAGTGCAGTATTTGTAATTTAATACATTTAAAATGATGATGTAAATGGGCCTCTGTCAGCATCAGAACCATGATCAGTGTCAGACTCAGAGATCAGTCCTGCAGCACTTTTTGTTTCCTTTTGTTTGCTCAGGTTCAAGCACCAAAACCTGCTTGTTGAGGGGTCAGGAGGTCAGACCCGTCCTGTGTTTGTGGCTCTGGGGCCCGAGGCAGCAGATATTCTCTGAGACACGCCTGGAAACAAGTTGAGCGCTTGTTTTTAATCATCATGTTGCTGTCAGAGCACTTTCTCTGAGGAAAACAAGTTGCCACAAACGCCTCCTTTCCTCTGTGGCATCGACTCAAACGACCAGGTCAGATGAGATCTGACGGCAAATGAACAAGCAGCAGAGTGTAGACAGGATGTGTTTGACACTGATTTCATCACAGAGCTCCAGTCAGACAGTTCCTTCAGTTTTCCCACAGCTTTAGGAGGCATTAATGACTCTCTGCTCCCAGCGCTGAGGTGGGACACACTCTGACAGGGAACATTTAATTACTATCAAATTTGTGGCCGCTGATCGGAAGAAGCTGTCACACACTCAGCTACAAACGACTTAACACAACGCCATGAAGATAAGCACGTCGAGAATCATGGGAAATATCTGAGATGGCAAACAGCCACCCCAAAATATCGTCCACAGCTGAATCACATTCATACATGGACCCGAGAAGAGCCCGCTCTCATCACTAGCTCCTCACACGCCACCTCAGGTACCTGAGGTCACTGCAGCTCCTCTGACATCCAGCAGAGGCAACAGTGAGTCAGGCTCCACAGACCTGATGTTAAAATGTCACGGCAGAAACAAACATGTTTACAGCCTGATACACAAATTGTGTGGTTTGGTATTAGGGGTGTGGCCTCTGCGAGTGACGGGTGGATGGTGACACAGGTAACTGTAGCTGCTACCTGTCTGCTAGCTTCACCTGAACTGGACCTCTGCACTGTGTTTGTGCTTTTGGAGCTTTGTGAGCACCCCATCCTCTCACGCAAATATGGTCACAGCCAAAATGCTAAAGCAGAGCGTCTGAATGTCCATCTTCTTTTTACAGTCTATAGTTGCACACAGACTTTCCCTGCAGCGTTTCCATAAAACACTAAATATAAAAATAACTTTGCATTTGTCTGTGTGAAGCTGGAAAACAAAAATATCTACAGAGAACACACAACCATGCTATTAAAATCTCACACATACACACGCAAACACAGTTTAATCAAAGGCTAACAGTTTTCAGACGAGAGGCAGGTGTGTGTGTGTGTGTGTGTGTATTTAATGAGCTATTAATAGCTTTAATGTGACAGGTAACTGCAGGTGTTAATGCCTCTCGGGGTGAGGAGAGGTGGCTGAAGGACGGAGCGCCTCCATCACCGGCTGCTGCTCTGATGATGGAGGCGTGTCAGGAAGAGGAGCAGGCGCACCTTTTATTGTGTGTTTAATGTGAATTAAATTGTTGGGAGTGCTTCTCTTTGTCAGGATGACAGGATGTCTTGTTAAGCTCTCCTTCAGGAGGCTCAATGTGTTCAGCTGACAGAAATCTATTAAAAATACATAAGGAGCTAAACTGCTGCCTTACGCCCGCAGTACAGAAACCACCAAATTAATTAACCACTTCCACTCCGCTGCTCTGGCCACTCATTTGAAATGGTTTATCAAAGCAGCAGAATGCAGCTCAGAGTTTGGTGTTCAGACTCAGTTCATGGACTGCAGGTACGTGGTGGTGGACGATGGGACAGCAGCTACGTGTCACAGACAGGACATTATCCAGATGATTAAATAGACTCTGAACCCTGACGGTGAGTTTGGGCTCCGCCTCATTTATGGTGGAAAGATTTTGCAGCAAAAATTGTCCAAAAGGTATAAAAGATTGAATCAAGTTCAGAAACCCAGCAGGTCAGCCTACTTAGCTGCTGCACATCTCCATTCCACTTTGCAACCCACCTTCACCCAGTGCCTCCTCTCATCACTGTCATATCTGTTATGGATGAGGCTCCACCCTCCTGCTGAGGTTACAGAAAAGTCAGTCTGCAGCTTTTAAACAACCAGCAAGAGAAAAATATCAGTTTTTAGTCTTTTCTTCATTATAAATTAAAGTAAAACAGTTTCTCACACTTCAGCGTTTTTAAAGAAGCTAGTTTTAGGCAGATGGAGTGGTTACCCAACATTTCAAAATATATCACACAGGTATTCAGATCTCCTTCTTCGGGTTTGGGAATGAGTCGTCCATGAGTAATTGGGAGGAGCAGAGGCAGAATGCGGTGCTGCCCTCACCCATGGTTATTCGCTTTGGGTAAGGAAAGAAAGAACGAGGCATGGACTACAAGAAGCTCAGCTGCTTCTTCGTACTGAGCAGAGCCAGCAGAGGTGGTGCAGCGTCTAATCATGGCACCCTTTGGGGAGGAGGACTGGGAGGAAATAGACTGCGAAGTCACTGGAGAGATTTTATATCTCATCTGGGCTGAAAGCAGCTGAGGATCCCTCAGGAGGAGGCCAAACACACTTTCAGGAAAAATCCATGTGGAATATGACACCATTCCCACCTCAGCTTCGGATAAAAACAAGAGGATGGGCACATGGGTGAATGTGACCTGCTGAAGTGGTCATCATTACTACTGAAAGTGAGCAGGAAGTTTATGCAGACCCTGAACTGCAGGTCATAAAAGCTTAAATCTACAGGCTTTGTGTGCATACACACACACACACACAGGCTCCAAGCCACAAAACACAGTGTGACTACAGGGGGCGCTGCAAAGACGGCGCACATGCATATCAATGCAGCACACAGGCTGCCTTCAGCGTGATGGCACCAAGCACCGACTGTCGCGCCTGCCAGCCTGCCTGCCTGCCTCTCTCTCTCTCTCTCTCTCTCTCTCTCACACACACACACACACACACACAGCAGGATGGTGGCGTTCCCCTCAGTGTGGTATTCCACTTCATGAATGTTGCTCTAGTTTGTCTCTATCACTTTTCTTCAGAGCCTGTAACCTGGTTTTATTGGGTCCGTGAGACCTGATTTTTGCCCACATTCTCTTAAACTTTTCATTCCGCCCTTCCTCTAACACTCTGTAGTCCTCAAGGACAGTTTAGTCTAGTTTAACGGCAGCAGTGGCTCAGGGACCGCCCCCGGTGCGTTCATCAGCGTGTGAGGGCTGCACAAGGCGTAAAAAAGCAAATACAAGCTCAACATGATCCACATTACCATTCCTCTACAGCACTGTGGTCCAGTTTGTCTGCAGTGACCACACACACACACACACACAGCAGTGACAACCTGTCACACAAAATCCTGCGTGACGGGGTGTCAGATTCAAAATGTGAATCTGTGTGTGCTTCTAGCAAGGTGACATGTCACAGTAAATCAGTGCACACACACATTCTGAATTTGGTATCCCTTTACTGTGTGTGTGTGTGTGTGTGTGTGTGTGTGTGTGTGTGTGTGTGTGTGTGTGTGTGTGTGTCTCTGCTGTTTGGTTCAAATATTTCACATCATCCGTAAAACTAAAACCCAGCGGGCACACGACAGGACCCGACACTGCTGCACAGACACGTGAGCCGAAGTAACAGGAAGACTTTGGTGTGATGACACAAGCCAACATCCGTGATACAGAAAAAACAGGCATGCAGCAGCTGGATGATGAGAGTGGAAATGCAGATGTGTGTGTGACCTTTGACTGAAAGAACAGTGGCTACTCTCAGCGCTGGAACAGTAGGAGAACATGTTGACATACCGGCACGAGGTAAATGCCTGAAAGATTTCAGCCCTATCCTATAATCAAAAGCGGTCATGTGACCATTTCAGTCCAGCCCACAGTCTGAAAAGGAGTTTCCAACAATAAGTTAAAATGCTGAGGAATATCAGGAAAAGGCAGAAGTGAATGTGTCTGCTGCTGCATATCACACAGTAAAGGCTCATGTGGATACATTTGTAATGTGTTACCTTGGCTCGCTCAAAGGTAAGTCAGTGTGGCACTGTGCCCATGCACACCACTCTCAGCCCACACGCTTCAAGCGTCAGGGGAGAATAACGAGACATGCACAGCATTTATCCATCTTTACTTTAGTGCACAAACGTGAGTCCATAATAAAACCTGCAGAGAGGACAGCAAAGTGAACAGTGAAGCTCTACCACGTCAGAAATCCACTTCCTTATCTGCACTTCCCTTGGGTATTGGTTTGTTAATATCACAGATAGAAATGTGTCAGAAAACAGATCAAATGTAAATTATGCACATCTGAAGGTGTTACTGATGTCTGCATTTCACAGTAATCACGCCCAGGTGTTACAGGCACCCAAAGGAGCCCATCAAGAAACTGAGCTCCAATCCTCACAGCATCGCAGGTCGGCCACACCTTATTCCTCTCATTAGATTACTGTAACGCTTTGTATTTGTGCCTAAATGATGCAGCATTTTCCCGCCTACAGCAACAGTGCTCACAGTCTCAGAGTCACACCAGCCTGTTGCAGCACCAACTCAGTGCTGCACCCTGAGAGCCGTCACAGCTCCATCAGTTCCACACCTGAAAGCCTTTTAGAGCCAACCTGTACAACATTACGTCCTGTCAGTGTGTGTGTGTCTCTGTTTTCTTCTTCGCTTATTTTTATTTTTTCCTTTCCTGTCATTTTAAGTTTTTTACACCTTCTGTGACGTCAATCGCAGCTGCAGAGATCAACTTTATTTTCTGGATGTCCGCATCTCACAGCCGGCTGCGAGTCGGATCTGCACACACACTACAGTAAATGAATTAACGTGTATCTGAGGGTGGAAACACTCCTCTTCTCCTTCAACACATACAACAGGTCAGCTATATTAGACAAAGCGTGCGGGTCATGTGGAGGAGGTGTGTGCTGTATTGTGAAACGCTGCCTTCATTATTAGAACATTTTTACAGCTGTCGAATCACTTTTATCCTCAAAGATGTCAGCAGCTGATCCGGAAGATGAACAATTAAATCTGAATCTCGTTAACTAATAATAATGTGTTAACGTTCAGCGTTTTACCCCTCGGTGTCTACAAAGAGGTACTCAGCCAATCACATCTCAGTGTTCACTCCACAACAGCTGTTTGGACACGTAACAGCATCCGACCAATAACAGACTGATAGTGTTACCTGAACCTGCACCATTGTGCAGGAACAAGGTGACAGCAAGGTGAGACACAGTTACTGAACACACACACACACACACACACACACGCACACGCACAGAGCCACACAGACCACGTATATACACACACACACACACAGCCACACAGACCACGTATATACACACACACACACACACACACACACACAGAGCCACACAGACCACGTATATACACACACACAGCCACACAGACCCACATATACACACAGCACTTCTGAAATATGACTTCCTGTTTCTGGGGATTATTTTAACTGAACCCAGTGATGGGGCTGATGAAGTGTGATGTGCTGCACTCTGGTTCGGCACCCACACCCAGATCTGGCAAAACGTCATTGGTAAGCTTCTTTAGCCTTTACGTGTTCGCCTAACCCAGTTAGTTAACCCAGACAGAAATGTCAACATTCAGTCACATGCTCTATTTAACCTCACTGAGCTCTCTGAGTCTCTTGTGACTGCAGAGATCATAAAATCCAGCTGGGCTATAAGCAAACAAAGGACTGATAACTCTGTGCCAAACGTCATGATTAACTGGCACCACTTTAAAACGATGCACCTGAATCACCGATGCCCATCTGGTTAAAAGGCCTTTGGCTTGGCTTCATCACTTCCTCTGCTGACGTCGCAGGAAAGGACTCCATGTTAAATATGTTTCTGTGATTATTTATCATCGTTTTCTGTCCAAGCAGAAAATAAGTATCGTCTTAAACAGGGCTGTAGACTAATTTTTAGCCAAGGTTGCACTGGTGCGCCTAACTTTTTTTCTTAGGCGCACCAGCGCAAAAGTTAGGCGCACCCAAATTTTTCAACCGTAACGCTTAACACCGCAGTTTTACATGTGCACTTTTTTGGGGGAAAATTGATGTCCATACAGACAATATTGATTTGTAAATGATTAACTAACAATCTTGTGCTTAAAGTGCATTGGCACTCTTTGGCAATATTGTAGACAATATTAAACTTAATCATCACATCGGCCTCCTCTGACGACCTGTTTGTTGCTGCCTGCCGCTGTGGGGAGAGGGGACACTTGGGCAGGGCATTTATCACGACATATAATGTGTTTTCTGGATACACTGTGCTTTTTCAGCGTTCAGTGATTGATGGCTCCGTGTCAGAGCACTGGCTATGAATTTCAAATGGATCAGCCCTTAACTTTAAAAAAAAAAGAAAAAGAAAAAGTTATCAATCGTTCTTATCATCTTTTCTCATTACCCACAGCTACATCCACTTCTGTCGGGCCTAGGCTATTCAGTAGGGCTGGGTATCATCACTGATTTCTATAATCCATTTGATTCCGATTCACAAGGTCCCGATTCGATTCAATTTTGCCTCAGACAGTCAGAAATATTATAACTCTGATCATTTATCAGTACTGACACTTATGAGACTTTTTAGAAATGTGAGCATCACAGCAGATGCCTTTGTGTCAAAGTAACTGAGAATAAAAACATGAAGGAGATTTTGCTGGCCTGGCTTTTCATAGCAGATAACCCTAAAAATATTCTGCATTTTTGCATATTTTTAAAAATTTTGAATTTCTTCAGTATTGAACAGCAGAAATTAGGCTTTCTTGTCCGAGGTCATTTAAGTAAAAAAAAAAAAGAAAAAAAAGAAAGACAGCGGCCGACAGCGCTGTAAACAACGGTGGACTGGTGGGTAATAAGTGAATGAATAATGCTGAAAACAGAGATTTGAGTAGGGAAACTGTTCTTGAAGTACAGAGAGAGAGAGAGAGAGAGAGTCGCACTATTGAACATTTTGGTCGCACTCTAGAGCCCTGGTCTTAAATCTGTGCTAAGGATGTTCAAACTGTTCACTGTTTTTACACATCACAGACCTCTCCTGTCCCTGTCCATGATCAGCCAGCTGTCAATAAAGATAAAAAACCCAATAATACAAACTGCTGAGGCTCAGCTCCACCTGAACACTTCAAAGGTCTGGCATTAAAAGCAGGAAACGCCATCAGCTGATTTATTCCAGCGCCCTCTGGGACAGACAGACAAACAGGCGGCTGCTGCGGCTTCTCCTGGCTTTGATGCGTCACGCACGAGCAGGAGTGTGTTTGTGCTGATAATGGGCCAGTAACGGGATGTGTGCTGGAAACAGAGATACCTGCGTGAGGCTGAACTCAAGTGGAAAAGCTGCTGGAAACAAAGATGCACAAAGCCCGACTCCCTGCCAAGCTCCCGCGTTGTTCCTGAATCCATGGACATGACAACATCCACAAAGAAAATGCTCTGCAGGCGCAGTGAGCTGCAGGAAGGACGCCACGTTCATTAAAGTGCCTGCAGCACTGGAATGAATGAAGGCTTTTAATGATCCTTCTCTCTGAGGTCTGCCTGACAGCATTACTATTCATTTTTCTCACCCTTAAGCCAAGCGCTTCAAGCTTTTCAGGATTCACAGACTTTAAATCTAAGTGGATGTTTTACAGTTTGGAGCTCATATAAACAAAACTAAAAATGAATAATGCAGCTTCACGGATGGATAGCAACACACTGTTCTGACCAATTATCAAAGTCCAAACCTTAAGCAGGAAGCCAAACCCTCTAGTGTCTAGCAGAGGCAGCAGTGAGTCAGTCCAAATCCCATGTTAAAACTTTAACATATCTAACCAGCTGTGTAGCTCTGCAGCTCTTAACGGTTTCATTCAATTCAATTTTATTTATATAGCACTTAATATCATGTGAGGTAAAGAACCTACAATCATACAGAGGAACCCCAACAATCAGACGCCCCTAAGCACTTGGCGACAGTGGGGAGGAAGAAACCTCCGGCAGAACCGGGCTCAGGGATGGATGGCCATCTCAGAGACAGGCTGGTATTTCCAGCTCCAACTACCAACCAGGCCCGACCCTGCTCAGCTTCTGAGACGAGATCAAGCGTGCACAGCCACACCACCCTGAGCTAAAGTATCTGCTACCATTAACCGATTTTTTACACACAGAAAAAAGCAGCCTGACCAGGTTTGTGGTCTGTTCAGTCTAAATCAGAGTCCAGACCTGAGATTGGCTTTTCTGAGAACAGCACAACTTTAACGATGCACTCACAGTCTGCTTTTATTACATATAGTGAGCTTTATGCTGCCAGCTGTTCAAAAGCAGCCATGGGAGCCGTTGGCAACCATCAATTTGGCCGTCTTCTTTGAAACTTGCTGGGATTTGATGGCCTCTGGTTGGTGCTCTGCTGCTGGCCTCTGCCTGTGTGGAAAGCTCTTTAACACTTTCCCTCAAACACCCTAACAACCTGTAAGAGTAAACGGGTCACATTTACATCAGATGTAGCTTTGAATCCTGTATATGACTTCCTCTATTGTCTGTTCGTGCTCATTAGAGACGGCTATCGAGTGGCTCTTTCCTAACAGCCATAGCCTGTCTGAATAAAACCATTAGGGACAATAATGCTGTGTCTTAAAACCAGCGGCCCTTTTAATGGCTTATAAAGCAGCACTGTCACCTCTAATGTCTGAGACGGGACGCTGAAAGCAGTTTAAGAAAGACACTAAAGCTGCAGAGAGCATCCTCCTTCAAGCTGTATGCATCAGTGCTGCAGTAGCTCCTGGAGGTCACTGCAATGCAACAGCTCAGCCTGCTGCACACACACACCGTCCCATTTTCATCACTTCAGGGGACAACCCTTAAACCAGCTCATCCCCACAAAACGTAATGATTTAAAGTACAGCGACCAGTTTGTCTCTAAAAGGAAGTCCAGTCCCTACAGCATGAGCAATACAAGGGTGTATTAATCTGCCTGGACCAGTCCAGTTAGCAACAACACATCTCTGCTCAAAGACGATGATTTAAGGACACACAATCGAGGACGCATCCACACTGACACACGATTAAATATCACACACAGATCAGTGTGTGTGTCTGAGATGAGGCTGTGCACCCCTGCACGGCTCACATCGTCTTCTAACCTAAGCAGCACGGAGTGACTCAGTACCTCACATTGCAGCTAGTAGGACCCTGAAAAACAGGTAAAGCTAAACGGGACGCAGCCAACATTAACCTCATAAATTACAGCGACGCTGACAGCCCGGTTGCTCTGCTGAGAGAAAGGTCGATGGAGCACACGCTGTGAAGGCGATTGGCTGCTCTGGAGCGCCTCTGTAAGCGAGACTGATGGTGGATTAAAGTTGGGTTTATTTCTATTTGTTATCATAAACAGGTGAAGAAATCCTGGTGCTAGTAACATGCAGACCTGAGAGACACAGAAACCAGTTTTCCGTTAGTCTGTGTTATTGATTAACATCTGCTTTAACACCTGAGGTAGCTCCTTTCAGTAAATGAAGACATGCAGTTCAAAGACGAGACCCCAGAAAGCTTAGACTGCTTTCCCAGAGTTCTGAAAGCTCTCATTTCTATATTTTAGTTTATTTTTTTCTGTCACACATAATATTATAATATTTTACAGCCCACTGGCTCATATGGTGTAAAAGCAGACTCAAAACACTTTGGGGATGTGGCCGAGGGCCGGGAACAAACCACGAACCCCCGGCCGAGACCAGTTTCTCAGCAGAATGAGCCTCCTAAGATCCAGACGTGTGCATGTTATGTTAATCTGATGATTACACATCTCTCTGTGGTAGCCCTGAGATGGACTGGCACAAACCCAACCAGGTACTTTTGAGTCCCTAAACAAAACCAGCAAGACGAAGTCAAAGGGGGAAACAGAAGAGAAAACAAACAGATACAGGACACAAACTGCAGTCTACGCCAACGCTACACTCCAGCCTCCTAACATGGACGAACTGGTCGGTTATCTCAGCGGCTGGTGTTTCCACAGTTGGTGCATCAAGGTACTGATGCCAGCATGTGTGTAAAGCAGATCTGACAAAACGTCATTAAATTATATTCTTGCTGTCTTGACCGAGAACTGGATAAGCTATAAGTAGGTAGGTGGGTGGATGGATGGAACTATACTTTTCTAGGAGTCTTGTAGGAACACTACAGTGTTTTTATATTTTAATTAAATTCAGTTTAATTTCTACAGCGCCATTTGACATCAACAGTCGCCCCAACATGCTGTAAAATAAAAACAAAATAATATTAGAGGGAGTGCCCCATGAACAGCACCTGGTGATGGTGGGAAGGAAGAACTCCCTTTAACGAAACATGACTTCCACTAAAACCAGGATCGGGGAGCGGCAGCTATCTGGCACAGCTGGTGGGATGGTGGCGGATATATCTAATTTTTACTGGTGGTTTTGATAACAGCTATTAAAAAATAGAATATTTGCAATGAGATGGATAAAATGTAGGACACGTGATGAGATTAGATGAAACATGCAAAGCCAAAGTCATTCACAGCGCAAAATCTTATAAGGACCTCTTTTAGCCCTCTGAGGTCTGAAGCAGGGATGATACTTTCTGCTTCCATGCGCCCGGAAGCAGAAAGTGACGTAGACTTCGTTATTGCACAGTTAGCGCTAAGATCCGGACGTTCATGTGCCTGTTGTTTGTCTCCAGCTGCTCGCCTCTGCAGCAGCGTATAACTGAGGCTTAAGGAATCATCGAGGGATGACCTGATCTCCAAGCTCTGTGCTGATATTCACTCTTACACAAAACTGAAGTCCTTTCTGTTTTTCTTCACAAAATCAAGGTCAGGGTTGACACCAGTGATGACTTACACCCATCAGGGTCAAACAAATATTAGGTCCACTGTAAACACTGCCAGGTGAAGCTACCGTGGCATAAACGGCTAAAATGCCCAATGTCTTAGTTTGATTGGAAACAGCTGCCAAGCTAAGGAACATCTGGACGAAATACACAATATTGCCAAAAGTATTCACTCGCCCATCCAAATCCCTCATTCCAGGTGTTCCATCAGTTTCATGTCCACAGGTGTATAAAATCAGCTTCTGGGCATGCAGACTGCTTTTACACACATTTGTAAAGAATAGCTCGCTCTCAGGAGCTCAGTGAGCTCCAGGGTGGTGCCGTGATAGGACGCTAGGAATGTCCTCGCAACCAAATACTCTACAGTCAGCTGTTAATGGGATTATAACCAAGTGGAAGTGACTGGGAACGACACCAACTCAGCCACGAAGTGGTCGGCAACGTAAATCAGAGAGCGGGCTCAGCGGATGCTGAGGATCATGGTGCACAGAGTTCACAGACTTTCTGCAGAGTCAACCGTTACAGACATCCAAACTTCACGTGACTTCAGATTAGCTTAAGAACAATGCGTGGAATGGGTTTCCATGACAACCAAATGCATCCAAGCCTTACATCACCAAACAAACAGCAAAGCATTGGACGCAGTAAAGCAAAGCACATGCCACTGGACTCTAGAGCCGTGGAGACATGTTCTCTGGAGTGACCAATCACACGTCTCCGATGGATGAGTCTGGGTTTGTGGTTGCCAGGACAACGGTACTTGTCTGACTGCACTGTGCCAAGAGTAAAGTTTGGTGAAGGGGGGGGATTATAGTGTGGGGTGTTTTCCAGGAGTCGGGCTCCACCCATTAGTTCCAGTGAAAGGAACGCTTCATGCTTCAGCATACTTTGGACACTTTTGTGTTCCCAACTTTTTGGGAACAGTTTGGGGATGCCCCCTTCCTGGTGTGAAGAACTTGACTGACCTGCAGCAAAAATCCCCATAAACATTCTTAAATCTGCATGAAGACTTGTCTGAAGAGCTGAAACTGTTACAGCTGCAAAGGGCCGACATCATATTAAACTGTGTAGATTAAGAATGGGAGGTCAGTCAGTTTTGCACACTGTGAAGGCAGACAAGTGAACACTTTTGGCAGGATGGTGTACGCTGCCCTCTGCCTCCAGACCGAGCTCCACGCAGCAGAAACAGAACGCTTGCCGGGACAATCATGTGACCTGACATATGTGATGGATGCATTTATTATCATCGGTCATGGTGCAGCTCAGAGCCCCAATCTGTGGTCCTGATACTGATGCAGCACCACACGGGGAACCTGAGAGCGAGCCCATGCCCGTCACACATACACAGCAAAATACATCATAGGTAAAAGTGCTGCTGTCTCTCTACCTCTCTCGCTCTCTCTTTCTCTCACACACACACACACACACCAAAATAATGCAGCACACACATGATTTGTCTTTCCCCACCTGATTGTGTGCAGACACATGCACACAGGTTAAAGGTGACCCCTACTCGATATGTTGACGGGGATCAGGTAGGAAAGCAAACACACACACACACACACACACACACGTAATGAGCCGTCTCATAACTCAGCTCTGACAGACGCTTGATAATCCACTAGAACACACACACACACACACACAGTGAGAGCGCATACTAACCTGGAGGCAACATGGTCCATACTTCAGTCTTCACACGCAGAGATAAATCCACATGTACGGCAGAGAGTGTGTGTGTGTGTGTGTATGTGTGTGCGCCGTCTCAGTTTCAGCTCTGCTGTGGCGCTCTGATCTCCAGAAAATGTGATGTGTGTGTATGAGAGAGAGAGCTGGCTGCTGTGATGCTGAGGCTGAGAGCGACGTACAGCTCTGTTATACACTCAACCTCGATTACTCCCTTTCCTCATCCCCGGCTCTCCCTCTCCCTTCACCACCCTCCTGCTGCTGCTCTACCTTTCCTTACCCCTCTCCCTCCCCCTCTCCTGTGCATTTTTCTCTGTCCCAATCCTTTTCTCCTCTTCGTTCTCCATTAGCGCTCCTCCTGGTAAAGACGTTCATTGGTGCCTCGCACACATTTACGGTCACAGCCCTTCATTTACACTTGCTTCAGAAAGTAATCAGCCCAGTTCTATTTTTCATTTTTAATGATCGTTTCTACACAAACTGATCCCTGAATAACTGGGATGGAAAACTGAACATTTTTTTAGAATGTTTCCATATTTCTTGAAACGCTGGCGTGGAGAAAGCAGCAGTCAGTTATAACCAGTCAGAACTATGAAGGACGGGCATCGGACCTTTTAATTGATGGTGTGAAGTGGACAGAGGCTGTACAGTGAAGTCAGCAGCTCATAGGCTGACACGCTGGCGGACCCTACAGCAAGAACCTGCTGCTGTCTCTCTTTGCTGCGATGAGAAGAGTTCAGCTGGTGCCTCAGATCAGTCCAGCTACTGCACCATGAAGATGTGGTTGATGAAGAGTGCCAGAGATGGTCCTTCCAGCAGGTTCTCACAGATTCACCAGCTCTGTTCTGATTGGGATCAACAGCCAAAGACTCATCACTGTTTTATAGCTGATGGATGGATATTCAGTAATTCAGTAATTCGTTCGTAGTCTTGTCCTGTGTCCATGCTCTTTCTCCTCAGGTAGGAACCCCACCCTTCCCTGTACCAGGTTCGTCTGTGAGGTCTACACAGCCCTTAAAGACTATGGTTTGGACATTCTTGGTCTTTCTTAAGAACCTTCAGCATCTTTAACCATCTCTGGAGCTGTTCAATGACACAGAATTTTTAACCTCCATAAAGACCTAAAGAAGTAGCTACCTCATCATCCTGCTTTATTACCAAAAGCATTAAACGTGGTTGTTATGACCCAGGTCATTGTTGCCGTGTGGTGCTGTTACTTGCCACACCATGCTGTTACTTGCCACACCATGCGGGGGCATTGTTTGTACTCTGTGATGTCTGTTTCCAGGTGGAGGCTAACCATTGGTGGAAGAGGGAATGAGGCCAGCTACAAATTGGGACCTGACTGGGCCGGCAGCCCCTCCTACTACTTCCTGTTTCCAGTGAGCTGCGCGTTTGGGGCCCTTCGTGGCGTGTGACAGAGCTGGGCTGCAGTAAAAACAGTTTAGAGAGTCGTATTGGGACATGGTAGCTGTAAGGGTGGGAAGCAGTTTCTTTTTCAACCTTTTTCTCCTGTTTCAGGTAGGGAGACAGGTTAGAGGTTTGTATTTTCTTTTGGGGTTGATTCACTATAGGTAAGTTAGTTCTGATTCATTTCCAGTGTGTTTTGTTTGTTGTTTTGGCCATGCCCACCCTGACGCTCGCTACCTGTCAAGTTAATAAAATGACTAGTCATTGTAAAGCTGTGGCTGTGTGATTTACTTCTTTTTATTATTTTTCTTGTGTTGCACTCCAGCCCCCCCCCAGGCCGGTGTGTAACAGTGGTCAATGGTGCCCAGAATGACCTATTTTGAACCTACTGGAACCACATCATGAATCACAAAGGGCTCTAGTGGGATTTCTGGACTCTCCTTTAGTTAACTCTCAATTCTGGACAAGTAGATCCTTTTTAAAGTTGACTTTGAACTCTCTAACAGCTCCCTTCAAACCACAATCTAAACCTTCATAAAGGCTCAAAGGACCACCTTAAATGTTCCCAGCCCAGCT
This sequence comes from Perissodus microlepis, assembly GCF_051167445.1. Lineage (NCBI taxonomy): Eukaryota > Metazoa > Chordata > Actinopteri > Cichliformes > Cichlidae > Perissodus > Perissodus microlepis. The sequence goes on along the minus strand of NC_140482.1, from coordinate 33,097,737 downwards.
CCAGGACTCCTGGAATTCCTGCAAGGCCTTAAAACCATGCCTGAGAAACTACAGCTTTGAAGATATGCATAATTAACACAAGCAGGCTTTAAATGATGCACTTGATACCAACACGATGACTGTGTTTGTGAATGTTGAGGCAATCAAAGAGGCTGGGGGTGGAGGCTATATAAGGACAGGAAGCTGGGACACACACAAATTCAGAGCAGTGTGTTGTTACAGTCTGCAGGGGGCAGATGTATGCAGCCAACTCTTCTATTATGGTAGCTCATTGATCCAACACACACACACACACACACACACACACACACACACACACACACACACACACACACAGAGTTCAGGCAGTCCCTTTATCACCATTCATGCTAGCACCTCCCCTCCAAGTTGACATGACTCACAAATAAAATGCAACCATGTCATCAAACTGTCTGAGGCAAGGAAGCGGCCCAAATTAAGACACCCCCCCCCCCCCCCCCCCCGGGCTTTTTTAACTCCGGACTCTCTCCGAGTCGCTATGCATGCTTCACAGTTCTTTCTCTCATACTGGGTATCATGCTGCTTTAGCTCCTTCCCTTTAAGACTTTCATAAACTGATGGTCTGAACAAACGAGGTTGGAGTTTTTGGACACTACACACCACTGCAGAAAGCCTCAACAGTAAACTGCAGATAAGATCTTATTGTTACATCCCTCGTCCTCCATACTTTAACAGCAGTTTTAGATCAGAGTGTGCGATGCTTGTTTCGGCTCAGTTTCTATTTATACTATGTTGGTCCTGTTACTGTCTGCTGCTGCAATGACCCACTTTCCCCACAGACTCAATCAACTTTCAACTGATTTAATTACCTTTGGAGTGGTTGTGAATACAGATTGACATCCACAGAACAGCTTAAACCAAATGCTGCTGACAGACCCTCAAGCACTCACACCATACATGAAGGATAGCCTCTCCATGCTTCGTCTGCTGATGAAGTGATGTGCATAATTTGTCCTGTGAGTTCATCCTCCGAGGAACAGATAAAATCAGGGCATGTCAGACAGATTTCTGCGAACGTTTCAGCGATGGCTGCAGCTCTGACATGCTGATTTTCACAGAGGCTGGTGGTTTTAGAACAAAGGTCACCCTGGCCACTGTAATGTTTAGGACCAGATCTGCTGTTCAGTATGATGTCACCAACTTCATTGCCCAAAAATTAAAAAAAAAACTGGTGCAATCAGCTCAAACAACATGATGAGTGCGGCTGTTCTCACAGCTGTTACCGTAAAGTTTGATGCCAGCATTCACTGAAAGCTGTGGTTAGGTCATATAAACATATTATCAGAACCAAGATGGAGAATCAGGATTAAACTGTTTGTGTTAAGGGGCCCTGATGGGCAGAGTCAAACACTCTCTGGAGGAGGACTAAACTTCAGCTGAGAGAACATCTGAAGTGATCCGTCCACAGTTGGAGGTCAGTCATTGCTCTGCTGCAGGTATGGATTACTTTCATTTTTATTTATACAGTGCCAAATCACAACAACAGTCACCTCTAGACACTTTATATTGTAAGGTAAACCCTAAAATAATACATTCAGAGAAAACCCAACAATCATATGACCCCCTATGAGCAAGCACTTTGGCGACAGTGGGAAGGAAAAACTCCCTTTTAACAGGAAGAAACCTCTGACAGAACCAGGCTCAGATTCTGGTTCATTCTGAGATATGAAGTGAAATCTCGCCCCGTATCAGCAAGAATAGAATAAAACAAAATAACTATATTATCCACATGAATGGAAAATTGTCTTTGGTTCACAAAGTCATAAACAAATCAATCAAATCACTTCATATCAACCCAAAAAATCCTACATACACACATACAAAACTTCAATACAACAACAAGAGAAACACATCCCAGCATCTTAAACCATAAAACTAAACTTGTCATCAAGTAAACTTGTTCCCAAATACTTAAAGCCATCAACAACTTCCACAGACTGACCAGGAAGTGAAAGACCTGTTATGAGGCCTGTGTAATTCAAGACAAGCTTGTTGGTTTAATCAAAAACTGATGAGATTTACACTGTTCTTCCTGTTCCTCTGAAAGAGACCAACAATAGCCATCAGCATATTTTGACATTCTCGCATCCCTATCCTGTAGCTACAATATGCTAAATGTAAAAACAGTAGCATATTGTTGTTAGTAATAACAACATGGGGGCATAAGCTTAGAGTCTATTGTGAGGACTGATCTCCTTACATCCCCGTGATGTTAACCAGCACATTTTGTGGTGAAGACTTGGTGAAACATTACAGTCGAGAGAGTTTTTGTCACTGACTGAGAAACGGAGGACGACATGTCTGTCTGACTTTAACAGGACGGCGATTTATAAAACAAACATCATGTTTCATTTAAAAGGACGAGAAACTGTTTACTCTGGTTATAGAGCAGGATAGCCAATGGCCACTTTCTGACAGACCTCCCTACGGCCACGCAAAACACAGTCGCCCTCTGTTGGAGATGAGAAAGAATGGCTTGGGGCACTTCAGCACAAGCTACGTCCATCTCTTCTATTGTCCATCAGGTGCTCTCAGACTGGGGGTGGATCCATGTAGAATCACAGAGCAGGTGGGGATAATCTTACTAATCCACGTTATTTCAATAAGATTATAGAATGGCTCTTTTTTCATACCTGTAATCAGCACTTCCTCCCAGACTGTAAGTATCTGAGTTAAAACCGGACCCAGCCTGCGGAAAAGCGCTGCATTAAGCACAAATTTGGGGAACAACATGTCATTGTTTTGCTGTGTAACCTGTAAGAACCACAGCAGAGAGCTTTGAAACTGATGACGACGGTCAGCTGGATAGGGACGAATCTGCAGGAGGAGACACAACGCCAGACACATCATGGACACGGCCGCTGAGCATCCCTCCCGTTATTACTCCTGGGTGGAGGAAGCATTTTAATCCTCAAACTGGAATTTCAGGAGGAGTTTTTAATCGATCAAACTGCCACAGCGCTGATCAGACCACAGATCAGTGATTTAAATCTGACCTGTTAATTCTCTGTTTAATCACCTCGATCACCAGGTGTGTGACTTTTAATCCTGCATTTACCCCCTTCATCCCCGTTTAACCTTTAAATCCTCCTCACAGAGCTGTCAATAATCCATCAGAGAGCTCCTCTTCACAACATACTGCAGTTTCTTTACAAGATTAAACAGCACACACACCTGAGTGTGTGTTCTACCTGCAGAATAATGTGCTATGATGCAGCACAGGTGGAAGCTGCAGATATCTCCTGTTTTCTTTATTCAGCCTCTCATGCACAAGCTAAAAGCTGAGGACACAGGTCACAACATTCACACAAAACTGATTTCAGCCAAGCATAACATTACTAAAATGTTTGATGCCATTTTTTTAGATAATAAAATTATGCGTTTAAATGCTTTTCATTAATTAGGTTGCTAAATGCATTCTCTTGAATTGAATTAACATGTTCACAGCCCGATACACAAACTGTGTGTATTACTAGGGGCGTGGCCTCTCTAACTGACAGGTGGATGGTGATACAGGTGGATGCTAGCTTCACCTTTACTGGACCTCTGCACCATGTTTGTGCTGTTGGAGCCTTTTGGAGCATTTTAATGGTGTTATCTAACCAATGACAAAACTGCTGGGAGGTTACTGTACTAACACACCTTCAAAGAAGGCGACGTTTGGGTGCACAGTAAGATTTAAGGATTTTGATTGGATGTTACAGAGCGCTGATTAGCAGGTATCTGTGTCTGTGAATGCAACTTCAACACATAAAAATGGGATCTTACAAACCAATGAATCAACAACCGTCATTTATACAGTGTTTAGCTAATTTTGTACACAAGTCTGTGTGCACACACGAACTGTTCACGATTAACCAAATGTCAAGTCTGTTCTCCATCCTGACCAGTCACCAAGATTTAAAGGCTTATATAGACTACTGTGCTTTTCCTGTTGATGGAGTAAGCTTTTATTTAAAGCAGGCCGTAAGTAAGATGCAAACAGGAGCTGGTTTTGGTAACAGTGGTGATTTATTTTCCTCTGCATCGACACAATCAGTCTACCATCAGATATCGCAGCAGACACATGATTCATGGAGTTTTTTAGCTCCACGATGACGTGCTTTGACCCTGATGCTGTACAGTAAAACCAATCTAGTCAGAGGCTGCAGAGATGAAGGCTACTTGCTCGGCTGCTCGTTCTGCTGCGAGACAAACAACCTGAAACAGCATGTGGAATTGATCTGAATCATTCATTACTGCTGCAGCAGCCAATATAATGTTTCACCAAGAATATAAATAAGACAACAAGCCGAGAGAGAAGAGCAGGCAGCGGCGTGGCCCGAGAGAAAAACACCACCAATTCATCATTCCTTCCATCCCTGCTCATGTAAGTTTTATTGTATTTGTGTCTGACTCTTATGAGACTGCAGTGAAAAAGCTCAGATTCACCAGAAACCCAGTGCTCTGCACAAACTTTGCCCTCGCACTCGAGTGTTTCAGACATTTCTGTTTGCCACAACTAATATACAAATCAGACAGCTGGCACAAAGCATGACAACAGGCCATAAAATTTGCACTTGGCACAAACCTCTGGACAGACGTTGTCTCCCAAGCCAAACATGAAACATTTGGCAGTTTCATTCTGTCAGATTATCACCATCAAACTGAAAACACATGTCATCGGAGGCTGATGCTGTTTCCCATTAACAGGACCGGTCTGTCCACAAGTCCACCCTGAAAAACAAAGTGGTACCAGGCATTGGCTATCCCAGGTCCAAGCTAAAGTAAGCCTCAGCTGTCCTACACAGGCAAGGGTAAAATCTGGAGACACCTAGCCTGACTAGTCCCAAAGATAAGGCTCAGGCCTAGGAGAACAGGTTAAAGGTCAGAAAGACTGAACCAAACCGTCCTAGATTCCAGGATAGAGACCAATGGGATACAGCTGCACCAAGAATTTATACCGGTGACCAAGAGAAGTGCGCCTAAAGAGGAAAGGGGTGAGTGTTTATTACCCTAAGACTGAGCTTTAGTGACCACAGAGGCCTGGATAAAGACCATGAGCTTCTTTCAAGTTCACGCTGAAAGAAAGTTACTCGACCCAGGATGAAAGTCAGACATGGAGAACTGGACCAGCATCCAGGCTAAAGATCAGCAAAGACTGAACTTCCGGTCCCAGAGTCCCAGACCAAGATCCAGGACTCATGCCAGACCATCCAACATTTTTGACTTCAGATGAGAGGAACTGAGAGTTATTTTTGTTTAACAGTCAGCAGACTGAGCTCTTCCTCAGCTTTACCAGTTAAGGAAGGTTAAGGAACATAACGTTCTCCAGGTTCAAACCAGTTCATCATCCCACAGACAAGAAACGCACGAGTCTGAGGACACGCTAAAAGTATGAGCTTTGCTTTGGTTCACGCCAAAGACCCTGAAGATGAAGCTGATGGAAACTTTGGTTTGTGTTTGTTTTTAAAGGTAATTTTATTGAGACTATTCACTCCAATTACAGAAACTTTATTAATATATAAAACTTAACCTGCATTTAACCTCTGACACAAACAACATCAATTCATTTATACATCATTTTTCTTTAAACAAGACGTTCTGTCATTCATTGAAAGATTTTACTTGCAGAATTTTAGTGTCCAGTTTAGCGTTTCAAGAGAAAGATATACTCAGACTTCCAAAATGAAGACAGGCTTTAAAAGGACAGCTGAAGTCTAGAGGAAACAGCTTTGACCAAAAAAGCTAATCCACCCTAATCCCAGATGAGATGCCAGCTCAGAAAACCCACATCCCATTAAAACCAGAGGTCAGAATGAAAAAGCCGACAGCCCCGTCCGCCCGCCCGCTTCAGACGTAGCAAACCAAACGTACCCAAACCAAAGCGAGGCAAAGACAGCAGAAACCCAGAGAGAGAAAGACCGAGAGGAACTGAGAGCAACAAAAATCACAACAAAAGCATCCAGCGTGTGCTGAAATACGTCACGAACGGGACGGAGGGCCTGCCGGTTCATACACGGCCTGCAAAAACACAAACACAAACACACACACACATACACACACACACAAACAGTGAGATACTGATGTATGTTTACTGAGACAAAAATGAAAACAGACTCAAAAACAGGCTTTCAAATAATTAGTGCCGCAGATCACAGGAAGTAAATTAACATGATCCAAAATGAGACCCAATGCAGTTCAGCAAGAAAAACTACACAATGTGAAATATTCTGTGAGTTAACGTGAGATAAAACAAGTCCAGATTAACTGAGATGTTCAGATATTTGCTGTAATTTCAGTTTTGTTGGAACACATGACACAGACAATCAGACACAGATCCTTGAAAGGAAATTGAGGAGATGATCTGAGATGAAATGAAGCCCGTCAGATATTCAGTGACAGCTGCAGAAACAGATTCTCTGGTAATCGTTCTTCAGACAGACGTGACCTGATTGAGATGAAGCTAAGAGCGTGATGAGTTCCTGCTTCAGCTTTTACCTGAACCTGTTCAGACGCGTGCACACAGCTAAATCCTCTGCTTCATTGCACTGCTGCTGAAGTGCCTTTGAGCAAACAAGTGGCAGGCAGGACGTAAGCGATCAAACCTTTATCTGGCTGTGACACTCTGACGATAGAGGGAAGTTACCAGGCCTGACCATGCCCCAGGAGTTCCTCTGAGACCCAAGTCCACACAGCATCACGCACAGTTCACCCCTTACCTACCCCTCCCCCCAGCCATAGCTCTGTGGTCACATGCTGCCGCTGGCTGATTGGCTGATCTGAGACTGCAAAAGCTCAAAAATATGACAAATTCGGTGAGAACACAGATGATTGGGCTTTGACCGGCCACCCAAGGTCAGGTAGTGTGAGCCCTCCAGCACAGGCTGCAGGTGTGCTTGTGTATACAGAGGGTTACCTGTGTGTGTTCAGTGTTATGAAGGCAGTACAACTGCAGACCTAACCTGCTACAGAGGACAGACATGAAATAACTGCCTGCTGACCAATCAGAAGTCTGAAAGATCCCGGTGAGCATTAATGAGAAATATAGCTCATGATAAACATCCATCTTTAGGAGTGGTTGTAGTTTCCACCCAGTCTTCCCATAGTGCCGACAGGAACTACGTATTTCTCCAAAGCATAGAAAATAAAGACGACTTTTAACCACATCACTGTAACAGATTCTGCTGTGTGTTACTGACCTTTGGCCTCCTCCAAGTCAGAGTTTAGCTCCTTGTCTGAGTAGCTGGGAGGCCTGTAGGGTGGGGGCTGTCTCGGGGGGGGCAGCACTACCTCTGATTTCTGCAAACAAACACATTTATTCATAAAAACATGGACTCTGTTGACTTCCAGTTAGACTATAGACCATAAGTGTGCAGACGGTTGTGCACGAGCCTCGGGCTGTGTGAGATAGAACCCTGGAACACACTGAAACCTGGTAAAACTAAATGGCAGCTGTGAGCAAGAAACAATCAGCACCACCACCAATATGACCTCCAACCTTTAGGCTCCGTGCTGCACGGCTCAGTTTAAACTCTGATCTAAGCCCTGCTTGGTCATCTGTAGTAACTGTAGAGGTCGCCTGCAGTGTGTCAAGTCAAACTACTACCACAGCAGACTTTGTGTTGTATAATTCAGTTTTTGTTTTTTCCAGTTTGTCTTTCTCGTGCAGTTTCTGCTGCCGTTTCCTGCATCAGAGTTTTGGAGGCTACGCTGCCATTAACAAAGAAACACCGGAAGCTCTGAGGGCTCGCGTGACTGCATAGCACAATCCTGCGTCGATCACTCCATCATGACGTCTGTCTCAGAGCTCTGCCTTATTTCATTCTTTTTATATTTATTAATCAGGCTGCCAGCTTCATTATGGATTCTTTATAATGTCCATCTGTCTCAAAGGCGTTAGATAAAGACTGTGGAGTATGATGGTGAGTGTGGTTTAAGCATGGCTGAAGCTGAGACTTTGACGTCCTCTCACACTGATCCTCAGACCAGGACCGTGCCCTGTGTGGACGCAGCGCCCGGCTGCAGCTTGAGGACAAACACCAGATCTTATTTCACACTGAAAGAGCCGATCATTTTGTTTCGTTAGCCCACATCAGTAAGATGTTTTTATTTTGTCCCATTCTAAGCTATTTTATGGGATCATATTCAGCTGGTCTCACAGTGTTTTGTTGCATTTCTTACTTATTAAACTCGTCTCTGTTGTTTCTGTCATGTTGTAAATGATTATGTTACAGCTCGTGTCGTCTTCGGCTGCTCTAAGATGGATTTTCCAAATCCTGGGAAAAATTCAGTCTCATCTTATCTGAGTCTCCACAGGCAGCAGATCTAATCTGTTAAATGTGATTTCTGAGCTCCGGAATGACATGCCGCTGTTTGTGCTGAGGCTGTGTCGCCCTCTGCTGGTCTCTGTTGAGCTGTGCAGGCATCTCACAGATACATACATTTCTGTGTGTCCTCGTTAATACAGACGGACAGAGTGTGGAGCTCTTACCGGAGACTCCATCCTCTTTGTTTGGGATCTGCTGATGGTTGAAGCTGTCAGAGACATGGGCTGAAACACACACATACACACACAATTAAACACACAGAAACTCGAAGAATCAAACAGTTTGGAGCGTTTGACGTGTATGAGACAGAAACCTCTGTCTATGCTCAGTTAACAAAAGTTGATAGCTTAGAACTTCATACAGATTTGTGTGTGTGTGTGTGTGTGTGTGTGTGTGTGTGTGTGTGTGTGTGTGTGTGTGTGTACCCGTGGAGTCGCTGTCAGGCTCTGGACGATGAAGACAACGGGGCTCGGGGCAGATTTGATCGTGTTGACCGCCTCCTCGTGACTGGCAGCTCGCAAGTCAACACCTGACACCTTAACACACACACACGCACACACACACACACACACACACACACACGCACACACAGAGTCGAAGGTCAGACATTATTAAAATGTTAACCACAAAACTGTTTTTACTTATAAAGTCTTTTCCTTCATAAACGGGTCGCTCTGAAAGATTCAGTCTCAGGCTGTGTGTAAACTATGGATGTAGCGCGCATGTGTATATGCGTGCGCGCGCGTGTGTATAGAGACCCAGGAATTAGACAAGACCCTACCTCCAGGATCTTGTCCCCGGTCTTCAGACAGTGGGTGTTGGCGGCGGGGCTGTTGGGTAAAACCTGCTTGATGAAGATTCCCTTCAGTTCCTCTCCATTCCTCAGTCGCTTGATGACATGGCGACCTCCGACGATGCTCAGACCCAGAGACTGACCCTCCTCAGGCCACACCTCTACCCTGCACAACAGCGAGGGTGGAAGTTTGAATAATGTACCAGTCTCTCTGGGTCACCTGACCTGTACACAGTCTCCTGGGATATCATAATGTACCTGTGTGTGTGTGGTTGTGTGTGTTACCTGCGGGGCGGTCCCCAGTGGCTGAAGGCAGGTGTTTCCTGTCCTTCCCCCTCCTCTCTTTCAGGCAAGTCACTGTGAACACAGACCCACAGTCAAACACTACTTTTTGAAAGAAAGAAAACCTGAGCCTGAAAATCAGGAACAGGTGAGATGCTGGGCCACAGACACACAGACACAACTTTAACCACATAAAGCAGCGATGATTCTAAACAGAAATGCACCCACATTTGAGGCGTCTACCTGTTTACATCTGTGTTCAAACCAGCAGAACGTGAAGCAGCTGTCCTACCTGTGGCCACCTCTGATTGGCAGAGAGGCTCCCCCCTGGCTCCGCCTCTTCCTCTTCGCAGTATCAATCCTCCTGACAGACCTCCAGGGGAAGAAAAACACAGACAGGAAGTTTCTGTGATTAAACTCTGAGGCTGGTTTGTGACCACAATGATCCAGATTAATCTAACGAGGCTGAGAGTGAGCGCCAGGTGCCCGCTGACCATATGTTATTAAAAACAGCAGGAAACCGTTGACTCATGGAGAAATCAGACTGCAGTTAGAGTGTGAGAGCAGCAGAGGGTGCCACAGCACTGTGACGGGACGCAAAAGGAGCTGATGGAGGAGAAAATGAGTGTGTGTGAGGTCTAAGCTTGTGAGCTGCGAACAGTTAGCAGGTTTCAGCACTGTGGGCAACTTTAACCTGGCAGCGAAGAGGACACCAGACGTTACTTGGGGCGTGATCGAAGCTTCTGTTTCCAGAAGATCCGGCCTCTCTTAGCAGATACAGCTGTTTAAACACGACATACAGCACAATAACAGACCTCTGACTCTCTGAGCGAGTGTGTATGAGGAGGAAGAGTGACGGCGAGCGTGAAGGTGCAGCAGGAACTCACTCGGTGTCAGTGTCCGTGAGAGTCAGCTCAGAGTCTGCTTCGCTGTCTCTGGAGTCTGGAAGACCTGAAACACACACAAACATCTGTACTGCTATCACTCGAGGACCTCATCTTCACCATGAACTGCAGAACCGCTGACCCTGATCTAGGTGGATTTTCTTTAAATGACATCCTGTTCCTATTCACCAGGTCATGAGATGGAAAAAAAAGAGAGATCATGGATCTCGAGTCTAAATAATCTTAAACGTGATTTAGACTCGGGCGCTCTCCTCTCACCCAGAATCAGCTTTCCCACAGATGCAATGCTTTCATGGTCCGATCTCTGCAGGTCTTCCTCCTCCTGCATCTCTCTGCTCCAGGCCTGAGGACAAAAACCACCAAATAACTACAAATACATACAGAAGCAGAATGTCAGGACTTTTGTTCTGACCTTCATCCGGTCACGCAGAAATCAGCCTTTAGAAAACATACAAATGTTAAACTGCTGAACTTTTCCCATTAAAAACATGCTGGAAATATTAATACCCAAATATGAACAGTATGAAAGAAAATGGAGATAAGGTGTGTCTGAGCCTAAAACCACCTGAGTGCAGGTGGAGTCAGGAGAGCGTATGGTTCTCCAGCTCTTTCCCCTGTAAAAACAGTGCTTCTCAACCCGCCGTACCGCCAACGGGCAGTTCGGACACGTCAGATCAATCAAGTTGTGCTTTAGAACAGTTTTCGGGTTTTTTGGGGCGTCGCTGCAGAGGCAGCACCACCCCCGGTCATGGAAACATGGGGGACCGTAGGCAGGGTAATGAGTTCTCGCTAATACCTCGCCACTCGCGGCCGTTCACTTCATGTTTTGTGTGAGCGAGTCAACGTCAATGAAACTTCCTCTTGCTTGTCAACTCACCTCATCTGCCCCCCCAGCTCGGGTAAGGGAGGCCAACTTCCACTCTTCCCAAGATGGTGGGGGTTTCCTGGGGGCGGGGCTCACGCTGTCCTCTGGCTCTACCTCCTCTTCATCAACACCCATCTCCCTGCCTTCCTCTTCTGGCCGGAGGTCAGAGGTCAGAGAGGAGGTGGCGTAGCGAGGGAGAGCATCCAGGATCAGCTCTGGCTCCTCCTCCTCCTCCTCCAGATGAAGGCTCTGTGGAAGGATGGCGGCCTCGCTGAAACCCTGAAACACAGACGGCAGCATTCAGAGACGAAGCTCCAGAGGAGCGACCGAGTAATTAAGACAGTAATGACGACAGGAAGTCCAGCAGCTTCAAACTTCACCAGTGAGCTCAGGTTCACCATGTCTGAAGAATGTTCAGGCTCCAACGTGTCACGAGATGCATCGATACACACACGGAGACATTTTTCACCTGGCAGCAATGCAGAGACGTAATCAAATGCAATTGACTAAACAGTGTCATTAGCCATTTGCTCTGATTGGCTGTATTTCTGTCTGCTTGCGTTAGACGTGATTTTTATCATTCCTGTAAGCCCTCAGCTTTGTTGGCCAGATCGCCTTTAAAAACATAGATTTGAATCTGAAAGCACTTTCTGGTTTCTCAGCTCGTTTCTGCTCTTTAATGGTTTCTTGTTTCTCACACCTGCTCAGAGGACAGGTGTGAGATAATAATGAAACACTCACAGTCGAGATGACTCCCGTGTCTGTGGAAAACAAACAAGATGACTCAATTTGGATTTCTGGAGGTCGTGAAGGACAAAAGGAGGCAGAAATCAGAATCCATCATGGTTCCCAGTGTTTCATGTGAAAGTGTGAGAGTGTCTCTGCAGCTCGCACTAAATCTAAAACTCGCCTGACTTTGGACATTAGCCTTCATCTCCAACTCCCCAAAGAGCCTCCTCAGCAGATACTGAGGGGATATCCTGTTCTTAACATTACGATGCAGACATTAGCCCGCGCCGGGAAATATTAATGACAACACTTAGGCTAATTTCCATCGACGAAGCCTCATCGTCAAGGACTCTGCTCCTCTTCTTTTAATTTGGGCCCGGGAAGCCGGCCCATCACAGCGTATAATGGAGGTGAGGAGTAGACGGCGGCAGCGGCAGAGAGCTCATAATGCTAACAGGATGTTCTGCAGACTGATGTGTATTGGCCGTGACTGCCTGGCCTCATATTCATAAGATTTAAAGACACTGTCATTTAATATCTCTGCCATTAGACGATGAGGACGGAGCATCGCTGCAGCGCTGCGGTTCATGTGAGGATCCTCAACGACTGTCTTCACCGCCTCGCTGCAGCGACTGCAGTCACATGACTACATGACCATCTTCACAGGAAAGAAAAAAAAAATTAAAAAAAAGAACTGCATCGCTCCAACAGGAAACTCCACCAACAGCCATGTTTCTGCTGTGTTACAGAAACAAAGGTCAGAGGTCGCACCTGGGCTTACAGTCTTTAATGATCCTCCTTCTGCAGCTCAAACAACCACAGCTGCAGTTCCCCTGACGTCCAGCAGAGGCAGTAAAGAGTCACTCCACATAGACTCCCACGTTTCCCTCCTCTTCATAACTGTGCAGGGGAGGTTTTAGCTTTCTTGGAGCGTGGCCTCTGTGACTGACAGGTGGATGGAGACACAGGTGGCTGTAGCTGCTAGCTGTCTGCTAGCGTCATGTGAACTAGACCTCTGGACCGTCAAAATGACATAATCTGACCAATAACATGGCCGCTGTAAGGTTACTGTACTAACAGACCTTCAAACCTCACACAGCAGAGGAATTTAACCGGAAGTCCTGTAGACAAATCAAACAACTCTGACAGGCTTCAGTTTTAAACCCAGAGCTGCTGAAGCTACTGCTGAAACGTTCAGAAATCCATTTGGCCAAAGTGGGCAGTAATCAGATTACTGCAGTGGAGACACTGAGCAGCGTGGTTTTACAGCCTTCTCAGTAAAATAAAGTGAAGCAGCAGTAAAGCGGGTCTTGAGTGTCCTCTGGGTTCCTATGGCTCCCTTTCTGTCGTACGCAGGCTTCAGCCGGCTGAACGCGCCGTGGCAGCTCTTTATCTGCACAAACAGGAGCAGAATGAAGTGAAACGACGGCAGTAGCTCGTTCTTGCACACCTGACCTCTAAAAGTTAACGAGGCGTGGGCGTGTAACGGGGTCTCTCTCTGGTCAGTGTGACAGAGAAGGATCCGGCAGCAAAGTGTAAGTGCCGACCCGGCCGTCTTTATGGAAACCCATCAGAGACCTGTGGGCTGTGAAAAAACCTCTTCAGCCAAATGGGCTGCATATAAAAGAGGAAATAAAACAGCGGCGCAGAGGACGGCGACGGCACAGGACACGAAGAAGAGCAGAACTCAGCAGAAATGGCAGAACAAAGACGAGCTCAGCGGGCTGATGCTTCACAGACACGTGTGCAGATATCAGAGGCTTCTGCTTTTCTTCAGCAAATCACAACCACCTGCTCAGGTACGGAGCAGTGACACGACAAACGCTCCGAAAATGAATCCACGTGTTGCTAAACACACAAATCAGCAACTATAACAGGACGCCTACCCGCAAAGGTCAGCAGTTCGATTCCCGGCTCCCCCATCCTACTGCACGTGCGTGTGTGGATGCGTGCACATGTGTGTGTGTGTGTGTGTGTGCGTGTGTGGATGCGTGCATGTGTGGGTGCATGTGTGTGTGTGTGTGACTGAATGAGGTTTGCAGTAAAAAGCGTGATACATGTATCAGTCCGTTTGACATGCATTAAAATGTATTTGATGGTGCTTCTGTAATTATTTATTTAAAGGTTGAACTCAGTCACCAATTTCTGTGTTTACTCATGAACACACAGTCCCCTCCATTTATTTTCTTACTCCTTTTCTCAAGTTTTATATTAATTTTTGGAAAATTTTTCCCAAACTTTTTTCTGTGCTTCTACTCAGCAAAGACGGACTGAAAAAGAAATTCACACTGTTGTTTTTAATATTTCACGTGTGTGAGGGTTCATTCATTTATTCACTGGATTATTTATTACTTTATTTGATTTTGACAGCTGCAATCATAATGATGTCACACTGTGATGTCACAAACTGCAGACAAAAACCGTAACAACGTCTCAGTTTCTGTAAAATTTTCTGTCCATAAGTATCTGTACAAAGACAAACAGCTTGTATTCTTCTCTGTCTGCAGTATTAGTGAGTCGTAGTACTGCAGTACTACGTGTACAGATGCTGGAGGACCAGAGTGTCCTCAGAGTACCCCCCTCCACCCCTCCACTTAAGAGAGATGCTGCTGCTGGTTGAGCTGATGGAGCACTTTATACCATTCAACCATCCCGCTGAGTCAGCAGCTTCACAGAGACAGAGAGGAGGGAGAGGAGGGTGAAGGAAGGTGAAAGAGAGGAGAGGAGGAGGAGGAGGAGGAGGAGGAGATGAAAGAGCAGCAAGAGAGAGAGAAAGAGAGAGAGAGAAAGATGTGGAGGAGATGATAGAGGAGAGGGGAGCATGGAGGTGAAGGCACAAGAGTGAAGAGCAGTGAGATGGAAGAAAGCAGGAAGAGGGAAGATGACGTCATGGCGGGTTATCAGCGCTGACGTCGAGCTCTCGCCACGTTTCATGGACAGCTGAGCTCATGTACAAGGAGGAAGGTGCAGAAACATGACGGCCATTAAACATCCAAATGAAATCTGAGGAAAGAGAATCTCACTTTCCGTTGGCCCGACTCACTGCTCCCAGCATGCACTGGGCTGATGACACGCTCATTTTTATAAGTGTAAGGACCAAAGTCCTGTACTCTTCGCTCCCAGTTTCAGAGATGTTTTCAGCACATTTCACCACAGGAACGACCTCATAGCAGATTTTCCATCTTTTTTGGATCCGATATGGAACCAGCCTCCGCACGTTCTGCTCACTGCAGAACGTCTGCACCTGCTTCTGATATTTAATAAAACGGTTTCATGGCTGAATGTTTCTGCTTTACAGACTTTATTATTTATCTGAGCAGCGCCTGTTAAATCTGCAGATTTCTGACTGCGATCAGAACATGCCAGTAAAATCTCATGATTTTTGAATGGAGTTTGGTGTAAAGTCCTGCAGCTGCTGCATCAGTGGCAGGTTTCAGGTGAGGTCCCCGCCCCCCACCTTACACGTCATCTCAGAATATACTACTTTAAAGAAGTGAGTGTCCTGCGCAGTCTGGTAACCAAATTTAAAAGCTCCTGATCAGAAATAATCAAAAAAAGGATCTTTTAAATTCAAACTCACTCCACTCTGTCTGAACCGAGCAGCCATTTCTCTTCATCCCCGTCACGCTCTACATATTTATTTACATTCATTCGGCCCCTCGATTCATCTTTCTTTATGGTCAGATGCTCTGGCAGCGCCGTTCATCTGGTATCCAGACCAATAAAGCAAACTGAAGTGAAAGGAGAGCAGGAAGAGGAGATTAAGACAGAAAGATTTCCATTTGGAAGATGAACACAGATGGAGGGAGCAGAGCAGCGAGGGAGGAGGTGAGCGATGTGATGGGGGACAAAATCTTAATGTCCAATTAGTCTGGACTGATTAACGTTTCTAACAGAGACAGTCAGAGCCCACTTTATTAGGTACACCTGTAAAATCCGACACAGATCAAACTGTACAACCTTTACACTGAAACTATCTGCACTTTTCTTGTTCCCACGGCGTGCGTTCTAATTCAAACGTGCACACACACACACACACACACACACAGTGCTGCTTAATGCCTTCATTCAGAGCAGGAAACTCAGTGAGGCCACAAAGGCAGCAAGGGTTCAAGTAAAAAGGAAGCAAGTGAGGAGTCCAACTGTGTGCTTCACCATCATCAGAATCCAAACCATGAGAGCAAGATAAAGGACAGAACAGCCTTAGAGAGAGCTCAACAGCAACAATATCCTCACATCACCGAGGCTGTGAATGCCCTCCATCGCTATTAGCATCGTGTGTGTGTGTTTGTGTGTGTACCTTTGCCACAGGTAGTGATGTGCTGCTGTCCTCTCTCCTCCTCTCTGGTGCCTCCACCTACACAAACATGCAGATCAGAGTGAAGTCAGGTCCATCCACAGAGGAAGACTACAGAAGAGTGTGGAGGCATGAAGGTTCACCACAACTACACGGTGCTCTCCCAGCGGGAGGCCGAGGTAAGATTTCAGCAGGTAAGAGTCCACTGCAGTTCATTCATGTGATGCAGACAGAAGGAGCTCTTTTCATTTACTCTCGCAGCTCTGACATCGCTGCAGAATCACTTTCCCAGTGATGGGATTATATTTGCTGGTGGATGAACAAACACTGGAAGCGGTTGATTTATGCGTTCAGGCATAAAACACCTTCAAACCTCGGACCTACCAGTCTGAACCAAAAACCAGGAAATCTGGGTCCATGTTAGTCACCTGCTCAGCCAGGTGAGCAGGTGACTAACCTGCCAAAGGTTAGTGCAGGGGTCAGGGTTACGTTTTGGACTTACCACCAGAGGCTTCCGGATTCCCAGGCGGACCGTACCAGGCGGAGCACACTTGAGAACCTCGACAGCCTCGGCCAGACTGAGCATGTCCAGCTGGGTGCGGTTGACCGACACAAGCTGGTCTCCAGGGAGCAAACCGCCGTGGAGCTCCGCTGAACCGCCAGGTACCAGAGACCGGATCACCATCACACATCTGCCGGGGTCCAGCGGGTCCTGCGAGCCGGAGAGGAAAAACGTTAAAGCAGAACACCAAATTTTACCTCCTGTAGTCTGATGCTACAGTCAGGACTGGGCGGATGCCATTGCCCCCCAACGAGGGTCGATCTGTCGTTTTAATCACATAAAATGGAAATATTAGCCCCTCCCCTGGAATAATTACACTTGAAATGACCTTGTGTTTGAGTGATCTACAACTGCTCGCCAATTTTACAAAAAAGGTTTAAAAACAACACAATTTCATCTTTTTTAACATTAACAATAAAAAGATACTTTCCCTGGTGGTCCACGCCCCATAGTTTGAGAACCACTGTGAATGAACAGGTGGGGATAACATTAATAATTAGTAATAATAATCAATGATCAGGAGGAACCGCCTGAAACACGTGAAGATGGACCAACAAACTTTCGTCCGGCAGAAACGCCAACTTTAAGGAACCTGGGAGATCGGAACATTGTGGTTTGGAAAGTTGAAAACATCCATCTTTCCAAACCAAAAACAGCACAAAGACAGAAATGCTCACATCTTCAGAGCTTCAAAAGAAAACCACAAAAGGTGGCGAGTCCACTCACCTCCTCCTCACCTCCTAAGACTACCCGACCTGTATGAGAACCTTCACCGACTCTTTTGTGTCTATGTTTGGTATACCGAGGCCATTAGAGCAGCTCCCAGTTTTAGTTTCAGCAAGTTTAAAACCAAGAGCCTCATCCACCGAGTCGGAAATCTTTAACCAACTCTCAGCCCAGCATGACCGACCCCAGATCAGCCGAGCTCATATTTCACACAGAGTCGAGGGAAGTGGGACAACGACCATTACAGATCATCCTGTCTGTTTCATCACTCTCACAGGGAAGAGCGAGGAAGACACACCGCCATCATCATCACCACCACCACAGAGGACAGGCAGGGGGAGCCAGAGACCAGAGAAATAACAGCAAACACATTCACACAAACACACAGACCTGAGGAAGACGAGGCTAAGGACGTTCAGTGACTGATGAAGACGAGACCACAAGAGTCTGCGGACGTTAAAACCAGACTGAACCCATTCAAAGACCCCGGGGAGCAGTGCGTCTTCTCAGGACAGCTGACCTGCTTCCTGTTTCACACCAATACAGAAACAAAAAGCAAAGACGAGGCAAAGAAAATAACCAAGAAATTAAAACTCAGGGTGGGGGTCAAAAGTTTAAGAGGTAGGGTACACACAGACATGTCGGCAGTCTGTCCAAGCACGCAGACGTGACAAATATCTGCCACGACGCTGAAAATCTGTTTTTCTTTCTCTGAATCTAAATTTCATGTAAAATATCCATCCCTGTTTGGGCCGAGTGTCAGCACTCTGAGAGAATTAATCTGAGCATTTGGTTTGTGATGGTCGCTGCTGAGGGCAGCAGTAAATAAGCAGCTTTTATCCTGCTCATGTTATTAGTCATGTGCTGTAAAAAAACGATTTTCCTTTTCTAAAATTAACCCTCGAACCTTAAACGAAGCCGCATGCTCTACAGCTATCTAAGAAATTAAGGCTTTGCTGCATGTTTACTGACACGACTCTGAGGTTATTGTTGTCTTTAAATTCTTTCATCTTATAATCAGATAAAAACTTCTGGTGCACAGTGTGCTGTACATCTCCACAGGTCAGCCAGGAAGAAATAAGAAGCACGTTATACATTTTCTTTATTTGACCTGTAATTTGTCTCAGGACACTCATTTTCTCCTCAGCCTCGTAAACACTTCACCCACAGCGAGTGACGCCACTAATTAATACCATCGTTGCCCATCTGAAGTGTGACAGAACATGTGGTCTGCAGGCGATTACCTCCTCCTCCGCCGGCGCTGCTCTCTGCTCAGAGTTTTAACCAGAGTGACTATGAGGCTGGCCAAACCCACGCTCCCCCAGAGCCTCCTGCGCCACTCTCAAACCCTCTCCTGGTGCGAGCGGATGTGCGCGGCGTGAATTCCCCGGCGTCGAACCCCGGGCATCGCCCGCGCTGCAGTACGAGCTGCCGTGCCAAGTTTGAGGCTGCCAGAACAAAGCCAGCTATATTTTTAGACTGAACAACATGGCTACAGGTGGTGAGGAGTCAGAACTCACGTCCTCCACTCCTACAAGATCCTCCGGAAAAAGAAAGGCCGCCGCAGTCAAGAAGTGGAGGAATCAGAAAAACGTAGGAGGGGCTGGAAAAAAGAAATTAGAAGCGTTTCTGCCAGGAGTAGTGAAATGTTTCACACACAGAACAACGAGCAGGGTTTGGGTGTTTTTGGATATGTAGGTTGCAGGGCGTCTGCACAAAGTTAGACTTTTGAAGACCTTCGCGATGCCACAGAGAATCAAACTCGGGAGGTTTATTCACCGAAATAAACACGAGCCCAAATATTTTAGGAGCTCTCACTCAACTTTACATTTGTTGATTTAAAGAACATATTTCAGGACCTTTCAGCGCCTCTCATGTTTTATCATATTTCTGACTTTTAAGAACTTAATCGATACTTGCCCGAAACATTTGGACGCTCCACGTTCTCTTACTTTAACGTGGGCTTCGTTGGAAAACTGGCAGAAACCTAAACGCAGCTTTCGGCCACTCGCCCATCAGCGCTTCACGGGCATGTACAGACTCATCTTCTATCAGGCAGAAAAATTCATTTTAATTAGAAAAGATTCATCTTTGGATTCTTCAAAACAAAACGCCCTTTTGGAAACTTGAGCGTGGCGACCTCAGAAATAAAAGAGAACACAGACGTGGAGTCATCTCACGAATCAGAAGAACCACGTCCTGTACAGACTATATAAGGTTATTACCCAAACAAAGATGGGTCTCATCATGTTTTCTTAAACATGATGAGACCCATCTTCTGTCTTATATGTTAAGAATAATTACATTAGAAAGCTGTGTGAGCGCTGCAGCTGTGAAAGTGTTTCTGTTCACCGGGCGAAAACACCGGGTCTCAGCACTTCACTGCCCTCCAGCTCGCGCTGCAGCGGTTTGTGTGTGAAGTGGGACTGGCGCGAGCCGTCACAGCGCTTGTGCTGTGCTCTGGTGGGAGGAGCCTGAGGACTTAATGACAGCAGGAAGGGAGATTTTAAAACCTGTTATTAGAGGAAATTCGAACTCTGTCAGCTTGTTTTAAAGCTCGGGGGTGCCAAGTGCTTTCATACGTGTCTGGCTGCAAACAGGTGAGACTCGCTTTGAGATAAGTGTTTTTCTAAAAGCTGACAATAGAGCAAAGGCAGAGTTTGTCTTCGTGTGATGAACACTGTGGCGGCTTTGATTCTTCTCGTATCCTGTGACCACCAGTGCATCTGCGATCCGGCCGTGGCGTAAGGATAAAGAATCGTACCACCCTCACGCCGATGGTTTCGGACCCGAACTGAGCTCCTTCAGTCTTTGGAGAACACGTTCGTATTTGTGCCACGAAGCTGCTCGCTCTGTTTCAGAGGAAACTATGAGCCAGAATCCAGACAGACAGCAGCTCTCCTCTTATTGCCTGCGGCCATCTTTCACTCAGCTCCGACAGGCGAGAGTCGGTAACAGGAAACAGTTTGGCAGGAACACCGGGCCGACGTGCCCTTGGGCGAGAGATACAGAGAGCGGAGAGGATAGAGAGGGTGAAGGTTTGTGAGGAAGTTGATTTGTTTTATTTTGTTAAATATGATGCAGGTCGGATTGACTCTAAGGCAGAAGCTTCGCTCTTACTGCCGATGATTTTAAATCATATTAAAGTCAAACAGGAGAGAAACCGAAGTAACACGATGAGTCTGAGACTTCGTCATCAGGTCCTGAAAGCCCTGGCTGGACTCCGTCCTATGGACCTACAAGCTTTGTGACCCTGAGGAGAACCAGAGGCAGCCCAGAGCACAACGAGGACACGTAACAGAGACGTGATCAGGCATGAACAAAAGGACCTCTTAGGCCATCATTTTACTTTTAAACCATCAGACTGTTTTACAGGCACGTCATTACAGTTTGTGCTCTAGAACAAATTCACTGGAGAAATCCTTGGTGATGCACAAAAACATTTTCCTCCACGACTTCACGCACTTTCACAATTTTGGGACCACAAAGCATGCTCAGCAGCCTCCTGCTCAGCCTGTAGAGCTGCTGGAATCCAGACCAAATTCTAATCTCAGTTTTCCAACAGCAAAGCGGTTACGTTCATCGTTTTACAGCAAAGACAGTGTGGAAGTTTCACTCTGCACAAACGCTGCAGCAGGAATAACGGCAACGAAACGTTGCAAACATCTGCAGGACGAGGGCCAACAAGAGCCAGAAACACGAGCGGATCACACTGTGTAGCTAACACACACACACACACACACACACACACACACACACACACACACACACACACACACACACACACACACACACACACACACACACACACACACACACACACACACCTCTCTCTCCTAGGCAGATCCTGTGTCTGCAGGCTGACATGATGTGGACCAACTGGGAGTTATGCTGGAGCTCGCTCCACCACCTCAGCTGGGTCTGACAGAGGAGGAGGAGGGGGCTGAGGTCTTAGAGGTGAAGCTGCGCCTAAAGATAAAGCACTAAAGCAGGTTTGGAGAAGATAAAGACAGCAGACACACCAGAGTTTCCCAAATTTACTCCAGAGACAGCGATGAATCTAAAACCTCTGAGATGAGCTTCACTTTAAAACATTTCAGCTTCGCTCCGTTTACGCTGTCCTGTGAGGAGATGGGAAACACATGAGTACCAGTGGCACCTTCCTGTAAGACAGCTGTTTGTCTGGACTCGGAGCTGCCTGAGCTCTGGGGTTTTCCTTCCATCCTAGAATTTTTGGAGTGTCAAGGTACCCTTGTCCACCTCTGAGGCTCTGAGATTCCGCAGGTGTACCTCACCCGACCTGTCCAACCTCAGTCCAGCATGTGTCCAGATACTTCAGAGGTGTTATCAAAATTCCTTTAAATTGGTCACATTCCCCTTAAACAACGTTTTCAGTGGGACGTTGACATGGTTCACAGCCACAGAGCAAAATTAAAGATGGAAGCTGGTTCTGGACACCACTTTCAGAAATGCTAACGTTACCGCCGGCTTCACACAAACAGCTGCAGTCATCGACCTGCAGTCTACCAGAGCGACGTGAAACTAGAAACGAGCAGAGCAAAACGTGAGGAAATGCTAGCAGCTGGACGGCAGGTTTTGCTGCCGTCCAGCTGAAGAAAGTCGGATGTGCACACAGACACCTGTTAGGTGAAACTTTTTCAGACTTTGGGAGGCCAGTCTGACGTGGTCTCCTGGCCCGTACGATCGGCCGTCAGAGCTGCCACTCTTACCTGGTAGTCAAGGATGCTGAAGCCGAGGCCTTTGTCTCGCTCTTTCTGCAGCTCCAACACCTGAATGTCCGAAGACCACAGAGCAAGCTCTCCGTCCTCATCCTCCTCATCTTCTTCTTCCTCATCCTCTTCCTGGGTGTAGTGGGTCTGCTCCTCCCTCAGCACCACCTCTACAGGTGAGACCTGCTCCTGACACAGAAACATTTAAACGGCAGTTAAAGCGCGCTCACACGTAATAAGTGATAAATGGGCTGGTCCTTAAATACCTCCAACTCTACCTGAGCACTCAAAGTGCTTTGTGCAACACTCTTTCACCAGTTCACATTCACACACATGGACGCGCCCAAGGACACGTTAGTCCTGCTCTGCCTCCTGACCCATAAACCTGAGCAGGAAAGGTCGACGAGCCCGGCACTGAGGAGGTCTGTCCTAAAGTAAACTTCATATTCTCCCAGCGATCGCTCTGCGTGATCAGCAGTTTAGGAAGCTAACGCTGCTAGCTCAGGTATTAGAGGCCGGGTGCTTGATTGTTTCATTGAACACTTCCTGTCATGGAGAAGTGTTTTAAGAAATGTTCAGGAATGAACTCAGGATGGAGCTGTCTGAGTTTAATTCATACTCCACAGAGTGACAGCAGGAAGTGAACCTGTCCATATAACAAATACAGTGCACCAGGGTTCGTGATCCTTCTTGTAACCCTCCTCTTCAGGAGGTAGAGAAGGAAGGTTGGCAATTCGATCCCTGGCTGCTTTGCTCTGCATGCCAAACATCCTTGGACAAGATATCAACTCCAAGTTGCTCTCTGATGCATCCATCACTTAAGCACTTAAGCATATAAAAAGTGTGTGTGTGCGTGGACGGTAGAATGAAGCATTTTGAGTGCTCAAGCAGAGTAGAAAAGCGCTATAAGAACAACCAGTCCATTTATCATTTGTGTGTGTGGTTGCAGAGGTTACCTGTCTGCCACTGCTATCATCTCTCAGGAGCGTCTGACTGCAGAGCATCGATGACAGCTTCATCTCGATCTGACAGACAGCACACGGTTATTCTCAGAGCTCCAGCAGCATTTCAAACCAAACAATGATGCTTTTCATCTTTACGATCATAACTGCTTATAAAGTAGTTGTTACTACAAATGCCATCCTACGGCACCATAAACAGCCCTGTTCTCACCTCCTCCACACCCCACTGCGACTGTCTGGCCGGTCCTGCTTTTGGTTCTAGTCGTAGTACTGGTTCTAGTTCAGATTCGGATTCTGGTTCCAGGTCGGCGATCGGGTGTCGGCAGCAGACCAGAGTGAACGGAGGAGGCACCTCTTTGAGGAACGACACCACTTCTCTGCGAGACTTTCCGTACAGCTGAACGTCGTTCACCTACACAAGAACAAAACATGATTACATCTCACAGTCACACAGCTGCAGTCTGTCTGATGTCCAGCAGAGGGCGACTCTGATGGTACGGTCTGTGAGACAATGAAGCTGACGATGACTTTCAGCTTGTAATCTGACCTCCAGCAGCTCGTCTTCGGGTCTCAGGACTCCGTGTCTGTCGACGGGGCCTCCGGGCGCCACCGACGAGATGTAGTGATGACCATCAAAGGAGTCCAACTCGACCCCAAGACGCAGAGTGTGGACAGGCAGCAGCTTCGATGACTTCTGCAGCTCTTCATCGTCTTCGATCACGGGATCCAAATTCACCATCTGATACAACACAGACACACACACACTGACTGAGTCCTGGATCTCAGCAACACTGTGAAGCTTTTAATAATTTTGAATGTCTTGTCTCACCAGGACTTGATAATTCGGTCCAAGAGCCTGCTCCCACTTAGCCCTCAGTTCTGCCTCTGTTGTTACACACACACACACACACACACACACACACACACACACACACACACACAAAACAACAGTTTTCTCATCAGCTTCAAAAAGTGTTAAAGTGCTGCAAACAAATAGTATAGTGTGAGAGTACTGTAGTACTTGAGCAGAAGAACACTGATAGTTTGACTGAGATAGTCAGAGCTCAGTGGACCACTGAGAGAGAATCGCTCTGTTTGAACAGACCGTTTAGACTCCTCTATCAGCTGATGCAGAGGTCATCCAGCGACGACCTGGGGCAAATGGATGTGGGTGGCTATTGACTCTAGACCACCTTCTGACACACGAAGTCTTTACCACATCATAGCACAGTAGCTCTGATCATTTAAGTCATATGGATGGATGGCTGGATGAATGAGGGATGGATGGAAGAATGGGCAGAAGAAGGGATGAATGGATGGATGGCTGGATTAACAGGGGATAGATGGATGGATGTGTTGATGGGCTGATGGATGGATGGGTGTGCGGATGGATGGATGAACTGGAAGATGGATGAATAGGCAGATGGATGGGCTGGCGGATGGATGGAAGAATGGGCAGATGAAGGGACGAATGGACAGATGGAGGGATGGCTGGATGAATTGGAAGATAGATGGATGGATGGGTGGACACAGATAAGTGAAGGGGCGAATGAATGGGCAGGTGACCTAACATGAGCGTGACCCTTGCACTGACCATGTGCGAGCCGGTCATGTGTGTGACTCTTCATGGATACGCTGAGCCGGCTTGTCGTGCAGCTCATTGGAATTCAACGTAAATAAAGTGTAAAGTAAGCAGCTGAGCGTCATACAGCGGTGACAGTCGCAGCAGATTACAGAGTGCCGGCACCTAATTTCTGGGAGGACGGTGCCGCTGCTGAGCTGCACAAAAACACCTCCATGTTCCCACCAATCCGTTCGCATGTTGAAGCGCTCTGAGGCAGCTCTGGCAGCCCTACAACAACAGCCTCTGATTAAATTAGCATTGCTAACCCCGGCCTTCACACAGCAATTAATCTGCAGCGTTTGGCTGAATAAACGGGGCAATACATCGCTGCAAGGCTGTCAGACAGCTTGGACACTTTACATCTGTCGGCCGGGAGCAGCCAAGCGGCGTGCTAAGTGTTAGCGTGGCGTTTTGGCCACTTAGCAAAGCTAATGAGGAATAAAAAGAGAGGAAATAATTCAGTGTGGAGAGCCGTTAGAGGCCTGTATCACACATCTTTAGAGGCTTTCAGAGAGAAGGCTTTTAACTGCCTGATCAGCATCATTAAACACACTTACCTCTTATTTATTTATAATAAATATCAAGTATTAAAGACGTCATCTGTCAGCGATAATGAAGAAAGGAGCTGATCTGAGGTTTTCAGTTACACAGATAACAATTCCAACACAATCCTGTTTTTTACAGCATTTTTAAGTGACTTTGCCTGAAGCAGAAGTAGACTCTAAACACACCTGTATGCTGTGCTTAGAGTTTAAAGAAACATGGACTGATGCCTGCATCTGTGTACGAGAGAAGAAGAAGAACAGCAGTGGGCTTTCTTGTGACACCACAGAGGAGGAGGAACTTGTGGATGACGTACGTGGGCAGCTGATGATGAATGAACCTTTATTTATAAGAGTGTGATCCAAAGAGGAGGATAGCGCCCAGAGAAAAATCAGAGAAATCTAGACTTCCTGTAACTCCTGAAACGAGCCTCTGTTATCAGGTTTAAGATAGCAGGTGTGGTTTGGAGGGAGGAAGTTTTCCCCGTCGGCTGCTACGGGCGTATATTTCTCGGGGTAGGCGTTATATAGCAGGAGATGAAGCTTTGTCCGAGTGTGCACCATCAGAACCTTTCACACGCAGGTCTCAGATTTGAGCAGATAATAAGTCCATGCTGAGGCGCCTCGGTTCAGATCGAACTGAACCACACTGCCATTCCTTTCTGGATCTTTGATCCACCCAAAGCCACAGAACATGCAAACAGACGTGAAGTGTTAATAAAATCTCCACCTGGAGGAAGGTGATGATGACGTAGGTCTGTCAGGCAAAGGTCGTCTAACATTAGCACTTTCACCTCCATCATTCCTTTCTTCAGCTCTCATTATCAATTTCTTGCACTTTCATCAAGAAAGCCCTAGGGTCTTCAAGCCCCCCCGGTCTTTAGTCCTGACAGACCGGAGACATTTTTCCCTGAAGACCACATAGATCTGCTGCTTCATGATTGAATGACAAGCACAACCGTGTGTGTGTGTGTGTGTGTGTGTGTGTGTGTGTGTGTGTGTGTGTGTGTGTGTGTGTCTGTCTCACCCCTGTTTAGCTGTGCTGAGTTTAGGTCTGTTGATTCCTGCTTCATCATCGTGGATCCAAACCCAGACAAGTGAGCTTTGACCTCCGATGACCTCCTGAGAGAAACTCGAGAAGGCTCTCTCTCCACTGACACACACACACACACACACAGAAACAGGAAGTAAGAATTTGTTATTTTAGGACAAAGATGTGACTGATGTAAACATGAGAGCTGGTACCAGCGTGGCTGAGAGAGGCCTCAATAAGGACTGTGGATCAGGTCTGGGAGTGGGTGTTTATTGACGGCACAGAAGCATCAACCAATCACAGAACTGAAGCTGAGGCCCCAGCAGTGAGTCAGTCCCCATAGATCCCCATGTTTAAACATCACAGCACAAATAAACATGTTTACAGCGTGATACAAAAACTGTTTGATCATTGTGGATAATTTAAGGTTTAAGGTCGTGGCCTCTCTGATAGGTGGATGGAGTAAATGAATAAATCCATCCATCCATCTGCTTCCGCTTATACTTTTCAGGGTCGCGGGGGGTGCTGGAGCCTATCCCAGCTGTCATAGGGCAAGAGGCGGGGTACACCCTGGACAGATCACCAGTCTGTCACAGGGCTAACACATAGAGACAGACAACCATTCGCGTTCACATTCACTCGCGCATTCACACCTATGGGCAATTTGGATTTGGAAGCCGGAGTACCCAGAGGGAACCCATGCAAACATGGGGAGAACATGCAAACTCCACACAGAAAGACCCCGGCCTGATGGTGGAATTGAACTCAGGACCTTCTTGCTGTGCAGCAACAGTGCTAACCACCGTGCCACCGTGCTGCCCCTAAATGAATAAATGTGCCGTTTAATAGAATTTTGTATTTATCTGAAAGTCTTTCAGAGTTTTGTTGTCTGTAATTTATTCATCGAGTCTCTGTGGGATGCTGACAGTGGTCCTGTAAGTCCATCTATTTAAACACAGAGCAGATCACCCAGGAGCCCTCAGCTCACTCTGACCTTTGACCTCCTGACTGATGAGTATTTATTTAAGCTCACTTTCCCATCGGACTCTCTTCATAACTCAGCGCAGATAAGAGAGCCATAGAAACAACCAGATTATAACAAGTTAAAACCTGAGCCGATTTCCTCCTTTGTGCTTCCTCGGTAATGAAATGAAAAGACGTCTGGAGGAGATAAGAGCCTCGCACTCCTCCTCTTTTTTAAAAATCACCTGCTTCTCTCCGACCTGGAGGCTGACCAGTGCAGGCCGCCGGCCGACCGCAAGACAAAAAAATGACCCAGAAGCGGGCGAATTAATCTCTGTGGACGGCGTGAAGGACAAATCGCAGCCTCCTGCAGCAGAGTTTGGGGAAATTACACCGAGTTGTAAACAAATTTGTCATCTTAATCTGGGCAAGAGGATAGAGGCATAGGAGGGAGGAAGAAAAGCTGTGATAAGTTTAGCACAGAGTTAACTTCTCCCGCTGGAGCACATTACTGTTTCAGCACCATGCAGTCAGAGCTGTGTCCAGCCCCGCACACATCCCGGTGACGTCAAAAGTCAGTTTATCGTTCTCACAGAAGCGTACTCGGGCTTCATTTTCCGCCTCCTCGTTGTGTGCTGAGTCAGCGTGATCTGCAGGCCGGTGTCCAATGGGACGCTGTCGCCGGCTCTGTGCACAGTCAAGGTGCCCATTTAAGGACTCTGTGGGTCCTCTGACCTACACCCTCCCACACAATCAGACAACCACTGTGACGCACACAGACTGAACCAGAGTGCGGTCAAAGTACTGACGCCATCATGTAATCCCACAGGACAGTACTCAGGAAACACAGACTGGCAGACAAAACTGGATTAAAACATTTATCTACCTTTATCCAACGATCTCTCCAGAGCTCTGGCTTTCTTCCTGACCAGAGTGAGAATGACAGTCTGACCCGTCTGCTTCATCACCTCCTGAACCTCCTGGTTGGTCAGACCATGCAGACTGACGCCGTCCAGCTGTGACAGACAGAGGAGGAGAAACAACAAGATAACATGAGTGCAACCGACCAAACCGAAGCCGATCCAGACCACATTCAAGAATCAGCTGAAATGATGGGGAACCAGTGAAGTGGCAGACAGCTCAAACAATGAAAGATTTTTGATTTTTATTAGCCTGAATGTGCCTCAGTTTTTCTGCAGAAGCCTCCAGAACCACTTTCCTCAGAGGAGCTGTGCAACTTCAACAATTACAACCTTTTATAGCATCTCATAACTAATCAATAACCAGCCACCATATGCGGCATAGCAGGAAAGTTATCTGGCAAACATTTACTCAAGGTCATGTTTTACTTTGGCTTACGCTTCATCCGTGCAAGAATCCATCCATGCACACCTGCCTCCCTGAAGCCCAAACAAGAAGGAGCTCATTCCTGCTGCTCATATCCTCAGCTTCATTCTTTCCGTGTGGATGCAGCGCTCACAGCCGTGGATGAGTGCACGAATGTAGACCACCCAGTAAATCAACAGCTTCACCTATACGCCCAGCATTCATCTCCACAACATCACCATCACTGCTGACACCACCAGTCTGTCATTCTCCTCCCACACCTCCCCTCATTCTTCAACAAGACCCAGTGACCCTTCAGTTTTCTATGTACTTACCAAAAACATTCATGTCTGACGAGAACAGACGCTCGTTGAGTGCTAAATCTAAGCACTCATCTTTTTCAAACTCTTCTTAAAACTAAGCGTGCAATCTAAATACTTAAACTCCCCGACCCACAGCAAGTTGGGAGTCACAAACAGAGACCACAAGCTGAGACCGCCAAACCCGAAACCTCCCACAAACTCTGTCTTTAAAGATCAAGAACAGAAATGGTTCAAAATCCAACACCTGCCCAACATGAATAACTGACTGCTGGCAAAGCAAACCAAGCGCTCACTGTGGTCAGAAACCCATCCTGCTGAAGCACCCCCACAGCACAGCAGAACACAAACCGGGTTCACTTATAATAAAACAGTAGCTTTCTTACAGCGATCAGTCGGTCTTGGACTTGGATGTTCCCACTCTGATCCGCTGCGCTGCCGGGAACCACATGTTTGACAAACACACCGACTGCATCTGAATGGAGTGAGACAAACACACAGAGAGAGAGAGAGAGTTAGTGCTATTACCTCACAGCAGGAAAGTCCTGGATTCAAATCCACCACAAATATTCACACACAAACAACTGAAAGAAGATTTCAGAGTAAAAGTTTTGAAAGTTTCAGTTGGTCTAGACTTGGACTGAAGGCTGACGGTCAGAGAGCCTCATGTGACAGAGCTCCGTGTGATGTGTGACGTCCTTCTGGGACAGCACAGTGGTTTCTCTCTCACCTTGGCTGGTCAGAGGGTTGTAGCCGACGATGGAGATGCCGAGGCTCTGTCCTTCCATCTTGGAGAGAGTAACCTCATGGATCTCGTATCCTTCCAGATTGGGCTGAAACCAAACACACACACACACACACACAGTCAGCTTACATGTTTTGGCTCAGAGTCACCATGTGCTTGTAAGTTCTGATCCATATGAACTCACCGCCTTGCTGAAACGCCGCTGGGGCGGGTTCTGGGGAGGCAGCTCGGGGATTTGGGGTGGTAAAGAGGAAACGGGGGCAGAGACAGGAGGTGGTGGGGGAGGAGGTGCTGCTGCTTGTTGACCTTGGGGGTCTCTGGCGATGAGCATGTTCACGCGGCTCCCGCACGCCTGCAGCACCTGGACTACCTGGTCGCTGGTGAGGCCGCTGGTAGGTGTTGCCCCGATTCGAAGGATGTGGTCACCTGTGCGGAGGCGCCCATCCTGATTGGAGGAGAGCACAAAGATGAGATCAACACACCCCAGTATTCGGTCTACTCTGGAGTAAAACTGGCCGTAAACATAAGCTTCAGCGCTTTGGCATTTCTTGCCGTTGGGGTTTAACGCTCATGAGAGCACGCGGTGTGATTACACACAGACCCCCAGAACATGGGGCTGAAGACCAGCTCTGAGCTTTAACAATCTCAGTGATTCTCTTCACACAGACGTATTTCTTATATTTTAAAGTCTAAACTCACCCTGTCGGCCACACCGTTTCGTATCAGCGTCCTGACCACCACTCCGGACGTCTTCCCGCCCACGATACCGAAACCAAGACCAGATCCATCATTGACCAGCTCAATCTCCTCTGCGTGGTCCCACTGATCCTGCAGCACAGACACGGGGCTTTAAACTTTATTTAACTGGAAGCTCTAGTGTATCAAAGCTTCTTTTACAAACAAATCAAAAAGACCAGATCAAATTAATAATCAGTGGAAAAAGAGAATGTTTTTACTGTGTTTACTTTCTACTCAAACTACATTTATAAATAAAGATCATTATTTTAGACTGTGCACATTTTTCTTCCGCCCTCTTTGAACTGCAGGTTTTACTTTGCCATCACAAGACTTTTCCACTGGTTCCAGATCTAGAAGAGGTTCCTGGTTCATGATCTAGAAGTGGTTCCCCTCCCTGCCAGAATAAACACTGGTGTTGACGTGCACAGCAGCATTTTGTCAGTGACAGACTGACTCTGCGGCAATGTGGGTGGATCCCGTCGGGCACAGAGGACCCACATCACACGCTGATGTTAACATTTATGTGTTCTGCCTAAAGAGAGGAGATCCATATTTCTGTTCAAGTTTAATGTTACAGTAAAAAGAAAACCATGTTCTCATTGCAGCTTGTTGATCAAAGTTATACCATGAGTGCTGTGCTCCTCCAGCTCGTCCACACCAAACGTCTACGGTTCATCTTTTGCTCGTCGTCCATCAGCTGGTAGTTTTTCAGGAATTTCAGTGACAGCTGAAAATAAAACTGCAGCCCTGAGTTAACAGATGTCATTCTTCTGAAGCTGCAGTGCGGACAGAGCAATTCGACCCGATCAGCCCTCTCAAAGCTGCAGCTGCATCTTTTCAAAGCAGCTCCGTAAGTTTATCTTCATGTTTCTCAGCCTGCAGCCAAGCCGCCGCCTGGTTATCTGTCCCAAGGTGAAAGGTCATTAGAGTGAAGCAGGTAATTACCAGCTGAGAGCACTTCCTCCTGCCTGATAGCAGCTGCTGATCAATGAGAGGCTGCAGAGGCTGCTGCTAACACGCACGGGCAGCATTTATGAAGTGGCTGCACTCTTATTACAGTTTCCATCTGATAGACGAGGCCTTCCTCAGTATAATGAAACCGACCTCCTCCTCCTCAGCTGGTCCCAGGACGCTGGAGATAAAGCTCGATGTGTTGGACGCTCTGTGTTCAGGAGACGATGTGGTTTAAATAAAGCTCTCTGATGTTCCTCACAGCATTCCTCCACCCTTAGACCTGTTTCTGCACCTTTTAGTTATAATGAGACATCCTGATGCTTTGAGGTACCTCGGTGTTTCAACCCCATCTGATGAGACGTGACAGCTGGCATCAGACTGAGCTTCTCAGGTTCCCACTGACAGTCAAACATCTCCATCCTTTCTGGACCCCTGATGCCGCCTCCTCCTGGGCACGGAGCAGGGTGTGGTAGAGTTAGTGTAATCCTGATGCAGAGGACCTGGTGCACACTCTGAGAGGAGCAGAAACACCTTCACTTTTACCTGAGAGCCTGACGGTTTCAGGGCCTCTGTGCTCACAGCAAACACTGATCTGATTTAAGCGTCTCTCTCATCTCTGCTGCACTCTGGCTGAAGTTAAGTGATAAATAAAAACTATTAAAAGCCTCCTCCTCACTCTGCTCTCACACGGTTACTGAGCTGAGTACAGGAGGACGTTAAAACGTGTGCGAACTCTGACATTTAAATAAGCCGAGAAGATTTCAGGAAGAAAAACGAGGTGTCGGACCGAGCGGGGCCGGACTGTTAATGCGAGGCGCGGAGCACAGGTTAGCCCGAGCTGTAATCACTCTGCTCCGCTCTATTGTCGGGTCATTATCACGCAGAATTACACTGTCCCCCTTGTTTGGTACCCTCCTCCTCCTCCTCACGCCTTGCTGGATCCGCGCCATGCTGAGGGCCTCGGATGCCTGCTTTTGTTTTATTCATGTGCTGCTTCTATTGAGGTCACGTTTAATGGAGCTGTGGGCATAAAAACACAGCGCTGCACTGGGCTTTAAGGCCGTTCTCCTGGCCCGGCTAACCATCAGTTAGTGAGCTCTGCTGGGCAGCTTCAGGTGTCTGACCTGCCATCACAGGCGATGTGCTGCACTGGCGTCAAAACTCATTTCTGCTGGAATCCGTCTGCCACCGCCAGGAAATTCTGCACTATAAAGCCTGCCATAAAGAACGCCATAAATCAGCCAGTCACGCAGCTTTTACTGCTTCTGTCTATTTAGTGAGTATTATCCCACCATTGATTAGGACGCCGTGATGGCGAACGCACTCAGGAGTTCAGTGTTAATTTATGGCTGTGCTAAAACTGTTGAAAAGCAGAAAGCACAGGGATAAAAAAAATAACAGATTGTGCAGTTAAAGAAACCTGGAAGGGCCTTTAAGACTGGCCGAGCCCAACTTCAGCAGAAGTTACTCACAGGAAGTTGCTAAACTTCTCTGGGAACTCTCTGGGCTTCACCGTCAAAAGAGAGAAAAACTGATCTGTGGAGCAGTGAGGCGTTGGCTGCCGGCAAAATACAACAATCACCATGACCCTCCGTCACATCCACACACCAGGTTTTGCTGGCAGGTGAGACTCACACCTTAAGACCAGACCTGGGTGATCTCGTGGAAAACAACACAACTGCTCTCAGGTGCTAGTTATCCTGGTTTGTTCCCAAATGAATGAATCTGAGCCAGCTCTCACTTCATGTTTCTAATGCACAGCTGCTCCTCCGGCAGCACAATAATCCCTGAACACACTCACTGATCATTATCGAAGCCGCTCCTCTGTCCTCTGTCCGGTCTAGCACGGATGGACAGATGAGGAGTTCTGATTCTGGACAAACGGATGACTCTCTCCATTCCTGCAGCTGAACCTATTCCAGGGAACTTTATGAGCTCTTCTGGCTCCAGGAGCAGATCAGTGCGTAGCTTTGAGCCTGAGCTAACGTTCAGTCTGCTGTACTGGAGCAGATCACACAGAGAAATCCTGACAGGCGAGGACACTGCAGCCAGAGGTGCTCTAGTGCAGCGGTCCCCAACCCTTTTTGCGCCACGGACCGGTTTATGCCCGACAATATTTTCACGGACCGGCCTTTAAGGTGTCGCGGATAAATACAACAAAATAAAACTAGTACCGGTACCGAAAAAAGAAGATTTATTCATAACACACGTGAAAAGACCCAGGAAAACCGAGTTAACGATAAAAATGATAACAAAATAACGCTGAAAACCGATAAAAACCCTGAAAGCCATACATGTCACACCTGAGCCTCAACTCTCGCGGCCTGGTACCAAACGACTCACGGACCGGTACCGGTCCGAGGCCCAGGGGTTGGGGACCGCTGCTCTAGTGGACCCTAACTTCTTACAGATGGCAGACTGAGAACAACCTGAAAGGGTCATGTGATGACCCCAGATCACCCAGGTACCTGCAGGTGCTGATCTGAGGCCAATTAGCTGAACATCCTATAAAATGAATATAAAGTCTGAACAGCAACGCCTCCGCTATAGGAAGCCAGCAGTTTGAACCCTAACCCCTGCCCCCCCAGTCTTCAGGAGAAGATGCAGTAAGTCGAGGGCACCTGAAGCTCCAGGTAAACGTGTGAGCTGCTCCATCACGTGACTGTGACGAAGACCTTTAAAAGACAATAAATAACAAATGAGATGTTTCTGACACTCAGACACAAAGTGCGAGGAGCCGCGAGCTTCACCCATGAAATAAATCCATCTACAAGTGCAACGTCTCCTACAGTTTGATCTCTGACCTTTTATCATGGTCCAGAGAGTAAAAAGGCAGGCATTCATAACTGCGTCATCATCTCATTTTTCTCTGGCCCCTCCCTCCCACCTCACTGCCAATCTTCGCCTCCCGTTATGTCGACATTCATCGATCGCGCCTCCTCTCAGACTTAAACACATATTGTCAGGAGCGAAGCTGCAGGTGGAGCACTAACTCGATTTCCTTTCAGCTTTAAGGTCAGAAAATCCACCGAGTCAAAGTCAGCTCGCCACAGACAGGAAGAGTCACTCCGATCCACAGGCGTGGTCCCAAAGTGACCTCCAGTTAAGAGTGACAGCTCGCTGTTTGTGCGCGCCTGTTTGTGTGTGTCTCTTTGTGTCTGTGTATGCGTGTTTCATATGGAGCAATAAAATCAAACAAACGCTGACGTCTGGTTTTGTGTCGCCCTGATGTTGGAACATCCTCTGAGTTCGGGTTTTTTAAAGCTGCTGACATCGTTTTGAAGTAAACTGTTGATTTCACGACATGTTTTGGAGTTTGCCTCAAACAGCTGACAGTAAAGTTTTACTGTTGTGCGCGGTTCCATCTGTGCTCGTTTTACTGGATCTTATTTAAAGCGCACACCTGGATCAGAAATGCCGTCCCTTCCAGGTTTGTGGTCTAAGCATTCTGTCTGTATTGCTGCTCTGGATCGTTTACCCAGAGAGCTTCATGGAGCAGCTTTCAGACATCAGGATGCGAGAAACGGCGAGTCTGCAGACTCACACATGAACAGGAGGTATTTATATTCCTGCAGACCACGAGGTCGCGCAGTTTGCTGGTGACTTTTCCAGCTTCCATACAACAGCTCAGCCTCTGTTCTGGAGTTACACAAACAACAGGAACTCCTCTTTACATGGATGACAACATCAGGCTCCATTTAAACTCTGCGCACACCTGATATGATAAAAAATACATCCAAGCTTTGAAAGTCGCAGGTGGTATAATTATAATCCATATATCAGTACATTTTTTTGTCTCCTTTAGCTCAGTGTGAGAGTCTTTCCTGTCATCATTCACTCTCCTGTTATTTTCTCCTGTTAATTATTAAAAGCTTCCAAACAAGTCTGACCCTGGACGAGTGCAGAAGTGAGACATATGAGTTTTCCATCCTGAGCGTAGTTTGTGTTTAAATGAGAAACTCCTTTGATGTGCGAGCCCATCCTGCTCCCTGTGAGGGAACGAAAATGCAGACGCCAATCCATCCAATTGGTGCATCCCTATTTTCTGAAGCATTTAAACATCATGGGAAAATCCTTGAGTTGTCGTCAGGAGTCAGCTATAGTTTACGATAATTCGACTGAAGTCATTTCTACAGAGCATTAGATCTGCGTGTCCACAAATAAATCAGAGTACGGGAAACAACAATGTCTGCATTTGTGATTCGGTCTGTGCTGCTCACAATCAGCCAAAACATGAAAACCACCTCTGTAACATCGTCAGAGCCCCAGACACAGAACGTCAGAAGTCCAGTCTCTTTTAAATCTTTGAATAAATGCCACAGTTTTCTTACCGTGTTGATTGGTGTTGTGGGCGGCAACGATGCGTCAGGTGGGCGGCCTCTGGCCACCACCAGCTCCACCGTCTCTCCAGGCTGCTGCAGGAGGGAGAGCGCCTGCTGCTGGCTGATGCCCGGCTCCAGAGGACTGCCGTTTATCACTAGGATCTGGTCCCGCTCCTGCAGACGCCCATCCCTGCAGACACGGCACCACATCCGTTGGAGCGGTGCATACTTACTTTAAAGGCAAACTTCACTGCCTTTGCCTTTAAAGTCTGCACCCAATCGCTTCTAACTACCAAAACATGTCAGCCACACATGATGGTCACATGACATCATCTGAGCGATGCCGGCAGGCTCATGTTGGACAGCCAGACGCTGTGTCGGGTAACACAAGCTGATTCAGCCACACATCACACACATGTAAATTTAATGTTTCAAACATTTTTTTCTATTAATTTTCGTCATGTTTGTCGTACACAGGCCGACTCCGATCACACAAAACCAGATGAAAGCTCCCCCTGCTGTATGATGGGAATAACAGGAAGTGGAATGGCACATAGCAGTTCTGCTCCAATATTTTCAAAATAAAAGTTTAACATGACGCTTTATTGCTGCATTAATGGGTGGAGCGTGGTGTGGTGACCTGCTGCTCACTGATAGGAACAAACTAAACACGCGTCACTGAACCTGTGAGCGATTCCTCCGGGCTGGACGTGTTTGATGAAGACGCCGCGGCTACTGCTTCCTGTTGGATTCAGACCGACCACACTGAAGCCCAGACCGCCAGTCAGAGGACGAGTCAATCTGACCACGTCAGTGGGACGTCCCTGCACGCAAGTGTGCGCGTGCACACACACACACACACACACACACACACACACACACACACACACACACACAATTACCCGCATGCATGCACACACAACCAGAGACACAGACACAGACACACAATCAGTTGAGCGGTTTGATATCATGTTGAGTTCATTTGTGAGATTGTGTGTGAGCGTCTTGGCTCCACCCACCTTGGCAGCATCAAGAATCCACTTCTGGAGGTCAGGTGTGGGCGGAGTCTTACGTTTGGGCGGAAACGAGCCATTGGTGAGGATGGAGGAGGTCGCGGACAGCGTGGGTGGGGCCGGGCCACCAACTGGATCGACGCTCATGATCAGTTGACCTTTTTTGGAGAAACTGAAATCGCTGCTGGTGTTGGGAGGCATGGCGCTCAGCTACAGGGAGAGGAGAGGTTAATCAATACATCAGATCTTCCAATCATAGCTGAGTGCTGATAGAGAAGTGAGAGAGTTTTCTGTCCTGTCAAAGACGTCGCACGTCCTGCGAGTCCACAGAGACTGAAGGCAGAGGTTACTGCACAGTGATCATTCTAGATTATATCACCTGATTATTTTCACTATCAGAGTAAAAATGTAATCTCTAACAGGGCCACCACATTTCCAAAGCTCAAACCACAGAAAATAAAATCAAATTTCATCAGAGCTACAAGACAGGTCGCCATCGTCACGTCTGAGGCGAGAACTTCCTCACATATTTGTAGAGTCAGACTTGCTGAAATGGACACATATGAGGTTTGGTACACGTGCGTAGCATCCCAAGAAATACACAAACATCCTTTTGAAGCCCCAACCTAAACCTGTCACCCTAAACCCTTCAAGAGGTGCAGAATTTAAGACGCAACTTTGGTGCATTTTTTTCCCCATTTTTAGATCCATACGATGACATAAGCGCATTTGATCCAAAGACCTGACGGATGCTAAACTACAAAGATGCTGAAGAAGTTGTTAAAACTCAAACGTTTCTAGTGGATCTGCTCCAGATGTCACAGGTTTGAGTCCAGACCTGGAGACGTCCCAGAGCGGGCGCCCTGATTGTCACGGCTAATGGCTTTACTTGTCTTCATCAGCAACGGAACGCTGGTCTCACTGTACGTGAGGACTGGATGCTGTCACAAATAACTAACTACTGGTTTTTGTTTCGATCAATAGTCTGAGAAGCCAGTCAGTCCTACTGACAATAAAAACCAGGTTTTTTCTTTTGGCCTCTGATAAATACTTTTTTTTTTTTTAAGCAGAGATTAGAAATAAATAAATAAAAACTTGTATTCATCAAACTTAAACAGGCTTCTGTTAATGCAGTGAGCCTGCACAAGTGCAGGAAAACCCTGAACAGCTTCAATCTGTGGCCCAATTAATACATCCGTTCTGCAAACGAGCCAATCAGCTAATGTCAGACTGACGCATGTCAAGTCTGAACTAAACACCTGCTGCTTTCCTGTTTGTCTCAGGTGTGAACAGAAGTGACATCAGGGATCGTGCTGGACACAGATGTCCAGCGTTTAGACTCAAACACATGAGTGTGAACCAGGCTCCGCTGACTGACTGTGTGCGCGGGCATAAAGAAACCGTCCACATACTTTTGAACTTTGGCCACAAACTTCACTGTGATGAAGAGGCAGACTGGGAGAGAGATGGGAGGCGCCCTTATGTGCAAGGACGCAGAAAAAAAAAAGAAAAAAGAAAAAGACGCGGCGAGGCCGGGGGTAAGTGGGGAGGAGAGAGGAAAAAACTAAAATCAATAGATTCCTCTGCAGCCGCTCTCTCTGAACAGGTAATGTATTAATGACCTTTACACTCACATTGTGGAAACTTATCAGTCTGCGGCTTATTTAGACCGGGCTGACGGAGCAGGATCCCGAGCCATTTCATCAATACCACCTCGACAAGGCCGTTACTCAAACCGAGACACCAGATATTAAAGCCTGATAGATCTGCAGCACGCTGGGGAGGGAGGGCCAGAAATAAAGGGAGAAGTCCCCGCTTCATATACCCTCCGCCGGCTTCCATCGGTGCATTCATAGACTCGCTCTGACCTTCGCAGCACTTAGAATATGAAGCCCGCCGCGGGTTATTGCCATTATCTTAATTTGGCCTGCAGATTGTTTATTGTAAAGCTCACGTCAGCGCAGGCGCGAGCTGAATACAGATGGCGATGCAGAGAGGATTCGACGGCCCGGGTCACAGCAGTGGGCGGGAGGCAGCACAGGACTGATACCCATAGGCTGTCAACACCTGGGCGGGGCTACACTTGTCAGATCTGATGGGAAACACTCACACAGATAGATGGAGAACATGTGATGAGAAACACCCACTGAAGTAAACCTAACTGAAAGCTTTTTGTTCCATTTCTGAAGTTTTACTTGAACTCAGGTTCTTTTCTGGTTTAATCAGGACTGTTCATGTGTTTCTGGACATCTTCTGCTCATCTCCAGCTCTATAGCAGCTCTCAGGACCGATTTATCTCGCAGTGCATCATCTGCCTGTCATACCTGACTGAAAAATTCGGGGAGTCTGCTCACTCATTAAGAGGTGACTTTTCAATCACAGTATAGCCCCGCCCTTGTCTACTTCCTGCTCCTGCTGTGACTCTGACAGCACCAAAATCTCCAAAATGACCTCATGTTTGATTCAGTCAGCCCTGAAATTCATCATGGACTGATTCTTATATAGTGCTTTTCAACTCTCCTGGAGTACTCAAAGCACTCTATACAACACGCCGCATTCACCCATACACACCCATTCACACAAGCACTGTTGTCTATGCTTTGTCAGTGCTTTCTAACTAACATACATTCATACTCCGATGAATGCATCAGAGAGCAAGTGGGGTTAGTATCTTGCCCAAGGATATTAGGCATGCACACTAGGGGAGCCAGGAATCGAACCACCAACCTTCCAACCAGCAGATGACCTGCTCTACCTCCTGAGCTACAGCCACAGGAAATAGTTCTAATAGTCTAACAGACTTTTTTGTACAATCCGAGGAGTCGCCCCCTGCTGGACATGAGAATGTCCATGTGGCGGCGGTGTGGTCCCTGGCTCAGCTGCAGGGGAGGGGTGGCGCAGCGAGCTCAAGTGGGTGGTGCCTGGGGAGGCCACAGGTGGTGGCGACTGGACTAATCACAGTCTCTTCTTTTTATAGTGAGAGGCCAGTGCATGCGTGCCGAGACCAACTCTGAGCAGAGACTGTGTAGCTGTACATGTGAAAGTTGGCAATAAAAGCTGAACTGTGAGCACAAACATTGTGTGTGTTTTGGGTCTGTCTTACAGTCCGCTTTTCAGACTGTGAAACCAGTCAAAACATACATTTAAAAAATAGGCTATGATTTAAAAAATAAAATGGCGATCACAGTAGATGATAGTTAGTCATAAAAAAAAACCCTGTACAAATGAAAAACCTGTATGTTCGTGTTTGCAGCCCTGTGTCAGGCTCAGTGGAGTAAAGGCATGAAGACAAAGTGTGTCGCTGCAGCTAGCTCCCTGTTGCTAGCTAACCTCTTTTTTTCTTCTTGTTGTGAGGTTGTTTCTTTCATACAGTGCACAGCTTCCATATCACGAGAAAGGAGGTGAGGGAAACATGGTTGTGGATAAAAACAATAAAATTCTTGTGAATGAAATATTCCATAAACTAGCTGTTAATATAAAACGTCATCATTTAAGGCTCTTTTGTTTTGTGTGAACTCCTTCACCTGAGCTATGGCTCCTGCAGTCCAGGTGAAGTACCGGTAAGCCTTAAACATCTGTGCCAGGATCAGAGTGATCCTATCCACTCTATTTTGCATGACGGAGCATGCTCAGTGAGGCTCACCTGGCTGCGGAGCTGCTTGATTGAGTGTTGAAGGGTCAGGATGTGGCTAAAGAGCGGGCTCTGCAGCGTCTCCCGCAGGTTTCCCAGGGTATCGCTGTGGGTCCACTCCTCCCGCTGCACCAGTTTGGCCTGCAGACGCTCCAGAGCTGCCAGCACCTGCTGACGCTCCGTCGAGGACACTGAGGACAGAAACAGCTTGTGAAGCGTGGTCTCGGATAAACGCGAATCATTGGATGGTTTCTCTTGAGTTATAGTCAGGACTTACCTGTCGGGACATTTTCAAACATCTCTGCTGTGCTCTCGCCGTCCTCTGTTCTGGAGGACCTAACCTAAACCAGGAAGAACCGAGAACAACTTTATTTCCTTCAGCTCTGGACCAAGTCTGATAAACACCTACTAAAATACGAGCAGGTGTGGAGATACTTGTGCTCTGACACCTCACAGCACGACTCATACTGACCGCTCTTTCTCTGTCATCAACAACACTGCATGAAGTCACAGGAAAACATGCAGGTCAGCACCTGTGCAGTGTCTGTCTCAGGTGAGTCACACTCACCTTTTCTCCCACCAAAATCGGCCAAAATATGACCCAACACAGAACACCAAAAACATAATATCAGAAACACCACCAAACACCTTGCTAATTTCTTTCTGCTTATCCAAATCAGGGTCACAGGGGGTGGAGCCTATCCCAGCTGCCATAGGGCAACATGCGGGTACAGCTGGCCAGATTGTCCAGGGCAAACACAGA
This sequence comes from Perissodus microlepis, assembly GCF_051167445.1. NCBI lineage: Eukaryota > Metazoa > Chordata > Actinopteri > Cichliformes > Cichlidae > Perissodus > Perissodus microlepis. The sequence continues at coordinate 33,056,564 of NC_140482.1, read as the reverse complement.
GAGACAACCAACTGGTATTAATGAGCCTAACCTTAACTAACCGTAACTAACCCCATCAACTTCAAAAAGACAAAAACCAAAGTGATGCTGAAAATCCCTGAAAACGATAAAGTAAAGATGGTAAAGATAACAAACTACGAACTCCAAACACAAAAGGCAAATACTACAAACAGCAAATACTACAAACTGAAGTACCACAAAAACCAGCCCTGAGTGAAGAAAATACTACACAGAGCAGATTTATGAAACACGCCTGTAAACACTGAAATTTGACACCAAACAATCGTGTGACACAGCACCACACCCTGAACCTACCACCGACACCCCAGCAGGTGCTCGCAGTCACGTGACCGCAACCTTAAAACAGTCCCTTTGAGTCACCATGGTAACGGTAGCCCTGACCTAACGGTGTTCACTGTTTTACATTTCACAAAGTGAGGTTTATGACCTTACCTGCGCGTTCTCGCCCTGCCGTGCACTGTGCCTTCCGAGCCACCGTACTTTTCACCATTCTACTTTCTAAAAACTTGTACCTAATACCTAATGAGTTACTTCACACCTTCTTTCACTGTGGTACTGAAAGTACTCAGGTACTTCCCACCTGTGGCTAACACGGCCGTCCTCGGAGTGTCCAGGTGTGGCAGGTGAGCCTCGATATCAGCACAGAATATTTTCTCAGTCAGAGCCGAGCCGAGCCAGGCTGAGCTATTGTCTAGCTCTCTCTCACTCTCTCACACACACACGGTCCACCCCCCCAACACCGAAACCAAACAGCATGACGCAGAGGGGGTCTGAGGCACTCACCTGTCAGCTCACCTGAGAAATCAGGAAGTGAAACTGAGCAGCGGAGTCGGAGGGGGAGGGGGCGGACAGACGGTATTTTCACCTGTACATATTTTAACCTGCATGTTTGGCCCTTGGTTCACCTCATAGCGTCACAGAGCGCGCGAGCAGGTGCGTCAAAGTTTACAACAGGTGAAAGTCGCACTTTAACCGCCTCTCTCTCTCTCTCTCTCTCTCTCTCTCTCTCACACACACAGGTACAAAGTCTGAGTTCAGATCAGGAGAATAAAGTAAAGAGTTAAAGGAGCTTCTCCTCCTCTTCTTTCTCCTCACCGAGAACTCCGCTCCGCTAGCCTTAGCCGCTAACTGCGGCAGAAACTGCGCTTCCGGTCCGCACTCTAACAGAGAAACAGTCCGCACACGAAGCGACACTTTCCCCAGAAAAACACGTAGATTCTCAGAGTTTCAAACTGGTGAGAAACTCACATAAACTGGATCCAGTCTGCCACCAGCGTCACTTTAATGCCGCATTCATGGCTGTAGGAAATCTGATGTCTAAGGATGCAAAAGCATAATGTAAGGATCATTTTGTTTTCTTATCATTAGTTTAACTGTTTTTAATTCCGTATTCTGTTTAAAAGCACATTCATTATTTTAGCACAATAAGGAAGAGAAATTATTTCTACATCTGAGATAAAATATCCATACTAAAACGAGAAAATAACACATGAAGCAGGTTGAAACTGTTTTACCTGCCAGCATTTTAAGCTTATTTAAAGAGATGATTTTATAACAAGAACAAGGGTTATATATATGTCTTATGGTTAAAAATGATTAGATTTGAAAACGATACAAATAAAACCAAAATAATAAATATAAATGGTTTGCCGAGCCTTCCTGGTCCTACATCGCTCTGAGTTCCCAGCATGCTGCAAGTCCATGAAGGTACTGCCCTGTCACGTGATTGAGGGAATCATGGCGTCCTCCCGGAGGCGGCTGCTGTATGTGCGCTCCGGGGTGCTCAGCCTCTTATTTTACTGCGTTTATTCGCACCTGCAGCTGGTCCTGAGCGAGGAGGCGGAGAACTGCCAGAACCTGAGACTCGGACAATATCCTTCCGTCCGTGTTTACCGCGCTTTAACGCCTCATTACCGGGGTCACGGGACGGCTAACGTTAGCCTAGCTTCTCTGTGACATTCAGATCAAAACGTTACATTTGGACGTTTTTTGGGGGTCCGTGGCTTAATGCGGGTTTCTCCTCTCATAGAATAGCACTGTGTGTTTGCATGTTTGGGACCTGAAGGGTTTTTCAGTCTGATCGATATTTTTAGATCAGTGTGGTCAGATTAAAGTTTCTAAGGAGGACAAGCTTCCCGTTGTCTTTGCAGTTACGAACGGATATTTAACTTCAGTCTGAAGACCGAACAGTTCACTTGTGTCAGGAGAGCTCAGAGACCCGAATCAGGAGAATAAGTTTGTTTCATAAACACAGTGCAGCACTCTGCTGTTTTCATCAGTCAGTCTACCTAATGATACGATATTATTGTGATTTTTAACCTTTGTGTCCTTCATCAGTGTCTGTTTTACCCAGTAAGATAAAGTTCAGTTATTGTCAACCAAGCCAAGGCTGTCACTAAAACCTGCCGTAAATGTTGCCATAAGATGAAGTTAGTCTGCAACTGAATGCAGTCCGTCTCTGATAATTCCCCAAAGTTTATTACAAGTATGATTTGTGACAATTTGAAAATCATGCATCGGTTGCTGTCTCCATAGACAGAAATTCACATTTAATTATCACATCTGCACTCAGCAGCCTTCCTGTGCTAGAGGATTATAACCAGGGTACAGCCCAGAGTCGATCTGTGCTCCGTGATAACTGATGGGAACATGATGGCAATCAGTCTGCATTTATAAAGCAGTTACTTGCAAACCTTCAGCAGTCTCTGCGAGTGGCCACAGTAAGACAGAGTGTTTGCAGAAATGTTGCTTTCCGTCAGATGACCTGTGATCATTGTGAGTGAACCACCTACGAACTGTGGGCACGTGCACAGTCAGCACAGGGTGAGAGAAAACAGCCGCACAGTCAGCACCAGGTACAGAGAAAACAGCTGTACAGTCGGCAAGAGGCTGCTGATTTAATTGTACATGTGAGGAAGCTAATGTTATCTCAGGATGGTGTGCATGAGATTGTTTGTAGGATTCCAGAGTATTTTCATTTATTTAATGAAGTATCGATATTTGGGGTCCTTGTATCCATACAGTATCTTGACAAGATGCTGTATCGACTTCTTTTCCCCGCCCCTAAACCACGGTCTGTGCCGTGTCACGTAGAAACAGGCTGCAGATGTTTTCCGACTGAAGTGTGTTTGCCTTCCTTCACTCTGCTCACATACAAATGCAACGATCCAAAGATCGATGAATCCACTCAGGAGCCAGAGAACTGCAGGGACATGACGGCGTGGGGTGAGTCTCACTTCAGATTAGATTTTTTTCTGTTTGTGGGCAGTGGCTTAAAAAACAGGCAGACTCTAAAACTGAAGATGTTGCAGAGCTGCTCTTCTGCAGGCTTCCACAGGTCAGCCAATCAACAGAAACTGTACTTTATTTTGGGGGCGGGGTATAAAGAAAGCAGAGTTTTTCAGACAGGATGAACTGAGGGGTTGCACTGAAGCTGGGATCAGGTAAAGAAGGATTATTATGAATCGTGAATCATGCGGAGCTGCTCAGTGGAGCGAATACGATCATAACTGCATCTAAACAAGTGTGCGTGTGTGTGTCTGTGTGTGCTCGCGTGCGCACGCAGTGGAATGCCTCCCAGCTCCAAACATCAGCTGTCGGCTCTCCAACGGGACGGTGTTCAGGTTTAGCGGGGACGAGGTCGGCTTCAACAAATCCATCCCCTGCAGAAATGTGTGAGTATTCACAGTGCAAGCACACAAACACGCACAGACACAAACTCCTCTATAGATTTTGGTATGCGTGTGTGTAAGCTTCAGGTGGTTTGATGCTCTCTGTGTTTCCTGTCAGGAGTGGTTATTCCTACAAAGTGGCCGTGGCATTGTCTCTGTTTCTGGGCTGGCTCGGAGCAGATCGCTTCTACCTGGGATATCCTGCTCTGGGTACTCTCTCTCTCTCTCACACACACACACACACACACACACACACACACACACACACACACCTGCAGCTTTTATTTTGATGCCTGTAGTTTGGGTGGCCAGCTCTCTCACTTCATCTAGTTTTAGTAAAGCAGGTGTGGATGGAGGTGTGTGTGGTGGGTGGGGGTGCAGTCAGGTGACACCTGTTGCTGAGCAGGTGTACTGTCAGGCGTCAGTATTTGCACAGTGATTCCTCAGGTTCAGCCTTTCAGGTTTATTTTAAAGAATTGAATAAAAGGAAAAACCACCTTAGAGTCATGTTTTAGATTTACAGCTTTCTCATGTCTGCAGGTATTTATTAAAGTGAATACTATGTACTAGGGCTGGGCCATATCATACCGTTCACGGTAATACCGGTATAATGTTGGGCAACGACAAGAAAATGAAATATCGCGATAGAATATGGGTAAAACGTGCATGCGTAGTGCCTTTGTTTTCATACGCACATGGCGGAAAAAGCTTGGCGGCGACGGAGAATGAGAAGGGGGAAAGCGGATCATTGAATGAAACGGATGAACCAGAATTGGTTTTTAAAAATGCTGCAACTTCAGTGGTGTGAAACTGGTTTAGCTTTCGTCCGTCAGATACACGACAAAGCACTACTTTTGGTAGAGCATGCTAGCGGGCTGTCGTTATTACCGTGTTTTTTAGAAAATACGGCACACTTAAAATCAATCCTTTGATTTTTCTGAAAATCGACAGTGGCCCTTATAATCCCGTGTGCCTTATGTATGTATTCTGGTTGTGTTTACTGACCTCGAACGATTTTATGTGGTACACGGCGCTCGAAAATCTGTCAAATGTTTCAGTACGACTTTGCTAAGCTACAAAGCCGCACCGCTTGATGGATTGTCGGAGCATTACGGCTATCGTAGGCAGGCGCCTCGCAGAGTGATACATACTGTGCTTCAGCATAATATTACCGTATTGTGTGTGTATAACCTCTTTTTAAGATTTATGGATATTACACATGGTTATGCTGAGGATATGTCAGCCAATTTCCACTGGAAATGCCTTTTGGTTAAACTGTCAGCAAGGAATTTGCATTTGCACTGTAAAATTTTTATATAACTTTAATGCACATAAAAAACAGCTGCTTGTTTAAGCGAAAATACATTGACGGGTTGGTTTTTTTTGCACTAATAAAGTTGTGGAGTTGTAAAGTATTTTGTCTAGTGTCAGTTATATCGTCAGTTATATCGTTATCGCAAATTTTCAAATGTATATTATGATAATTATTTTTGGTCATATTGCCCTGCTCTACTATGTACTGTAACATTCAGACAATGATCTCAGACACTGACTCAGCGCAGGAAGACCAGACACAAGAGGAGGAGGAGTTTAAAAGTTTGAGAAAGCTCACGCAGACATGTTTTCATTGCGTTTCATCTGAGCGAAACCAACAGCAGAGCAGGAGGCTGCAGGCTGATGAGTCTCAGGTACTTCATGTAAATAATGCGTCCCCACTCCTTTGCACTCTGAAGAGTTTCTGCAGTAAAACCAGTAGCAGAGTCCCTGTGCCCCCACAGGACACTTCAACACACAGGCTTACGTACAGTGACAGCTGGAGGGTTTTGGCACCCGGCGTGTCCGGCGTCCTCAGGTGTGGCTTCACACCCCAACTGACCTCTGACACAAACTGTACAATAAAATCTGAATTAAAATGTAAAAAAACTGTTTCAGCGGGCTGTGTTGCTGCTGCATGTGACCTGAGAAAGTCATGTGACCTGAGAGTTGCTGCGTCCTCCTGATTACAGACCTGGAATGTTTCGGCTGTTTAAACAGGAATGAGATCCATTCACACAATGCAAAATAAAACCCAGACGGACAGGAAAAGATTCAAACATGATCCAAAAACACAAAATAATTTTTTAAAAAGAATTATCAGAAAACATCAAGTGTCCATTTAAAACAGACTAAATGTTTAAAACAAGATGAACATGTTTCAGTCATGGGAATATTTTATATTTGTTATTTAATGAAGACTGTCTCTCTCTCAGGACTGTTGAAGTTCTGCACTGTTGGTTTCTGTGGGATTGGCACACTCATCGACTTCATATTGATCGCCATGCAGGTGAGTCATAAATCCTGCACCGGCACCAGCTAGCTGATCACCATCATCATCATCATCGTCATGGCTGAAAATGTCCCTTTTACGTTGAATCTGGTTGGTCTCATGTGTTTGTTTCCTGGGGTCAGAGGTCAGCAGGCTGAAGATCAAACTCACCCAAACTGTAGCAAAAGATCAGATGGATCGGAGCAGCGATTTAGAGCCCGCTGTCACTTCTTCTCTGTTGTTAACAGTGACGCCTGTGATGAAGCATTCCTCAGTTCCATTTCACTGTGTGTGTGTCTGTGTCTGTGTGGGGTGGTGGTGGGGGCCTTATGAATAAGCAGGCGGCAGCTTTCTGGGTGTTATTTACGTCCATCCATTGGCGGCTCGGCGAGGCCCCTGTAATGAATGAATCTTCTGGAAGGTCCTAATGGACTCTGAGAGCATGGAGACAGATGGATGAAGCAGAAGGTGAAGGGACAGATCTCCCTGTCCTGCTGAACCGTTTTAGATAATATAGACTGGAAATCCATCGGGGGGGCTGAACGGGCTGTGGCTATTAACCCCACCCACACCCAACTAAGACACAGGAAGAGCGAACGGCCCTTTAGGAGTTTTAGGCATTGGGAGGTATCCGCCCCCATTCAGACCACAACTGTGATTAATATTCAAGGCTCATTACATTTGGTGGATGATAAAATATGCTGTTAGTAGAATTCAGTGATGATGAACGTCATTTAGTGCTTTAGCTGCTTCAAGCTGCTGCTAAAACATCCTGCTGGCTCCTGCTTACACCCCAGTCATCAAGAGGATTAAAAAGGTCACCAAAAACATCAAGCAGTGGACAGAGGAAAGTATCCTCACCCTACAAGGATGTTTCGAAGCCACTGACTGGGACAGCCTTCTTTCTCCCTCTGACATTGACAAATAAGTCAATACGGTGACATCATACAACTCCTTCTGTGTTGACAACATTATCCCCTCAAAACAGTCTCCATCTACCTCAACAACAAACCCTGGATTACCAAGGAACTCAAGGAAATCCTTAATAAAAAATTTTCTTCACCGGCTCTGCACTGGACAAAAAGGAGGTCAAGAGGGCCATACAAACTGCTAAACTGAAGTATTAAAAACACAGTTGAAAACAAATTCACCACAGGGGACCTCCACTCAGCCTGGCAGGCCCTCAAAACCATGGCCTCTGTGAATACTGCGGTCACCACCCCCAGAACCATCCAGGTGGAGGGCAGCAACCCCTCCTTCCCTCCCTGACGACCTCAACACTTTCTACAGGTTTGAGACGGACAACGTGGCCCAGCTTGAGGAGACCAGATCCTCACTCAAACCTGGCAGCTCTGCACTCACCTTCAGGACTGAGGACGTGGTGAGAGCCCTAAGGAGGACCAGGGAGAGGAGCTCACCCGGCCCTGACAACATCGCAGTCGAGTTCTGAGGCACTGTGCAGGGCAACTAGGAAGTGTGTTCCGGACTCTATTTCTGAAATTCTCTGCCAACACAGAGGAGATTCTTAGGAGGTGCCACCAACGGCTATACCTCCTTAGGAAACTCAACTCCTTTGGAGTCAGCACACCCATCATGATGACTTTTTACTATGCCTTCCTGGAAAGCATCATGACCTTCTCCATCACCTGCTGGTTCCACTCCCTCAGCCTTCAGAACAAGAACAGACTGCAGCACACTGCATCAGTGTGCTCTAAAATCATTGGCCTGCCTGTCAGAACTCTGGCACAGGTTTTCAGCAAACAGGCCCTCAGACAGGCATCCAAAATCATCAACGACCCCTCTCACATTCTTCACCCTGCATTTCAATGGCTCCCCTCTGGGCGAAGGCTCCGCTGCATTTCCTGCAGGACTGAGACGAGGAGAGCCACCTTTGTCCCCAAAGCCACTCTGCTTTTTAACTCCAGCCGATAAGACCATTTCCCACACTCATAAGAATAAACTACACTCTTCTTATACTACCGACACTATTCACTTTTAGTCACTTACAGCTATTTATTCACCTTTCAGTCACTTTAATTTTAAGACTGTGTCATTTTAAAACTGTATATTCTGTGTATTTATTATTTCACCCTTATTGACTGTTCTTATTGTCCTTATCTTCAACGTTATGCTGCTCTGTTGTTTGTTAATTGCCCCTTGGGAATAAATAACATCTTCTGATTCTGATGTGACAGGTTTTCCAGACATTCTTCGAGCGTGGAAATGAAATTCCCTTTTACGTTTATCCTCACTGAATATGACAATGAGTAAAAACAGAACAGGACCCAGAGTCAAACTCCAAACCTGATAATGGCTGATGGAGGCTCAAACCATCCTCACAAACGCACAAATATTAATCTTGTCCTCCTGCTGAGCATCTTTGTTAAAGCGTCGGCCTTCAGCCGCTTTGAGCATGATCACCTCCACCTCTGCTTTAGAAGCTCACAGAAACAACAACTCCGCTTTCTGAAAACCTGGCTCTAATTTCCCTCCCTCTCTCTGGTTTCTCCTGCAGATCGTGGGTCCAGCGGACGGATCGAACTACATTGTGGATTATTACGGCGCCCGTCTGACCCGTCTGTCCATCACCAACGAGACTTTCAGGAAGCCACATCACTCTCTGTGAGCTCACCTGGACACCGCCTGTAAGTTTTTAGGTCTTAAACGTCAGTAAATGACTGATGTTCCGCAGTGTGTAGGGTTTCTGATGCTTCATTTAGTCAGCCTCCGAGGTTGATGGTTGGAAGATGAACTGTTCCCAAATCTTTGTTTTTATCTGATCAGTGTTGTCCCTGATCAGGGGGCTTCTATGAATGACCAAATATTAAAAGATATTTTCTCCCTCTCTGTTTAGGCATCTCCATCAGTGCAATAAATTCAGACCTGCTGTGAAGAAATCCCTCCTCATCTTCAGTCACAGTCTGTTTGAATCTATTCAATGGTCGCTCCGAGTCATCCTTAAAAAAACACTTCATTGCACTTTTGTTTTTTGGTGTGCTGACATGTTGCTCCACCCATTCCTGTCTCTAACTTATTCTGTTTGTCATGAAGACTTTGTAAATAAAGTTTCTTTTTGTTAATCTACACACCAGCATCTCTGTTATTACTGTAGATGTATTTCAGGCCTGTTTGACAGTCACCAGCAGTCTGCCTTTAGTTTAAACCTACGTTTAAATCCATCTTCTTGTCAGGGGGTTAGAATCACCAGTTAACCTAACCACACAGAAACCCCGGCCAGGGGTGGAGGCAAACTCAGGAGCTTCTCCTGCTGTGAGGCAGCAGTGCTAACCACTGTGCCACCCACTGCTGGGAAAACTAAAAGGAAAACATATTTTCCTACTTTTCAGATAAGGGTGTGAAAACTTTTCTGAAGTCACAGAATTTCCAGCAGATTTCAAAGCTTCTCTTCCAACCTCGGCTACTTTAGTCACATTTGAGGTTTAATGTAAGCTTTTACTTCCTGTTTGTGGTTGAAGTTTACGGAGGTAATGATGCATTAAGACTTCTTAAAAACCAGACAGTGGAAAAACCTTCAAAATGAGCTGGATCTTTTTCCACTGCTGGGTTTTCCAGTTTTCAGGGCTCAAAGACACATTTCAGTGTCGCCACACAACGATACGGCCAAGAGCACAGACAGGAAATGATATCACACTACCATCAGTCTGGAAATGTTTGGACGGTGAAAAAAATGTGGTTAAAAGTCTAGTGACTCCTGCAACTGTACATGGTAACTGAAGCAATAAACAAACCTGTGCAATTACAGCAACTGTTAGAGAAAACACAACGCTCTGAGAACACGTGCAACAATACCGGACATCACACTAACATCTGCAACAACAGCAACCTGTGTAACGACACCAATATCATCTGCAACTCTAGCAACCTGTGACATAACACCGTCATGTGCAGCTACAGCATCCGGTGACATTTGTACATTTTTGTGGTTTTTCTAATGTTATCTTTCTGGTTTTGAACTTTCTGGTGCTGGACCATGCATTCATGTGTAACAGCTGGATTCAAATGACTTTGAGTAGAGCATATTCGTTTCTGCAGTTGCTGTCTGTGTATGAACAGAAAATGTGATAATCGAGTCAAATTGAGCTGCTGAAGTAAAACATGAAGGCCAGTTTATTTTCTAATTTACACACAGAAACAGGAGTTCCTGTTAGCGCTGAGCAGCGAGCGTTTCCTCTGGTTAATTATTACTGTGTACACAGAGCGAGTGAGTGTGTGTGTGTGTGGGGGGGGGGGGTTTACTCCTTGTATTTCCATGTAGAGTTAGCCTCCATGTGGCTTTCATCAAAATTCAATTATCATCCTGAAGCACGCTTCACAAGATTCACAGTTCAGACCGGGAGGAAGCAGAAAGAGGGGGAGCTCTTGTGTGTGTGTGAGAGAGAGAGAGATGACAGAGAGGGATGATCCCAGGATCCTTCCTTTCTTCTCAACATCCACCCTAGCGAAGAAGGGTGGATGTCTGATTGTCCGAGTGCATCAGGAGAAAGCCGACCTGCCAACATCTGTCGGCCTCAGCAGCAGACAGGATGTTAAAAAGCTGTAAGCAGACCCAAGCAGCTGTGGAACCTGCAGCAGGATCACAGAAGAAGAAAGGATGGAGAAGACTCTGAGCAGCAGAAACTTTAGGGTCACCCACAGTTTGGTTCAGTCTTAAAAAGAGGAATGCTAGAGGATTTGAGTGGATGATCTCAGGATTCTTTCCATGGAGAAGAAAACATCTTCATAAAACTGTAGATTTACACAGAGTGGATTTTACTAGCAATGCCTTCATGAATGTAAGTCCAGCCATCTGAAAGGTGAGATTAAAAAGCTGTAAAAGCTAAAGTCTCGTGGACTTCCACCTGAAGACATCACAGACAAGGAAACCCGGTCTTCAACACCTTCCATCCAGGCCAAAATATGGCACATCACACATGCCAGGAGAATGATGGTTTCACTTCAGAGCTATTGTGGCTGTGTCAGAATCAGCATCAACATATACATTACATTTTAAACACATCTGTCTGACCTCTTCTGATGTCGGGACGTTTTGATTCAAGTAATAATTCACATTGAAGAAGTTACAGCAGCACGATTTTACACAAATGTGTTATTTATCTTAAATCTTAACTTTATCATGAATGTTTTAAGGGATAATTTCTCACAGCAGCACCGTGAGAACTTGGGTCAGTCTGGGTTTGATCACAGCAGCATCTAGTGGGCATCAAGGGAACTGCAGATGGTCACATGTCAACAGAGGAGGCTACTGATTGGTTCATAGAAAATTCCCCTCTAGCCCCTGCAAGCTTGGGTCCTCCTCTGTGACTTGAGGATCCTGCTCAGTATCTTAGCTGCTCCTGGGACTGCGCTCTTCTAGACAGAGGTCTCAGATGTTGTTCCAGGAATCTGCTGGAGCCACTCGCCTAGTTTGGAAGTCACTGCACTAAGTGCTCCGATTACCCCTGGGACCCCTGCTGTCATTTTGTATTGTTACATCTATCACTATGGGTGTCTTCCTCTGCTTGTCCACCACTACTATGTCCAGTTGGTTAGCCATTACCAGTTTGTCTGTATCTGGAAGTCCCACGGGATCTTAGCTCGGTCATTCTACACCACCCTAGAGGGCGTCTCCCATTTTGACCTTGGGACTTCCAGGCCATGCTCAGCAAAAATGTTTCTGTATACTATGCTGGCTGCTTGGTTGTGGCGTTCCATGTATGCCCTGCTTGCTAGCATCTTGCACCCTGCTGTCATGTGCTAGATTGTCTCAGGGGCATTTGTCCTGTGCTGCCAAGATTGGTCCCTCTGTGCTGTTTTTCAGTCCAGCTTTGCCAGCCACTGGTAGGACTTTTGGATGTCAGCCACTTCCTCTATCTGCCAGTGGTGCATACCGTGCAGGGGCCTAGCCTTCCATGGTGCCTCAGGTATAGACTAAGCACACGGTCAGCTGTGGCCATCTTCCTGATGTACTTGTGGATGTTCGTCATCTCATCTTGGACCATGTCCAACATATATTTATATATATACACAGGTCCGTCGTCACAAAATACTGTGATTGGGAGGTAAAACACACACACACACACACACACACACACACACACACACACACACAGAGTGTGCTGTGTGGGAAACAGAGGCCATGAAATTACAGTTGTGTCGGTTGGAACGAAGTAGGAGGAAAGTTTGCAGATAAGGTGGAAGCTTCATGCAAACCTTCACCCAACTGAGTGTGTGCCCTCCTGCACTTCTGTCTTTGTGAGGACCAGGAACGAGGAAACTGGTGGGGCCTGCAGGTCTGAGAGGAGGAGGGTCTGAGGGTTCAAACCAGGATTCAGGGTCAGAAGTCCTCACGAAGACGGATGTCCAAATGTGTTTGTTGATGGAAGTTCACGAAATAAATGCCAGACCGCTATAATCCCTGTGTGTGTGTGTGACCAGATAAGTCATTTCAATATTCACACTCGGTCGGTCACTGTGTGAAGCTCAGCTGCACCGGTGTCTGTGTGTGTGTGTGTGTGTGTTTAATTTTTACACATTAATATCAGAAAGCAGAAATGGATTTTCCATTAAAGAGTGTCTGGTTTGAAAAATCGTTCCTGGATTTGAACCTCTGGCCTGATGTTTGAGTCTGTGGACAAATCTGATCACTAATGTGTTCAATTCAGAAAATCATGATATTGGTGCTGCAGCTGCCTGTGTCTTTATGAATCTGCTTCAAATAAAGATTCATTTGTAGGATAATTAAAAATAGGTTACTTTATTTTACTTTTGTCCTTTGGTTCAAATGTAAAATTAGAACAAGCGTTGTATCAAACAAGAAGGCAGCTCACTCTGTGCTTCCTTCACATATAATTTTTTTTTCTCTCTCTTTAAATATAATTTAGCGCAAAGTTGTTTTTATTAGCCCGGTTGAAACCCATTTAATATACCTGGCATCATTTTGAGTGTCATTATTGTTTATTTTATTGTATTACTTTTATTTATGTGGACATGTGTCACATTCATTTCATTGTTTAATAAAATTTGGTTAGATGTTTCGTCATAAATATCAAGAGAAAAAACGTTTCTTTAAAAGCATAAAGTATTCAGGAGCACAGTCCATGTATTTAAATTCTTATGTATGTAAACAGTTATAACCTGTTATTGTGATGCACAAAAAGTCACAATAATGTAATGTGGTGTTTAGAATCCCCATATATCATTCCCTATATGCCGATATACTGTCAGTACAAACAATGGCAATGGCAAACAGCTTTAGGAGAGGTCAGAGGTCAAACATGATGCGATATTTTTAATCTATATGCTGACAATACACAGCATGCTTGTTTCTAAGTTATTAGCTGTTTCTCAATTTTCCACCAATAATTATTCAATAAGCTGCATTGACCCCTAACACTTGGGCTTGGCCGAATCCTTCACAGCTCATTTACGGCAGAGTCTCAGTTTCAGCAACCGTTTTCATGCTTCAGAAACAAAAAGTCTTTAAATCAGGTACACGTCTGTATCTCCAGGTCATCACAGGTAAATGATGGCCTGTCAGCTTGGGGTCAACTGCAGCAGTGTCTTCAAGTTATTCCAAATTTTAAATCCCGTCAGAGAAAATATTAATGATATATTTATTAATTTACCAAACAAAGGGTACTGAGCCATCTCAGGTGCAACGAGCTGCTAACCCCCCCTCTTCTAATGAAGAGCTAATAATTCCTCCTCCTCTTCTTCTCCTCTTGTGTCCTTCAAGATTCTTCAAACAGAGCTGGTCACGATTTAAAGCATCTGATCTTTAAATATGATTTTATGTCCCTGCAGACGAGACATTTACTCTGACAGGTCAACGTCTCCCCTGAGGAGGAAGCCCAGCCCACCACCGCCTCCTCCTCATGTCATCGTGACTCTGTCCTCCACATCCTCTCCTTGCTGCTGTGATTCACAGACTGATCTTCTCCTCACGTCTCTGCTGTGGAACACTTCAGACTGGCGTAAACAAACACACGTTTAAAGCCTGATACAGAATCTGTTTGGCTACTGCGATTTCCTTGTTTCTATAACTCACCTGTTTAAATTGTATTAAAGCTGAACATTATATAAAAGTAAGAGTGCAACAAATCCGAGCTCAGGATTTTTCCACAGACTGTAAAACATGGACATAGCTTAAATTTACATGATGCTAACGTGAAAATGCCTTAAACTTGCATGAACAGCAGGGGGCGACACCTTTGGTTTCCAGTCTGACTCTATCAATCAAAAGGTCCTGGCTGATCCAGGATCTGCTCATTGCCTCTCAAAAGCTGTTAGCCAATCGCCATCAGGTGATCGCCCACTTATATAGCGCTTTTCTACTGTGAGCACTGTGGAAGAAAGCCAGAGATTAATAATACCTAACAATTAAATGCAGAGAGGTGAAAACACATCGTGAGAGAAGAAGAAAGGCTGATCGTATTTAAGAATGAAGCATTAATTAATGGCAGGACTTCTTTGAGCAGTTTTGTAGGAGTGGGGTCTAAAAGACACGCAGCAGCAACGCTAGGCTAACACTAACTAGCTAGCAAGATTATAAACCTGGTGCTAAACTAAGAGAAGCCACAAAATCAGTTTGAATAAGAGTAAACATTTACTCACCAAGTCAGTGTATCAGGTAAAGATCCACAGCAATGACAACAATAATATCTTGAGCTGACGCTTTTCCAGGTTTGCTCAACATATTCCATAACAAATGCTGCCACCATGAACATGCGGACTGATCCGAGAGGGAGGAGGACGGTAGTGACGGGGCATTTTCAAAACACATCTTTCATCCTTCCGCACTGAGAAGCAAAACTTCCATCTTACTTAGTTTTTCTAAGTTAAGACAACTCAAATAAATTGAGTTGATCAGCGGTTTTGCATAAAAAGTACTGGTAACTTATTTAAATCGAGTTCTAATAACAAATTGATAAAAACTGAGTTCAGCCTATTTAATATTTTTAATTAAACACAATATTACATTTTACAGTGTACATCTGTGAGATGATTATGAGTAATTTTTTCTCTAATGGTTAAAATCTTATTTGTGAAGAAATTCATGAAGTCATTACTAGTTAATGGGAATGGTTGGGAGGGAATGGTTGGCTCAACGGTGCTCTGACTTTTGTCAGCCTGGCTACAGTGCTGAAGAGAAACCTAGGGTTGTTCGTATTTTCTTCAATCAATGATGATGTCACAGTCCTGGGTCGGTGACCCAGGGTTTTATGTTATCATTAATCCTCGATTTCATTATGATTTGTCACTAGTAGTCTCTTGGTTTTTGTTTCTTGATTTCTAGTTCCCTAAGTTCTTTAGTATCTCCTGATTTCTAGTCTTTAGGTTTTGGTTATGTGCCTTCCCTGTGTTCCGTGTTTTTTGTCTACTCTGTGCCTTTTTCGTGTCCCACAGTTCATGTCTCTATGTCTCAGTGTCAAGTCCGCGTCTTTGTGACTGTCTCTTGCTTCCTCTTTATTTTGATAGTCTCGGTCCTGTGTGCAGTGTGTCTGGTTTTGCTTGTCCCAGCTGTGTTACCTCCTGTTCCCCATCCTTTCGTTGTCCTGCTTGTGTTTCTGTGTTTCTCTCTGTTAGTTGTTGCGTCGTACCCTCACCATGCTGTGTTTTTCTTCTGTCCTTCTGGTAATGTTCTGGTTCTCTGTTTCCCGGTTTTGTTTTCTAGTTTCCCATTTTTCTAGTTTGAGCTTCGTGTCTTGCGTTTATCTCCAGGAATAAAGCTGCTGCTCTTAGTTAATCATCGTGTCTTTGAGTCCTGCGTTTGGGTCCTACATCCTTGCCTGCCACAGCACACATCATGACGGATGAATAGTAAGATGTTCTAGCTTTACGGTGGGCATTTTTATAAAGCAGCAAACTATTTCTCCAGGCTAAATGATGATCTTCTAAATTTGTGATACAGAGCAGGCAGTCCTTCTGATTTGAGGCTCTCTTTTTCACAGGCGCTACAGTATCCAGAGTCATAATGAACTAAAAACAGAAGCTCATCTTAAAGTAAAGACAGGAAACAGCATATCTGGTCATTATAAAAGGAGAAATAATCTTCAGATCAACAAATGGCGTTCAGCAAGCCGCTCGTGTCCTGTTCTAGTTTTAATATTACCATCCATCTAAGGAATAAAATCTGTCTGATACTGATCAGCCACACACACACACCTGCTGGAAGCCTGCTGCCATTGGCTACACTCGGCGGTGGGTGTGGTATCGATCACAAACACCAAGAGCAATTATACGAGTTCACGCTGAGCCTGGAGCTCATCACTATTCACCCCAAAACACACACACACCCTTTGATTAATGCTAATTTGCGTGTGGACGCGGAACGCCTTAATCCTCTTCTGTAATTGGTCTTTCAGGATGTCTGAGGGGAAATTGGAGGGGCGTGTCCGTGGCCCTTTGTTACAGCAATGTCACCGTGGTTACCGTGGCTGGGTGTGAATGGATGACCGGGAACAGAGAGAGAAACTTTAATTGTGGATGGAGAAGTTTGACCATAAAAGTGGAGCTGCTGCTCGCGTCGTCGTCAGGAGCTGAGAACATTGGCAGAATCCACCTGTGGAGAGATTTATGGCCTCACAGCATCCACACAGTCAGAGACGACTTCAGGCCTGCATTCTGCGCGCGCCTCACACTGTCACACACTAATATACACAGTAAAATAATCCTGTTTTATCTCAGTGGTCCAACAAGAGCTCAGACTGCCCCACTGACATCCTGAAACATGGACGAAAGCTTCAAGTCCAGGATCAAACCACGAAGCCTTGCTGCTGCTTCCTGCTGACAATCGGATGAACCCACAATCTGTTTCTTTCTTTTCTTGTTCAGAAACATCAGGATCAGTTCATCGTCGCTTCATGTTCACTCAGTTTTTTCCACAGTAAGTCTTTTAAAGACAAAAAAAACAGCATGTTCGGAGTGTACATATGGTACACTACAAGTTCAGTAGTCAGTCATTTTTTAGCGAAACGCTTGGAGTGTGAAGGCCTTAAAGCAAGGGTGGAACTCTTTAAAAATCTATGAAAAAAAGAAAAGCTGTGAGCCACCGTTTTCCAGATTGTTTTCCTCTTTTTGTCTCCATACGGAGCATTTACCTGCATGCAGAGCTGAATGCCCTAACCTGACTGGATACTAGAGCTCAAAACTGCAGAAAGCAGAAAGCTTCTGGTAACAAAGGTTTGTAGTCTCGGAGGATCAGAGCGCTCACACCTGTTTCACCTGCATGTTTCTGCCTGAATGTGTGGGTCTGTAGTTTCCACGCTTCACAGCACCGCCTGCAGCCATGACTCCACCAGCCGTGTCTTCACCCGGGGCCAGTCGCCCTCATTAACGCTCTAAATTCCACCCTCGCTGCCCGACTGGCCCACTGCAATCTGTCCATGAGACAGCCTGGAAACAAATATAGTGAACAAACAACGAGCGACGTTTCACGCTATTAAAACTGCTCTGCTTGATCATGTGACTCTCTCAATGTCACATTTGCAATAAGCGGCTGAAATCTGTGGAAAAAATGATGCCGTCCGCCATCTCACTGGGTTTGTTCTGAACCACAGTCAGTTTAGGCACAGCTGATCACAGCTTCATGTCCAAAACTCTAACATCTGAACTCCCACAGACGGCAGAACCACAGAATCAGCCCTGATGTCAGATCAGCGTCATTCAATCCACTGAACAGCGCTGCAGCGTTCAGACGACTCCGAGATCTGTTTGACTCATCAGAGGCTCGTTCTGCTAGATCCACCTGCAGCTGTCACGCACCTCTAACAAACACTGCTGCCTGCAACAGAGCTCTCTGAGGGTCAGAGGTCACACGGAACAAAGAAGGTTCCCCAGGGTCACATCACAGCTGAACAGGAACAGGAACATGCACTCTCAAGAGACTCCACCCTGAACGAGGAGAAAAAGCTCTTCACCCTCAGACACACTCCAGGCTCAAACACCTCAGAGTTTTGGCCAGAAGACCAAACAACGTGAATGTCACCTGAACCCATCCCAGCTGACGGGACAGGAACACAGGGATGCTTCGTGAGCTTGGCTCCAATCACACACCTGAGACTTAAAATCATTGGTGAACACCAGGTTAAAACAGTCTCTATGTGGTCCAGTATCAGCTACCCGGTTTTCCCACAGCAGGTCAGGCTTCAGGTCTGTGTCATCCAAACTGTCATGGTACCACCAGGAACAGAAGCCTGGATAGAGAAACAGAGCGCTGAAGTGCTGCTGCTGTACGTCTGCAGCATGGACCAGGATTAATATCTGACAACATGCCATCAGTGTCAGATCCTCAGCTGCTCTGCTAAAATGAAGGATATCTGCTTCAGCTGATATCTGCTCAGTGTGCCTCTCTCAGACTTCCAGGGAACCTTTTGGACTTTCAGTCCAGTTCCTTCTAGTCCCAGTTCTCCCAGAAAGCAGGAGAGCAACGATGGTAGACCAGCGGTCCCCAACCTTTGGGCCACAGGCCGGTACCAGTTTATGGTTTTCAAGGTTTTTATTGTTATTTTTTAATTGTTTTTGCTGGGTCTTTTCCCGTGTATTATGAATAAATCTTCCTTTTTTTGGTACCAGTAATGGTTTTATTTGTTGTATTTATACACGGCACCTTAAAAGCCGGTCCGTGAAAATATTGTTGGACATAAACTGGTCCGTGGCGCAAAAAAGGATGGGGACCACTGCTGTAGATGAGTTTTTGTGTCCATCCTTTTTTCACAGCACCATCGTCATGATTGATACACATGAACAAGGAAGCTGCTGATCAGTGTGTGTGTGTGCGTGTGTGTGTGTGTAAATAAGGGAAAAATAACCAGCTCTTCTATCCTGATCTCAGACCACTTGACATCCTTTACAGAGTCCCCACTTCCTGTCCGGAGGTCCATTTCCTGTGGTCCAAACCTTTTCTGTTGATGCTCGTTCTGGAAGCCCAGTGTAGGTGTTCGTCTGTGTTTCAGGGTGTGGGCCTCTTCCAAGTTCACAGCCCGACCTCTGGACTGTTGGCTTCTGTGTTGTGGGGGCATATCAGGTCATGGCCATGTGTGTGTTTTTGTGTGTGTGTGTGTGTTGTGGAAAGGCGATGCCTGGTGTTGGCGGCTGGCTGAATTATTCACGCTCCTCTGCGGTCGTCTCCCTCCCTGAAACCTGAGTAGAGAAGGTGAGGCTGCTCCCACCCCTCCTCCATCCACCAGGCACCCGGGGGGGAAACTGAGCTCAGCCGACAACAACACAACACACATCTGAGGAGGAGGAAGAGGAGGAGGAGATGAACCAAGAAGGATTTCTGAGATTAACAGAATAGCTGACTTTAGATCACAAACACTTAAAAACACGTCCTGGGCAGAGATGCTCACATGCTCATGCTGTGAAACACTGTTAGAGATGTTCATACCACACACACACACACACACACACACACACACACACACACACAAACTCTGCTGACATCAGCAGATCTGATAGGCAACAGAAGCAGAGGTCTGCCTGGATTTCACAGCCTGTGGTCTGCAGAGACGAGGGCTTCACAGACGGATTACTGAGCGTGCTCAGAGGGGTGAGGATGTAAGTTTATCTAAAAGTACAAAGTTAAAACAAAGAGATAACAGAGCCGGTTAACGGGGAATGCAAAGGTGCACAATGTGTTGTTAGCATTTATGAACTGGTGTCCTGGTGTTTCAGCAGAGCTGAAAACAATATTTATGTCGGGACTTTTTACTATCCTGGGTCCTGACTCTTTGTTGGGGTCAGTGTTTTTTGGGGATGCCAACATTTGTAAGTTTGTTCACGTTTGGTTTGCCTCATTTAACACTCATCATTTACATTCAACATTGTCACCCATTCACGTTGACATGACTGATTTTCCTGACTTCATACACCAGCTTGTTATTAGTTTTTTGCTATTTAATACCTGCTGCAAGTGCTGTATGAAGACTAGAGAGGAGATTATTTAGGGGGAGCTGATATTAGATAAAAGGGAGACTTCACATCTGCGGTCATATACATATCCATATGAAAATCTGTTGTGAGCCGTGTAACCAAAAAGAATGGCCGAACTTGGAACATTTGTTGTTTCTCCATCAGATGAGTCATTGGAAAAGTGCACAAAGGAACAGCTGTTGAGACTTGCTGAGCATTATCCTTTTCTTGTTACAGATAAATGCCTCAAAGAACCAATCAAAGTCTCTGAAATTAAAGTTGTTGGAGATGGGTCTTATTAAGGTTGACCAGGAAGGGTTTCCTTCTGTGTTAAATCCAATTCCAGAGGAATCGCTTCCCTCAGTTCGTGTGACGCCGGCTGAGTTTTCTGGTCTTACTTTTGAGCAGCAAAAAGAGCTTCTTTTAATTCAGCTGGAATTTGGAAAAAATAAACGTAAATGAAGTTAAAAAGCAAATCGAAGTGGAAATGATTTGTAGGCAAACAGAAAAAAAGGCTGGACATTTCTCATCTGTCCTTGGACAAACAGTTGGATGATGATGGGACATTGTGCGGTGTGCATCCTTTTGACATTAATAATTTGCGTTTAGTCTCTCAATTTAACGAAAAGGGCCCAGATTCATTTTTTGTTTTCCTTGATTGTGTTTCCAAAGCTAGAGGCTGGTCAGATGCAGAGTGTGCGCTGTTGCTTAAAGGTAAGGCACGGGAGGCGTCTTTAAACTCTATTGATTTCTGTGATTACGCCAAAATTAAGTTCGCTGTGCTTAAAGCTTATGAGCTTGTATAAAGGCAGAGGTTCAGAACATCAGAAAAGAGAAATGGACAAACATATGTTGAGTTTGCCCAATAAACTCCTTAATTTAAAATAAAAAAATTATTTTCAATTAACTTAATAAGTTATTTTAAATGCTGGCTGGGTGCACTTGAAATTTCCACATTTGATGACTTGTGTGAGTTAAAGATTTTGGAGCAGTTTAAAAACATGCTGCCGGCTGAAGTAGCAATTTAAATCACTGAGAAAAAAGACCCAACTGCTGCTGAAGCTGCTGTGCCAGCAGATGAGTTTGTGCTGCTCTATGAGAGGGATTCTTGTGATTGTGAGCTTCTTCAAGGGGAAGCTTCCGCAGGAGTACATCCAGCGTTGCCTGGATGCATGGTGTTTGCTTTATTTTGGGCAGTGGTTTGGCTGGTAGTGGGGTTTGGGCTGATGTTCCTCCTGTACCAATTGTGACATCTTTTCCAAAGCAATCTGTCATGACGGTGTTGGTGAGTTCCCAGAGGATTTTTCTGCTTGTGTGGTTACACGTGCCATGCCACGTGCCTGATCAGAAGTGTGACTCGGAGTTGCAGGTTCCATCTTTAAATAAGTTTTCTCTGACAGTTTCACAGAATGTGCTGTTGCATGAGCAGCAGAATGATCAGAGTCTGAAAGATCTATTCAATCGAGTGTTGCCTGAAGCTGAAATACACAGTGAAGTTTGTGGTTATATGTTGCATAATGGTCTGTTGTTTCGAAGGTGCTTCACTCTGGTTGATGACGTCATGGGAGATACCATTTGTCAGTTTTCAGTTCAGTGTTTGGTATTCCTAAAACAATACAGAGTGACCAAGGTTCAAATTTTTCATCCTACGTGTTTGGAGAAGTTTTAGAAACTCTGCACATAAACCGTAATCTATGCATACCTATTGCTTGGTAGAGACTGGAAAGAGGGTCTGCCGTGGCTGATTCTGGCTGCAAGAGACCAGGAAACCACAGGCTTCAGCCCCAGTGAGCTTGTGTTTGGACATAGTGTGCGTGGACTCTTGGCTGTATTAAAGGATAACTGGGTTGATTCAGAGCCACCTAAAACCTTGGTTGACTTTGCAAAGACTAGAATAAAGGACACAAAACATTGTGAGTTTAGTTTTAAGGGACCATGTTTAGGTGCTGTTGCCAATTGTGCAATCTCTGTTTCAGGCCCGATATACAGGTCCTCATATGGTTAAAGAGAAACTTTCTGATCTTCAAACCCAAAACAGAAAAAGTCAGTTAAGCTCTGTCATGTAAACATACTCAAACCATTATGCAAGTGACCAAAATTCTAGTCAGTGTTAAGGACTAGTTTTGTCTGTTTCTTCGATGAAATACCAGAACCCGATGACAGTTTGCTCTATGGTTCAAAAATTCAGAGTCTCTTGTAACTTGGATAAGTTGCTGTCTCATTTTCCAGAAGATGAATGCAGTGAGTTGTCAGAACTGATTTTGAAGTATCTGTTTGTTTGGTGATGTTTCATCTTGCTGGATGAACATAAGCATGAGCTTGATGTTGGAGATGTAGGCTACAGCCAATCAAGCAGCGGTTCGATCGCATGGCACCAGACAAACTGAAACATTTGACTGCTGAAGCTTCTTTTATGCTCCAAAATAACACTGCGTCTCCTTCTTCCTCTAGCTGGGCTTCCCCATGTATCCTGCTGCCAAAGCCAAAGAAAACATCAAGATTTTGTATGGATTTTAGAAATGTCAATTCTGTATCAAAACTGGACTCTTTACCATTGACACGGATGGATGACTGTATTGGCCAGGTTGGATCGACCAAGTTTGTAAGCAAATTTGATCTGATTAAAGGTTATCTGCAGGTGCCATTGTCAGAACAAGCACAGGAAATATCAGCTTTCGTTACCCCTTCTGCTCTTTATAAAGTTTTACCGCTTGGCTTAAGAAACACTCCAACTCCGGTTAATGAATAAAGCTGTGGCCAGCTTAGAGGGCTGTTCAGTTAATTTGGATGATTTGGTAATATACAGTGACATGTGGTATGCTCATCTTCATCGCATATGAGTATTGTTTCATTGACTGGCTAATGCCAATCTTACACTTACTACACTCACAAATTTAGAAGATCATCATTTAGCCTGGAGAAATAGTTTGTTGCTTTATAAGAAAGACCTCCACAAAGCTAGAACATCTTACTATTCGTCACTGATTATAGAAAATAAGAACAACCCCAGGTTTCTCTTCAGCACTGCAGCCAGGCTGACAAAAAGTCAGAGCACTGTTGAGCCAACAATTCCTTTAACATTAACTAGTAATGAATTATTGAACTTCTTCACAAATAAAAATGTTAATCATTAGAGAAAAAATTACCCATAACCATCTCAGAGATGTAATATTATCTACAGCTACCTTTAGTACCATTGATGTTAAGTTAGACTCTTTTTCTCCAATTGATCTTTCTGAGTTAACTTCAATAATTACTTCCTCCAAACCATCAATGTGTCTTTTAGACCCCATTCCTACAAGACTCATCAATGAAGTCCTGCCATTAACTAATGCTTCAATCTTAAATATCATCAACCTATCTCTAATAATCGGCTATGTACCACAGGCCTTCAAGCTGGCAGTAGTTAAACCTTTACTTAAAAAGCCATCTCTAGACCCAGCAGTCTTAGCTAATTATAGGCCAATCTCCAACCTTCCTTTAATATCAAAAACTCTTGAAAGAGTAGTTGTCAAACAGCTAACAGATCGTCTGCAGAGGAATGGCTTATTTGAAGAGTTTCAGTCAGGTTTCAGAGCTCATCACAGCACAGAAACAGCTTTAGTGAAGGTTACAAATTGTCTTCTTATGGCCTCTGACAGTGGACTCATCTCTGTGCTTGTCCTGCTAGACCTCAGTTCAGTGTTCGATACTGTTGACCATAATATTCTATTAGAGCGATTAGAACACGCTGTAGGTATTACAGGTACTGCGCTGCAGTGGTTTAAATCGTATCTATCTAATAGACTCCAATATGTTCATGTAAATGGAGAGTCCTCTGAGGTTAATTATGGTATTCCACAGGGTTCAGTGCTAGGACCAATTCTGTTTACATTATAAATGCTTGCCTTAGGCAGTATCATCAGAAGACATAGTATACATTTTCACTGCTAAGCTGATGACACCCAGCTCTATCTATCCATGAAGTAGTGATGTGCGGATCAATACTGAAATATCGATTCCTCCGATACCAGTCATTTATGTTCTAGAATCGATTCTCACATTAAAACATCAATATTTTAGTAATTTAGGGTAAATTTGTAGTTTATCATTAACTGGAACACAGTGGAAAGAAACTATATCATTCGGATTGTCTACATCGGAAGGAACTACTTCCTCTTCCACCTTTCATAGTCATGTGCGAAATACAGCTGTATAAATGTGTCGTAGACCCTTGGCATGCGCACTCACAACAATGGCTGAGTGTAATTGGAGTCATGTGCGGACATATTTTACATCCACAAACAGCCGAGACGTGGTTTGCGATACATGTGGCAAGAAAGTGAGGTGTTGTGGCAACACCACAAATTTGTCAAACACCTCAGAGTAAATTATATCAGAGAATATGACGAGCGTATGTTGAGGCGAACTGAAGAGGAGGAGTGGACATGGACAGGTGCTGCTAGGGCGAGACAGACGTCTCTCACGGAGTCCTTTAGTGCTGCAGGCAGGCAAGGTGTTCAAATAGTGCACAACTTCAGGTTTTTTTTATTTCTATATGATGAATTCTGCATTATTAAGTGATAATAACAAGTAATCTGATGTCCTGTAATCATTATGACGCTGTAATTTGAGATACAATAAAAGATACAATAAATAAAATACGTTTTTGTACAAAGTATTGGTATCGGATCAGTATTTTTTTTTTTTATTAATCCTTTATTTATCCAGGTAAAAACTCTCATTGAGATTAAAAATCTCATTTCCAAGAGAGACCTGGCATCATGGCAACAAAAGTCACATACCACATAGGTATATAACATTTAAAACAAATACAATATCCCATACAAACATGTGTAAAATATACAATAACAGATCAAATTAAGAGTATCGTCGATACCACCCTGAATTTTACTTGGTATTGGATTGGAAAGGAAATCAGTGGTATCGCACATCACTACCATGAAGCCAGGTAACACACGCCAATTAGTTAAACTGCAGGAATGTCTTAAAGACATAAAGACCTGGATGGCCACTAACTTTCTGCTTCTTAATTCAGATAAAACTGAGGTTATTGTACTCGGCCCTGAAAATCTTAGAAATATGGTATCTAACCAGATTCTTTCTCTGGATGGCATTACTTTGGCCTCCAGTAACACCTTGAGGAACCTTGGAATAATTTTTGACCAGGATATGTCCTTCAATGTACATATTAAACAAATATGTAGGACTGCTTTCTTCCATTTGCTCAACATCTCTAAAATGAGAACTGTCCTGTCTCAGAGTGACGCTGAAAAGCTAGTCCATGCATTTATTACTTCTAGGCTGGACTACTGTAATTCATTATTATCAGGATGTCCTAAAAACTCCCTGAAAAGCCTTCAGTTAATCCAAAATGCTGCAGCAAGAGTACTGACAGGGACTAGAAAGAGAGAGCATATTTCTCCTGCATTGGCTTCCCTTCATTGGCTCCCTGATGAAGGGAGAATTGAATTCAAAATCCTGCTCCTTACATACAAGGTCTTAAATAATCAGGCCCCATCTTATCTTAATGACCTTGAGTACCATATCACCCTATTAGAGCACTTCACTCTCGCACTGCAGGCTTACTTGTTGTTCCTAGAGTATTTAAAAGTAGAATGGGAGGGAGAGCCTTCAGTTTTCTTCTATGGAACCAGCTTCCAGTTTGGATTCGGGAGACAGACACTATCTCTACTTCTAAGATTAGGCTTAAAACTTTCCTTTTTGCTGAAGCATATAGTTAGGGCTGGATCAGGTGACCCTGAATCCTCCCTTAGTTATGCTGCAATAAGCATAGGCTGCTGGGGGACTCCCATGATGCATTGAGTTTTTCCTTTTCAGTCACCTTTTTAACTCACTATGTGTTAATAGACCTCTCTGCATTGAATCGTACTTGTTATTAATCTCTGTCTCTCTCCGCAGCATGTCTTTTATCCTGTCTTCCTTCTCTCACCCCAACCGGTCGCAGCAGATGGCCGCCCCTCCCTGAGCCTGGTTTTGCCGGAGGTTTCTTCCTGTTAAAAGGGAGTTTTTCCTTCCCACTGTCCCCAAAGTGCTTGCTGATAGGGGGTCATTTGATTGTTGGGTCTTTCTCTGTATGTATTATTGTAGGGTCTACCTTATAATATAAAGTGCCTTGAGGCGACTGTTGTTGTGATTTGGCGCTATATAAATAAATAAAATTTAATTGAATATTAACTTGGCAAAATGTGAGTTTGCCAAGGCAACGGTGGCCTATCTTTGCCATGTGGTAACACAAGGTTGTGTGGCCCCAGTGACAAAAAAAGGTTGCAGGAATCGAGCAGTATCCTCCACCAACAACAAAGAAGGAACTGCAAAGATTTTGGGGTTTGGTGGACGTCAGCCAAGTGGGTGCAGGGGCAGTCTTGATGTAAGAGGATGATCCTACAGTGGTGAGACCAGTCAGTCAAGTTTAACTGTTATCAAGTTAGCTAGTCTGTAATTGAGGAGGCGCCATTAGGACTTATTTTGGCTTTGCAACACATTGACCTATATGTGGGAGAAGGTTAAATTCCCTTAGTTGTTGAGACTGATCACAACTCTGACATTTCTACAGTTGCTCTGATGTCACAACCGACGCCTAATTCACTGTTTTTCCAGACATTTAATCTTGACGTCAGACACATTAAAGAAAGTAACAACATTATTGCAGATGCTTTGTCATGTGCTACTTTATTATAAAGTTATTTTCATTTATGACCTTGTGGTGTTCCTCACCGGTTTTTACTATCTGTTTTTTTATGTGCTTCTCAGGTTGGTGAAAACAGTGTAGAATGGATTGGTTAAGTGTAATCTTAATGTCAAATGTTGTTTTGATCCTTTTAGGGTCACTCTCTTTATGGTTGGGATGTGACGGCCCTGGTGGGTAGTTAATTGTTTGAGCCATTGCAGGAACGGATCCAATGGTTTCACCTTTATATTGGCCAAAGTTTCAGGAGCATGCATGATAGCTTGTGTGATATGTTCTTTTTTTTTCCAGTGTGTTCAGATAAATGCACAAAGAGGAGCAACAGCCTGTCTATAAAAGAAACAGCCCCATAGGAAACTATGGAGATGTTTAACATCACTCTATTACTTCTTTGAAAGTGAGTTGTTTCCCCATTCTACATCACTACTCTAGAACCTGGGATTCCTCCATCTCCAAAATTCCACTCTCATCTCTGTATAAACACATAACAAACCCATCCCGGATCAGCCCCCAATTTATTACAACATGAAAGAAAAAGTGAGCACAGCATTTTATCAGCAAAGGTGTAGGATGTGCATGTGCATGCACTGCAAAAATTATCCATCTTAAAATAAGTTAAAAATAATAGATTGTAGTCTAAATCTTCTTAAATTTAGTGAAATAATCTGCCAGTGCAGTAAGAGAATTACACTTGATAAGAACCCTATGCACTCACTCATGAGTGTAGAGATGTGTGTGACTGTTTTAAAATGCAGAAAACAGTGTTTTCTGCACTGTTGTTGTAACCCAGAATTTTCTTAGATCAGGTCGGGTTTCTGACATTTCTGATGTAATCTACCTGAATTCATTCCATCGTCTACTTCAGTTTGTCGTTCTTTCAGCTGTGGTTATATCGAGTATGTATGCAATAAGTTTTAATTGATTGCACACAAGAAGCTTTGAGTTTGCATTAACTCGGTGAGGTCTAAATCATCACTGGTGAGACCCGAATCCTAACCCAAGAACAAAATAAAAAAAATTCTGAAAATTCTTGATGGGAGTTAAATTCTTTATTTCATGTCCTCTGACTGACAAGAAAAAAGAAAAAATCATGGTGATAAGGTCAGGGTTGGGATCATCACAGTCAATGACTCAGACTTCACAGAGTTAATGGTGTGAGCAGATTCATACAAAACAGACTTCCAGCAGTGAAAAGCAGACTAAAATGACTGACTTGTGAAACAGAAATAAAGTTTCAGATACTGCGGCTGAGGTCACTGTCAGAGGTCAAACCTGGAGGTTTGGTTCAGCTAGCACATAAATATTGTGCAGCAGTTGTTGTCCTGGGAAGGAAAGAAAGCAGCACAGAGAGAAAAAGAAACCGAGGAGGTCGATAGAGCTTTAGCGTCTTTATTTTTTGTCGTTGTTGCATAGGAAATGCACATCTTGCTTCCAGTAAATTGAGTCTTTGTTGGACATGGAGTCACTAATGGGGCTGGGTGGGATGGACCTAAAGTTCACCATTTCAACAGAAACGAGAGAAACCGAAGGACAGACGGAGAAGTCAGTGCAAACTTCAGAACACAGAGGATGGACAGCTAATGGAGACTACACAAACTAAGGTTTGGTGACACCGGGTGGTGGACCGGCGCGGCAGCAGCAGAAAAAGCCGCCCTGTTCCATAAAAGAGTTGTAGAGGCACAAGGTTTCAGTCAGTTCTGGGTGAGAATGAAGGTGGAGTTGATGGCTGAATGGTTAAACACAGGGTGGCGGTGTAGGTGAAGATGGTGTCTGGTTTCCATGGTGATTTGGGCAGTGAGAGTGGGATGATGGGATACGGTTATGTGACTCAGACTGCCCCGGGTTGCGGCCCGCCTGCCCAGCAACGCTCAGGGTAAAGATAAAGCTCTCCTTCCTCGAGATTGTCGTGGGTTAGTGACTGTTAGCTTCACCTCCAGCGGACAGGACAAAAGGCAACGACAGAAGCTTCTGAAAGCTGATTGAGCAGATCAATACGTTTGATGACTGCCTCAAACATCAAAATGAGTGAACTAAAAAAAATAATCAAAAAATGAATCCCCGGCTTGATTTGAACAAAAATGTAAATACAGGGCAAAAACTCCTACCGCTGGATTCTATTCTATTTTATTCCACTCTATCCAGCATGGAGTTAATCTCAATCTCAGCAGATCAGCTGATTTCAGAGCCTGTCCACATCAGCTGATTCTCATCTACACATTTAACTGGGAACAGGTTTTACTGTTTAAGCTGCTTCTGCCTCTACAAGCCACTTTGCAACCAACCCCACCTGATAATGCCCGTCTTTCTGACTTACAGTTTAGAATTTTTCACTACTTTATATTTCTTTCTTTCTTTTTGTTTCAGTTTCAAATTTGTTTTTATTGTTTAAACATGTTTTTAGTTTTTAAATATTTATGTGTTTTTAATTAATACATAAAAATAATACAATCAGTTTAACCGCCTCAGGTTATTACATTGGTATTACATACGATCATGACACCTCTCAAGCCTCATGGGATGTTTTGCTTGTTAAACTGAAAAATCTTCACTTCGTGCACGTTGATCAGGAGACATTGGAGCACTCTGATGAAAACTCACGTTGGTGTAAGTTTGTGTCGATTTGTAGTTCTGTTTGAGTTGTTGAGATTAAATATTTATTTATTTGATTTTGGTGAATTTTGTCTTCATATTTTATGCCAGAAAAAAATCCACAAAAATATTCAATAAACTCATCATCATCATCAGCCGCAGCAGCAGCGTGTCTCTCTGCTGAGGTCATGACCCGTAACCTGATCATGAGCAGTTTCATGCAGTGACTACTTTCTTTTCCCCGTCTACATCCACCAACCGTATTGACCTGCACCGGGAACCATGCATCGCCACGTGACGAAGTTCGTGGTCCTGACAGGACGTTAATGTTGTTTGCTGTTGTGAGTCTTTCTGTGCATCACATTCCTCAGGACAGAAGTACTGAGAGCACAGCGACTGCTCTGGAAGTCATCTTCAACGTCTCTCCTCTTCTGCTGTGCAGAATAATATCACTGTTCCCTTTGGGCCAGAAATTCAAACCACAACCAGCAGCTGAACTCTGGAGGCTCATCAGCCACAGCGTTGGCTGCATTGGCAATACATTCTGGGCCAATGAGTTCAGTCATTGGCCCAGAATGTATTGCACATGCAATGTAATAGCAAGTTTGCAGTTATTTCATTTGTTACTACATGTTTAAATGGATAAGATGTTTAGAGCAGATTATGAAGAATTTTATTTTGTTTTTATTCGTATTTTTACAGGAAATGCTGCTTTAATTGTGACTTTAATCTTTAGATTGTACTGTCTGCAGTTCTCAGACAGTCGGGTTGGCTCTTTATTATTATCCTTCATTAATGACATGAAAACATTTTAGATCATCTGTCACAGGAAAAGGAAACGGTGAAGAACCCAAACGGAGCAGTTAAATGACCCTGTGCTCCAGTATGTCGAGGCTGTTTGAGGGTTAAGCTGTGCAGAGCTGTGCACTGGGGAGCTCTCAGAAAGAAAGACGTGAATAAAGAGTTTAAAACAGGAGAGCATGTTTTAGAAAACCGGCTGCAGTGAAGCAGGCGGGAGGCGAATCGAGCGGCGGCGTCCTCTAACAAAAGCGTGTGGTCATCAAGAAAGTTTCCTGCCTGAAAGAGACGCACGAGTCGAAGGAGCTGTTCGGTTTCAAAGAGCCGAGCGGCATCGACAGACGCAGGAGCCACTGGAGGTGAGCTAGACGAGCCGATCGACCCCAGCTGGCCTGGGAGAGGAGGAGGAGAAGGCGGGAGAGGAGGAGGGGGGTCTCCCAGGTGCAGCTACCACCTCCTCCATCTAAACCCTTCTCATCCTGGAGGAGCAGCGGCTCGTTTGAAGCCCCGCCGAGGGAGACGCAGCAGAGGCAGGAGGAGGAAGGAGGGGGTTCGGTCCTGGAGAATGCTGAGCGCTGCAGAAAAAGGCCGAGGCCATCGATTCGGTCTCCTGCAGGAAACTGCCTGAGGAGGAGGAGGGGGATTCACCCAGAGCCACATACAGATTTCTGCTGGTCAATGGATGCACAGGGGGAGGGGAGGAGGTGGGGAGGCCAGGCCAGCCGGGCATTTGCTGATGTAAAAAGTTCACTGGAGATTGTCAGATTGAAACCCGGCGGGGCTGAGGCCGCCGGCGCCGGCCTGGGGCAGTCATCATGGTGGCACGCCCATTAGAAAGAGGTGGATGAGAGAGGATGAGGAGGATGAAGGAGAGGAGGTGAGTCAGTTTGAGGCGTACAGGGAGAGGTCAGAAACAGAAGTTGTCTTTTTTTTCTCATTTGTCGTCTTCGTCACAGCTTACTAGGCGATTATGGAAGAGCATGCAGTTATATCTCATGGTTATTGTACATCAGCTATAATCAGAGGGGCCTGACAGACAGCAAAGGCTACTGGTGTTCAGAAATGTCAACAGTTACAAACAATTATTGGATCAGTATTCAGAAGAGCATTATAATACAGGAGTTCACAGGCACTACATTTGATCTTTTTTGATATATCGTGTAATATGCTGGTTGGTTTCTCTTTTCTTTTCACATGTTTAACTCGCTGGGATCTGGAAATGGAAGGACCGACCGTAGAAGAAGAAGAAGAAGAAGAAGAAGGCAGAGGCTGAAGATTTTAGATCAAACCAGTCCACGTGGGCGAGCAGGCGGGCGCACGCACATGGGCTGCCGTGCCACACTGTGCCACGTGCACGTGTGGGTGTCTGTTTTTAGTCAGTGCATAGTTCTCATGCAGATTAGACTGCTATGCTGTGATACGCTGTCAGGAAGCATGATGGCGAGTTCAAATTGTCCCATTCTGCAGCTTAGCTCAGCTTCACTGGCTCCATTTAACACTTAGCACCTTGTAATGTTTGCAGGATAAATAAATATCTTTGCAAAGGAACAGTGACACCGTGATTCATTACAGCCGAGCGCCGGAGAGCAGCTCCAGTGCTACCTGCCTCGCGTCCAACGACTTTCCTTCATTTCTCTAAACTGAAGCCATTTGTACTGATTTCCTGGCTGGCGCTCTGGCACAGCGACGTGCTGAAAGATGTCTTCCTCCTGCTCCGTGGGAAACGTTTGGACTCGGTTTAGAGCGAAGCGTGGGGGCGGATCCCACCAGAGCGCTCTGCCTTCACCCTCGGGTGGACAAAAAACACCCGGCTCTACCGATTCCCCTTCGGATTGTTTCCGACCCGCAGACTCGCACGGCGCCCGGTCTGATGTGTTTCTCGGGTGGCGGGGGTGGGTGTGTGAGGTGGGAGGGGTTAATCGCAGCCCAGGAGAATTTGGACAAACGTGAAGACAACAAAGGCATTAGCGTAAAAAGCGCGGCCTTCATTCAACCCTGTTTCCTGATGGAGCGGCACGGTTCCTCCGACCCGAGGATCTACGGTTAGCAGCGAGGAGGAGGAGACACGGGCGGCGGCTCTCCTCTGGACTTTTTCAGTCTGTGACTCCAGCTCTCTGTCTGGTAGCTTTGGATGATTGTGTGGGGGTGAGTGGAGTGGAGGAGGCTGCAGGCGGGTGAGGTGTTTCGAACAAACGCCCCTGCTGGTGGTTCAGCCGGTTGGACACAGCGTGGGGGTGGGGTTTATGTGTCTTTTAATGTAAAGGAGGTGTGGTGGGTGAGAGAGCCAGGTCTCTCCAACGAGTTCCAGCGTGACCACTGCTGCTCCGCTGATTGAGTCTGTCCTGAACTCAAAACACACCGACGCTGAGCACACGAGCGGCGGGCCGGACGTGCAGTCACCGCGGCAGCACCATGCGGGTTTTGGCTCGCTATGCGTTTTCTGTGACGTTGCGCAGCTCAGACTCGTAGATGAAACGACAGGAACCTCTGGAGATGCTGCAGTTAGAATCTGAGTCACAAACGAGTGGCAGGCCAGTCCCGCCGCTTTCACTAAAACGGTAAAACCACTCGGGGCAGCTGTCGGCGTCCTCTCCGAAGACAAAACTGTAAAGGTGACGGAACTACCTGATTGGTCGAGTCAGTTGGTTTACATTGGAGTGAGAAAAAATTCGATACAGGTGGACTCGTGTAAAAATCCTAAACTTCTAAACTTTAACCGTTTCTGCCGATCACGTTCCTTCAATCACCCGACTGAACTTTAGACGTGTCGTGTTAGCAGCAGGATAACGACACATTGACTGACTGACGTTAACGTGCGATTTTTTCCTGCTTCCTGTCACAGATGGCGGCGCTGCCAGCAAGGGGCTGGCAATGACAATACCGTTGCTGCCACCGCGGCCATTGTGACACTTTGACCCTTGTAAGCAATCAGAGGCCACAGCGCCAGCTTCGCTTCGCTGCCGTTATCGCCTCTCAATGTTTACTCTAAACATCGCGAGCGGGACCTCAGAGCACGCTGGAAGCCGGCCTTCGCCGCTCGCCGGCTGATACCTGCTGACTGTATGTGAGGAGCAGCGGCAGATGTGTGGATGGACGGAGATCAAAGCGGACCTCCAGGCTCGAGGAGGGCTGGGTGAGGAGGAGGAGGTGATCTTGTGGGCCAGTGAAGAAAGAAACAGATGGAAAAGAAAAAGAATCATGTTGCATAATCAAGCTGTTTATTTTCCCGCATGGAATGGTGAACACAAAAAAAGATGCCGAGATGCATTTATAGTAGGGGCATCCTTTGGCTGGCTATGTCATTGTCTCCTGCCTAAAACGAAAATGTTAAAAATGCATAAAAAACTCGCTTTTCTTACCAATTTTCCTCAGAATTACTGGATTTAGCTTCATCGACACTGATGCAACAAAGAACCTTCAAAAACATACAGCATACTGTAACATCCATTTACAAAGGTCTGATCACCACAGCGCCCAAACGTGTAAGTGCAGGAATATGCTAAACCATCAACAGAGGAAATGTCCTTAAATACACAGAAAAAGGAAAACAAATAAAGGAAAAACTAAGAAATCAAATCAGGAAACAGGAAAGTTTTCAACTCAAGTCCAGTTCCCAGAAAACAAACCAACCCAGTTCTAGTAATGTGGCCTCGATACAAACGATCAGAAAATTCACAACACTACTTTTTCCTCATTTAATCAATGTTACAAAAGTCCTGCATTAGAAAATAGGGCAGCTTTAAAATCAGTGTAATTAATAAAACTATACAACATACAAACAAGTCTTGCAGTCAGCTGCTGCTCTGCCCACCGCCCGTCTCTTCGCCGCTGAACTAAATGACACAACACGAGAACAAAACACGCTGCCCAAACTATTGCTTTATATCATCTTCTGTCTTTAAAAACGGTGCAATTGTGTTGTTATCTTACATGCAGCCGTACGTCGCTGATTAGATGCTAGGCTGCTTTTTTAGTTTTTCTGACACTTTCAAAAAAATGTCCGTGCAATATTTTATTCCCTTCACTCGCTTTAAGCCCTGGAAGCTGGTTTTTTTTTTTTTTTTTTTTAAATTTCATACTTTTCACTATTTATTTCATATTTAGTGCAGATAATTAATGCCCAACTCATGGCTAAAGGGTAGGCAAGAACAGAGACAGAACAAACACGAGGAAGAAACACGGCACCCGCAAGAGAAACCACTCGACCGTCACAGCCGCGGGCGCCGTCACAGCAGGCGGGCAGTGGCGTCGGAAACGTTTCCGAACGATGGACGAGAAGTTGGACTTGTCGGAGGCAACTAAAGGAATCAAATAAAAAGGATTTGGGAAAGAGAGACCCGGATGTCAGACTGTGGTTGTCTGGAAGGAAGGAAGGAAGGAAGGAAGGAAGAAACGGAGGAAATCACCCTGAGCGGCGCCGCGGGGCTTCACCATTTTCAGGGACTGACCATGGAGCATGACAGAAGTCACATGCACGCTAACTTTGGTTGAAAGAAAAAAACAAACACAAAACAGACGAAACAGAAGACTACGTAAGTCTGAGTGCAAGCAGGTATTGCATATTTTATGTCCTTGTTATTCAAATGTGGGAACAAAAGTAGAAGAACTGACGGACTGAAAATTGAAACAGGAAGACGTGAAAGAAACGTTTTTTTGCTGTTCAGAGATCGCAGCAACAGACGCAAGTCATCGCAGGAGAGCGCTCTGCCCCTTCAACACGAGCGTGAAGGTCAGTGCAATGAGCACACCTGCAGTGACAGCCTACTCACACCTGGCGTAGCAGGCTCTCAGAGAATCATGTGACCATCTAAACACCTGTAACAAGCTGGTCTGGAACGCATTGGACCAAAAGTGTCCTAACCAGGCTTTAAAATAGGGCCGGTTTCCTGCAGGTTTTAGATGTCTCCTTGATCCAACACAGCTGATTTAAATGGCTAAATTCCCACCAGAGGCCTGGTAATGAACTTATCATTTGATTCAGGTGTGGTAACCCAGGGTGATATCTAAAACCTGTAGGTGTGTTAATTCTTTCACATTTTGTTTTGCTCATGGCGAACAAATATGCTGCTCTGTTAACATTTATCATTAAAGCTGCTCGACTTTTTCTGCAGGTTATCTGGGGCCGGGTCCAGACTTCCCTTGCCTCTGCCACCTCCAAGGACAGCGGCGGTGCTGGTTCCCAGGACAGCCGAGATATGTAATCTCTGCGGTGAGACGTGCCTGACACCCCGGCTGCCTCCTTTTGATGTGGAGGAGCAGGAGGAGTGAACTCCTCACCCTACTTCTAAAGGAGACGCTTCCTCCATTCTAGAAACAGGGAGTCTCAGGTTGTCATCTTGGAGGAGGTCCTGAGAGAAATACCAGGACTCCACATTAACTTTTAGGATGGAGGAAGCCTCTCAGTGAGGTGAGGAACCTTAAGAAGAAGTCCAGCTGC
This sequence comes from Perissodus microlepis, assembly GCF_051167445.1. Classification (NCBI taxonomy): domain Eukaryota; kingdom Metazoa; phylum Chordata; class Actinopteri; order Cichliformes; family Cichlidae; genus Perissodus; species Perissodus microlepis. The sequence continues at coordinate 33,021,123 of NC_140482.1, read as the reverse complement.
CTTCAGGTGAAGTGCGTAAGACCACCAAGACCTGGATGACGTTTTGCTCATTAGGTGATGTGGTCGGCTCACTTACTGAAAAGTCTGCCATCATGAAACTGTTGGCTGAACACTTTCAGCTGTAAAACTAAGACCAAACTGCTAAAGCAGAGACCCTGAACTTTGACCTCTGCACTTCCTGAAACCTACTTTTAGCTGCAGAACTGTTGGCTCAAACCGTGCTGCTCACTTCCTTTTGTTCAAACCAGACATCATCACGTCACATGACCTCGGACTGGGTGCTCATTCCACCAAACTTCAGCGTGCTTTTAGCTGTTAGCACGTGGAGCTGATAGTAGCTGGTGTAGATTTCATCTGCTCGGGTCTGCAGGTGTTGGAGGGCGGGGGCAGAACGCCACGCAGGCCCGAGAGCTCGTAATACAAAGGGTTCCTCCTCAGCTTCAATGCCTTCTACGACATCTCGGGTATGGAGGAAAAGTAGGAAAACTAAAGGAAAGAAACAACCAATCACGACTCTCCACGCCAGATCTCGTGGAACCTCTCAGGACTGAATTGAAGCTCAAGGCACATCGATGAGGAACACGTGTTTCCGTGCAATCTGAGATCAAACGGAAGAATGAACGTCTCGGAACCGAAGCAGAACTGATCTGTTGTGGCAGGAAAAGGAAGGAAGGAGAAATAAAAAGGATGGAGAGATGACGAGAAGCGAAGAGAGCTGGTTGTTTGTGAAGGACAGCAAGAGGAAACTAATAGACGGCTGCTGGCAAGTGCCGGATGTTGGGTTTACAATATAGTGTCTTTTCTCACTAACTACATCATCTATGGAAAAATCTGTCACTAACACTAGAACATGCATTTTTTTGTTCTTTTTTTAAATAACTTTTTCACTTAAATTCACTTTTGTTCAACGCTGGATGGTCGTAAGTGTGTGTGTGTGTGTATATATTTATATATATAGTATAGGAAAGGAAAAACAAAACTGAAGATCGATAAAATGCTGAGTTGCACGTGAAGCGCTGTCGGCCGTCTGTTTGTGGACGAAAGCTTCCAGAGAGTTACCCTCTGCTCTACCTCTTCATAGCTAAACCAAAACCCCTGATTACAAACTCACAGCCTATTGGCCAACTGCGGGAATAAGTGCTTTTGGCTGGGCACGACCTCTAGGAGACCCAGCCAATCGCAGGGCCGGCCCTTACTGGGCGGCACCCATTAAAAGATTAAACCACGCGATTATTTTCAGCTTAAACTCACATGGTACTTTTTCTCCTGATTTCATTAAATTCGGATTGAAAGTAAAACGATGTGCTCATTAAAATAAGTTAACCGCTTGGCGTTTTTTTCCCTCCTCAAACAAAATGAAGCGCAGACTTCAGCTGCTTTAAAAGACTGATTGTTTAAAATGATATTTGTTAAAGGGATTCTCATTCTACCATCTAACAGCTTCACACGATGAACAAACGACAAAGAAGAAACGATAAAAGTGAATACAGCTCGCCTTATTTCTCACCCGGCTGTGGTTTCGACTTCAGCGCTGTGTGGTTGTCTTTTTTACCCCGCTATTTTAGAGTCCCAGAGGTGTGAGCGGACTAGGAAGAAAAATATATATTTATATATACTTTTCATCAACTGTTTTCAACGAGCTATCTTACAAAGATATTTAACTATCCAACAGCTAGCCAACAAAATTGCACTTTCCTCATGATCAATATTTCACTGGTAAAGTTTAAGTTGCTCTTCTCTCTCCTATCTGCCTGCCTCGATTCGGACACCAGAGTTTTCGGCCCACTCTTAGCATGCTGTAGCTTCACCCCCATGGGTGGATGGTGGAGGACGAGAAGGCTGAAATGGTGGCGAAAAGAGAAAAATCAATGAGCCGTGAAGCCAAAAAGCATCCAAGAGGAACAAACTCGGATCCACCAGCATCTGGTCGCAACACTTCACATAAAGAAAACCCAAAACCCTAAAACCCCACGATTATACCCACCCTCCACCCAGTCGCCCGTCACAACCCCCCCCCCCCTCCACATGAAGTTCTTGTTATTTCTGTGAAACAGGTGGGGGCGTCTGTTTGCGCCTGTCACACCTCCACATCCACCCAGGTCCATGTCCTTTCAAAGAGCCTTCCAACTTCCCCCTCCCTGACCTGCCAGCAACCGAGGGGCGTGAAGTCCATCCCAGGAAGTCCGTGAAGGCTCAGGTGGTGGCGATGTTGGTGGCCCCTCGTACCAACTGTGCCACATCCCAACTTCACGAACCCCCAAACCATCGGACTCCAGATGGGGGGGGCGGGTGATGAGTGTGGGGAGGGTTTCGTATGACTGTAAGTCCACGGATGCACCCGCTGCAAAGGATGATGGGAGAGCATACGTGTCGTCAGAAGCTCTGTGACTCAGTCTTTCCCAAAGATTGTAGGCTCAGGTCGCCCACGTACTTATCAACCTGGTTGGATTTGGGGTGGGGGGTGGGTCTGGCACTGTATATGGACACTGAGGTGTGAACCATACGTTTGCAGGGATGTCTGTGATATACAGTTTGCAGGGGGTCACGGTGCATTTGATCCGCTGTAGCCATGCTGATGCTGCTGAGCCTGTGTGTGGTGCTGGTGGAGGCGGAACAGGAAAGGAGTAGGGATAGGTTAGACTGGGCTTTCTGTCACAGCTGGCATCAAAGGTGAAAGGTCGGAGAGGAGACTGCAGCGATCTGTCGTACAGGTGGGCGGAGGGGCCTCTGGAGTCCTTATCCCAGGTACCACTGTGGAGAGACAAAAACAGATGTTAACATCTGGACTGCTTTAGCGACCACTTACTGGACGATCCCGACTGCAGGTACTTGTCGTCCAAATTTACCCAGAACCAATCAGCGGGGTTAGACATTTATCACAAAGGTTTCAAAGATTAGTCTAAGGATGTATGAAATCTTCCCACCGTGCAGCCTCCAGGACGGCTTGTTGTGTGGTTTGTTATTGGCCACAAACCAATGACACTGTGACTGAAGTTTATGGACTTTTCTATGCAGATGATACACTATTGTATTCAACTCCTGTTGCTATAGAAACAATTCTCCAAACTGTGGTTAAAAACTGAATATGGAAAAACTTACAGTCACATTTTAAGGATTCATGATGTTACAGTATAAATCTTAAGGTGGATTAGCTTGTAGCGCCAAACCAAATATATGTGTGTTCTCCTGAATTCAGGATAACTCAAGTATGTCTTTGAGGAAACATGAATTATTTCTTTAGATTGAAATAAGTAAGACTGTTATTCAATATATCCTGTTACAACACAAGACCAGAAAAGGTGTGTCCATGAATGATAAGAGATGTTTTAGCTCTCCCAATCTTCACTCTGACACTGACAGCAGGCCAAACAAACCCACATTAAACCTCCAGACAGTTGGGACCCAGATGGATCAAAATTAAAGCATTAACTGACTTTTGAGTGAAACTGCCTGTTTTTTTTAGGACAGGTGACAAAAATATATGCTGATGGCGTCTGGTGGGCTGCCCCCAACAAAGGGCAAATATGACGTTTTCCATACTTCCTCTCAGTTATATGGGTGCAAAGTAGGGCTGCCACAAACGATTATTTTGATAGTCGACTAGTCACCGATTATTTTTGTGATAGTCGGCTAATCAGATCATGCATCCATTGGATGTAAAACAGACAGCTTATTGCATCAGCATGCGTCTGCTCTTATATAGATATCATTAGCTCACAGTTTGAAGTGTTTAAGTTATGTGCTAACTAAAAATAAAGACAAGATGATAGTTTATTAAACTTTTAATGAAATTTGCAGATTATCTCGGTGGAGTATAATAAACTCAGCCGTCTGCTCCTCGCTATCTAAAATATAACAGGACACTGGAGTAAATTCTCGACCATCTCACACTTCTGTTTAATCAGTTTTCTGTTTGACGTTTATTCAGCTGTGTGAAAATTATAACTTTATAATTAATTTTAATTATTATTATTTTTTAAGTTCTCTAAGTGACTTATATATCATGTTTAACCTGAGTAGCGAAAGACCGTGGGGGGTTTGAAAACGATGTGCTGGGACTCCGGTTTTCTCACTGGCTCTAGTGAGCCGTGAACCCCCCCGGCTAGCTATTGAGCTGGTGGGTAACAGACATCTCCAAAAACATCAGAGCACTTTTACAAATATGTGACGTCTTGATAAACCGAGCAGATATTTGAAGTTTACACACCTACATTCTCGCCTGAAAATATCTTAAAAGTTTATTTTGTGACCCAGAAAGAGTAATACGAGTAATATTAAAACTAAGTAGCTGCCGCCATTGTTGGAAACTAGAATTGGCTGGGCCGCGCTATGAATTCTGGGATAGGTTGGGCCACGAAGGGCACACCCAACCCATCCTTCAAATCTGGGGAAAAGGAGGACGCATTTGTCGGCCGCATTTGGAGAAGTCTTAGAATTTGGACAGCCTTCGTTGCGTCGCTGTAACATAATCGGATCCGAAGGATGCAGCCCCTAAATTTGGACACAGCTACGATACCGGAGACTGCTTCTTCTTCTTCTGGGTTTAACGGCAGCTGTAGATGCATTGCTGCCATCTTCTGTTTCAGTCTGTTATTAAACTCTTAAATCCTACCACTTATTCCTGCGTCTTTCAGGATCTTACAAAGCTTCAAACGACACGTTGAATATTAAATTTGTCGTTGACAATTTTGATAGTCGACGTAATCGTGATTAGTCGACTAATCGTGGCAGCCCTAGTGCAAAGGTGTACAAAATTTAGTTTTAGAGGTTTATGAGGTCAGTGTATGTACAGTAATCACTGTGAGCTAAAAGCTTAGGCTACAGAGTGCTCTAAACACCCAGTCACGTCTTGATGGATGCTCAATCTCCCGGGTAAGGAAATCCCAGAAACTTGGAAACGCTTTGTCCAGATGAACAGAATCAACTTTCTGGGACCAGTTTATCCATTTTTTTCTTCTATTGGGTCTGTGTGATGTCATAGAAATAGGATATGATTAAATGGTCTCCAACAGAGATCACCATATAAGCATGTTCAACCCTTCCATTTACGAGTAGCAGCAAATCAGAAGAAAGTCTTTCCCAGGGGGAGGAGCTAAAACAGCATGTTCATAAACTGAGGTGGTGCACTAAAGCATAGTGTAAAGACATAGATGAAGATAATTTTGAACCCCGTATCATGCCGAGCTACTCTGCTGCTGTCCAATAATACAGATACACTGTGGGAATTAAAAGCCTCCTTTAAGTACACCTCAAACAGTCCCTCCAGACTTGATTTCTGTTATTTGCTATTTGATGCTATCCTCAGGATATTCTCTTTCCAGCACTATAATCCTGTGGTTGTAATGAACACTGCTGCCTCTAGGGGATGCCAGTGGGGCTTGATTTAGTCGAACCCACAACAGGCTGATGTCAGACCGTCAGGTTCTCGGACTACAAACACAGGACGCTGCTTCTCCTCTCTGGGTATGAGTTTATGACACAGGAGCACAAAACTCTGTGTGTGTGTGTGTGTGTGTGTGTGTGTGTGTAATCCATCTCTGATAGGCTCGTATCGATCGCCAAAGGTGCATCGTTCATGAATCTCTCCCTCCTCTTCCTCACTGGCCCGTCCAGTTCAAGTTCATCTCTGCGTTACATCATGTCTGGTTGCTAAGGACAACCAGACGGCCCGGGACGTGACTACCATCGCCAAGGCAACCGCATCACCCCCCCCACATCCCCGTCCCACTACCCCGCCTCTTTTATCCTCTCCCACCGTTTCTTTCTTTATGTTCATCCTCTCTCTATCACTTTCTCCTCCCCGTCCCACTCGGCACTTCTTCTCACACACACACACACACACACACACACACACACACACACACACACACACACACACACACACACAGGAATAAAAACAAAACACACACTTAAAGAATGTACATTTTTTAGAAAATGTGCTTCTGAATTTTGAATTTAAAGTGAAAGTTAAATGAAACACGCGGGATCAGGCATTCCTTTTCTTTCTTTGTGTGCGTGTGTTGCAGGGTTTCTCTGCACTCAGACCTCAGTTGCTCCTGACTCGTTGTAATTCTATTGCTGTGTGTGTGTGTGTGCAGTAGTGATAGAGGAGAAGACTGGAAGGTTAGTTTTTAATCAATACAACTTGCTGACGCTGGGACTTTTCTACCTCGCTCTCTCTCTTCCTGTTTCTATCGGTGTCTCTCTGCCTCTCGCTTGCTCGCTGCACTGCAGCTCCTCCCTCTGTCCTGAGAAGACTCAGAAGATGAAACTCTCACAGGCCAGACAGAGTGTGTTTGTGTGTGTGTGTGTGTGTGTGTGTGTGTGTGTGTGTGTGGAGTAATGTTACCACACAGTGGGTTGATGCTGACAGCTGTGATTCAGACTGTAGAAACTCATCACAGCGAAAGACGGAAAGCGATTTTAAAGGAGCAATCTGCTGTTGTTTTTCCATGTTTTTCATATTCTCAGCAATCTCAATGTGCTGTCCACCTCGGTACATCCCACTCTGTCTGTGGCTCTTAGCTTCAAGGAAGTAATTCATTGTGCAGCACAACAACCATCCTGAACGTCCAGGGAAGTCTGTAAGACGCTCTAAAAGCTGTTCAAGACAATGTCTAAAACCAATCCAAAGTAACATGTAAAACCAGTCTAAATCACCGTTCAGCACCAGTCTGAAAGCAGTGAAAAACCAGAGATATCGATAACATATTGATTAAGTATGACGGCTTATCGATCACTCAGAGAGAGAAGATTTCAGTGACAGTCACTCTGTGTCATCTGCTCGTCATTTGCTGCAGAGGAAGGTGTTCCTCAACCAAAGCTAATGCAACAGATCTCTTAGATTTCCCAATATAGAGGTATATAAAACCAGTTATCAACCAGAGCTGTGGAGCAAACAAGTATTAGCTTTGAAAAACTGTGTGAGGTACACGAGGAACTCAAGGGCAGTTTCAAAACAAATTTCCCACGTGTGGGACTAATAAAGGTTATTTTATCTTAAAAGCAAAAGGTGATGAAGACTATTTTCTTCTTTTCTTCCAACAGCGACCTTTCACCGTACGAATGTCCGATGTGGAGAAAAAGCCCTGATATCATGACAGTTTAACAAAAAGTCACTTGTGTCTTTGAGAGTCTAAAAAGTTCAAAAGAATCTCATTTCTGAAAAACTGGTACTAAAACATTTACACACACCGCGATACCACAGCCAGCCATAACCTGATCAATACAAGTGTGTGTGTGTGTTTGTGTGGTAGGGTTTCATCGGAGGCAGTGAGGGTGCTTTCCCCTTTGTGTGTGTAGTCATCCACCGTCTCCGTGTCCGATTTGCAAGGTGAAGCTAAAACACACACACACACTCGTATTGAACACACACACGTATGCAGTGCAAACACCACACCCACATCATGACTCACTAAGTGAGTGTGTGAGTCTTGGAGAAGTGCTGACTCAGGACAAGACAGAAACAGTAGCAATGATAGACGGAGAGAGATGGATGATAGACAAATATTCATTGAATAAAAAAGACAAGTTCAGAAGCCTGATGTGTGACTCCAGATGTCCGAGTCCTGGTGTCCTGATGTCCAAGTCCTAGTGTCCTGATGTTTGAGTCCTGGTGTTTGAGAACTGATGTCTGTCCTTATGTCCGAGTCCTGGTGTCCTATGTCCGAATCCTGATATCTGAGTCTTGGTGTCCAAACCCTGATGTTTGAGTCCTGGAGTCCTGTTGTGTGATTCCTGGTAATTGAGTCCACGTGCCTGAGTCCTGATGTCTGAATTACAGACATGATCAAAGTAGCTAAAATTACAGACTGTGAAATGTACTTGTGTCCCTTATGGCACAAATAAAAGCAGGATTTTCATGTAGGTCTTTGAGTTTTGCAGCTCGCTGTGATTTGCACAGCATCAGGTTTTTGTGAAAGCCTCTGACGTCTTAAAGATACAAGCTGTCCTTCAGAACGGGCTCATAAAAGACGTTAAAGAGGACCTGCTTTGCTCATTTACAGCTCCAAAATATTTTTCTTGGATCTTTCCAGAGTAGCTTTGCATGATTCACAGCTCAAAATATCTTCCCCATCTTCTTCTGGCTTCAGCCTCTCAAGTTAGCTTTCATCTGATTGGCATCCGCTTGCAAACAGGAGGTTTGAAAAGAAGGTGGGTAGGGCTTCTCTATGCAACATCATCCTGATGCTACAGTAGAAAAAGCTGTGATAACCTGAGTATGTAGATCTGGCTGAGCTCTGGGCTCGCAGAGATTACTGTACACTGAGCTCAGTATCAGAAACTCTGATTGTGTTTGATGTGAACATTGACGACTGGAACAGCAGATATCTGACAGGAAATAAAAGAAAAGCAGAAAACGAGCACTTCAGAGTGCGTTTGTGGTTTCTGGGCTGGTTCTGGAGCTCCTGGGAGAGAACATGCTGTGGTTCTTCTGTAGTTTTGTGTTTTGTCTCGCCTCCCAGTGATGCTGACAGCATGGCTCAGCACTGACTTTCTGACCCAGTGTCCCACCGCAAGTCCGTGTTCTCCCTGATGCTGTGTGTGTCTGTGTGTTAGTTTCGGCGTCTTCCCTCCATCTTTGTCACCATGGGCAACCACCACTCTGACCCGTGTGGGCATGACGCCCACTCTCACACAAAGACAACGCCAGCTGCCCCCCACCCCCACCACACACACATATAAATGTAAACACACTCACACGTGATTACATTCATGTGTGAGGACCAAATCCAGCCCAAGTGTGATGTTAAAGATGTTAAATCCTTCCTCATCATGTCCACCTCCACCCTGAAATATCACCACTTTCCTCCAAAACACCATCACATAACCCCCCCAAAAATAATAAATCTCTTATTTAAAAAACATACATGCTGGCTTTAAAAACATGTCTTCTTCTCTACTGTGTTTAAACTCTCCAAACAACGTCCACATTTCCTAAAAAAGCTGTGAGTCGTTTTCCAAACCTGCTGAATCTGAAGCAGAAATAAAACTAAAAAAAGACAAAATTTTCTTTATTTTCCAACAAAACACAAAAAATCTCCTGGATATTTTTGTATTTTTCTGATGACTGACGGTTAAATTCATTCCCAGAAAGGAAACCTTTGGAGGAGAAGCTGCTCATCACTCGAGGAGCGCGACATCGTCCCCAGAGACGGAGAAAGAATAAATAACACAAGTCTGTTTCTGGCAGCGGTGACAAACACCTGGCTCATGTCTTCACGAGAGAGTGTGTGTGCGCGCGCTGGTGTGTGAAAGAGTCGATAAATCGACACCCTTGTTCACTGCGGGCCACCAAACACACACACACACACACACACACACACACACACACACACACACACACACACACACACACACACACACACACACACACACCAAAGCAATCAAGCATGTCTGGATTGTCAACAGAGGACTCCCACCTCACTGTTTGTGTGTGCGTGCAGGATGAGTTAAGTCAAGGCTGCCCAATCGTTACTCTCTTCATAAATCAGCTGGCAAACAGACCCTGACCCCCCCCCCCACCCAAACACACACACACACACACACACACACACACACAGTATCCAATGAGGATGCTGTGTTCACTAACCACCCGCCCTGCAGTAAATGATTCAGGCCTGAAGTGAAGCGCTGCTTCTTTCCCTGTTAATGTCTTTGTTTATAAATCCCAAAATCCTGTTCTCCGATTGGCTGATGGGTGTCTGACCTCTTTTTGCTTCCTCTAGTTTCACACTGACCAGCACAAGTACACCATGTGTGCGCAGCACGCTCTCATGCTGAAAATGAGGCCAGAAGATGCAGTTCCTCTGACATCCAGCAGAGGCTCCAGCAGTGAATTAGTCCCCATAGACTCCCATGTTAAAACTTTACAGCAGAAATAAACATGTTTATATGTTTGTAAACATGTTTGCAGCTGACACACCTGTGTTTGTTGGTTACCTGTGGTTGCTGAGGGATGTTAAAGCCGGGGTCCCGAGGTCCGACGCTGACGAACCGCTGAGCTGGAGACGTGGTGGGGGTGGAGTAGGCTGCACAACAAACACACAGGTCCCGTTATTAACACGTGATGACCTGACAGAGCTCTGATACACTTTAAATTCAATCTCCTTATGTCCTTAAATTCAGACCCAAATCAAGTTAGATTCAGAGGAACCTGATTTGAAAGTTTATATTTTCTACGCCGTTGTTAATAAAGTTTTGAAAGACTTGACAGAGTTATTTAGAAGAAGTAGGTCAGACAGATGACAAACACATCAAGCAAAAACATCAGTAATAAATACAAAGAAATTTCAGTGTCTCCATGTGTCGTTGATGAGTATTAGGAGGATTAAATATTTTGGCAGTGACTGCGTCTGTTTTCGCCAAAAGACAGGAAGCGTCACTGAACCCTGCAGTCAGAAATAATCCAATCACAAATCACTTCTCACAGATTACACGAGAACTAAATATCAGATTAATAACTGAACCCTGATGCGTCGCTCCTTTTGTGTGGGGGCGTGACAGCCAGCAGGAAAATCCAGTTTAAACACGCAGAAGTGATGCGTGATGGTACTTAAATCTACCGTGTGTGTGTGCGCGCACACTCACTGGGTGAGGTGGGTGAGTTTCCTCCTCCCTCAGTGGAGGAGGTGGAGGGCGGCTTGGCGTCAACAGGCAGTGGGACGGGACGGGCCATCGGAGGAGGCGGTGGGGGAGGCAGCATGGGCGTCGGCAGGAAAGGGTTGTGGACCTTTCCCTGGGAGCTACCATTAGGCTGAAGAGGTGGGGGGACACAGTTAGAATATGTGTTCGATATTCTGTAAAGAAACATCAACAGGTCGGTCACAGCTCGTCCTCTCAGTGTCTGAGAGTGTGTGAGAGTGAGACTGTGTGACAGTGTGACAGTGTGTGTGCGTGTGTGAGTGTGTGTGTGTGTTTGAAGGGATTTTTGAGACTCAAAATGTGGTTTTAGTGTCAGCGTTACAGTTAGGTTATGGTTTAGGGTAAGGTTTACCCCCCGTAACCCCCCTGCAAATTACGCCCCTGGGCTGAACATGCAGCAAAAACTGCTGTGACAGACCTGCCTGGAAGTGAAGAACCATCTCTCACAAAGCATGAAATATCTGTCCTGTCAGTGCAGTAAAGATGTGCGTCTTTGTTTCCATCAGTCAGAAGGACATGTTGGTTTAATTTTGTTCTCATCCATAAAATGATGATCCAAAACACCTGTACACAGAATTCCTCCTGCTTTTAGCCCAAGAAGGACGTGCAGGTGCTTCAGTGTTAAATCAATGCTGCAGGTACGTCGCAAACACAAACCCTTCTGAAACCTTCCTGGAAACGCTGCGTTAACGCAGCCCAAACCACCGTGATTGGTCTGTTCAGTACCGATGAGTCCTCCTGAGCATTTCCAGCTACTTTTTCACTGCAATTATTGAATTTATCAGAACAATAATCAACACCTTAATACGAAGACTGACAGACAGCAGGGAGGTAAGAGTGGATGTGAAGAAACATACAAAGAAGTGGAAAAAAGAAAGGGACAAATATGTTTGCCTTCAAAGAAAACTGACCATAACAAAGAGCAAGGACCCAGGAGGGATTCAAGTCAGTAAGACACCAGGACACCTACTCAGCTCTGCTCCTCAGGCGTGGAGCCATCTGCAAGGCTCGCAAAATTTCAAAATCTCTGGTAGCCCTTCGGGCAGGCATTCTTCAGTTTTTGGTAGCCCAAAATAAATTTAAGTAGCCCGAATAAAAAAGAAATCAATTTTTTTATGTTTTGTTTCCGTTACAATATTATACATTAAAGTATAATATTGCAACAGAAACAAAAATTAATCAAAAAAATTGTTAAAATGCAAATCACAACAACTGTATAAAAATTACAACCATCAACTCAAATACTTGGTTCAAATTGAACAGAAATTTCTATGAAGAATTTCTTGTAAGAACTGTGTAGAACATGAATCAGTCTGTGTCAGATCCTGAATCTGAAATTTCCAATGAAGTCACAGGTAAGAGGCAAGTGGAACCAAGATCTAGGCCATTTGCTTTTTGAAGTTTGCAAAGACTGCTAAATTTTGCCAATGGTAGTTCACTCTTTGCAATATAGCACGCTGTTCTAAACAGCTTTTTCAGGAGTTCTTGTTGTGCTTGATTTATTTTTAGTATGTTTTTTTGCAATTGCTGTTTGTTCTGGGAAAGATACTGCAGACTGGGCAATAATGCATTTCTTGCATTTCTCATGGGTTCTTTCTTAAAATTACTGGTCCCAGTAACAAAGGCGCTTGTCGACTCAGAAATCAAATGAAACTCACAACACGCCTGGCAGAACATCATGTTATTTAGCTTGTCATATTCCAGCCACAGAAATTCTTTTGTCCATGAAACCAAAAAAGCTGCGCTTTCTTTTGGCCTCATAGTCTGATTTGTCATAACTTTTCCGTTTTGTGGTAGGCTTTTCTTTGGCTGCCCCTTCTTCACCCTGACCTGTCTTATTTGGCTGAGCAGAACTAAAATACCAGCGTAAATCCTGCTGCTTTTACACACGTACTTACATAACGGTCAGCGATTCTTTGCGCACTCAACCTCTCACATGTTTAAGCTTGCTGCGAGAGATTTCACTTGTCGCGTTTGAATAGTAAGCTAATGAGTGATAAGACGATGTCAGAGGAATTGGTGCGCAATTAATCGTCACTCACCAATCAGTGCTGCTGCTCTCTGCACACCGTTCGCGCAATTGCAAAATGAAAGTGAAAGCAAAAAACAAGCGCAAATTCAAACGCGATTTCAATATGTCACATATTGACAGTGGCTCATCGATGCCAATGACATAATTACTCAACTACATTGGCGAAAGCATGCAAAAGCATAGACATATATTTTCCTTCCTATGATAGCCCGACGGGCAGGGCTGAGTTAGATTTTGGTAGCCCGACTGGAAAAATCGCTAGCCCCGGGACGTCGGGCTAGCGATTTTGCGAGCCCTGATCTGATTGGCTGCTCTCCTCTGACTTTACTCTTTATTTACTGTGATTGGACTCTCTGATCAGTTCGACTGACTCCCTGAGGGACCGTAATGATATCCCCGCCTATGACGGGGACAACACAACATCGGGTAGTAAGACCTCTAAGCAGCATTTAGGAAAATCAGTTGTAATGTCTTGTGTATCCATCAGGGGGAGCAGGGTGGAGGCGCATTCATTTACAAGCTTGTTACACGAGACCTTTTCAATTTGTTCATGGATCCTAGAATTAGAAGAGAATCATAGCGTTGACCTTCAGTACTGATGAGTCCTCCTGAGCATTTAAAGCTGCTTTTTCACTGCAATTATTGAATTTATTAGAATCCTGATGATGGATACATAAATAAACACTTTAATAACACAGTTTGTTAAATATATTAACAGTAGTTTTACTAATAATGTCTGGATTTAAAGTGCAGTAAACTGCAGCTGTGAACCACTTCTATTTTTTAACTCTCCTTCAGCGCTCTGCACATCTCTGATAAATCACTGCAGGAATTTTAGCGCCAACGTTTACAGACAGGTGAGCGAGAGCGCAGACTATGATTTGAACTCACGAACACGTGTGAGAACAGGAATCATTTTCTTTGTATATTCCCGGACTTTATGACAAAGTTCATATAAAGGAGTTTCACTTTTCTCATTTTAGTGCTTGTTGTTCAACTGTCGTGCTCCGAGCCCCCTACAGACAAGCAGCAACCACCCATCTCTGCGATGTTTGAACGCCATCGCTGTGTCCTTTAATAAATTTCATCACATAAGGTTGCATTTAGATTTTTACAAATGTTGAAATCCTGTTTTTAAAGTTTGCATACATCTGCAAATTATACCAGAGTGTAAATTAACAACATGCAGAAGTAATTTCTACTTGGTGCAATGACGTGACAGAACATGCATGTTTAGTTTAGTCAGGCCGCTCATTTAGAGAAACAGATTTCAGTGCAGCGCAGCGTACGTGAAAACTCTGACATCAGAATATTACTCGTTTTATCTTGGAGTAACTGTGAAAGTGCGTCTCTCCTCTTTGAAACAAAGATTTTCAACAAAAACTGAAGATCAAACAGGAAAACCTTACATTTATTAAAATTTGCACAGTAGTCTGCACTCCATTTCTTTGGCAGTCTTCTGATGTCCTGTTTTATGGAAGGCACCATGGGGTTGCTTTGTTTGTTTGCTTATGTCGCACATTTCCAAAGACATCATCCCAGCTCCCGGACAACTCAGCTGATAAGAGTTACACACCCACGCACATCCATCAAGGTAACACTGTTCTGATAAACTTTCATTTGGTTGATTTCAAGGTTAAAACAGAGCTCGAAACAACATCCCCATCTCAGGTACGAGGATGTCCAAAGGACAATTCTGGAACCATCAAACAGCCTGGAGGGCAGGTGAAAGTCCGGCCTCTCTTATACAAAATATAGAGGAATTACATTTCGCTCAAGACTTTTGCACAACATGAGAGTTTAAAGAAATCTAAAGAATGAATGAGAATATTAAGCTGCAACTTAACAGAAACGGTGAAGGATGCGCTTATAATTCAAACAGAGGTCTGAAGAGGTATCAGCCCAGCAAGCAACAGAATAAATGATAAATGAAGATGTACCAGTCTCAGAAATCACCTCCACATCTGGTTTGGGATCTATGAGGAAGCTTATTTCTTTTCTTTTTTTTATTTTATTTATTTATTAGATTAGATTGAAATGGATAAATGAAGAACTTTACTGGAAACAGTTTTAGTGATCTGCAGTGTAAAACGTCTGGATGGCCAAATAGACTGTGAAGTTTTATCCTTTATTTTACATTTTTAAAAATTAAAGTTTTTATATTTTAACAGGTAAAGAGTTTTACAGCAACAGCTATCAAAGAATGTCAAATTCAATTCAGTTTTATTTACAACAGTGGCCTCAGCGAGCTTTAGAGTATAAAGCAAAGACCTGACAATAAAAGTGAGAAAACCATCTGTAGCTAACGATCCAGGTCAAGGGTTTTTGGAAGAAAGCCCGATCTCTTGGTAACACTCTGCAATTAAGTGAAAGGGGCGTGTCTATAGTGGAAACACTCCTCCCAGCGGCTGTATCTGTATCTGCGTGCGTGTGAGGTTGTGAGTTGTTTTTTTTTGTCCCGAACATCGCATTTTAGAATTTGAGAAATTTGACATGATGGGTTTTAATTTTTTGAAATACAAAGCTGACAAAGTGACCGCCTCTACTGTTCAAACAGGAAACGGGTTGCTTTCTTTTCCTGGTTTTTATCCAGGTTAAAAAACAAAACAAAATATGCTTTCAGTTTCCAACAAATTTCAGTGTGACTATCGCACAATTTTAATCGATTCTTAGTAACGATTAGAAAAAGATCAGCTGTTTCATCCAGTCGACACCAGGCAGAGAACGAGTGCTCGGGGGTTAAGGTTAAGTTAGAGGCGGCTCGGCCTTCCAATCGGGATCGCCCTGCAGTCGGGCCAACATGTAGGAAAAATGGAAAGCAGATGCTCTGTGTTTGTGTTTGTGTGTCTGAGCCTGTGCGTGTGTGTCTGCCTGTGTGTGTGTGTGTGTGTGGAAGGTGTATTGATTCAGTGTCTAGACTTAGATATATCAACTATCTCACTGCAGTACAAAGGCCACACACACAGGCACACACACACACACACTGCAGCACTTTTGCAAACAGATCCCACCTTTGCAGAGGCTGGAAAACCCAGCTCAGATGTGTTTGTGTGTGTGTACATGTGTGTGTGCGTGCATGTGTCTGTGTCTCTGTGCGTGCTTACGTTGAGGAAGCCCACCTGTCCGGCCTGCTGGGCGGAGTCAGGACAGACCAGCTGGACGAACTCCTTGAGCGTCTCCTGCGGGTGATACCTGATGGCCGGGTGGGAGAAGTAGGAGCCAGGCTGCTGCAGGATGGGGGAGGAGGAGAAGTGGAGGCTGGAAGGGGGAGCGTGGGGGCTCGCTGAGAGGGGAG
Organism: Perissodus microlepis; assembly: GCF_051167445.1. NCBI lineage: Eukaryota > Metazoa > Chordata > Actinopteri > Cichliformes > Cichlidae > Perissodus > Perissodus microlepis. The sequence continues at coordinate 33,005,152 of NC_140482.1, read as the reverse complement.
AGAGAGAGGAAGAGATTAAATGATTAAAGGGGAGAAGAGTTGGGGGAGGAAGGTAGAGACATAATCATTGTGGGAAGCAAGGAGTTTATTAAGTTTATTAAGGGGGCGTGGCTTAACATGCAGATACATGACGATGGACACACAGAGCAGATGAACCAATGACAACAGGACACCCCAGCTGTCAATCACTACAGGTGTATGGAGGTGAGGCTACATCATTTACATGGCTCCTCCTCTTCCTTCTCTCCTTCAGTCTAATTAAGGCTCTAATTGGTCTAATACTCTCTGATTGCTCGTTAGTGGATGAGGCCTCGTTAAGGCCTGTGATGTATGGAGGTCTGAGGAGAGTGCAGAGAAGATGCTGAGGGGGGAGCGAGGGAGATAGAGAGACATTAGAAATGACAGAGAGAGCGAGGGAGCGTAGGAAGGAGAGTTAAAGCTGCTGCACTAATTCACTTAAAGTCTGCTGTGATTTATCACTCTGACAATACACACTGACCGACCGTGCGTGTGAGTATGTGTGTGTGTGTATGTGCTCTGTAGCAGTGTATTTACAGTAATCATTGGATGGATGGCTTTCTCTGCCCTCTCTCTTTCTCTTGTAACCACAGACACACACACACGGGGACAGAGTGTGTGTACATTAATAGAAATGATCTCACTCAGTGTGCAGGCATGCTCAGCCACCTGTGTGTGTGTGTGTGTGTTTGATTTAGTTTGGTCCCACATCCTGTTTCTGGGATTTTTTTTCGATGCATTGTGCCAACTTCATTTATTTGATGGCCTCACTGATCGACAGAGTAAACGAGTGGATCTCACACCCACAAACCAACTTCCAAAGATAAAAACATGCACATTTCTCCTCAGATCCCTCATTGGCTCCCTGTTAAATCCAGAATTTAAAATCCTGCTCCTGCTAAATAATCCGGACCCATCTAATCTTAATGACCTTACAGTACCATATCACCCCATTAAAGCACCTCACTCTCAGACTGCAGGCTTACTTGTTGTTCCTAGAGTATTTTCAAGTAGAATGGGATGCAGAGCCTTCAGTTTTCAGGACCCTACTCTGTGGAACCAGCTTCCAGTTTGGATTCAGGAGACAGACACTATCTCTGCTTTTCAGATTAGTCTTCACACTTTCCTTTTTGCTAAAGCATAGATCAGGTGGCCAATCCAATCACAGCGTAAAATCACATCCCTTCCCACTTCCCACATCTCAGCGTCTATCTCAGCTGTAGGATGAAAGTGTGTGATTTCCCTGTCATCAGCTGAATCTGTGAACTTCTCTGATATCGATCTTCTCGTCTTTCTTCGGGCGAGACGGCAAAGCGGAGGATTTGCCTTCAGCGGCGCTGCAGCAGCGGTGTGTGTGGTATGTCGAACACAGAAGAAAGAGCTGGGATTAGTTCCACTTTGCAAATTGCCTCGCTTCACTGCCTCAGACACCCCTCTCCTCCTCCTCCTCTCTCCCCTGCCAACTATTCCTTGAAGAAGATATTCTCCATCAGGAGGGGGATTGATAAACGATAAGAAGAAGGTAAAGAATTAAAACAGCAGAGTTCCTTCATTTTCACCACATGTGGAAGAATTTTAAAGGAGGTGAGGATGGAGAAAATACAGGAATACTCCATACTCCATCACTGGAGGTGCAGAGAGGGGGTGTGGAGGAAAGACCTTGATAAGAAAGGCCCAAAGTGATCTTCAGACCATCCATCCATTTTCTTCTGCTTATCCGGGGCCAGGTCGCGGGGGCAGCAGCCCAAGCAGAGAAGCCCAGACCTCCCTCTCCCTAGCCACCTCCTCCAGCTTGTCCGGGGGATCACCAAGGTGTTCCCAGGCCAGTCGAGAGACTGGGTCTCTCTGGGTCTGCCCCGGGGCCTCCTCCCGATGGGACCTGCCTGGAAAACTTCGCCCAGGAGGCATCCTTGTCAGATGCCCGAACCACCTCAACTGGCTCCTTTCGATGTGGAGGAGCAGTGGCTCTACTTTGTGACTTCACTGGGATCAGTACGCTGCGCTAAAGAAATTGCACACACATAATTATACCAAAAAATTAAAAATTACGTTTTTTTTCGTAATAACACCACTAAACTCAAACTAATCCTCCGGATCCTCCTGGAGAAGATTCAGATCGCTGTCCATCAGAGAGTCTCTCCATCAGCCTGTACATCTGCGTCCACACATGGACAATCTCCTGTCCTCCAAATAAAATCTCTCAGAGTTTGCTTCAACTCGTTCCTGCACAGCTTTCACAATAAAAGACGTGACAGTGTTCGGTGTTGAGGCCTTTTAATTGGTAACAGATGAAATAATAAGAAGCTTGAAAAAGTGAAACATTTAACTTTCAGCAGCGAAATTGCAGGATTTCCTGCTTTGTCACAGCTCTGAAGGCTGCTGCAGCTTTTAAGATGGAATGTTTTCTTACATGTAATGTGACGACTTTATCGGCTCTCCTGCACAAACTTCACTGAGACCTGAACTACAAGCAAATCACACTAAATGTGAGGATTTCATTTCCTCATGTTGGACAAAGCATCACATGACGCATCGTTAAGGTGCGCCTGTGCTGCTCAGTAAATCAGATTATTTTATAACCCCTCTGCTTCCTGTTGTACTACACAGAAAGTTTGTCAGCTTAAAAATCATTTTTTAGCTGATCTGTGAGTATTTCAGCTGCTCGCCAGATTAGATGGTAAAGTGATGAATGAGGATTATCTGCAGATTATTATTATAGAAAACACTTCTCAAGACTCAACAGCCGCACAGACACACAGACACACACACACACACATAAGGAGGAAGTGTGTTTCTGTGGTAGATTATTTCAGCCAATCAGAAGATGAGAAAGGAGCAGGAGACGGGTTAGTGGTGGGTGGGTGGGACGTAAGAACAGGTATGAGGTGGGAAGGATGCTCTCATAACACACACACACACACACACACACACACACACACACACACACACACACACAGTGCCCTGCCTACAGCCTATAGGTGTGTGTCTACAGGTGCCTCCTCCTGACAAAACCCACAGAGACTGACGGGGGTGGGGGTGGGGTGAAGGAGGTGAGTGTGTGTGGTGGGAGGCGGGTGAGGGAGGTTTCTGGGGATGACCTCACCTCGAGGCCCGGTAATGACGGGCCGGTGATGGTGTGTGAAAGCCGTTCGGGGGGAAGAGGAGGAAGAAGAAGAGGAGGAGGTGGAGGAAGCGCCGCTCGGTGAAGGCGCAGTGCCGCAGAAACCGGACTTCTCTGACCTCTTTAGAGCGCTGGCGGGTGACGGCATCCCTGCCAAGAACCATGATGATCATGATGAGGAGGAGCGGGTCATGGCAGATTTGATTCTTTAAACACTTTTTATGCACCTCCAATGGGGGGAGGAGTTGGGAGGAGGGAGGTGGTGGTTTGGAGTGGGGCTTAGAGATCAGGGGCGGGGCTTGGAGATTGAGTCACAGGCTGCAGGTGTCAGAGAGTTTAGTGTGTCTGAGCCTTTTTTAGTTTTTAGATACCAGCAAAAAATGACAACATGAGTAAAAATGATGACAAATAAAATGAAACACTAAAATATAAAAAAGAACATAAAAAAAAGCCTGAAATTTTATAAAAATAATAATATCGACATGAAAAGTGTGCAACAAAATATATAAATAAAAACACAGAAAACCAAATAAAAATGTGAAATTACATTATTTTATTCAGTTTTTTTAAAAAAACAAGTTTATCTTTTATAGTTTAAGGAAAGGTTCCTCTGAGTGATGATCTAAAGCCCATCATTTATTTTTATTTCTTTGTGTGTCAGATGGGCCAGCCGACAGCATTTTTATTCAAACATAAAAAGTCAGTTTTCTGAGAGACAAGAAACTCAGACATGCTGTTTCTCTTTCCTGTCAGCTCAGCAGTGTGAAACGCTATCAGCTGGGATAAACAAACATAACCTGGCTGCCGTTAATATCGAGACACACTTACATGTGATGATTTTTATTTGAAATATTTAATAAGCTTCAGCAGACGGGAACATCTTGACTGGTCACATTTTAATTTTTACCATAGCTACCAGATAGACGCAGTTCAGGCTGAATTAGTTCATCACAGGAACAACAGTGATCATCTATAATATAGCTTTTTAAAATATTTTATTTCTGGCCTTTATTACACAGTACAGTGAAGAGTGACAGGAGGTGGGGGGAGACATGTGGCAAAGGGCTGCATGTCAGATTTGAACCCGGGCTGGCTGCTTTCTACATGCAGTACTTTTATTGTAATGGAGTACTTTTACTCGGAGGTACTTTTACTGCAAATAAGGCTCTGCATGGCTGATTATCAGCACAAACACACGATTGTTCCACAGCTCGGAGACGAGCTGTGAACAGAGGGAACAACACAGATTGTGGTCTACCTGGAGGGGGTGGGGCTTGTAGTGACGGGCAGAGGTGCAGTAGGAGGAGGAAGAGGCACAGGGGGTTGTTTGTTTGTGAGTGTGATGAAGGACTGAAGAGGTTTTGTCAGGTGGAACTGAGGCTGTTCAATGTCTTCTTCCTCATCCTGTTTCCACATCCATCCATCCATCCAATCTATCAGTCATCCATGATTGATCCATCCATCGTCCATCCCTCCATCATTCATTATCCATCCACCCATCAATCATTCATCATCATCCATCCATGATGCATCCACCATTAACCATCCATCATTCATTCAAGATCCATCCATCCATCCATCCGTGATCCATCATTCATCCATCCATCCATCCATCCATCCATCCATCCATCCATCATCAACCCATCCATCATTCGTCATCCATCCATGATTCATCCATCTATGATGCATCCATCATTCATCCATGATGCATCCATCATTCATCCATCCATCCATCATCCATCAATCATTATCCATTCATCCATTCCCCATCCATCCATCCTTCATCATCCACCCATCCATGATCTATGATCCATCGATCCGTCACTGATTATGATTCATTCATTCATCATCCATTTAGCCATTATTTAATGTGTCCCAGTTAATAATTTAACCAAACATGTTATTTCAAATAAAAATCTGTAAAACATTACAAAATGAAAATGGAACAACACAATAAAATAAACATAAAAACCCACAACCATTTAATTAAATGTGGAGACCTTTAACGGGTCTCCACAACAGATCGTCTGCCTCCATCATTCCCAGCATCCTCCTCTCTCACACCAATATGTCCTCCATCACTACATCCATGAACATCCTCTGAGGTCTTCCTCTTCTCTTTCTGCTTGGCAACTCCATCTTCATCCACCTTTGTCCAATACAACACAATCCAGAAACTGTTTGGTCTCTAGATAATATTGCCCTTCATAATAATTAGGGGTGTGGCCTCTTTGATTGACAGGTGGATGGTGACACAGGTGGCTGTAGCCGCTAGCTGTCTGCTCGGCTTCACCCGAACTTGACCTCTGGACTGTCATAATGACATCAACTGACCAATAACTTGGCTGCTGTCAGGTTCCTGTACTAGCAGAGCGTCCAAAAAGGCGGAGCTCCAGGACTGCTGAGTGAAATTCAAGGGTTTTGATGTTACTGATTAGCAGTAAGTTAGAGCTCCACCCTCTCATCCAGCAGCCATTAGGCTGCCTCACACTTCAAACCAGTTTGAGTTACCTTCCACCTTTAATATACAATCTGTGGTTAGTTTTGGTCATTTATCAGATTCAAACGTCTCCTGATACACACACTAACAACACCTTTACTCGTTACCATGTCACATATTCACATTCAACACACACACACACACACACTCGCACACAGACACAAACTGTCCTGCTGTCCATCCAGCTGGTTTTCTCGTCCACAAACTAAACAAAATCGACGTGCCACAGTGACATCATCAGCATGCTGCCAGGTGAGTGGAGTTAGGGTTGGGTGGAGTGCGGTAGGGAGGTGAAGGAGGTTGAGGGGGGCACGAGACGGAAACTCAAGACAAAAAGGAGGAGAAGGAGGAGGAGGCGGTTTCACAGACATGTAGACAGGAAGTGAGGAGGCGTGTTGACGTCTTTACCTTGTCGGGAGATGAAAGAGCTAGCTAGAGAGCCACGCAGCTTATATCCAGCTTTCCAACGCAAGACGGAGGAAAGGAAGAAAAGAAACGGAAAGGAAAAGTAGCATGAATACACCGGCCGAGAGAGGAAGAGGAGACAGGAAGAGGAAGGAACTCATAAATATAATCAGTGTATGCGTGTGTGTTTAAGAACATGGTTACCAAAATAAAACTACAAAATCTCTGAGTCTGCAAAAATGAAAGTAAAAAATAAAATAAACCAAAAATGCACTGGAACAATGTGAATGCAATGAACTGAATATAATAAATAATAACTGAGAATTAAAGCAATTTTCTATTTTTTCTAACGCAAATAAAAAATAAAATAAAAATAAAATATTTAAAAGTTTCCTTTGAGACAGCTAACCTGCGATTTATAATTCAGTATGAACCAGAGTGGACGTGCTTCTGTTGTAGCTGTAAACCTGCTTTAAAAATAGATTTGATTGTACTGAAATCATAGAAATACTCAACAGAAACCTAAACATCTCTGTAAAATGAATTTATATTAGGAAAGCAGTTTATTTTGCACATATCTTCCTGGGCATTTTTGTTCCTTCAAAAGACTGAGAGCAGAGAGAGCGACAGGAAACAGCACAGAGAGAAGAACGACATGCAGCAGATGGTCGCTCGGCTGGGAATCGAACCGGGTACTCGCGGGGGTCTGCTCGAATTTCCAAAATATTATTAAAAAAATGTTTTTTTAATAAATAAAAAAAATGAAACATAGAGAACAGAAAGAAAATTTAAATAGCTTCATAATAGCAATTATAAAAATATAATATTCTTATTCTAATATTATTAATAAACATTAGATTTGATTGATATTCACATCTTTTAAATGCAAGAATATAATTTCCTATCGAAATATTTTAATAGGTTCAATAACAATTACAGTATAGTTTTAACGAACATTAAAAATAAATAAATGATCATGTAAAATTGAATTCAGAATAAAAACTAAAACATGTAACTGAATAAATTTCCAACCCATTTAACAAAAAACACCTGGCAAAAAAAAAAAATAAAATCATTCTAACCCATAAAAGCCACGCAAAGAATATCTATAAATATATTTGAAAAAAGCAACATTCACTGAAATAAAATATCATAAAAATACTGAATAAAAATGTCAAAATGAACGTAAAGACTTTTTGTATTAAAATATATTTTATTTGACTGATATTTGTATATTTATCAAATGCCAGATTATTATTTATATTATATCAAAATATTTGAAATTTAAATGTATAATTTGACTTCTCTATCTAAAAGAATCACCAAAGAAATATTTAAAAATATGACGTAAAAATATAAAAATTAAAGGTAACTAAGGGTAACTAAACAAACTGCCTGACTGTTGAAAAAGTAATTAAAAGTGAAGAATGAATCGAATCATTTATAATAATTATAAGACAAATTAAAAAACATGGATTTCTTCTGAGCTGACAGTTTAATGACATATTAATGCGAATTAAATTTTCCCCCCCTTTCTCGGCTTCGTGAGGCTCACTGAACAGATTTGTGTCTCTGAACTGTTCAGATTCACACTGAGCTACACGGAGGCATGCTGGAGGTTGCTTCCTGTTTATGTGACAGACTTCCTGTTTGGATCTGATTCTGCAAGTGTGCAGGATCAAACCTGTGACGTCCTCTTTATGAGACAGGCAGTCGAGAGAACACACTCTCTGACAAAACATTAAAAAAATCACTCTTACACACACACACACACACACACACACACACACACCCTGCTGGAAGCACCACCTGCACACTGCACCATGGTAGCATCGCTCCGCTGGGCTGCGTTGGAGCGGCAGGTTAGCTCTGGGATGTGTGATGACGAGAGTCTGCATGGTGGAGGTGGGGGGAGTGTTAGGGCCGGGGTCAGGTGGGGTATTAAGATGGCGGGGCTGTTATTAGAGGAGGCGGCTGGGGTTTCGTTGGGGGTGTGGTTACGTACCTGGCTCCACGTCGTGCCAGCTGCTGGCCTGGCTGCCGCTGCCTGGAGACCGACCCTGGCTTGGGTAGTAGGACTCCTCCCCCGGGCTGTCCACGTCCTCCTCCATGCACTTTATCCTCTTGGCAGAGCTGCAGAGAGACAGAGGAGCATTGGTGACTCCTCCCATTATTAACCCCGCTGTTCTCCAGCTCAGAGCTCAAACAGAGAACAGGTGGAGTCCTAAACACCCACACAGACCCCTCTGATTCCTGCTATCAGCTGTTTGAAGTCCCACCCAAACCCGAGACCAGCACATCAGGCTCCCTCCCACACATCCAACTGTTCAATCTCACCTACCTGCCCCTCCCTTATTTCTTTTTTTTTCCACATATTGGTCACACTCACATGTTTCAGATCATCAAATAAAGAGAACCTGAGTAAATGCAGAGTGCAGGTTTTAAATGATGATTTCATTCATTAAGGGAACAAAGCTGTTAGTTTGATGCAGATGTAATGGGACTGAAACCTTCCACAAAGTTCAGCTTCTGTCTTGTCAGTCCACAGAAGATTTCCCAGAAGTCTCGGGGATCATCCAGATGTTTGTTTGCAGTTTGCTTTTGTGATCTTCTTGGCCAGCAGCGGTGTTCTCCTTGAACTTTTCCATGGAGGCCATTTTTGCTTTCACTGGAGTCCAGTGCTCATTTGTTGACATCACTGATTGGCTGACTCCATGTGAACTTTGACAATGTGGCGTTTTATGGTAAAAAGAAAGGAGCAGTGAGGAGGGTTGACATGAGATCAAACCGTACGCGTCCTGTGGACTAAATGACTCTCAGGCATTGACTTACAGCAGCATCTGATGGATGTACACTTGATCTGGCTTTAAAGCCTCACACTGGGTAAACCAGAGCAACCCTGACAGGAAGAAAAGGAAGGACAAAGTCTGAATTCATACCTTTCTGTAAGACATAAATTTACATGTCCTCCTTTACCCTCCAAACCCAGCTGTAGTCTTTGTGTACTTGTGCAGTTATTTATGCATTTCACACATTTTCTGTTTGCTTTACTTTAAGGTTTAAGCCTGAAACATGAGAGCAACGACTCACAGGCAGCAGGTTTACACCTCACTGGCCAGATCTGTTTGTTTAACAGGAAGTTAAAACATTAACAGTGTGTGTGTGCGTGTGCGTGTGTGTGTGTGTGTGTGAGACCTGCCCGTACACTGAGATGTGTTTGTATGAATGGAGGGTCTTTGACATTAGTAAAGACTTAAATATTTCCATATGGATCTGCTTCACTGCCTCACAGCGATCTGTGTGTGTGTGTGTGTGGTAATGTGTGTGTGTGGGAGGTCTCTGGAGATGTGTTTGGAGTCAGAGAGGAGAGAGGGAGAGAGGGTGTAGAAGACAGAGGACACACACACACACTCAGCTAACTGTGTGTGTGTGTGTGTGTGTGTGTGTGTGCGTGCGTGTGCGCTGCAGGGCAGGTATTTCAGCAGACAGACGACTTTTGCGACTGCATCGATTTAAGAGAAGAGGTCAGGGCAAACCCTGCAAGCATATGTGTGTGTGTGTGTGTGTGTGTGTGTGTGTGTGTGTGTGTGTGTGTGTGTGTGTGTGTGTGTGAGAGAGAGAGAGAGAGAGAGAGAGAGAGAGAGAGAGAGAGAGAGAGAGAGAGAGAGAGAGAGAGTGTTTGTATAATCATTTGAGTTTAAACCATCACTGTGAGGATATCAGTGAGTTGTGAGTACCTTCTAAGGCAGGGGTGTCAAACTCAATTGCACAGGGGGCCAAAACTCAAGGCACACTTTAGGTCGCGGGCCAAACAAGATAAACATTTATTGAACAGACTAAAACAATGTTTTTTAAACATAAATATGAATAAAAACAGACAGGAATGTTATTCCAGATTAAATAAACTTTAAAAAAATAAACTTTAACTTTAAATATTTTGCTCTTCATAAAAATATATCCTGTCAAAATTATGCAAGTTAGAAATATGAACATGCTGCCAAAAACCCCAGAAAAAAATAAATGAAAGCATACACAAGGTTGGAGCCGCATGTAGACGGAGCTGGGGCATTGCTTCAGGAGTGGAACTAATAAACTGTGCGGGCCAATCAGTGTCGTACTTTCCCTTGAGTGTATCATTACACTGCAGCTCCATCTGAATCTGCACAGGTGCAGTTCAGCAAAGTGCGCTGATTTGGTTTAACATTACTTGGCAACAGGGAAAGTGAGGCAAGTTGCACTGGTGCATTTGTGACAGCTTCACTTGAAATGCCTTCACCGCATCATACATCATGTCCATGAACTGACAGGTTTCCTTGCTGAGCTCAAAAACTCTATTGAGAACTTTTCCCCAACTCAGCCAAAGGATCTCTGTATGATGGCATGTCGGCAAACTCTGAATCTATTTCCCATATAAAAGACTGAAATTGACGGTAATTTAAACCTTTAGCTTGGATAAAATTTACGGTTTGCGTTATGGTGATCATTACATGCTCCATTTTTAGAACTTTACCACACAGCCTTTCCTGGTGTGTGATGCAGTGATATGCTGTTAACCCACCGGTACAGTTCTCCTCCTGCATCTTTACTCACATCCTGCTGACTAGTCCGCTTTTTTCACCGCACAACACTGGCGCTCCATCTGTTGTAAGTCCAACAAGTTTGTTACACTTTGACATACGTGTTAAAAAATGTCTTTTCCTGTCGTTGTCCTGTGCATCGATTTAATGTTCAATATTTCCTCTCCACGGATGAAGATGGCCAGCTGTGCAATGTCCATCATGTCTATACTTTCATCCACAGCAAGAGAGTATGCGATAAAGTTTTTGCTTTTTTCACACAACTGTGTTCTTAAATCAGTGGCCATCTCACAAACCCCATCAGCAATCGTATTTCTCCTCAGGCTCACATTTGCCAAAATCTGCATTTTGTCTGGACACAAGACGTCGCACACCTTCATCATGCAGCTTCACTTTGTGATTTTGCTCTGGTGAAAACAAGTCTGCTGAAATGTCAGATTCTTCTTTAGCTCTTCTACTTTCTGTAGTTTCTTCTCTGCATTTAGGTTTTTCAGCTTATCCTGATGTTTTGTCTCGTGGTGCCGTCTTAAATTAAATTCCTTAATTACAGCCACATTAGCAACACTAATAAGACACACGGGTTTACCAGCAATGTCTGTAAACATATATTCAGTCACCCACTGGCGCTGAAAGGCTCTGCTTTCAGAGTCAACTTTTCTCTCCACCATTGTGAGCGGCTAGCTTCGCAATAACAGAAGTTTGACTTGATTGATGCGAGAATGTTCCCAAATAGCCTAGCGTTCGGCAAGGAGGCTGCAGCGCTGCATTATGGGATCTGTTGTTTGTATATTATTAGCACCTCCTATTGTCGGGCCATGCATAACAATAATAATAAATCTATATAAAATGATCTCGCGGGCCGGATATAAATGTACGCCGGGCCGGATGTAGCCCGCGGGCCTTGACTTTGACACATGTGTTCAAGGGCTGTTTTAGGGGGTCAGGTCAGAACCAATCAGCTGTATGTGTGTGTGTGTGTGTGTGTGTGTGCTCTAACATACATTAAGCCACATTAGGAACAAACAGTTAGTGTTCATGCACAGACCAAAGCTGCCGTAGCCTTTACACTCTACACACCCTGCAGGTGAGTTAGTGAAATACTGACAGCCGTCCTATCATGTCTGTGATACAGCATCCATCCAGTGCACTGCACGAGGGTGTGACCGTCGTCATCCTTGCATCTGTCCATTGCAGTAATTTCATTTCACAAATCCAACCAACTCTTTGTTGTTTGTGTGTCCTCTGAGCACTGTACGGCTGGAACATAAACCATCTGGATTTGAATGTTTGGAAGTAAAAAACGAAATGAAGCCATCTCGAGTTCTGGTTTGGGAACATCGGCCAATGATGAAGCGACTTCTCCAGCATCGCTGAAAGGTCAGTCCACGGGCCACTAGGTGGCGCTCACACTCAGCACTGACGCCTCACCGTTCTGTCCGCTGACAGCTCAACAAAGGTTATTTAAACTCTGCGTCCCATTTATTTTATTACAGGTGCTCCATGAAATATTATAGAATCAGTTTTCTACTTCTTCTATTTTACAAAAGCACTTATTGGATCATTGTTTAGAGTTTTCTATGACGCGCATGTTTCCCTCTTTGAGAAACACTTTGACCTTAGTCAATCGATTGATTGACTGCAGTCATTAAAACTAATAAAAAGTCACATGAACAACAGGAGGAGGTGGTGAGTGTGCTGGTGTGTACCTGGAGGAGGAGGTACTGGGCAGTGGTCTCCTCATGGCTCCTGGGCTCATGCTGTAGTAGGAGGAGCTGTCGAGGTCGGCCAGCGAGAAGTTTGGCCCGGTGCCGGCTGCGATGGGCGCTGATGGACGGACAGACAGAGAGTGTCAGTACGGATACGGTGACATTTTTATATAACCAGTGAACATACACACACACACACACCTGGAGGCTGAACAAGGTGCGTTAAACATGTTGATAAAAATCAGGAGGACAAGCTGTGAAAGCTCCTCACTGACACTTTCAGGTTTCCTTAAAGGAGACAAGAAACTTCCTGCAGTGAAGGAGACTTCATGGGAGTATGGACACTCCAATGAAAGCCTGCTGCGGCAGCAGTTACTGTCTCATAAAGCTGCTGCACACGAGAAAAGAAGACTAAAGCTTCTAATCATCCAAAGTGCACATTTAAAAAGTAAAGGTTGACTCTTATTAAATGTGTTTCCTCCTGCCTGAAGAGATGCTGCAACACAACGCGTCACTGGACATCTGACCGCCCGTCAAGCATAACATAAGTTTTATCACGTTCTTCCAGTGACGGGGTTAGGCTATATCCTGGACCTCCTCTCCCCTGGAAACTAGACCAACAGAAACCTCTGTGCTTAATCTGCACTTCTTAAACAAAAACTGTAAAGTGACGGAGAGATGGTGCTGATGGAGATGAAGGACAAGAGAGGGACACAGCTGCCTTCTTTGGCTTTAAATTCAGCCTCCAATCAGGAACAGAAGATAATTATGTTGTATCAGAGAAGTGAGAGAACAGGTTAACAAGGGCGATGATTGGGACACTACTTGACAAACAGTCCTTTACTGTTCCTGTACTTCAGCAGCGTAGAGGGAAACCGGAGCGGCGCCTGCATTCATTCAATACACATAAATGAACGCGTCTTTGAACCATCTGAGCTTCAGTGAAAAATGTGTGATCGCCTGTCAGAAATGGAGGAGGTGCTTATTGACCCACTCTGAGGACAGCTGATTGGTTCAAAGGACAGGGCCTTGAAAATAAGTTTCACTTATCGTCCCGCTAGATGTCTCGTGTGAATATTCCTGCGTTTCAAAAACACAACTAATTAAACAGTCTGATTAACTCCACGTTAAAGTACCAATAACCAGGGAGAATATTTTAAGGAGAAATTCTGAGTGACTGTGTGTTTGCATCAGTCACTGGGATTTTCTGGCCGAGCAGAACCAGCAGATTAGCTTCGACATATGATCCTCCTGCAGCTTCCAGGGAATGTTTTCTGAGCTCACCCTGAAGCGCATGATGCAGGGATTGTGTGCGGACAGGTGTTGTTGTTTAGCTCCTCGTTAAACACTCCAGTAAGTGCACAGGTGTATGCATTTAAAATTGCTCCACCTGTGTGTGCAGTAGTGGGACTCTGTTCAGCTCAGAGCTGTTAACGTCTCCTCTGACGGTCAGAGGATCGTCAGGACTAATCTGGCGGGCGGATGAATTGGCTCAGGAGGTGATAAAATTACTGCCCTCCTTAAAAAAAGACAAAAATGAGTCGCTTTTATAAATGAGACTCTAAAGCCACTGCTCCCAACAAACAGCCTGACGAGCAGCCGAGCACCGCTTGTCTCTGTTTACATATTCAATATTAGCTCACAACAGGAGTTTATGTCATCAATGTATATGAGAGCAGTTAGCACGCAACATTAGCATCTACCAACAACAACAAGCTGTGGCCCTCTTCCTCTCAGATCTGTTCATGTTCTGCTGCACCCCCCCCATCCTATTCTCGGGGGACAGAAGCTCTTCCACAAAGCCCTGCGAGGCTCTCCGTGTTAAAGGAGGGAGGGAGGGAGCGAGGGAGCGATCCGGCTCTTTGTTGTCAAATGCTTCAATTTGAAAATCCTGCTGAACAAAGGCAGCAATCAGCTTCAAAACCGGACATCCATCTACCCCCTCGCCTCCAGCCCCCCCCCACCCTCATCCCTACTCTTCATCGTTTTATTGACAGATAGCATGATGGTGTGATGGGATGGAGGGAGGGGGAGGACTGACAGGACCTGGTGGGGAGTTTTCTGCTGAGCTCAGCACCGTGATCTCGCTCCACCTATCTATCACTCTCTCTCTCTCTGCCCTGCAGAGATAGGGCTGACCTGAGACACGCACACATGCACACACACACACCCACACATATACACAGACAGACCCACACACACAGAGAGTTGGTCATTTGTGTGTGGACGTTTTAAACTCCTTTCCCACGGGAGCAGGAAGTAAAAACAAAGATAATTTAAAAACTGAAAAATGAAGAACGTACAAGTTTCCTGTGACTGCCGCGGCTCGTAACGAACAGTCGACCTGTTCTGTGTTTTTACGTCTGAGGACAAGTAAACTTACCCTGTAATTTAATAATTGTAGTCCACTTTTTTATGACTCCAGTTCTGGACGGGAACTTCTTGTTCACTTCTCCTCTGAGGTTTTACAAACTCATAAAGAGTGTGAAGCTTTCAGTGAAGCCAGTCTTGAGTTGAAAAAGGCAAAGCTACCAAACCGTGTGGAGAGTGACTTAACTGTGAAGGAACTACTCATCCCATAATGCACTGCAAATCCCAAACTCCCCTATAGACTCGATTCTTTTCGTTATCGCAGTCTTGATGAAAACCTTGAGAACATGTTATATCATACACCACTTTGTTCACTTGCTTTCTGAAGCTTCGCGCTCACTAAGCTAACTCATGTTTAGACATTTTAAACATCTCCATGGTAACATGGAGATCGCCAACAATCAATGATGTTAAAACAGCCATCATAAGCAAGTCCTAGACTCCTTCACTAGTTGCATAAACTGTTAAAAATAATGGATAAGTCCTTGTGATAGTAGTAAACCTAACTGGTCTCTCAGATGGCCACCCCTCACTGAGCCCGGCTCCGCCAGAGGTTTTTTTCCTGTTAAAAGGGAGTTTTTCCTTCCAGCTGTCTCCCAACGCTTGCTTATAGGGGGTTGTCTGTTGTTGGGGTTTCTCTGTATCATTGTAGGATATTTACCCTACGATATGAAGTGCCGTGAGGCGACTGTTGTTGGTGCAATATAAATAAAGCTGAACTGAACTGAAACTGTCCAAAGTGGTAAAAATAAAGATAATCAGTAGACACAAAGTATGGTGTACCATCTAATATTAAGAATAAAAATAGAAATCCCTCGGGTAGGTTCCTCTGGGAAATTCAGTGAAAAGCTGATTTTTTCTAGAATAAAAAGAGATAAGGATATAAAAGCAGCCAATCATGGATAATCTGCTGCATGTGCTCACTGAGACTGTGGGTGAACCTCTGAGATGTTAATGGTTAATCATAAATGAGATGACAGCTGAAACATGGTGTTGATGGGCTCTGTCTGAGAGGCACTGCTGCACTGACGTGTGCAGCCTGTGGAGGGCGCTGGCAGCACTCTGCAGCTGCTCCTGGTTGATTTGTATCCTTGCTGATTAGATTTCTGGCAGTAATGAAGCTGCTCTGTGTTTACTTCTTGCATTTGAATGCCGGGGGCCGGTGCTCTGCTGTCTGGACGTCTGCCAGCCGGAGCTTCGGCTCAACTTCGCTGTATTAATGATGCTTTCAGGTCACTCGCCATACAGTGGTTACTACTGTAACCCCCCTTTAAAGCACATCTTCATCGTGTTTCTGCGAGAACTCGCAAAAGCACCTCTTTGATCGCTTACAGCTGTTCCCTTTGTTTTATTGTTCCAATGCACACTTTCATTATTATGATTATTATTGTGATTATTATTAAAATTGTCAAACATCTTTGTGTCATTTGTGCCACGGTGCCCATCTGCTGCTGGCACACCACCAGGTGTGTGTGGCAGAGGGCAGGGGAGGGAGGAGGAGGAGTCTGAAGCATGCAGGCCTCCAGGTTTATTCATCTTTCATCCTGTGTGTGTGTGTGTGTGTGTGTGTGTGCGTGAGCGCGATAGCGAGACAGACAAAGGTACGAGAAGGTGCCAAGTGGGTCATCTGCCTTCTTATCTATTTGAGTGTTTGTGTGTTTGCACTGTGTGTGTGTGAAGCCATCATATCAGCTGTAATCCCCAACATCCTTACGTCTAATATCAACTCTCCTGACACACTGGCAGGAAGTTTGTGTGTGTGTGTTTTCATGAAATCTGTTTCAGTGCCAAGGTGCACTGCTGGCACTCCACTCATGCATCTGTGTGTGTGAGTGTGTGTGAGAGAGCTGGTTACAAGTGTCTAAAAACATCAAAGAGGCTCAGAGTGAGCTGCAGCTCCTTTTACAGCCTGTGCTACACCCACGTGCCAGTTTACTAGGCACAATTAATAACTGGAACACCCATTGTTTAATCGATTCACTTAAAAAGAACCCCTGACTATGAAAATGTAGAGATCGTATTATTTTAACACAAATATCAGCGTTTTAAATCTAATATGTAAAGAAACCAGGTTTGAGAAGATCCTTCACCTGCAGTAATTTAACAGATTGCTATACAGAATCATGCTTGAATTACCTTTCAAATCTTAAGCTTACAGTGTGTAACATTTTTCACCACTAGATGTCAGTAGATTACAGATTGCAGTCAACCGAGTTCTGTTTTCTTACACTGCCCAATTCAAGTGCATAATTCTAGCTATGTTAGCTGCTGTAGGACAAACATGCTAACATGTCAGCTAACAGAGATCAAAAACATTTTGAGTTTACCCCATAACAGCCGCACCTAGACGGATCTCCCCGAGAATTTTCTGTGGAACGCTGTTAGTCCACTGTTTACCTCAGCTGTCAATGCAGGGTGAGAAGTGTCCTCATTTATTTAGCTACTCTTAGCCTTAAGTTAGCTGTAGTTAGCCTTAGTTAGGTACTGTTAGCTTGTGTTAGCCTTAAGCCCCTTTTCTATTAGTACCTACTCGGATCAACTTGGCACGGTTCACAACAGTTATCAGGGTTTTCCATTAGGTCATAGTACCTGGTACCAAGTACTTTTTTAGTACCTGCTCGCCCAGGGTTCTTAGTCAGTACTAAAATGTAACATCGTCAGACTGCATGCCACCGATTAGCTGGACAGTAGCGTCACTCGATGAGTCATGAGAGCGTCATGTTGACAAGAATAAAACCACCCTTTTTTGAAACTCGCCAATGAAGGAAACGGTTACAAAAAACAACGCCGTGTTCCCCGAGTCTGACAAAAAGCCACAGACCGAGCAGCAGATATATTCTTACCTTGACGTCCACCTTTTTTGTAGCAATCATGTCGTATATTAATTACATTGCGGGATGCTTGGATGCGTTGCTATGATGACAACCACGAACGTTAGGTAGTACCAGATTGTAATGGAAAACCAGTCGACCCGAGTGGCGATCCGTGGTGAGTATATCCGAGTAGGTATTAATGGAAAAGGGGCTTTAGTTAACTGTTAATAGCCTCGGTAAGCTGCCGTTGGCCTCTGTTAGCTACTGTTATGGTCATAATGAAATGGTCTTTGAAGTGGATCTAACATTGTTGGACTCCTAGTGATTAAACTCTCATACAATATAAGAATGTAATCAAACTGTTTGTCAGAGGGAAAGTGTGATTTTTAGGAAACTTGAGGCTAACATTAGCTGGTATGTGTATATGAGTACAGTAATATTTTTTTTCCTATTAAATAACCCTTAAAAAGCTATTAACTAGACCTAGCAATTTTATGCTGATCCCTCATGTCAGCAACCAGCAGCTCTTATTTCCTGAGGAGCACTGCTTTGGTTAAATTTTGACCGGTAGGAATTCTGGTGACAGACGGACGCCTCGCTGTTGTCAGTTCAACAAGCACAACAAACACAAGTTACTGTCCAAACTTATGGCCCTCATAAACGCAGCTGTAATGTCTCGCTCAGGTGAGGTTTGTACAGAGCGGCAGAAACAGACTGCGAGGGAGAGGACGGAGGGAGGAAGAAAGAGAGGAGGAATATGAGCAAAGAAAAAAAAGAAAGAGGAGGATCAGAGGAAGAACGACAGGAAGAGAGAGCGAGAGTTTAATGACACATCGCAGCGAGAGAGAGGAAGGAGAAGTCAGGAATACACTGAAGTGACCAATTACATGTGACCGCGGCCGCTACACTAACCTGCCCGCTCGCTCGCCCGCCCGGCCTCTCTCTCTTTGTGTGCTGCTTTAATAGGATATTGATCGACAGAGAGAGATTCGATTGGCCTGCCAGTGAATTGTGTAATGGCTGCACAACGCCAAGGTCACCCGCTGTGTGTGTGCGTGCGCGCTCTGTTCAATACCCCACCAGCCCCCCCTCCACCACAACCACATCTCATCTTCTGGTGAGCTATAGGCTTCAGTCACCCCTGCAGACCCCCGCGTGTGTGTGTGTTTGTGTTTGTGTGTGTGTGTTCACTCCATTTAAAGAAGAACCACACCAGAAATGATTCTTCATATAATCACAAAGAGTGCTGTGGGGTGATGGTGATGTAGGTGAAGCTTCAAGTAAGGTTCTGTCTATTGCCATGTTCGGAGTTCTTTCCTTGTTTTTAATCTTTGGACTGTTTCTTGGACTTTGCCTTTTTCCTGTGCCTCATTCTCACTGTTTTTCACACTGCCTGTCACATTACGCGTTAAAATTTTCTTCAGGCTCCTGGTTTCCTGGTCTCAGGTCTTCCTGAGACTTCCCCCTCAGCACGCAGGAACCAGAAGAAGTTTGTGATCTTTTCTTTGGCATCAAACGGAGACTCCCAGTGCTACTTCTGCACCATGTCCTACCACCGGGAACACTTTCATTGAAATACATACTAAAAAAACAAAAAAAACAAAAAAAAACAATAACATGTAATATTTTGTATCTACTGTTATCTACTGTTAGCTAGTTTATTGTGATGGTGTTGTTTTTATTATATTGCTCTTTGTTGTTTGTTTTCTCTCTGTTTTTTTTTTTTTTTTTATCTCCATACAGGTGATCCAGGTGTTTTGTTTGTTTTTCTTTTTTTTTTCTTCCCCCCTTTCTCACCATCTCTTCTCCCCTCTATTTTTCTTTCTCTCCCTCTCTTTCTTTCATTCTTTCTCCCTGTCCTATCCCCCAGTCATGTCTGTCCTGTCTTTAAAAAACGAAAATAAAATAAATACATAATTATAATAAAGGTCAATCAAATGGACCAATATGGCAAGGCCATGATGATCCACTTGGTAAAGTAAATCAACTTGGCATCTTTCTTGGCCTTCAGACAACAATTCTGATGGCTAAAGATCCAAACGGGACACAAAAAAAAAAGAAAAAAAAAAAAGAAATACATACTCCTGATAACACACACACAGTGAAGTGATCAGGCGACCTTTGGCGGCAAATCGTAATTTCTGCTTCCTGTAATCTTCCACCTCATCCGAACATGCTGGAGTCTGAATTTGATCCTGCACGATGCAGATGTTCGCCTGTTGTCACTCCCCCACAGCTGCTTATTTGAATGAAGAAATGCATGAATTCTTTTTATGCTCTTAAAGGGGAACGCTTAGGAGAACGAGGGCCGCAGCGAGAATCTGCCGACGTCAGCTGAGTTTTACACTGAAGTAAAGGTGTCCTTCCAGGTTTGCTTCAGCATCATACATATATTCTTTGGCCACAGTACGGTGGCCCCGAGAGCTCAAAACATCACAAATATATAACTACAGGAAATTATGACAACAGCTTCATCAAGAAGAACATAAAAAGCTGTAGAGTTCGGACTCATGAGGTGAACGTTAACATAAATCAGCAGAAACTGAATTCGCTTCGACTGAGGAGGAACCTGAGGATGGAGCGCTTCCTTCAGGTTCCACTGTATTCTGAGACATTTACAGGTTTCATCAGGCTGGATAAATTTTTCTACAGAAATCACTCACACAAATGTTTAACTTTTGGCTGTATGAATAAAATGTACTGAGATGTACTGAGAATAACATGTGTGTATTGTATTAATATAAAAGGAGATGAGATGAAAAACATTTTTCAGCTTTGTCTACATTTAATATTTCTAATGTGAGCAAAGTGAGGAGTAAGAAAAGTGTCTGTGGCAGCAAAGCCGAGCTGCTTTAATGCTGCTGCAACACACACACACACACACACACACACACACACACACTCTCTATAAGTACAGTATATATTCATATACTTACACACACAGACACATTCAGACAGACACAAATGTATTCACAAACACACACACCCTTTCGCTCTGTGTGTGTGTGTGTGTGTGTGCAGGCGTGCGCTTTGTGTTGGTCAGCAGATTTGCAGCGATGCGGCTCTGGAAGAATCACTTATGGATTAGAGTGCAGGAGAGTCCACAGTGTGTGTGTGTGTGTGTGTGTGCGTGCACGCGCAATAGGCATTTCAGGTTATCAGTTAAAAGCTAATGTACTTGAATAGTGTGTGTATGTGTGTGGGTGTTTGTGTGTGTGTGTGTGAATACATGTTCATTCAGCCTGAGAGAGACTTCATTTATAATACAGCCAAATAGAAAAACTTTGTCAGTAGGAAAAAAAAAAAAAAAGTAAAAGTAATAAAGTTATTTCTATAAAAAGCAAATAATGGAGTGAAACAAGAACATCTGGAGGTAGAATTCAAAATGAAAGGATGAAAATGAGAAATCTCATTGTTCTTCATATTTTTTGTTTCAGCTTCACATTGAGTAAAATTGCAACGCTTTCCTTAGGGCGATGGTAAAAGTAACTGGAGCGAAATAGTAGCCAGGGCTGATGGTCTAACCTCAGCTTATATTGAGGAGCATTATAATGATCTCAACGCTGATAGGACGCTGCTTCCATCTGCCCAGAGAAAAAATCATCTCAGGTAAACCAGGGCCATCACAGGTGACCCCTCGCACCCCGCCCACCACCTGCTTGACCCACTAGTCGATCAGGTCCCACACCTCCACACTCACTAACAGCTTCTTCCCCTGGGCCATTCAGACTGTTAACAAACACTACTCCCCCACACCCCACCCCACCCCAGCCTGCCCGCCCACCCAACAATGGTCTGAGTTAGGACTGGGCGATATGTTCCAAAATTCATATCTCGATATTCTTTAGCTGGATGGCGATATATACGATATATATCTCGATATTTTTTCAAAGCCATAAAGTTAGAACAAAAAGAGAGTTCTTTTTCAAAGCTGTGTCCCAGATCTCACACAGGCACTTTTATTAACATACAGCGTAGATGTAAATGAAAAAATTACTCAGAAATAAATCATCAGCATTTATTAAATAATAATGCTCCATAAATAAAATAAAGCAATGTTTTTGTGCATAACAAAAAGCTCACAACTGTGCAGTCAAAATGTAAACTAAAAAGACGCTGAGCATAATAACAAAGACAGATTTCGAGGCTGCTCTGTTCCCAAGTTCCACTGACTGACAGCCTTGAGTTTGAAATCCGCTTCATAACCATGACTCTTAACAGGTGCCATTTGTGGTCCTTATACACACATTGTGGTCCTTATAGTATTACGTTGAAGCAGAGTACGTATTACTCCGCGAGGCTCCTGACTACAGTAGCCATAATGCTCCAACAATCCATCAAGTTGTGCGGCTTCGTAGCTTACCAAAGTCGTACTAAAACATTTTTTAAGAGGTTTCTGAGTGCCGTGTACCACATAAAATCAGTTCGCGGTCAGTAAGCACAACCAGAATTCATACATAAGGCGCACTGTCGATTTTCGAGAAAATGAAAGGATTTTAGTGTAAGGTTATAGTCCCAAAAATACGGTATACGGGTTTTGTAAGGTGGTTTGTTTCGGGGCAGGAGGCTGGGAGACTTCGCGGTCTGGGATACAGCACGCAGTTTCACACACTCTTCATTTTGCACTTTATGGCGCTGCTGTAAATGGTGAAAATACTAGTAGTGCTAGCTGCATGGCGTCAACGCATTAACGAGCTAACCGCTAACCGCAATGCTAGCGCGTCGACGCCGTGTAGCCCCACGCACGGGGCGATCCGCGGTAACTCGTTAATTTGCCGCATTAATGCAGTTACAGCGTTAAGGTCATTTTAACGAGAGTAACGCTGACAGCACTAAAATAGTAATCTCCAAATGTTTTCTTTTTACCGACCAGCTCCTCTTTGATAGCTGCCGTGTCCATCTTCTCATTGCCTGCAGGTGAAGCGATGGAGGGGGAGGAGTTGTGTTCAGTGAAGGAGAGAGGCGAGGCAGAGTAACGTTGCGTAGAGACAAAAGTGGATGAAAGAGGCAAACTTGCGGTTCCACAAGTATAATTATAACGTAACATAGACTATATCGATATAAACGATATTATCACATCTCATATCTCGTATAAAAATATATCGATATATTTAAAAACGCGATATATCGCCCAGTCCTAGGCTGAGTAACCCTCATCACTCAGGACACTCACACATGGACTCTAAGAAGTCCTTTTTTTCTTTGCACTGCTTCCGAGCACTTTGTCCTCTATTGTGTGCCTTTCTCTTATTTTTGTTATTTATTTATTTTATACGCTTTATATTTTATTCCGGCAAAGTCGGTGTGAAGCACCCACAACTTCATTGTACATGTACAATGACAGTAAAGGCCTTTTCTCTTCTCTTCTATCATCTACTGTTCTGAAGGAGCTAGTTCTCCTGCCGAATGTGCTGACAGGTGTCACGTGAAATTTAAAATTCAGTTTCTCAGCCATCCAAAGCAACACTGAAGACCACAATGTACAGCACCACTGAACAGTAAAGGACAGGGTTGTCAGCATAGAGGTGTTGTTTACAGCATGATTTGCAAAGGTCTGCCCACAGGCTGCCTCACTTTTGCTCTCAGCGTCTATTTTCTGAATAATTCCAATAAGCCTGAGCTCAAAGTGCTCAGAGCAAACATCTTCTGAACACCACTGCACTCACGGCGCTATCAGCTTAAAATAGTTCTATGGCTTCTCAATCAAATCAAAAAATGGATGGCACTTAAAAAAACACCACTTGGCACTTTCAGGGCAGAAACACAGACCCTGAAGAAGACACGGTAAGCCAAAGACATCAGCAGCAATGCAACACCAAAAACCACTGTTCTAGTGCATCTACCATCATTCTATAAATTGCGTGTTTCTGTGTGGAGGAACATGTTACTCTTCTACAACTGTATTTCCGTGAAGCATCACAACCACAGCCCTCGTGTTTATTGTGTTAAAGCACTTTAATGAAGTCCAGTGTGTGAACAGGAGTCTGTGCAGGCTGCAGTCATTTTAATCGTTACCTGACATTACAGCTCATTTCAGGGACACGCTGCACACAGCAACATGTGTTTGTGTACTTGAAAGACTAAGTCCAACCTCGGTTTTTCCTGCTGAGCAAACTATTTACCAACATCATGATGTTCCTGCTGTATGTAGGATGTTCAGGCTCCATTGAGGCTCCAACACATGTACTCTGTGTTGGCCAGATACTGGCCAATCAGAGTACATGGGTTTCAGTTGGATTTGGACATAGCTGAGGAGACTTATTCAGAACTTTGAATCATGCAAAGCTACCCTTGGAGAACAAAAAGTTTAACAGACTTCACTGATGCTTTTAATTTGAAAGAATGCCTTATATTTCAGTGTCATTAAGTGAGTGTGAGATAGCAGCTGCATGTGAGTATCTGATCAAGCAGGGATAACTGTGTGTGTGTGATCGATGGCTCTTTGATCGGGGGTCTGTGTGTGTGCTGACAGGCACTTTACATCGCCTATTGTTAGCGGTGGGCGATCGACAGACTCATATAGATCCCACTGCGCTCTCTGTCTCTCTCTCTCTCTCCTGCATGTCGGCACTTTTTAAAGGTCATGTCCCCCCGCCTCTCTCTCTCACTTGTCCTTTCTGTCCATCGCACACCCATCTTACCCCTCCCCTCTCTCTCCTCCACCCTGCGGTCTCTCGATCGCCCGCCTGTCGCTCATATTTCCTCATAATTAGAGTTGAGTTGGAGGGGCTGCTGATTGGCAGCAGATCCTGGATCTGAAGAGTTTTAATATCAACTGGGGCTGCAACGATTCATCGAGTAATTCGGATAACTCGATTATATGAAATCCTCGTTTAATGCACAGCTCTGCAGCACTCACTCACAGACCTGCAGTAGAAACACATTTAGGAACAGCGTGTGGATAAAAAGTCTGACCACATTCAGCCCATGCAGTCCTGATGATGCTGGGACAGTTTAACACGGAGGCGGAGTCTGTTTGCACAAGAGGCGGAGCCACAACAATACAGTAAAAAAACTTGTTTGTATAGCCCAAAGCAGTAGATGTTCCCGTGATCACCATTAAAACCTTTACTGGGAAACAGCGAGCGGGAGTCCTTCATCAAAGCAGCTGATCGACAAACTACCAGAGGAAGAAAAGGAAGTTTGTAGCTGCTCTGCCCAACGCTGTTTGTTCTACACAGAGAAAAACCTGCAGATGAATTGTTATTATTAATATTAATTAACGACGCACCATCAAAGCATGTCTTCTCAGCAGCACAAACACTTTGCATCAAAGCACAGGACAAACGTCACAATGCCGATATGCTCGCAGACACCGCGTTCTCCTTTAAAGGCTTACAGACACAAACTCGGTCATTCACTGCACACATATGCACACAATACATACATACAAACCAAATGTAATCTGGCTCATCCAGGAGATGAAACAGTGTCACAAGCCTTCCAAGAACACAGAGTAAAGGTACATGTTTTAGGTTTCAGTTTCATACAGATTATATTGACCTTTGATAAGAGACTTGAGGTTTATTTATGTTTGCATTTAAGAAAATGTTTTCTATTTTAATATGGTGTGTAAAGCGTCATTTTGCAAGACCTGTGTTTTTCTCTTCTGAATATTTATCACAGAAGTATTTCTTATATGAGAATTCGATTAATCGATGGTGCTTCAGAGCCTTCAGCTGACTGGCCGCTCGTGCACTCTCCTGCAGCATCGACTCTCACCATCTTTAAAACACATAATGTTTGAGTCTGTGTTGTTCACATTTTAATCTATGATGTTATTATGCATACAGTGATTTTGGTAATCAGTTACTTATAAGGTGTTACTAAGTAACAGTTATTACTATTGTTATTACTATTATTGTTATAGAATACGGTGAACACCTGGCTCTCTGATGCACAGGTGCTCAGCCTTGTGCTGCAAGCTGAGCTCACGATTCACACTCTCCTAAACATGTTCTTATGTTCATCAGCAGGAAGACCACTCAAACACACATCAGCAGCCACACACACACACACACACACACACACACACACACACACACACACACACACACAGTGTGTTCATTAAGACAGGCAGCCTGTGGTTTGGTCTGGAGGAATTACATTAGATGCACTATCGATGACAGATCTGCGATCCAATCAGTGCTTGGCCTCATTCGGCCTCACTGCAGGAGGAGAGAGAGAGAGAGACAGAACTTACTCTGAGACACTCGGACGAGCTCGGCCACCGTGAAAACTCCAGGTGTCACGAAGCTGTCCTGGAAGCCCAGGTGACCTGTGAGCAGAGGGAGGGAGGGGGTTATTACTATATTACTACTGTATCACCAACACATATCGGCACAGCCAAACACTGACAAGCCCCCGAAATCTACACCTGCAGCAGGATTACAGGTAGTACTAGTACCAGTAGTACCAGGGAAGGATCAGTATGAGTGAGGAAGTACAGGCTTCTGTTTCCCAACAGGAATAATCAGGACCAGCTGTGTGTGTCTGCACACACGTAGCTGAACACCAGGGTCAAGGTCTAACACACACACACACACACACACAAAGTAGAGAGGATATCCTTCTCTCTCTCACACACACACACACACACACACACACACACACACACACACACACACACACACACACACACACACACACACACAGAGCTATCACATCCATCAACACACACTTAAAAATCTTCCATACGCACTTCCCTGATCCAGACAAACAACCTCTCCTCAGGAATGTGTGTGTGTGTGTGCATATTTGACCACAGCCTCATTTCGTTTAACCACACAGGGTCACACACAGGTTGGCCTCAGTGTGTGTGTGTGTGTGTGTGTGTCTCACCGTTCTCCGGCTGCTCCTTGATGTCTGATTCGCTGGCCTGATTTGGGCTTTCTGATTGGCCGGATTCTGTGGAGAGAAACACAAAGATGAGGACGAGCCGAACAACACCAACTTAATAACACAATCATACACACACACACACTGAGTTGTCTGTTCTGATCCAGCGGTTACTTCACTGATAGCTGGGAGTTAAAAAAAAAGAAGTTATCTTTAATGTTATCATGAAATGTGTTTCATCCTTCATGCTGTAAATACATTTTCGAAATAAAAAATATTCATCAATCAGGAAGTGCAACGCTTTCAGAATAAATTCTTAAAGCGTCAGAAAGTCCCACACAGAGCCGACATCACCTTCGAGCTGCTGTTGGCTAAATTTTGTCTTTACGTCGTGGCCGCTGCCCTTAGTGTTTGGTAAAATAAAGCATTACCATTTGCAGATCAGGTTTGTCTCTGCAGATAAAGTAATCACTTTTTTAGTTACTCTTTCAAATAAGTAATCAGTTAAGATGTTGCTGCAGTTTCTCTTGTTCTACAAATCCCAGATCATCCGAGAACAGAAACGAGCACCAGCGAAGGCTATTCACCAAAATATGGACTTAGTGTAGCTCAGCAGGTCATCTGCTAATCACAAGTTTGGTGGTTTGATTCCCAGCTGCTCCAGTGTGCATTCAAAAGCACTCTGTTAATGGGTCAGCATGTGTGTCATTGCTGTTAAACACTGACTGTGTGTGTGTGCGTGTGTAGAGGGGATGCCTGTATTGATCTCCACACCACAAAGCCTTCACCTGGTACCTCTCTCACACACACACACACACACACACACACACACACACACCAGACTGACTGGCAGACTCCAGCTGCTGCAGCTGATTCAGTCACACTTTCTGCACACGCTCAGTGACACAGGAAGAACTCGGAGCCTATGCTGAAGTTCAGAGTGAGAGGACTGATGGAAGGATGGAGGAGTGAAATGTCTGAGGAGGAGCTAGTGTCAAATATCATAAATAAGCCAAGCAGCTGCGACCACCGACGCATGAACGGATAAATCCTCTTCATACTTAGTCTTTAAAAAGCATTTTGAATAATGTTTGATAGCTAAACCTGAAGTTAAAACGGCAGAAATACCCGGTGCGTGACAGAATCTCACACGGTACACCCCGAGCGTTTTCAACAACCGCATGTTTACATGATTACAATGTACAACTACACAAAAAGTCATCGATTATCCCGTCATCAGCTGAAGGCATCTGTACCTAATAGAGTCCCGCTCAGTCCCAATCCATGCAGCTGCTGGAAGGTGGGAATTCTTGGAACTACTACAGCAAGGTGGTTAAAAAAGAGGAAACGGGTCATTTTCTTATGTCACAGGATTCTCTGCAGTGCTCTGAAAAACAACATCCAGCCTCACTGCTTCCACAGGAACAGCGGGATCAGCAGCAACCAGGTGCTGCTAATCAGTCACGTGATTAACCGATCATCAGCAGTGTGAGTGCCTCTGTGAAAGCAGAGGTTTTGGCAGTTTGCAGGTCTCAAGCAGTCAGGAGTGTCTTACATCCCACAACAACAACAACAATAATAATAATAATAATAATAATAATAGTAAAGGTACTTTTATAATTACCCACTGCAAATATGAACTCAAACCTTCACCAACAGGGGGCAGTGTTTAACCAGCAGGTGTGCTAAAATGCTTTGCTCTTCAAACTTTTAGTCTTTTTTCCCCGATCGTTTTATTAATCGCTTAAATAAAGGCTACACTGACTCACTGAACCTCCTTGTGGCACATAGAGGTATTACATGGAAGTACAGCCCAGTCCTATTTTGACCTGAGAATATCTCTTCAACACAACACGGATGGTTTGAGCGTTAATGTGTTTTCAGCTGTTGTCAAGTCAAGTCAAGTCAAGTCAAGTTGGCTTTATTGTCACTTCAACCATATACAGGTAGTACACAGTGAAGCGAAACAATGTTCCTCCAGGACCAAGGTGCTACATGCAACATAAATTTACAACATAAATTAACAGAAAACACTAAACTAGCTAACTAAGAGGCCTAGTTAGCTGGCTAGCAGAGACAAGACAGACTGACCTAACATAAATTACAACATAAATTAACAAAAACTAACTATCTAACTATCTAAGGAAGACTTTTTTTTTTTTTTTGTTAACAGACAGCAGACAACAAAGTGCACGTGCAAATGTGCAAACAAGAGCAACAAAGTGACAGTGTGACAAAAAAACACAACGTAACATAATAATAAGGTTTTGTGATGATGAGTTGAGGTAGTGGAGGAACAGTAAACATTCCTTAGTGTAGCAGCAAAAATTAGGAAGTAAAGAAGTTAGTGCAAAAAGTCCAGTAATAATATTGTGCAAAAGAGCATTTACAGGTTGGTGTGTACGATAGTTTGGTGGTGTAGGTGAGTGTGTTTGCGCTTGTGTTGATTAGTCAGTCCAGTCTCAATGTTTTGAGGTAGTTGAGTTAAGCTGAGTGATAATGTTTGTGTGTGTGTGTGTGTTTATCAGTCCAGTCCCTTTTTGCTGAGGAGACGGATGGCTTGTGGAAAAAAGCTGTTGCACAGTCTGGATGTGTGTGCCCGAATGCTTCGGTACCTTTTTCCAGATGGCAGGAGTGTGAAGAGTGTGTGAGAGGGGTGTGTCCGATCAGCCACAATGCTGGTGGCTTTGCGAATGTAGTGTGTGGTGTAGATGTCCTCAATAGAGGGGAGAGAGACCCCGATGATCTTCTCTGCTGTTCCCACTATCCGCTGTAGGGTCTTGCGGTCCGATATGGCACAGTTCCCAAACCAGACAGTGATGCAGCCGCTCAGGATGCTCTCGATATTGCTTCACATTCTTAAAAATGCTTCATTAAAACTGCATCAGATCAAACTGAGCTGCAGGCGTCTGTAACTTATTTACACATTTCTTTGTTTTATTAAACTAAACTTGTCATCTGTGTTTTTAGAGTTTTCTCTCTTCTATGTGAGATCGGACATTTTTTGTTGTGGACGTGTGAGCAGCAGTAGGTCAGCTCCGAGTATCATGGCAAATGTTCTTCCTGTGTGCAGCTCGTGCGACCGGCCTCTCTGCGTCTGCCTCCTCTTCCAGCATGCTCTCTGCTCCGATGCAGCTCCACTCTTTCAAATGATTTAGCGGCTTCGGGGGCATCGATCGGCCACGCTGCAGATAAAGTAGGCAGGGAGTGGAAGAAATATTACCCATCATCCCCCCGGAGCCTGCTGGCGGGGCCATGACTCAGGAGCAGACGGAGAGAAGTTGGAACGTCCAGGAAAGCAAAACTTTTAATTAAGGCAAACATGAAGGAAAGTAACGCACGGCGAACGTGACGGAGGCCCGGCTGAAGCCGCTGCCACGCGGGCCCAGATGTGTGATCCAAGAGGAAAATCAGGATCGAGAGGAAGAGCGGGGCTTCGCTTTAACGACTCACACGCTGGCTGAACGGTGCGGAGAGATAGTCAAGTGATTATCTCCTGCTGGTTCTGAGGCGTGAATATGTTTTCTTTAATGTGAGAGGAGGTGACAGGAGTGCTTTTTGAGTGAAGGAAAGCAGGTTGCCTTTGAAGTGATGGTTTGCTGAGTGTGTCGGGTCGTCCTGCGTGGATTAAAGGGCTTCTCGTTAGTGTAAATCACTTTGGTCCAGGTTTGAATCCTTCTGTGGAGTTCTTATTGCAGACCACACGTTATGGATGCTGCGCCTGCACATTTTCGCTGCGAGGTTGTGCAGTTCAGTTACATTTAAGAGACATGAACTTTTTGCCCCCCCCGGCCCCCTCCTCTGTCACACACACACACACAGGGCAGCATTTATCAGGCTTGTTTTGCATGCTGTTCACCGCGTCTGTTTGCTTCAGCAGCTTAAGACAAAGAGCATCAGGCGGAAACCACGGCAACTATGGGGTGGGGGGTTAGGGGTGCTGCTGATGGGTGTGTGTTGGAGGGCACTTTCACACACTGCCCCCCTACCCCATCGTCCCCCGCTCCCCTCATTCAGCCGTCAGCAGGTTAATTAAATATGCTAATGAGGCGTGGGAGCAGACCGGACTGTCTGCATCCACCCCCCCACTGAGGGGCGTGGATCATCTAACTCAAACCCCCCCCCTCATCACAGACTTGTAATTAAGTCATATATTATAAAAGAAAAAATGTTTCCATCTATACTTTGAATTTAAAAAGCTTTTTCCTTAAATAAAGAAGGATCAGGAAGTTTAATGAACTTCCTGATCCTTCTTATTTTCCTGTTTACAGTCCTTTTTGTTTCTTTAGAAAAAAATCCTGAAACACACACTCACCTCTGAAAACTTTTTTCCATCGGTCACCATCAAAGACTTTAAATATTAAATCAAATGAAATCAGAAGAATCAGAAAATACCTATGCTTTTACTCTGAAAAGCTTCTCAAGTAACGCGTATCCTGGGTTATGAGACCCACTTGAACGCTAGTGGAGCCTCGGACACCTGACCACCATGGAAAGATCACGTGACCCTCACACACACTCACATGCACGCACACACACACACACACACACACACACACACTTAGAGCACTGGGACATAAAGGAAACAATGGGATCAGACTCTCTAGCTCTCTCTGTGGGAAAGTCAAACTTGATCGCCCCAGAGGTCGCTCCCTCTCGCTCGCCCTGCTCTCTCTCTCTCTGACATGAACTGGTACTTTTCTAGGAACAAGGGAGGGGGGCTACTGGATGCTTTCCAGAAAGGCAGCAGAGAGTCAGAGGCGGTGGGGGACGGGTTGGCGTGGGGGTGGGGGGTTACCTCTGAATTTTTCTGAAAAAAACTTCTGAAGTCGTCTTGTTAACTCCCGGGAATAAAGGTCAACAGGTAACGTTCCCGGGATTCACATTAATGGTGCCGACCAGATATCATCACTGCCAAGAACACAGTGCACCGTCACCACCTGCACCCCACCTGCTCAGCCTCACCCCCACGTTCCCCTTTCCCAGCAGCTCATTCAGGACTCTGCTGCAAGGTTATTGATTAAACCCAAGAACCAGCAGAGCACCAGTCCAACCAGTCCACCTCCAGTAGAGCTCCACTGGTTTCCACAGAACGGGTTTTACTTCCTGTGATGGGAGTGGATGACTTACCTTATGAGAAAAGACGTGCTCATTTAGAGCACTCATACGTTATGGCAGTTTTATACAAGTGCCAAATAAATCAGTTTAAAATTTGCGGAGATTATTTCCAAAAACGCAAAAGCTTCTGTCAAAAGGAACCAGGTCTGTCTGCAACTACAGGATGGGGGAATTATTACAGTGTGACACGTCGAAGGCCCTGGACGAGAACGACCTGTGTGAGGGAGGAACGCGCAGCTGGATGGCGTCTCTCACGGCAGAGAGGATGATGGGCAATTTAAGCAAAGCCTTTCTCGTGTGCGTCGCTGATCTCAGCGTGACGCGGTAAATCTGTAGTAAATCTAATGATAATGACATCATCACCAGTTTTACTGCAGAGCGAAATAAAAATGAAACGTCAGTTCAGAGGTTCTGTCAGCTGACACAGACGCCGTTTCTCACTGGTGTGAAGTTCTGTCACACCGTTAGGACACAAAAAAGCTCGCGTTTAAAGAGGTCACACTTCCTCCGGGTTTGTTTTTAATGCACACAGACTCCGCCCCCCCATGACCGAGCCACGCTGGGATCGCGCTGTCGTCTCCTGGCAGAGCGACAGGAGGCAACACAAACAGAAACAGCGAAGCGCTCTGCTGCCAAAATCTGTTTCTCTCCGTGTTTGGCTACTCAGTGACGTGGGCGAGAGACATGCCGACACTACAGAGAGAGAGAGAGAGGGGAGAGCAGAACGCCGCACACCTCCAATATTCAGCCCGAAGACGACAGTTGGAGGATCTTTACCGGAAGGATACGAAAACGAAGACGTGGACGGACGGGCTCTGAGTGGGTACAAAATAAATAAATAAATAAACCGCTCGGCATCGATCTGAGCGCACTCTGATTTAGCTTTTAATGAAATGAAGAGACGTTTGAATTCATTTTTTAAAAGGCCACAAATCAGCTGAGACTGCCACGCAGGATAAATTACCTTCACACACACACACACACGTTCACGGACCTGAAGTCTGGCTGGACTGCAGCAATGAGGCACTGTGACTGAAGCTGAAAGGAATGAAAGCTTCTCTGTTCCTGCAGGTGACACCTACACCTGTGCACCCCGGGGGCTAATTATCTGACCTGCAGGCAGCCGCGTGAAGCTCTGCGAGGGCCGAACAGCTCCACGCATGCTCCAAACAGCATTTCCTCTGGATTATAACAAGCGTTACCAGGAAAAGACAGGAAATTGTAATTTTCCTCTTTTAGATTCTAAGCTCTTCCTGCAGCTAACAGAGCAAACGCCTGATTAATTCGATCCAGTTTTATTCAGAAATCACAACAACAGCCGCCTCGGGGTGTTTTATATTGTACGACTCTACAAAGAGAGCTGTAGCAACCGTAGGCCCTGTGTGAGTCAGGTGACTCAGACGGTCAGCAGCATTCGAAAAACACTTAAATATGATTTGTTAAAAATAAATCGGCACCTTTATTTAAGGTCCATCATTAAAGGTATTGTTTTCTTTCATGCTCGATTATGTGAGTAAACACAGAACAAAGCATCAGATCAAACAAATGTCTCATTTCATCTGGAATTAAACTAAAATCATTTTATTGCATGAACTTTAAATATTTTGTCACACACACTCTCTCTCTCTCTCACTCACACACACACACACACACACACACACACACACACACACACACAGCATCAGAAAATAAAACAGAAGTATAAAAATGAATCTGATGATGTTTCTCTGAGCAGGAGGCGGGTGCGTTTGTTTTATGTTTCCAGGCAGCGCTGCAGGAGCAGGACCCCGACCTGGCATTGTGAACCATGGCACGCCTGCACCGCACGCTCTGCCAGTCGACACACACACACAAATTTTTAGGTTCTACTTTTGGACTCAACAACGCCGGTCTGCAATTTGACGCCGTCCACCAGCCGCCATTTTGTGGCAGCCCCCTCACATTCGGCACATCACACCCAAAAATCCTTAACACACACACACACACACACACACACACGCACACACACACACACACACACACACACACACACACACACACGCACTGAGGCTGAAAGAGAAAACAGTCAATTTGTGTTCTTCTGTCTTTTGTTTTTCGGTTAATTATGAAAGAAAACTGCACAAACACACGAGGCAGACGAGGCTTTGTGTCGGCAAGACGCCGCTGCCAACACGCCGCCATTTTAGAAAGACAGCCAAGCTCTCTCTCTCTGTTTGTGGTTGATGTCTCTCGCCCCTCGGATGGTGTTTAAAAAAGAAAAAATAAAAGAGAGAGAGAGAGAGAATCCCCTTAGCCGTCTCCATTGTTGGACGCCCAGCCAGCCAGCCGCCGCTGCCAAGGAGGCGCTGCCAACTGCAATACACACACACACACACACACACACACAAAAACCCCACTCGCACACACATTTCTTCAAATTTTCAATCACAAACATTTTAATATTTTCTGTCACACGCTAACATTTGCCACACAGCCTGTCTGTGGGTGTGCGCGTGCATATGTGTGTGGTTGCCCTCTCTCTCAGCCTGGCAGCCATCTTAAAGTGTTGGCAACCATTTTGAAGCTTCTGTCTGTTTTCTTTGAGCCGCTGCCATTCGCCACCTTCTGCCAGAACAAAAGAGGGCCGCAGCCATTACCAGCCATCCACACACACACACGTGCACACACACACACACACACACACACACATGCAAAATGAGCCCTTCACAAACCATCCAGGAACCTTCCAACTCACTGAAATGTCTGTAAACTGTGCACTGATCCAAACTGGAAAGCAGCCAGTAAATTGGGCTGCAAATATAAATGTGTTTGACCTTCGACCTCAGGCTGGTGATTAGCATCGGGAAGAGCGGCTGAGGCCGAGATGCAGGAGCATACGTTTTGAAAGAAGGCGTTAACTCGCTTCTGTTCCTCTCTTCAAATATCCCAAATGTGCTGAAGCTGCTTCACTCTGCTCTGATCCAACTACAGAGTTCCACCCCAATCAGCTCCAGGAGAGCCGAGTGTCGACAATCTGCAGAGATCATTGACAATCTGCAGAGATTACTAAAAAACTGCAGAGATGATAGACAATCTACAGAGATTATAAACAAACTGCAGAGATTATAGACAAACTGCAGAGATTATAGACAATCTGCAGATTACAGACAAGCTGCAGAGATTATAGACAAACTGCAGAGATCATCAACAATCTGCAGAGATGAGAGACAAACTGCAGAGATCATCAACAATCTGCAGAGATGAGAGAGATTATAGACAAAATGCAGAGATTATAAACAATCTGCAGATTATAGAAAAACTGCAGAGATCACTGACAAACTGCAGAGATTATAGACAAACTGCAGAGATTATAGACAAGATGCAGAGATCATAGACAAGATGCAGAGATCATAGACAATCTACAGAGATTATAAACAATCTGCGGATTATAGAAAAACTGCAGAGATCACTGACAAACTGCAGAGATCATCAACAATCTGCAGAGATTATAGACAAGATGCAGAGATCATTGACAAACTGCAGAGATTATAGACAAGATGCAGAGATCATTGACAAACTGCAGAGATTATAGACAATCTACAGAGATTATAAACAATCTGCGGATTATAGAAAAACTGCAGAGATCACTGACAAACTGCAGAGATCATCAACAATCTGCAGAGATTATAGACAAGATGCAGAGATCATTGACAAACTGCAGATATTATAGACAAACTGCAGAGATTATAGACAAACTGCAGAGATCATCAACAATCTGCAGAGATTATAGACAAACTGCAGATTATAGAAAAACTGCAGAGATCATCAACAATCTGCAGAGATTATAGACAAACTGCAGAGATCATCAACAATCTGCAGAGATTATAGACAAGATGCAGAGATCATTGACAAACTGCAGAGATTATAGACAAGATGCAGAGATCATTGACAAACTGCAGAGATTATAGACAATCTACAGAGATTATAAACAATCTGCGGATTATAGAAAAACTGCAGAGATCACTGACAAACTGCAGAGATCATCAACAATCTGCAGAGATTATAGACAAGATGCAGAGATCATTGACAAACTGCAGATATTATAGACAAACTGCAGAGATTATAGACAAACTGCAGAGATCATCAACAATCTGCAGAGATTATAGACAAACTGCAGATTATAGAAAAACTGCAGAGATCACTGACAAACTGCAGAGATCATAGACAAACTGCAGAGATCATCAACAATCTGCAGAGATTATAGACAAACTGCAGATTATAGAAAAACTGCAGAGATCACTGACAAACTGCAGAGATTATAGACAAACTGCAGAGATTATAGACAAGATGCACCTTCAAGCTCTCTCTGAGTTTCTGTGTACTTGTTTGAGGTTTTGTTGGATTTATTTTGTCTTTGGAGCGTATTCGATGACATTACCTCATCAGGATTAAAATGAATATTAGAATAAAATGAGGCGTGTTTTTCTGTAGGACTTATTCTGTGGTTTATTACTTCAGCAGTGAGATAAAAGCAGAAGAATGACTTTCTTTCTCAGTCCTCATATCTGTTTGTAAGTCTTTGAGGTCATTTTTCTTTGGATACTGCTGGAAAATAAAAGCACAGTTTAAAAAATGAGCCAGAGGAATGAGATGAAATAAAACGAATCTCCTCTGGGAGAGAAAACCTCGGAAGATAAAAGTGCGAGGCCACATCATGCGAGGCCTTCAGCCAATCAGGACACAATTCAGCTGTTATACAAGGGTACTCTGAGGTTTTAAAGTCATGTGACCTGAAGCTCAAGAACTCTCTATGCGCACACTTCCTGTCCTAGAGGGGGTGCCGTCGAGCTGATCCGGAATCTCCGAGCCCAGATCCATGTGTACATTTTTTACTGGTTTTCATTAAAATGAATTTTGGTGTGTATTAGGGACATCACAGGACCAGGAGCGCTTTTTTTGCATCGTACATTTCTATTTGGGGGATGAAGCAAGCAGCAACCTCCAGACAGCATCACCTTTGACCACCACAACCTGCAGCTGCTTCTGCACACGTGCAGTTCCTGGTGGTCTCCTAACCTCTGGTGGAGGTATCTTTATTTTATCCATTTAGCTGCATCCTCTCTGAGTCACTGAGGACCAGATCAGAGCGCCTCCTACTGTTCACTCACCTGCCACTTCCTGTGCAGCGGGACTAACAGGAAGTGTTGTAGTCTCGACAGATCAGGTGTGATGTCTTCAAACTGCATAAACAAATTAATAAATAAATCAAACAAACATATACCTTCTGAGCTCTGGCACACACCCATAATGCACTGCAACATTAGCTGGGTTAATATGTGTATTGATGAGCCCATCACTGATCGATCTGCAAATCTGGTTACTGAGACTCATTAAAGATATTTTAGATATTTTAATCCAGACCAGAGCTGAACGTGTGTGTGGTCAGTGGTTACAGCTGGACTTTGGTCAAAATGAAATAGTGTGTGTTTTCCAGTGGGCGGGGTCAGATTGATGAATTGCTGTATTGATCGCAGTGCTGCCTCACTTACCATAATTATAGCTCTCTAATGGATGATATACACACACGTGCACGCACACACACTAACAGACACAGAGTCAATATCACAATCTGAAGAAACATTTTTTTGTCACCATAACTCTTGTTTCTCCTTCCTTCTTTACTACACCCATCCCTCCTTGCATTCTCCCTCCTTCCTTCTTCTTCTGCAAGCTGATCAATAATGATCAATTATTGATCACTCTGAGAGAAAATTAAACACTTTTAGAGAATCCATCCAATCACAGCCTAGTTCTGAGAACCACCGTCCAATCAAATTTCACCCCTGAATAAACAGCGTTTTACTGCTGGTTTCCGTTCGGAGAGGAGGAGGAGGAGGAGGAGAAGAAGCTGGAGAGATGAAGGAATGGAGGAGTAACTCTCTCTCTGATTGGCTACTTTCTGTGTTTTGGAAACTTTATCAACATTTTCAATCGTTTTTTTTTATTCTCCACCACTTTTCCCTCTCTGGGTGAGCGAGAACGGATGTCTGGCTCTGATAACACACACACACACACATACAGAGAAACACACTGCAGTGCTTTATCTGTAGTGATTTCACCATAATCTGCTATAGAGTCTGCTGCCATTAATCACGGTGAGTGTGTCTGTGTGTGTGTGTGCGTGTCTGTGTGTGTGTGTGTCTGTGTGTGTACAGTCCGTCTATCCGTCAGCTGTATGGATTACACACACTGCAGCAGAAAGGAGCAGGAAAGTATAGAGGAACTATTCATTTCAGGCTGGGCGGGGCTTCAGGACAGCCTGATACCACTTTCAGGGTTACCACGGTGACAGTGGGGG
This sequence comes from Perissodus microlepis, assembly GCF_051167445.1. Taxonomy (NCBI): domain Eukaryota; kingdom Metazoa; phylum Chordata; class Actinopteri; order Cichliformes; family Cichlidae; genus Perissodus; species Perissodus microlepis. The sequence continues at coordinate 32,967,349 of NC_140482.1, read as the reverse complement.
CCCTATAGGGGATGGCGGGTTTGCTGTGGTGTCAGAGGGGTGGAGGTTAGGGGATCTCAGCACCCGAAAGATCCGACAACATGAGTGAAGAAAACAAAAAGAAGCTTTTCACTGATTTTATAATCAGCTGATATTAAAGGTTAACATCACCTGGAGCAAGGTTGAGTAAAAAAGCTGAAAAACACCCCCAAAACCCACAAAGGCCATTTTAAACACGCTATTTTACATTTCACCGATTTCACTGTCACTTGTCTCGTCAGACAGGTGCTATAGAGACTGTGCTCATGATCCAGACGTATTCAGGAGTCCATTTAAACCCCTTGAAATTGAAGCCCCACCCCCCCACAGGTACCTGTTCATCAGGTGTGCTGCAGTTTAGTAACATGTTTTTCAGAGGCTGGATATTTTAGAGATGATCTCCTGTAAATCTTCATAATTTCCAAACACTTAGCTGACCTTTAACCCTAAAATATCAGCGACAGTGTCAGCCACCATTCAACGTTCAGGAAAAAACACTTAAGGAAAAAACTGCAATTATTCTTTTATAGTTTAGGTAGTCTGGTATATTTTTAGTGGTCCCGTACACTCCAGATCATTTCTTTGAAAGTTCCTTTATTTCCTGAATGCAGGTGATGCCAAGCATTAAATAAAAAGGTCCTTTGGAGATCAGTGCTGATTGGTTAAAATAAGGAAATGATGTTAAAGTGAGTTTCTCAGATAAAACCTGACACTTGATTGTATGAAACGAACAACATATTTAAAGTTTTTCAACTCAAACATTCAGCGAAATTCATTCAGCATCTGCAGCGTTTGATGCCAATCTGATGTCAGATTTAGACTTATTTCTGACTACAAACACGAGGAAGCTGAAACCGTGTGCTGCTGGTGTTTCCATCCAGATCTGAGCTGTGACGGCACCATTGACAGAAACCGCTAAAACCGCAGTCTGAATGAAGATGAACCACCCTTTGAAATATTCACTAATTTTCATCAGAAAATCCACCAAGATCAACAAAGATCAGCTGATTTCACTCAATCAGGACTTTTAAAGTCACACTCACACACACACACACGTGCGCGCGTAAAGAACTGATTTAAGATTTGCAGTCAAATGTAAACACCACCAGAAGGAAGGAGTGATCCCACTGGCTGACAGTGACCTGTGACCTATGATCGTGTTGTAAATCGGATCGTCAGTTTGTCCTCACACAGATTCAGAGTGTGTTTCGATGCTTTTAGAAGCCCCGCCCACCTGTAGGCAACATTACAAAGCCCTAATTTTACACTCTCAGATTAAGCTCCACCATCGCTTCATCTCAACAAAGCACCGCCGCACACTCCAGAAAACTACACAGGAGGAGGAGGAGGGGGCCAAGACAGACAGAGAGGGTCAGAGGTCAAGCTGTCTAAGAGGAGGTGGAGGGTGGAGGAGGTGACCCACGGCTCTTCAGAGCCTCAATAGACGCTCCTGTTGGGCTCTCAGTGTTTGGATGTCCGCTTTTGTCCGACACACTTGTTCGCCTTCCTGTTGCTGTAATCGTAATCTGCCACACACTTTGAGGTGCGTTAAACATAGGGAAACGGCACCCTGACAGATCACAGCACGCCGCAGGACCACGCCTGCATCATGTGACCTCTGCAGGCTGGAATCAGGGCCTAAAGCCTGTGGAGTCGGCCTGAGACTAACACACTTTTAGAAAGAGACAAACACGGGGTTGTTTGGAACTATTTTCAGGGGCGGATGAATCCGTAAGTGCAGTGTGTGTGTGTGTGTTTGTGGTTTCATGAAGGATGTGTTTTCACAGTTTGTGAGGAAGTAGAGCTGCGAGGCTTGTCAGTGTCGGAGCGCTAATCACGAGACAGATTTAGAACCCTAGAATAAAAGGTTCGCCTCGTCACGCCAAATCAAAGAGGAGCCGTCATAAAGGCAGAACTCCCAGAATGCTCGGCTGCAGCAGCAGACAGGGGTCAGGCTGATCGTTGACGAATATATTTCCTGCTTTTATTTTTTCCTCTGGAAACAGGAAGCGGGCTGTAAATGCCCTTTTGATACCTGACTGAGTTTTTCTCTCCCCGATGCACCAGAAAAACCTCCAATTAAGACAAATCTGTCCTCCCTCCCATCATGCCTTTCTGTTCCCCTCTCTCTCTGGTCTGCAGCCTCGGGCGGCCGGGCCTTCCTCAAACCACACAAAGAAAGAAAAGCAGCAGAAAAAGCAGCAGCGTCTCTGCGGTTTTACTTGGCATTGTGTTCCTCCGACGCCCCGAAAGGCAACGAGGAGACAAAAAAATCCAAGAAACAGTCTAAAAACACACACCCTCCACCTCCTCCTCCTCCTCAGCTGCAAACAAACAGGACGAGCAATCGCATTCAGCCGCAGAACAGTGGAACCACATCAAACACAGATGCTAATCCTTTCTGGATCCACAGCGCGTCCTCTTTACTATAAATAGTGCTGAAGGAGGAAAGAACATTACGCCTCTAATTTATTTATTGTGTCAACGTATTAAAAGACGACGATGCCTTGACGCCCGGGTCCCGCTTGCCGAATTACAAACAATCAGCAAATCCTGCTCGCTTTACTGATAACCTATTTATGAAGCCTCCTCACCCCTGCAGACCCACCTCACCCACCTACCCCGCCCGCTGCTCCTAATCACAAAGTGAAGCATGTCAGAAATGTTCCGATCACAATCCATTGACAAGTCGGGAAAGCCCGGTTTTCATTTCAGCGGACCTTTCCAAAGAGTTAAAAACACCCTCAGACTTTTGTTTTACAGCTGATTGAACTATTACTTTGAAAACAGCTTAATATTATCTTGGCGCACATGCAGATGTTAGTTAGCAATTTAATCAAGAAAACTCCACTGGACCATTTCATGTGTACATGCTCTAAAGACAATGTGAAGTGTTCCTTTACTAGACTTTAGTGGTCTTAATGAGGCTGCCCCTTCCTTGAGCCCGGTGCTGCCAGAGGTTTCTTCCCCCCGCTGTCTCCACGTGCTGCTCAGCGGGGATCGCCTGCCTCTAACGTCACCGTGCTGACGTTTCTCCATCAATACAGAAAAACTGACCTGACGGTAACACAGCACCTGTGTATCGCCGATGACCTGCTGCTTTACAGCTGAAAAATTCCACTCAGCTGTCATGTTGGTGTTTCAGAGAGGCCTCACTTCACTAAAGTCTGGACTTACTCCCACTCCACCCACATCATCCACCCACGGCACAACGTTTCAGAACAAATGTCCTGAAAGTGAACAGTGAGCGTTTCTGCACCAACACTCGAAGAACACATCAAATACAGATAATCACATGACGGATGGTAACATGAGGGATGATACCATGACGGATGGTAACATGACAGGTGGTACCATGAAGGATGGTAACATGACGGATTGTTACATGATGGATGACAACATGACGGATGATAACCTGAAAGATGGTAACATGAGGGATGGTAACTTGAAGGATGATAACATGAGGGATGATAACATGACAGATGATAACATGACAGGTGGTACCATGAAGGATGGTAACATTACGGATGATACTGTGAGTGTTTCCCTGCAGTCTGAATCGATCGCAGAACCCCACCCTTCAGAAAGACTACAGCTCCGTCACCGTGATGATCTAAACACTGACCAGCTCCGAGTCCACATGTGTTTCTGTTTTACTGTGCTGCATAGTTTCAGCTCTTAATGGCCCTTCACAGAGCTCTCACTACTGAGGCATGCTGGGAATGAAGGCACAGCAGCGCTGCAGTGAACAAGAAGAAGAAGAAAGAGGAGAGGAGGGAGGGGTTAGAAGGAGAATGAAAAATGCCCTGAAGTCTTCACCGGCCTCCAGAGCCTTCTGTGGAAATACAAACTCACACACAGAGGGCTGTACGGAGGAGAGGTCAGAGGTCAGCATGGGTGGGTGGAGCAGAATGGAAAGTATTTGATAAGGAATAAAGATTACTGTGTGAGAGAGAGAGCGAGCGAGCGAGCGAGAGAGAGAGAGAGAGATAGACAAACTCTAGTCCACTTTTCTCTTCAAACAAATCAAATCAGCAGCCTCTGAGCTGCAGTACCTTTAGCATCCAGCAGGGGCTCCAGCAGTGAGTCAGGGCCCTTTACAGCACAAATCAATATTTACAGCCTGATATTTAACGTACACATTATTAGGAGCATGGCCTCTCTGACTGACATGTGGATATGCTTCACCTCTGGGCAACATTCATCTGTGTGTCATGGTCCTGGGTCAGTGCTTCTGAGTTTTGTGAATTTTAAGTTTAGATTGTTCAAGTATTTTGTGATTGTTGGTTTGTGTTCATATTGTTTCATGTATTTTTCCTCGTGCTGTATTTAGTCTTGTTCCCAGTTCTCAGTGGTTTTAGAGGTACTCTGTGATTCCTTCTTCTTGGGTCAAGTCTCCGTATTTAGTCCATTTGAGTTTTCCATGTTTAGTTTTTGCAGTTTCTTTTTTATTTTGACATTCAGTGTTCCTTGTACTTTGGTCTTAGTTTTGCTTCCTTCCTCTTCCTCTTCTCTTCTGTGATTTAGTTCAGCTGTGTATCATCCTCCCAGCTGTCTCCTAATGGCTGTTCTGTGTTAAGATAGTTGCTGAGCATCTGTCCAAGTTTGTTTCTAGAGTTAGGGTCTCTGGTGTCATGTATTTCTAGATTTCAGTTTTTGGACTATGAAACGGCTCGCATTACCTTCACCTCTGTCTGCCTGGCAGTCTGATTCCAGTCCACCACACCGAACACTGTCTAACATCCACAGATCCACAACACTGCCAGCTTGAATTCCTTTTCACAGAGTTCGACCTGCGAGAGGTTTGAAGACGCTCTGTGTATCTGATTTAACGGTAATGCCGAGGTTACCGTTGAATTTCAGCCAGGGTTTGTCGTTTTGGGACCAGTTGTTGGGTTTGCTTCATTTCCTTGGTTTAAATAGCTGTGCATGTTTGGACGTGCTTGTGATTTCCTGTTTTGTTAAATCGAACAGCCTTGTGTTGAATCGACGTCGATTGGCTCTTGTTCTGAACTCAAAGTTAACAAACTGTTTGAATTTCACGGAATGTCCCGCAGACGCTCGCAGCTCAATAGAGATGCAGAAAAAGCAAATGAGTACAGTAAGTAAAGAAGACAAAGAGCAGGAGGAGGAGGATGCCGATGAAGAAGAGGAGGATGAAGAGTCGGAGGTCCTACAGTGCGACTCCAATCCTATTTTGCTGCGGCTGAAGAAAAAGAAAATCAATGGTAATGGCTTTGAAGCAGGAGAACCTTCAGCTGGAATTAGAGGCAGCAAACACAAAATTGAACGCAACCCCCCCGCGCAATACCATCGCCTCCTTCCCACAATGCACTGGGCTACTTCTATTCCCGCTAACGAGAAAGTTTACCACAACCCCCCACCCCCAACTTCCCACAATGCAATGCTCCACTTCAATCCCAATCAGGAGCAGTAGCTGATGTAGAGGGGGGAGGGGGGATGGATGGAAGGAAGGAAGGAAGGAAGGAAGGAAGGAAAGAAAATATGAAAGGATGGAGAGGAGAGGAGAGGTAAAGGGAAATGAGGGAAGGAGAGAAGAAATGGTCACAAAATCAAACAAAGGATGAGAGAGAGAGACGAAGAGGAGGTGAGGAGGAAAACAAAATAGCAGGAGGAGAAAGGTGGAAAGGAGGAAAAGTAAAAAAAAATAATAAAGAAAGTATAAAAAAAGAAATCAAGGTGAAAAAACAAAGGAGGAGACAATGAAGAGCAGGAAGGAAAGGAAATGAGTAGGTAAAAAAGGGAGGGAATAATACAGGAGGAAAGGAGATAAGGACAGCAGAGGAGGCTTTGAGTAGAAACAGATGAGGGAGCTGAGCGAGGAGTTTGAACCAGAGCCAGGAAAAAAAAAAAATCACAAAACACACACACAAACACTCAGAGACACACACACACAACGACACACACACAGGCACAGTCACACACACATACACACCAACACACAACATTTGTTGCTGAGAGCACAAATGTGAGAAATACGATGAAGATGATGAAGCTCTCTGTTTCTTCCTCTTTGTGCAACTTTGCAGCACACACACTTGTTGCTGTGTGAAACTGTTTCCTGTGAGCTTAGCCCCACCCCCTCACTCGTCCACAGTCTGTTCCACAGACTGTAAAGAAAAGATGGACAGAACTGACATCATTCTGCTTGGTCCTCCAACTGTCACAGCATCTGACCAATCACATTTCAGTGATGTCATCGCTTTGAATCCTTGGCAAAATCCACCCATCCATCCACCCATTCATCCAAGTTCCACCCATCCATCCATCCACCTACTTCATGTTAAAATAGAGACTAGAATATTGATGACGGTCTCCTGACACAGCCAGCATAAACACCATGTGGCTGACAGCGTTACTACAGCAACGCAAACAAACACACTTCGCACACGTGTATCATCTGCTGTACGCGCTTGCTGCAACCTGATTCTACTGTGTGTGTGTGTGTGTGTGTGTGTGTGTGTGTGTGATAACATCACAGCCGATACGGCTTAAAAACCCAAGAACTCAAGAGAAAGTGAGAGAGAGAGACATAGGGAATGAGTGTAAAGCGGTCTCAGGCTGAAGCTCGTTCTGTAGTCAGGACTCTCGGAGCTTGTGCTCATTAAAGACTTGTCATTAACGGGCGTCTTCTTTTTGGTGCGCCCACTGCTGGGGGAAAAATACGTGAAACTCTTCAGTCACTCAGGAAACACGTATGTTCTGAGGTTGTTTCATAGCTCGGGCCAAATCTTCGCTCCTCTCTCTGAGTGTCAGCCTCTGACACTTTTGATGCCACAAGGAGCATCTCTGCTCCTCCTGTCATCCAACTGCATTCAGAATCCCAAACACCTCCACCCGTTAACAGTCCGATTCATCAGCTGCTCTGATGGGAAACTTTTATTTTGGAAACACAGGAAGTAAAACTACTCTGCAGGAAGCAGAGCTACAGGTTAGACAGAAACAGGTGCATATCATGCCTGCTGGGTGAGGTTGGACAGAGGGCTGGGATTCAGTGGAACAGAGACACCAGCAAATAGGATGAGGTTAACGCCCTCCAGAGTGGGACGCTTGTTTTTAGTCTGTAATCAGACAAACACAAAAATGTTTCCTGCATTTTATTCGGTTCCTTAGTTTTGTTCCACTTTTTCTGTGTTTTTCTAAGCATGTGTTTTATTTTTATCCAGTGAAGTGAATTTTGCATTACCAGTTTTAGCTCAATATAATTATGGTGTAAATAAATTCAACCATTCAAAGGCAGCAGCTCAGAGGGAGTAACCACAGCTCCTCCTGTGTGGCTTTTAATGTGAAAGGTCTGCAGGAAGTGTTGAATTTAACAATCAAAAAGCAGCTACTTAAAAACAGGAGCTGCTGTTTGTCTGTGCTGCTGGACCTCAGGAGTGTCTGAATGGGGTCAAAGGTCACACGTCGGGATACTTGACACTCGCTGTCCACAGCAGGTCGGAGGTCAGAAGCTGTAAACAAACTTCCTGTTTTTGTTCTTGAGCTCAGAACACCATCGAGTTTGAGCTTCAGGACGATCCTTTGTCTTCTTTTGGTTTCATGAAGAGAATGCATCTGACTGCACAGACGTTCCTAATAAAGTGCTCTTTGCTTTTCCTCCTGTCCAAAATGCTTTTAGGAGGAATCTCAGCACCCTGCAGCCATCTTTGCTGCTGTTCTGAAGCTGAATTCATCTGGTTTCAGGGTGCTCTGCAGTGTTGAAGCTGCAGGAACAGAAACAATTCAAAGTCCTTTTTTCTCCTCCAGCTCTCTCACGGTCTGACTGGACCAAGGGAAAAGTGTGTGAGAGGCAAAGTATGGCGTAAGTGTGCTGAGGTCGGCGGTATTGAGACACAGCGTCTGTTTCATCAGACTGAGCCATTCACAGCAGGCCGGAGGTCAAAGGTGAAGAGCTCCTTAAGGTGGCGGCCTCTCACTCACTGAAGATTTCAGGGTCATCTCTAGATCTCTGCAGAAGGTCCCACCCTCCTCCTGTTGTCTTGTCAGATGTTGTGTTAGCTCCCCTTGAACTCCTGTTCCTCCCGTTGTTCCTCCTGTTGTTGCTTCCTTGGTGCTGAGCTGCTAATACGCTAAGGCGCGGTGTTAACACAATAACAAACGGCTGCTTCTCATATGCATATTTCATGGAGACAGCTGAACAAATTACATATTTATGGATTAAAAGACAAGGGGGGGCACGTTGCAGACAGGTACTGGGGTCCCATCTGCGGCGGCATCTGTACGGCGGGGCGGGGCAGCAGCTGTCGGTGGCGCCGGGGTACGCTCTTCCCAGAGTGCTGCAGGAACATCAGTGTAACCCACCAATCATAGCACGGCTTTGCAGCTCAGCAGAAGAAGCATGTTTGGAGCACTCTCAGCGGTCAGGTGAGCAGCAGCAAACACCTGAGCAGCAGGCACATTTTCCTCTTAGACTTGTTTTTACATCCAGAGGAGTCACTCGCTGCTGGGCACTAGGAAGAATGCAGGTTTAAGGAGCTGCGTCCATGGTTATATACAGTCTGTGGTTATCTTCCCACACATTAATCTTGTGTTAGAGAGGTCTGATTTGCTGAAAACCTTGAAGGCAAACTTCAGTTTGGACACAAACTCTGCTTTTGTGGTTTCGGACTCTTTGAAACGCCAGCACCAGCAGGTGTCAGGGTCCTGGGTCTAAGCGACCCAGGGTCCCTGAGCAATTATGGACATGTGTGTTTTTGGTGTGCTGTCTCTCGTTCTCCCTGCTTGCAGGTATATGTGTGTTTATGTGTGTGTGTGTGTGTGTGTGTGCCGGTGTTTCTGAGAGCACCTGTTTACAGGCACCTTCAGGTGTGGTGGGTGTGGCCCTGCCAGGTGGTTGGCCACACCTGAAGACCATCAACACAGCTGATCAAGCCTCGTCGGAGGAGCTACTTAAGAGTGCGGTGGAGCTCTCTCCGACGCTGGATCATTGTGTGACTTCACGTTAGTCTCTCGGCCAGTCAGTACGGATAGTCTACCGCAGTGTGAGTCTTACGGCTACCTGTTTGTTATCTCCCCAGGAGAAGCGTGGAGACGAGAGATCAGCGAGCACGGGGTTCTCAGACACTGAGGAGCGGGGACAAGGAACACTGGGAAGAGGACATGTCACGGGAGTCGGGAACGCACTGTGGATTTATTGTTATTTTCCATTTCACTGTAAATAAACGCACTGTTTGCATTCAGAGCGCCTGGGTCCTCCTTCCTCACACCCCCACGGTCTGCCACGCGGACCGTGACAGCAGGACTCCTCCACTTGACCCACAGTGGACGTCTACCTTGGTCTCCCCCCCAGCTGCCAGTCTGTTACACACTCTAAGGACTCTCTCTAAGGACACCTCCTCCTTCTCCTGTTTTTTTTAACTCAATTAAGATTTCAATTAAAGAGCAGGGACCCTGAGACTTCTCCAGTGTAAATTAGCTGCCGTCGCGAGGGTCATTAAACCGCTGGGACTCTGCAGCAACCTCTGAGACCGAAGCTCTTCATCCTGGATGCTGCGTTTGATTTCAGACCTCTTACCCTCACGGTGGTGGTCACCTGTCTCACCTGCTCTGATTAGCTCTCTACATGGCTGCCCTCCCTCTGACTCTGGGATGAAACCTGCTGTTCGATGCTGTGTGATATGTTTGTACCTACAGTGCCGCAGCAGCTGTGTGTTCTGGTCCGATTTCCTTGGGTTTACTGGATGTGACGATCGCAACCTGGTGGTCTGTGTTCGCGCTCTAATCGGCCCGTTAATAACTCGCCGCTGCGCTTATCTCTTTGGTGCTAGATTTTCAGGCGTGAACGAGCAGGAAAAAGACTTTGAAGGCTTTGTGATCGGGAACATCTGCGCTGTAAAGCACTTACAGCAGGGGGGAGGCAGGCCGGGAGGGAGGGAGGGGCGGACCAAGAGTGACTTGTTCTGGAGTGCTAACAGCCTTAGCAGGGATAAGGTGGCTGATCCTCCAACGCTAGGCTCATTATTGTTGGAGGGGATTTGGAGCTGCTCTTTCCTGTCGGGTGGAGGGCTGGGGGGAGATAAGCAGCTGAGATGGGGTCTGTTTTATTCCTGGAATAGCAGGAATGAGCAGAACACACAAAGCAGCCATTTCCTGATTATTTCATTATTTTCAAACATGAATCAAGGCACGATGATGAACCCTGAAGCTCCACAAGTGGATGATGTAAAACTATTGCACGCAGAGAGATGGCGCACATCCTCTTCGTCTTCATCTGCTGGACGGGGAAATGATGGCGAGCTTGTATTACGCTCCAGCGCTGCCGTCCATTTGGTCTTTGGCTGGATTGGAGGATTGTGGGTAACTAACACAGACGTGCCCGCGTGCAGTCCAAAAAAACCAACTGCACATACTCTGTAGGGTTGAATGCTGATTGGTTTAAAAGAAGGAGCGTGAAAAATGCAGCATGAGGAGCTAGACGTGCTGCAGCGACATGAGTTCAGCTAACAGACCAACAACACCAATATGAAGACCAATGCCCACCCTCTCCTGACCCTGCACAGCTCCGACAGGTTAGCGTAGCCTAGCATAAAGCCTATTTCAAATAATACAAGAAGTTCTGCAAAGGATCCACCGAGATGTTTAATTGCTCTGCAACCTGCATGTAGCTGAGAACCTCTGCTGAAGAGAAATAATGGAGTCCAACGTGCTCAGCAGCTCCTTCAGGATCTCTGTCATGATGCTGGAACAACAGCATCTTTCTGTCAGCATGCAGCACGAAGCTAATGATCAAGCACGCTGAGGGTCGCAGATTTTTACATATAGAAAACTACACTTTTGAAGCCATGCAGCAGGAAGTTTCTGTCACACAAAAATCCACAGAGGTGGAGCTGTGGGGAGTCAGTTTGGAGATAGCAGGTGGAGAAAAATATAGAAGCTGCAACAGGAGAAAGAGGAAAACTACACGTGGCTCTGCCCTTCCTAAACCAGAACTCTCTAACTGCATTCACAGCTGGACTCTGACCCGGTGCAGCACGTCTCTAACTTGGAACGTTCACAAAAACGGCTGCTCAGAAAGTCTGAGGGGGGGCGGAGTGCAGGACACGTAGAGCTGGCACAGTAAAATTCATGATCACAAAGTGCAGCCCTTGAATAAGTCAATGGAATAATCTGCTGCATCATGAGATAAGAGGCTGGATGAAGAGGGGGGTGGGGCTGCTCATTAACATTCCCGCGGTGCGGTGACTCAGCCCATTTTGGTAATGGAGAGCCCCGGCCACCTAAAGATGGAAATGGCCATTTTTCAACCCCCCCACCACCACACACACACACACGCCCACATTTTTATATATAAATTATCCTGAGCACTTACGAGTGGGAAGGCTGGCGGAGGAACGCCGCAAGGTCATTCTCAAATCTGTTGGACGGCGCCGAGCGGGAGGAGGAGCTTTAATGGGAGTGCAGCAAGAGGACAGCGAGGAAAACTTTACTCAAAATCTACCTACGCAGCACGCAGACACACACACAGTCACACACTGCCCCACACACACACAGCCCCCCCCCACACACAAACACACCTTAGAGCATTTCTGTTTCCTTTTTAAACTTTTTCAGCGTCACAAAAATTCAAAGCAGGAAAAAGAGAAGGAGCTCAGCTGAGAGATGATTTCCAGACTCCACTCAGAAACATGGCGTCATTATAAACAAACACAGACACACACACACATACACAGCTGAAATTGTTAACGTTTATCACACCGAACAACTTCAGAATGAGGTCAAAGGTCAGTAAAGCTCACTCTGGATTCAAACAGCATTAAAGGTTTCACTCATCTGTCTTAAATAAAGGTGTGTGTGTGTGTGCATGAACAGGTTGGGAGGAGATCAGAAACTCTGAGGAGGATCAGGCCAGCTCCAATTCCTCTTCTGAGGGGATTTATCCTGTGCTGCACCACCTGGAAGAGACTCCTCACACTTCCTGTGATTAACCCCTCCCTCCCCCGCTGCTCACCTGAAACCCACCAAAGAGAGCAGAGTGAGAGCTGATGGAAGATGCTGGAGAAAAGAAATACTGAAGGTCTTTGAGACGTGAAGAAGTGTTCTCACCTGCAAAGTGGGCGAGTCAAAATGACCGTGTCCCTAACTTACCCTGAGAGGTGAGCTGAGGACACGTAGGGTTTCAGGTCACTTCAGGTAAACCTCAGCCTGATAATGGGTGACAGACTGGAGCAGATTGAGGCTAAAATAGGCTTTAATGACCTGCTTTCATCGGAGGCAAGGTGGTGTCCCCGCCTGAGGCTGCGGAGGCTGTGTCCTGAGCACACCTGTCCTCACCTGACATCACATGTACAAGGGACAGTTTTACGGCCCTTCTTTAGGCTGTTTCTACAGTTTTTCTTGAATTGTTAGCGATGATGAGCTGAGAAGCACCTCCTTAATCAGGAGCTGTGCCGACGGGGGGAGAGCAGATCACATCCACCCGTCGAGCCCTTGTGACTAAGAACTTTCAAACACGTCAAACTGCCTTCACGCGGCGCCGAGGACAGGCCAGAGGATGAGGTGTGCGTTTTGTTTGCGTTTAGTGAAATGTGCTACCGCTGAGAGGAGAGCGCAGTTTAACCTGCAGAGGAGCATAGAGTCCGGCTCTAACACAAGCTTATCTGAGCTGAGGAAACCCCCTGCAGAGGAGGTGAAGTGAGGAAGTGTGCATCTCCTCCATGAACCCCCCTCCTCCCCCATTTTAATGTCTTTAAGTCAGACAGGATTGTTGGATTATTCGTGGATTTCCATCCTAATCGTGCTTGCCGTGTTTCCTCCCGCCACCGAAACACGAGGAGGCACGCCGCGGCTCCTCTCAGAGTCTCCTCACTGCTCCATTGGGGTACCTGCGTGACTGTAGCTGATTGGCTAATGTCAGAAAGAGTTGATTTAAAGGATCAGAGCAACCCGATCAGGTGCTCTGAGATCACCACAGGCCGCTGAACGCCATCACAGCAAACACAGACAGACTTGTTTTAAGTGTTTGTCATTAAAAATGAAGAAAACCTGCATCGTGGCTTAAAAACAATCCCAACCTGGACGGCTCGGATGAGTTTGATTGGACGGGCTTCTCATGATGCACTGATGGGTTTTGTTGAGATATTTTGACTGTTTTGCTTTTCACTGAGTTTCAGTCTTTATTAATTATTACTGTACGAAGGACACATGTCAGATTTCAAAAAACCAGTCTGCACCCAAAACTCATCAGGTAGGTTTCTTATAAAATCGCCACACTCTGGGGATATTTCCTCTATTCTATAGTGTGGAAGCTGGTTCCATAGAAGAGGGGCCTGAAAACTGAAGGCTCTCCCTCCCATTCTACTTTTAAATACTCTAGCAACAACAAGTAAGCCTGCAGTGCGAGAGCAAAGTGCTCTAATGGGGTGATATGGTACTATAAGATCACTAAGATAAGATGGAGCCTGATTATTCAAGACCTTGTATGCGAGGAGCAGGATTTTGAATTCAGTTCTGGATATAACAGGGAGCCAATGAAGGGAAGCCAATATAGGAGAAATATGCTCTCTCTTTCTAGTTCCTGTTTAGAGCAGCTGCACACCTCTGTTCGTTATTCACGACCTGTTGTCAAAGGAGCTTGCAAAGAAAAGCGTCTGGACTTCTTTAAGTTACTTGAAGACGTTTCACCTCTCATCCGAGAAGCTTCTTCAGTTCTGAAACTTCTTCAGAACTGAAGAAGTTTCTCGGATGAGAGGTGAAACGTCTTCAAGTAACTTAAAGAAGTCCAGACGCTTTTCTTTGCAAGCTCCTTTGACTACGATGACCTGGATGACTGAGAACCTTCACAGACATATTCACAACCTGTTCTGTGCAGGAAGACTTCAGGAATACTGGCAACCACCAGTGAACCCCTCAACCTGCTATAGACACACCTGCGCTATCAGTTTGAAAATGCTACGTTGCCTCATTCTCGAGTTATCGCATTCACAACTTCTGGTGTCCAGGGTGCCCGGCCAGCCTTCTACGGCTGCGGGGCAAAAAACGTGACTTTCAGCTCTTCGTTGGCTCTTCATCGGCTCTTCATCACACCATTTTCCACACAGGTAACTGGAGCAGAATTAATGCAACACAGCAGGCATACATCAGGTGAATTGACCCCATTTAGTGCACCGACAATAAGGGTGCGATCTGAGTAACGAGGAACAGTGACGGGCCCAGTCGGCGCTCTCGGACTAACAGCTCAGGCTCCGTGGGATCAGACGGGCTTCAGGTTCCCGTTGATGATAAATCTGGACTGGACTGGACCTCAGGTTGTTTTTTCACAGCAGCAGTGGAACAACACTAAGTCAGTCAGCAAGTTAATCCTCGACCGGCGTTCCACTTTTAGCTACAAATAAACAACCTCCTCTCCAGGTTGGAATGGCGAGGAACCCTATGCCCTCTTCTCACCTCCAAACACAACAAACACCCTGAGAGGCACACGAACAGCTGACATAACTCACACAGCGCACACAGCTGCGATTGGTCGACAATAAGCAGGTTGCTTCGTGCGCTGGTAGTGCATCCTGAGGTCGGAGTGTGATGAACCAGGATCGGCACAGTCCGTTACTACTGTGCAAAAATAAACCTGCAGGTATTAGCTTTACAGGCGCGACTGCTTTACACAAAATTATTTACCAGAACGTTTCAGTGCTAATGTGAACCATTTCAGACACAATACTGAATATTAACAAACTCTGACAGTGCATCAGCTGAACTGTGACTGCAGGAGTTTCCTCATAACTACAGCAAAACATTAAGAACGTTTCTGAGACATTATCACTGCGAGACATTTCCCAGCAGCTGTTAATAATCCATTCTTAAATCACAGCTAATGTGTTATTACTACTAATTAAAATATACTAAAACACATTTAAGCTGCTCGTAACATTTAATCCGAGACATTTTAACCCTGAGACCTGGTGATTTACTCTTTGATGTGTTGATCGCACGTGTGCACGGCTCATATATGCAAAGGTTTATGTCATGTAAAAGAATTTGAAACGAACTTGTGCGTGATCAGGATGAATAAATAATGATGAATAGTAAACCATAAATAAACACTTGATGTTAAAGACTGTGGCACAGCGGCCACTGTGACTCGCCCCTTCTGCATCGTCTCTCTTCTTCTTCTGCACTTTTATTTGTTGCAGCTGTGGAATTAAACTGAATGATGTGTGATGGTGGCGGCGACACCACTGTTCACCTCGGCTGACCTCATCCATCAGGGAACAGCAGGTTACACAGATCACTGCCCCCCCCAACACACACACTAAGCTTCATCTGTGTGTGTGTGTGTGTGAGTCCTGACTATGTGGCCACTGCAGTCACATCTCGCTGCCTGCGAGACAACAAACAACTCTTTCCTAAACATATTTGATCTGCAAACAAACGACCAACCAGAAAATGCCTCCTCTGACCCCCCTCCTCTCCCATCACCCCCTTCCCTCTTTTTAAATGTTTTTACTTCCTGTCAGTGAGCGCATAGAGCGCCCCGTGTGTTCACAAGGATGTTATCGATCGGGCGAGGCGAGATCTCGCTCGCTGCACGACAGGCGGCCTGGGACATGTTGCATCCCACTTTGAGCTCAGCCAATCCTACATCCTCACCCCATCACACACACATGCACACACATACACACACAAGAGAAGGGCCGTTAGCTCCATTTGCCATGCATCCTGGCAGAGCCTCGTCGGCGCTTTAATATCTATCTTAAGAGTTGACAATCTTTCGGGGCAATTAAAGCAATCGATACGGTCCTGAGAGAGAGGAGAGAGCAGCCTCTTATCCCCAGTAATAGCTCTCACTAAATAATGAATACAGCCCAGACCACCAGCACACACACACACACACACACACACACACACAGACCTTGGTATGAGACACTGCAGGTTTTAGGACGAATGCTGACACCTTCCTTGCAGAGTTTACAGAGACGGAGCGCTTTAGCCACAGGAGGAGATTCATTAAAGGAGTTTAGTTGCTTTATGAGAAAACTCCTACGTTTATCTCCTCACAGTGCAGACCGACAGCTGCCGCTCTGCAGGTTTCACGTGGAAGCAGCCTGTACACAAATAAAATACGACTCCCACGATGCATTTCACCACAAAACAAGCCAATCAATCCAGGTTAGTGTCTGCTCGAACTGCAGTTCCTCTGGTGTCCAGCAGGGGGTCCAGCAGCGAGTCAGTCCCCACAGACCCCATGTAAAAACTTCACTGCAGAACTGTACATGTTTACAGCCTGATACACAAACTGTTTGGTCACTAAGCTAATTTAAAGTTTGCATTATTAGGGGCGTGGCCTCTATGACTGACAGGTGGATGGTGACAAAGGTGGATGTAGCTGCTGGGGTTCACCTGAACTGGACCTCTGGACTGTATTTTTGCTGTTGGAGCATTTTTGATTATGTTATGTGGCCAATAATATAGCTCCTGTGAGGATTTTGATTGGATGTTACAAGCAGTGATTAGCAGGTATTTGTGTGTGTGTCACGCACCTGTACAGGTATATTTGTGGTAAACCTGTAGTTAATTTTCCTTCATTTTTTATAACAGTTATTAACTGTGCTGATGGCGTAAAGAGTTTCATACCACACTTGTCTTTCCGGTGTGTACAGTTAGCAGTGGCTGCTGAGGCTCATGGGTATTGTAGTATTCAGAGCCACACAGCCTTTCCTTCAGCTGAGCAGCTGAAACCCGAGAACACCACATTTTACCACAACACTCAGGTTTGATTTCCACCGCTGCCTCTGTATGTGTGTTTGTGCATGTGGTCTCTGGCTCTCCACTATCAGTCAATAGTGTCTCATTAACCTGTTCTGCCCTCAGCCTGGTAATAAGGCTGCAAATCAAATCAAACGAACAGACTCGGCGTGTTTTCCAGATTTTATGACAGGCTGCAGATAAACGCTGCGCGGGCCTCCGTCAGGACGAGCCCGGGTCGTCTCACCTGTCTCGTGGTCAGGTTTAACCAGGTTTAACTGCCCTGAGCCAGAGGTACAGCTGTCTCTCTGTAGATGGACAAAGGTGTGAAAACGCTCAGTAAAGACATGAAACCTGAGTGCTGAAGCGCTTTGGGAAGCAGCCATGGAGTCAGCGACACGTCCGCAAACACGCTCCAGTCTGGATCTCATTGGTAAACGCACAGACTCTGACTGAACTACAGCGCCCACCTTTTTAATGCATCCACCTGTTAATTTAATGTCAACTTCTATTAATAAAGTCTGCCTGTGACATTTATTGAAGATGTCATTTTAATTTATTGGAAGTATATTAAACTGAAAGAAGTGTTAAAAATGCCATTTCATACATCACAAAGACTCTAACAGCTGAATGGATCTGTTATTTTTACACGTAAGAGATGACTGCAGGTTTACACTAATGTGCTCATGATAAAGAGGGAACTTTTACTTTGAAAGGTCAAACAGCTGCTTACAGCCTCGATGACGAGCAGTCCAAAAAAAACACCAAACAGAAAAAACGTGTGGCCCTGAGCAGACGTTCTGCAGCTGTCTGAATGAAAGTGACTGAGTGTGTGCGTGAGGTGAGCTGCAGCCACGCCTACACGTGGAACAGGTACTTCCTCCAACACAGTGGGAAGCAGAGTGGGTTGTACCTGTGCATGGCACACCTCAACATAGTTTGTGTGCCGCGGCGTCGGTGATGTGGTCTCACACAGGTATGAGGAGTCCTAGCGTGCAGGCCTGAGACCAGGACTAAAGGTGGGAGGTGTACGCGTTATCAACAGAGCCTCAGCTCTCTCTGCTCGTGGCCCAGCACTCACCTCAGCTCAGCTGCTTCTTGCTCTGCGGGCCAACATGGCTGCCGGCCCGGACCCTCCCTCCCCCTCTCTGTCGAGCCAACTGGAGCTCGACTGGATGTCAGAGCAGCGGCGACCTTTTCCAGAAACTCGCTTTGTTGTCATTCTCTGGGCCAAGGCTGCCCACTGGACCGAGTGAGCGAGGCTTTCAGCTATAGACTTAGCTCTCTCTCTCTCCTGAAATGAAAACAAATCCGAACACTGAGGTTCGAGGTTTAAATCCCCTCCTCCTTCATTATTGATCGACCTCTGACCTCTGTCTACGAGGATGTTTCCTCTTTTTATTTCAAAATAAAAGGTAAGAGAGCACCGACCCTCAGCACTATGTATCCTGAGGAATAACACTTACTCCTCCTTCCGTCTGCTCCTCCTGTGTGCTCCTCAGTTTGCTCCTGTTACTCACACTGGCCCAGACTTCATGATACAGATTATGGAAGGACTGATCTAAGATCTGCATGCAGAGAGGAGGCCTAACCTCATCTGTAACAGCAGGACCAAGCAGTGTTCTTTATCTGGCTGTCCTCTGCTCATTTGAAGCCAGAATCATCACTGAAACCATAAAACTATCGCAGCCATCATCTTTGGATGAACTCCTTAAAAAGCACAAACGGCAAACCTATGGTTTGCTGCGAGAGCGAGCAGCAGAGGACGCTGGGAGTTTTCTCTCACTTTTCATGACCCGGAGGAATGTACACTCCTCATCTGAAGTGTTTCTGTCTCCTCTTTCTTTCCAGAGGAAGCAGACAGGCCTCACAGGGAGGGGGGGAGGGGAGGGAGCGCTGTGGGCAATGGGATTGGTGGTGGTTTTCAGGAGGGGGGGGGGGTAATGTTGAAGCAGCGGTGGGCTGATCTCCTGTGATCTCCTTCCTGTGTGGCTGTCAGGGCCTGTGGCGGAGGCTTACATCTTCCCCCGGCTTTGCCCTCCTACCCCCCCAAAAATACCCCCCAACCCCACCCAACATCACACCCCCGCAAAGGACTTCATGTTCCTCCCCTTTGACCCCCCTCCCCCCCGTCGTACCCCACCCTGCCTCGTTCTGCCCCAGAGGACTGCTGCTGCTCCACAGACCGGAGGAATGAAGAACAAGAGAGGAAGACAGAAAAGGAGAGGAACCCGCAGGCACACACACACACACACACACACACTTGCAGAAACACACACACAGTGTAAAGTTGCAGATATGATCCAGCTGTACCGACACTTCTCGATGGGACGATCGCCCCAACAAAGACGGCATTATGTTGCTCTGACACTCCCGCCTCCCTCGCGTACTCCTCCTCTCTGTCTCTCCTCTACAAGTATGTGAGATAAGCCGGAGGGGAGATTAGACCCCCCAAAAGCAGCAGACACGCTCCTCTGGCTGCTGGAGTCAGATCGCAGAGATAGCGGTGAAGATTGACGAACTTGTTGCTGCTAATCAGGGCTCGTGATTTCAGTTCGCAGGCAAAAAGACAGGAAGTCTGAGGGGTCAGAGGTCAAGCTCAACAGAGAAGGAGAGAGAGAGAGGCGAGGAGGGAAGAGACGACACTCGAGGGTGGGGGTACATGTCATGATTACACAATTGTGATTTTACGAAAACATCATCAAGGTGAAAACGTTTTTTACACTCATCTCAGATCCCCCCGACCTTTGACCTTCATGCTGCCCTTAACCCTTTCGCGCATAGTGGTCGCTACAGTGGAAAGCTATTCAAAGGCTGTTTTCTTGTATCTGTGTCAGTGTTGATGGTATACTTGCACATAAATCACTACATTGGACACTGATGTGTCACTCCATACCCTGCTACCCACTGGTCAGCCAGTGGACTAAGTGGACATGTAATAAAGTCTTTGAAAAGTACATGTTTAAAAAAATGAAGTTCAAAAATCTTTTTTTCATGCCTAAAGACGAATAAAAAAAAAAAAATCCTGATTGAGGTTGTCATAATTCATGCATGAAAGGGTAAAAGACCAAACTCAGTCCCAGCTTAAACACAGTCCTCGCTCCTCAGTCTCTCTCTGAAGGACATAAACGTCACAGCCAGCAGACCCCAGTCATTCCCACAGATCTTTGAGGACGGGTGCCCCAACAGTTTGAGGTCTGAGTCTCAGAGTGACAGACAGCCTGCAATGAAACCAGCGTCACACACATGTGCAGCTGACACAGTGGCCACAAGAAGCTTTAATGGCGAAACACGGAGGCAGCAAGGGGTCAGTTTAGGTGAGTGGTGTGAGCATGCTATGTAGTATGTAGGTCACCCAGTCAGGCCTGCTGGCACACTGACCTCCCCTCTGCATTCCCAGCATGCCTCACTCATATCGATACCCCCCCTCGGGGCTGCGTCAGCCACAAACACCAAGGGGATGGAGCTGATCGGTGGCGCTGTGATTACAAAAGCTAAACCTGCAGTGACTGTGAACAAAGCGAGGAGCAACAGCCGCTCTGTGAACGAACATCCAGACGGCGCCATTTCCTGTCCGAACCTTTAAACTTCCACCAGCGTTTAAAGCGGTAGTGTTTGTCCCAAAGCCAACTCTGACAAACATTTCATATTTTAATATTTATACCACAACCACACAACAAACTTCTGTTTTAATACAGCAGCTGCAACTGATGCTCTTCTTCTACCGATTTTAAATTACAGCACCTGAAATGTTATTCAGACACCGGCCCGAGGAATGCCACACGCCTCTGCCAGCAGCTCTTCAGAGCTAAAGTCAACTATCTCAGATATTCTGATGTGCAGAAACACCAACCTGCACACAGAGGTGGACGTTTAAAGGATGCTTGAGTGACTCTCGGCATGAAAAACAGCAGATCAGCAGCAGAAGGCGTCGCTGCGCTGAGACTAAGTGTAGAAGTTTGAATACTAAACCCGTGTTTTAACACTCTAATTATGATGTCTAAACTCCTATCACACACCAAGGTCTCTGAAGCGTCGCACTAAACGACGGTCCAGTCAGTTCCTACGGCACCTTAGGTCACATGACGGCCAGGCTGTGCAGGTGAGAGAGACGATGACGAGTAAGCGTCCTCCCGGCAGGTTGCATACAGACGTTACATAAACGCTCCCGATGAAAACAGAAACTTTTATTATTCCTCTCAAGCGCTCGGACTTGCTTTGACTTCACGTGTCTGCCTGCTTTCACGCTGATTTATGAAGAATTCATTCACCATCACGCTGCTCCT
Source organism: Perissodus microlepis (assembly GCF_051167445.1). Taxonomy (NCBI): domain Eukaryota; kingdom Metazoa; phylum Chordata; class Actinopteri; order Cichliformes; family Cichlidae; genus Perissodus; species Perissodus microlepis. The sequence continues at coordinate 32,946,344 of NC_140482.1, read as the reverse complement.
TGCCGCCTGTCCCACCTCACTGTTGCCATCAACTTCCTGACTCCTCACAGAGAGTTCTCTAAATTAATTACGGGGAGGGTGGGGCTTCTTTGCTCCGCGGGCCGCTGACTCGGGGCCTGGCTGTGCTGCTGGGAAACGAAGCCACAAAGGAAACAGGAGGGGTCCACTTAATCCCGGTGTGGGGTGGGGGGGGGTGGGGGGTGTCACTCCAGCGCACTCATTTATCTGTGGCGGCGTTTCATTAGGACGGCACTAACTGCCGCCGGGGCCTTTGTCTTACTAATCCTCGCAATCAAACATGTGTGCAGGGGCCGGAGCAGGCCGGGGGTGGGAGGTGGGGTGGGGCTGTGATTACTTTGAACGCTCTGGTTTTAAGATGAAATCGAACGCCCGGCCACCTACTGCAACCCTTTATAACACCACACTACTGCGGACAAAGAAGCTGGAACACTTCAGGGGGACGGAGGGGGGAGTATTTGCTCAGGACGCACTTCAACAAGCCGCTGAAACAAACGAGCGACTTTCCAAAATCGTTTCTCTTTCACAAAAGCTAAACACAGCCGGACGGGTGGACACGCCGTCAGAGGGGGGTTTGCTGCGTTTTTAGGAAATGTGAGCAGCAGCCGGCCTTGCCGGCTTGCTGGAAGCTGAGCAGTTTTTATCCGAGCAACTGCAGATAAAACGCCGTCTCTGAGAGTCTGTGGGAGAGCGAGGGCCGTGGCTGCAGAGAGAGGGAGGGAACTGTTCCCCGAAGCATTTCCTGGTGCGCAGCAGAGGTTCGCTAGCCGCCGTGTCTCGCGGCTCTGCTCACATAAAGCACCGAGGCTCCTTAATGTATCAGCTGTGGGGGAGAGCCAGACCACGGCGATGCATGGAGGTCGCGGGAGGGCATGCCTCCCGAGGACGCCCGCTTTCCTTTTTCTTTCCTTCCTCTCTCCAAACACTCCAGCAGCTTATTTATTTACCCTGCACTTTTTCCAGCCTCCATCCTTCCACCTTTTTTTCTCTGCGTCCTCTGCAGAAGATGGAGAGCCTGAGCTCGTCTCAGGCTCCTCTGGCTCTGATAAAAAAGCACTCAGAGATTAACCGGGGCTGTGGACGGCGTTCAGGGCTGAGAGAGGAGGTTGCTTGTGGTGTAACAGTTCTCCTCCTCCTCCTCTTCTGTCTAGATTCTGTTTCTTCCCTCCAGCAGTGATTTGTAGACCAGTCCGATCCTGCACCGATAAAATAAACCGCGCACACCCAGCTGAAGCAAATTTGACCAAATTTAGCAATAAGTGGATTGTAGAAGTTTGGAATCTAAGGACTACGATCTGCACAGGAAGGGTAGAAACAGAACCGGCAACCAGTGTTGCTTGGACTGCTTATTTTATTCAATATGTTTGACGCTATTTGAACGTTTTGGCGGATCATCTGGGATCTGAGGCTTCAGTCCAGAAGTGTGAACCAAAAACTCCCTGAAGTCCAAAATAATATGATCTGAGAGACGCAGAGGAGGACTTTTGCCCGTCTGGCAGTGCTGGTTCAGTTGTGATAAACTTTGCCTGGCCACGTTGCATGATGCTGGGGGGGGGGGGGGGGGGGGGGGGGGGCACTTCTCCCTCCGCCATGGGGACGGAGGGAGAAGTGTACCCATAAGTTGTACCCAATACCATCCCCACTTGTCGGTTGAGAGGCCGACCCGCCTGTGTGCTCTGAGGGCGGTGTGCAGGTGGAAGCGGACGCGGCGGAGCTGCACGCGCTCCATGCCTCCTTAATAATGGAAGCGGTGTATTAGCCCTGACAGCATCATTTATGGGCGCGCTGTGCGCTGCGACGGGCCAGCCGTGGGATGCTATCGTTTAAAAGCAATATGGAGAGGAATTATTTATGAGGGCACGGTCTGCACACACACACAGACACACACCGTCGTAATGCTGAACTTGGGTCCATCGCTGCCCTTCACGGTGCAGCATTGCAGAGAGGAAGAGAGCTGCGTGTGTGTGTGGTGTGTGTGTTGGTGTGTGTGTTAGTGTGTGTGAGCACTAATTCAGATGCTGTATACTGTATCATACAACTGCCTCTGGAATGTCAACAAGCGTTGAGCCTGGACCTGCAGTCTCCCCCCTCAGACCTGCAGGGACCTCAGCACTGTGGAGCCTCAGCAGGGCGAAGCTCCACCCCCAACCACACTGAATTTCCGCTTCTCTGCTTTTATTTCTCTGACCCTGCTGGGAGATCTTCTGTGGTATCAGCCGGTTTCTGAAAGCTGCTCCGGAGGTTTAAATACGTTTTGTGTTTGTGTTTTGTTAAAAAAAAAAAAACCTGCATTATCCAGGTGAACTGACACAACCTCCACTGAAAGACTGATCTCGGGATCAGTTTGGTGTTTTGATTGTGTTGTCTTGCTTCAGCACACCTGTGTGTCACACACACACACACACACAGACCTGTGTGAAGTTGGGACCTCCAGCTGACTTCAGATAATTAAAGAGCAGATGTGGAGACACTGAGCTGCTGCTGTCACCCGAACGCAGCACGCATCGACCTCTTCACCTGCATCAGCATCAGACACACATACACACACACACCTTCACCAAGGGCGAGCATCAGCTCCAGCAGACCGCCGGAAGCGTCTTAGAGCTTCAGGACAGTTCCTGATGACTTTACAGTTTGAGGGTGCAGGGTGAAGGTCAGGGTGGAGAAATGGGCTAAACTTTTACCTGAGCTGTCCCTTCATAACAGCTGTAATCTAACCAATGATTGAATTTACACATCAGCGTCCTTACAGTAACTACCTGCAGTATATCTGCACTGCAACATGTGCTGTGTGTGTGTGAGTGAGTGGTCATGTATGCCTCTAAAGATTCAGAACACAGCAGGACAGGCAGCAGCCGTAGGGTCTCACTTCATACGGCGCCAGCACTATCACACACACACACACACACACACACACACACACACACACAGTGAAAGTTTCAAGCACACGTGCTGATAGGATATCGTCCTGTGTGTGTGTGCGCGTTGGGGGTCTGCATGTTTCAAGAATTTAAAGTGACTGAACACAGATGGCCTGAAAGAAACACACACACACACACACACACACCATAATGTGTTTTTTTCAGGTCTGAAAAAGTGGGCGGGGTCACAAGATTCATGTGTAGCCATTGTTTCAGGGATTCGATGGGTGTGTCTGATGTCATCAATCCGTGACGGTATCCGTGTCCGTGTACGGGTCGTTGGGTGAACGATCCATGCTTTGTGTTTCCGCGTTTACGTATCTGTGTGGACTCAGTTTTCCGGCTCTTTAATCACTTTTCTAGTAAAATACATTTATATTTAAAGTTGATTTCAGGATTTAATGAATTAATATCAGATTACTCAAATTAAAATCGATTTGAATTGGGACATCAATCTTTTAAACCCACAGAGTTCAAACTGAGTGAGCCACTGATTGTTTTTGAGGTGGGACCGCTGCGGACGGCTGTGATGAAGCAGAGGAAGACTGCAGGGCCAATTACAGCCAGGTTACACACACACACACACACACTGATTAGCAGCTCTCGGACAGACGTGGGGTTTTTCTGGTTTTTAATTGAAAGCTTGAAGTGATTATGGAGTTGCAATCACTTTGGTTCCTATTCCTCAATCAATAACAACAAAAACCGAAGACGTAATCAGCTCAGAGCTGCCCGTCACCGCCAGACAGCTTGAGTGTACGTGTGTGTGTGTAGACAGGGGAGGTGTGTGTTTAATTTACGTCACGGTGAGGATGACAGCCGTTAACACATCAAACTAATTACAGGTGGGGGTGGGCTGACAGACATCCAATCGTCTTCCATCTGAGACTAAACATGGCTGCGACTTCTTTAGGAGCTGAACGCACCTCAGTCTGTTGTCAGAGACGACGTGAGTGAGCGCGAGCTCCTGGTTACACTGAGGGTGTGTGACCTCAGCAGCTCAGTCTGAACCAGCGTATTCAAAAGAAGCTCATTATTTCACCTGCAGTGAGTTTAACTGCTCTGTTACGCCCTCTGAGCTTTGCTAGAGGAGGGTTGTAAAGTGGCTTGCAGCAGCAGACGGTTTAACTTTAAGAAGAAGACAACCAGCAGATGTCGGCTGGCACTGAGATCAGCTGATCTGACCAATTTGTGATGTGACCATCCCGAGCGCGTCGACCTGTGATTATTAGTTCTATCATCGCCTCATCTACAGACTTCTTTGGGAAAATTACCATCAAATTCACGTAGACATAGAACCTGAGCAGCAAAGGCCATCAGACCTGCAGACTGTCTGTGGTTCTGCTGAAACATGAAATTCAAAGCACGCTACTTCACATTTATAACGTCACAAACATTTCTGATCACAATGCTGCCATGATGTCTGCTGCATGATCACATGCTAACAGTGCACTGAGGTCTTGAAACTGAAACTGCAGGTGGCTATCCACGTTAAAGCAGCTGGATCTGGTCTCTAATCTGCGGTCTGAAGACGATAACCATTTCTCTTCTTTTCCCAGCAGCCACTGCTTCTGTCCTCTGAGCAGTCGGCGTATAAGGAGCTGCCAATGGTGTGAATGAGGAGAGTTAAAATCGGGTCTGTGGATCCTCGGCTCAGTTTCCTGACAGTCCATTTATTTCCTGGATGCGCTGCTGCGGCGTCCCGCAGCCGCGCCCGCCGAGGACAGAGGGAGTGAACGCATCACATGCGGCGCAGCGTCCACAAACAACAACAACAACACATGCACACACACAGACTGAAAGAAAAGGCTGCGCCCGCTCTCCAGATGGGCCCGAGCCCTAACAGGCCTTGCCAGCAACAGCTTGCTCTGTGTGCGCTGAAAACAAAGATGACGGATTAAATATCATGTGGCGAGGTGGAGCAAGGGAGGGACGCAGCGGGGGAGAGAAAGGGAGGGAGATGATTGACTATTATTAGGGATAATGGAGAAGTTGGAGGAAGATCTGCTCCGTTGTTGTCGGGCTGTTAGTGATGAAGAATGGCTCCTCTCCCTCTTCGTCCTCCCTCTAAAATCAGCAGTTTACGTCTTTCTAATCTAAGGCTCACGCACAGGTCACATTAGCACGCCACATAATAAGCAGTGTGATGGTTATCCAGAATCCACTGACAGACCAAACCCTTTTGTATTTTCTGAGAATTTAAGACACTCGGTGATAAAACGTCACATTTATTCGTTTACTGGTCAGTTACACGACATCTGAACCGGATCTCGAGTCATCGTGTAAATCTGGAGAAAAATTCTGGTTGTTTGACTTTATTTTTTTAGTTTACGAGTTAAAACTTTATTAACCCCACAGTGAGAACAAAAGCAAAAGCAGTAATCTTTATAGCAGAAACCTCTCAGATCCATTATCTCCACCTCTCCGCAGCTGAGGTCGCAACCTGTGTGCCACGTCATCTCTCCTCTGCACGCCACGCTGCCTCTCAGGATGCTTAATGAGCCCAATTAACTTATTTACAATGAGGCAATCTGTAAAAATATGTCTCAATCTTGTTTGGCGGGTGGAGCAGCGAGGGGAAGGACGAGATGGATGGATGAACTACACTGAAGATTAATCGGGTGTGAGCAGCAGACCTGTGGCGGGAAGGGTGGAAGGCTTTACGCCTGGTGAGTGCACCTTCACCCAAGTAACAGAGCTTCATCCGCCCAGCTGACGGAGCTACGCTAACAACACAAAAGGTCGAATTTAAAAATTTTAAACATCCCACGCGACTTCACGTTTACATGTTCATTTAAAGCAACATTAGTAATTCCGCCTTAAATGGCGGGGCCCCCTGTAGACGTCAGCTGGAGAGATGGCGCTGTGTCCTTGTTACTCAAACACGCCTCACTGAGAGCCACGTCACAGACGGAACAATTTTCTGTCTTCCGTCTACATCCACTGACCACATCATTGCGCCAGACGAAGCGTCCAGCTATCGTGAGGACAGCATCGTACTCCTGACAGGAATTAGATGTCAATGGCGCCTCCGCTCACCTGTCTACAGGTCGGTGCAGAGACACGTCCTCGCCGCTACTGCCCAGTTTTAGGCTCAAACTAGAGCTGCGTTCTGATGTCATGGCGATAGAAACGTCCAATAAATGTCACGGAGAACAACGAGCAGGTGGAACCAGGATTTAAACCTGGGACCATGACAGAGCTGTGACCATTTCCGAATCTCTGGCTCCCTGAGGACAATGCTGACACAGACAATGACCTCTGAGGTTTCTGCGAGTAGAAATCTGTGCAGACCGCAGGAAGAGGAACCATCCACGCATCTGTGAGCAGCGCCACAGTACAGACGGAGCATGTGCAGAACCATGCTGACTTTAAATGGGGAGGACGCAGCTTTTGCCACCTTCAATTGATTGAGTCGATCAGTTCTGTATGACCCATGTGTGGCCCATCATCAATGACACACTCAGAGCTTCAAACAGAAAACGTTCGAGACCAGAGAAACGCCCACGCTGTGAGATCATTGCCACGAGCGCCATACAGGACATCCCACTGTGTGCCTGTGTGTGTGTGTGTGTGTGCGTGTGTGCGCAGATCAATGCAGTGACTCTCTTCTGATAACTGAATACATGAATTCACATTACACGTCTGTTCAGTCGTCTCATTGATCAGCAGGCAGCAGAGCGGTGATACTGCAGCACAAACACACACGCGTGCACACGCATGCACGCACGCATGCCCGCGCGCAGACACACACACACACGGTTTGGAGGAGGAGCCAATACCTTTGATTACTTTTACAATCAATATGCCGCGGGCAGGCCGGCAGAGTAGGGCGGCTCAAGTCTGTAGGAAGCTTCCCGTCCTGCTCCAGGAGGGCAACAGCACACAGACGGGACGAAGGAGGGAGTCGGACCACCTTAAGGAGGGCTGGCAGTGTGATTTAAGTGCAGGGTGTGAAGGGGGAGCGGGGGGAGGAGGGGACTTTAATAGAGCCTGCGGCTAATTGCTCCGGTGGCATCTTAAAGCCCGTCTCCCCCAAAAGCCCTTGGAGGCTGAATACTGCTGCTAACAGAGGAGCTGCTGACACAGGAGGAGAGAGGAGGCGAGGAGGAAGTGAGGGAGGAGACATTAAAGAGAGGAGAGGGTAGACAGTAAGTGAGAGGAGAGGAGGGAGGAGGCGCGGGGCGGGAGAGCAGAGCTGGAGTTTCTCCTCACGCAGAAAACAAACTGTGGCTGCTGCTGCTGTGAGTTATTCCTCGGGTCAGGAGAGAGCAGCTCGGATACCGCCACACAAATTATCCTCCTCCCCGCCTCCCCCTCACTGCGGAGGGAGGACGGGGAGGAGGAGGCTGCTGGGGTAATAACACACCCCTCAGCCTGTCATCTCAGCTCAGGACCGGCCCACAAAATAGAAATATCACTTTCTCCTCCCTGGACCCCTCCACCCTCCTCTGTCTCCCTCCTACAACAACAACCCCTCTCCCCCCAACTGCTGAATCACCCCAGAGGAGAGGGGACAGGAGGAGGAGGAGGCTTGATGAAGAGGAGCTCCACAGAAAGCAGTGGGCTGAGTCTGGGTGCTGCCTCTGCAGAGGAAGCTTGGTCTGAGTCAGGAAACGTTGAATATACATAAAACATAAAGAGCTGCAGCCTGGCGCTCCTGCAGGGAGGAAACGCTCTCTCCTGCAGGAGAGTCAAACTTCACCTCCACAGTTGAGGAGGGGAGAAAAGCTCAAACCCTCGTCTCACCGGAGAAACCGCCAGAAACCGCCGTAACCCCACTGCGGCTCATGACTCCACGTTTCAGAGCGCCAACATCACAAGCGGACTCAAAGGAGGCAGATCTGAAACAGTTTCTGCGCTATTCTTAAAATCAACTCAGAAACAACCACAGCAAGCAAACAGGCTCCATCACGGTCAGCTCAGCTCTCCACGCAGTAACGACTAGGCGTGGGTTTAAAAAAATCAATTTTAGTTTAAATAAAGTGATTGATTTTATCCTGAATCGATTTTTAAACATAATTTTTTTTTAACAGAAACGCCATAATCTCAGCTTAAAGCTCACACAACTATTTCAACAACCACCAAACAGCTAAAACAGCAAATGAGAGCAGGTAAACAGACTCTCTAAACAGAGCGCGGATTGGTCACCCAACCTGGCCCGCACACAGACATGTCGTCGATGCTGAAAGCCGACATCTCACGGATTCTGAAGATGCAGGTTTCGTCACTTTGACCAAAATTCACTGAACCAGCAGCAAAAGAAGATCCAAACTACGCTTCACGTTTGATAAACACCGTCATCAATTTCCTCTTACTTTGGCTGTTTTGCTTCCACCACGATAAAAATCACACTTCCTGCACAGAGACCAGTTTGCCATCATAAATCTCTGTTTTCTGCATTATTCACTGCTTATTGCGCACCAGTCTACTGTTGTGTTCAGTGCCGTCGGTCTCCGACAGGAAAGCCTAATTTCTGCTATTCAATACTGAAGAAATGTAAACTTTTACAAATTATTGCTAAGCTGCGTCTCTAATAAAACCTCTGTAACTTTGCTCTGCTTCACTTCAGCAGCATCAGGTAATGTTCATCTTTTGATTCATGGTTTTCTCCAGTTTTTGATCTATTGCAGAATAATTTTAGGGACTATCTGCTATAAAAAGTCAGGACCGGAAAATCTCCTTCACGTTTTTCTGTATTTTATCCTCAGTTACTTTGACACAAAGGCACCTGCTGTGATGCTCACACCTCTGACGAAGTCTTCCAAGCGTCAGCTTTGTTTTTATACATAAATATAAAAATATGGATATGTACTGATAAATGATCAGAACTAATATTTCTGACTGAGTCAATACGATACCCAGCCGTAGTAACGACACCTGAACTCAAAGAGTTCACTGAAGCACAAAGCCCACGTCTCTTTTTGCTGAATATTGAATATTATATAAACTCCTTTATTTCATCCACTTTAAAATCGGCTCTTGATTTTTGTTGAATGAATCGTCACCAGCATCAAGAAATGCTTACAGCCGGCTCACGACGCACACACAACAGCATTACTGCAACATTTTGTGATCATGTGAACAGAAGTCCTCAGCACGAGGTCTTACTGACCAATCAGTGCACAGACATCCTTACAGAGCTTCATCTAGTGCCATTAACCTAACATGGATGTCGTGGCTGTGAGAAGCTCGTCTTCAGGACGATTCTCTTACAAACGCTCAGGTTTATTTGAGCATCATTTCCTGACCTAAGCAGGAAAAGATCACAATGAAAACCAAAACTAAAGAACATGATTCCCCCACATGGGGCAGGAACCACATAGCCTGCTGGGTGAAAGTCACAGCGGAGTGTGTGACCAGCAGAGTCGCTGACAGTCTGCTCTTCAACTCCACACACCCGGAAATATGGTCACTAATGCCGGGACTCCAGATGTGCAGAGTGGGGGATGTAACTGTGTCTCTGGCCATCTTTCATATACAGTTTGTGGCCAAAGCCTTTGTTGAGAAGTGTTTTTTACTTTCTGTGATTGGCTGGGAGAGATAAGTGTCTGATTTACTGAAGTCTGTCGAACTCTGAGGATCAGAGATGCAGCGAGCCCCGTGAGGGTACGAGTATATAATGCTGTATCCATTCTGATTTTAGAGGTGCTGCACTCTGACCAAAGCCTCAGCGACAGCACAAACAATAAAATATTGGAGCCGCCATGCCGATTTGTTCTCGTTTGTCCAAATTCATCCGTCCAAGCAGCTTGGCCGTTTCATCAGGAGGAGAGGTTTCCAGACCCCCGTGTGCCTGTTTATTAAAGCGGAGCGAGTGTGTGCATGTCCGTGTGCGTGTCTGTTGCTGCTGACCTTGAGGCCAGTGTGCAGCTTCGGTCGTGTGTGTGTGTGTGTCTGTGTGTGTGGCGTGGAGGCAGGGGTTGTGACAGCTCGCCATCCAAACCCTGCCGCTGCAACATCTGGCTCACATCTCCAGGAGACTCTGAGACCTGGAAATGTTCCTGCGCCCCGCCCCCACACACTGCCGACTGTCCGCTCACCTTCGGCGGGCTCACAGAGCCGAACCGCATTTCTTCTGCTGTTTGGACTCATAAATCCACTGCAGGGTTTAGGAGCGGGGGGACTGAATAAGAGGAAAACAAAAGCCTTCTCCACTCCCACTTCTGCATTCACACGACCTCCTACCCCTTCAGAGATCCTCCAAAACCTGCGGGATCTCCACAGGAAGTGCGCAGGCCAGCCCCACTGCAGGTAAACACTTTACTGAACATACGGGGAAGATGCTGAGGTCAGGGAGCTGAGCGCTGCTCACGCATCGGGGTCTGAAGGCTCTGCCGGTGCCTCTGCCACCGCCGAGAGGAGTTTTAATTGGCAGGGAGAAAGGCGAGTGGCTCCACAGCACAGATCGCTTTTATCTGGCCCAGAGAGGCGCTCAGGATTAAGTCTCTTTCTGGTCTGGCGGCCATTGTTTCAGAGAGAGTGGAGGAGGAGGGGGGCAGCAACAAGTTATGCAGATGAGATGTTAATTAGGCGAAAAGTGAATGAAGTCTGGAGCAGAACAAACGAGCCCGGAGGAAGACAGAGTGTGGGAATGAGGAGGCAGCTGCACTCCTCCGCCTCACTCCTCATCCCGTTTCCTCACACCTTCCTCCTCCCCTCCATCTCACAGTCCTCCCATTATTCCTTCGCCCTTTCCTAATCTGTCTCCTCCTCCCAGCATGCCTCTGTGTGCTTTCCTGATGCTGTGATGAAGATGATGAAGAAAGATGATTGACATGCTAATGAGGAAGAAGAGGTGGGACGTCGTTGTTTTTTCTAATTTCAACAAGAGGGCTGCTGCGAAAAACAACCAATCCCTGATAGTGCACGCTGATCATCAATAAATGCACCAATAAGCAATAAACTATGCTACCCATGATCCTCAGCAACCTTTACTGAGCTGCAGGGTTCTTGCAGCAGTGCGGTGTGGGATTCGTAGTTACATTTAGAAGATGAAAAGTTTTTAAAGCTTGATTGTGCGATGCAGCTCTGATGTTCGAGTCTGCCTCACATCACTCTGCACGAAGGCTAAAACAGAAGATCTTCTATTTTATATTTCGTTTTTCTTTCTAAGTCCTCGATTGTAGTGAAACATCTCCGTCAGAATCACAGCCACACAAGCTGCTTTACAGCATCTTCCATCTTGGCGTGAAGCTGCAGAGAATGTGCAGACCTGACCTAAACCTGGAGTTCAAGAAATAAAAGTGAAGGTTTAATGGAACGGCGCTGTCTGGTGTGAAAGACTGACACCACCTCCTCCTCCTCCTCCAGCCTCCACACGTATTCCTCTGCACCCTTACACCTGAAACAACTCTCATGGACACAAATCGGCACGAGAGCAAGATGACCGACAACCGTGTTCAAGTGAATGGAAAAAGGAAAAATTCAGGAATCAGCAGGTTAAACATTTATTGAAGTGCTTTGGATGAAGTCTTCCTGAAAGGCTCAGAGCAGGAAGTTTGTCAGTTTTGGTCAAACTTTATACTAGATTACGATTTTTTGTTCATGAAATGTGCATGAATGATCGGCGCCTACACCAGGAGCACATCAGGGGTGTGTGGATCAGATGTGTGGGGAGGAACGGTGGTTCTGCAGACCTGAGCACATTAATCCTATGTGGAGCAACAAGTGCTCAGAGCGAGTGGCCACGTCACATCTCCTTGGTCTGTTTGGAGGTTGTGGCCGAACAAATTCCCAGAGGACAAAGAAGACGATGCACATGAAGAGTTTACAGAGGATGGAGGAGGAAGCTGACACAGTCTAAAGGAGAGCCGAGCAGGTCTCATGCTGCAGGAGGACGTCACCCTCCCCCACTGGCCGCTCCGTGATTCGCTGAGCTCTAAAGGGTCGTTTGTGGAGCGACTCGCAGGCGAGCAGAGCATGAGGATGAGACCGTAAACCTGCTCCGCTTGGTGTGACGGAGACATCAGAGCGTCCAGTCAGCAGCCCCCCACCCCCGCACGTCCGTCCTGCAGCGCTCACGTAAATTCTTCATTGTTTATTAGCTGTCACTTCCTAAATAGTACTTGCTGCGTCTTGCATACAGGCCTGACCCCACCCACCCCCGGGGAGGGAGGTGTGAAGTTACAGTGGAGGACAGACAGGAGAAGAGAAACAGCAAGTGAGGCAGAGCTGCACATCCACCTACATGACCAGATCCACAATCCTTTAAACCCACTTTTATTCCAAACAAATCCAATAAATCGGCCGTGTGCAGCTTTTCCTCAAAGTATCGGAGCTCAAACTTAATCCGGCACGCCCGTGAGGAGCCGGATGCTCCATAAATCCCCCAAACTCTTCTCATTCAGATTAAACATGCACACCTAAACGCTGCTCCTAATGAAATCAAGTAGCTGCGTGTGTCAATGCTGGGAGCTGGATGCTTCCACCGAGGAGAGGGTTAGCGAGAGATCGGCAACACTGACTGCATGATATCTTTTTTATTTATGTGTCCGCTCACGTTGGGCTGGAGTATCAGCCCAAATGTAATTAAATGGCTCATAAAGCAGAAATAAACTCAGCCGGCTTCACCTCTGCACGCTTTCCAGCTCTCAGCCCGTCATCGTGCAGCTCTGCTGCGGACCCAGTGGCTGCTCTTTCTGTTTGCTGACAAAACCATCAAATCAGTCCAGAGACCGTCGTCATCATCATCATCCCCGCATCACCACAGACGCTTTGGGAAACAGGTGAAGTGCTCAGTGCACCTCGTTAGCAGTGGTACCTGCAGTTTTCAGTGGGGTTCAGAGTAGTTCAGGGTATTTGGGGAACATTTAGAGAAATTAAGCAAAAGTGCTGAACAAATACGCTGACCGAGGGAGGAGCAGCAGCAGCTGCGGCGCTTTCAATTTTGAGTCTTTGGTCTCTGACTGAACCGATTTCTCATGTTCACTCTGATTCGTTATTTTCCGTTACAGGTTTTCGTTTTGTTTCTTAAACCTGCCTCAGTCGTGCTTTTGAAGCTGCAACAGTAAGTTAAAATCAAAATCTAAAATCAAATATTCCGTGTGAGCCCTACGAGCTGACGGGCTCTACTAAAAAACCCTGACAATCAAACAGCAGCTCTGCAAACACACTCAAATATCCTGCAAGTCACGCAGACCCTGGCGGACCCACACGGACCCTCGTGGGTCATTGCCATGAGAAGAACAGGTCACCTTCAGCACACCTGTGAGAGCGTGTCTGAATCAGACCGTTTCTTGCTCTATGTCTATATGTTTTGACAGGTTTCACTCTGATTTGGTCAGACCAAAGTGACCAACACAGACCGCCTCTCCCTCATCACGTTTCAGCTGCCTGAGCTTGCCGTGACAGGGGCACGGCCTGAAATGACCCGTTATACATTCAGGTGTAAGGACTTGTTGAGGCTGAACCTCGGGTGGAACACACCCACCATCACCCACGGAGACGGGCAGGAAGTAGACGAGTGGGGTCCTGCAGCAGAGCACAGAGTGGGTGGGTTTTTTTTTTTTTTAGAAAGAGCATGTCGTCCATTTTAGAGGACACAGCCTCGCCAAGTGTCCGATTTAGAATTAAAGCATTTGACAGTATTAGCTTATCCCCCCCTCCGCACCCTTGAAAGCCTGCGGTGACCCAGGGATGTGTAAAACAGGGTGGCCAAATGAATTGCTCGGGCACTCGAGCTCTTCGAGCCATTACGGCGAAGAGCTGCCCTACCTGTGTCGAGTCAGCAGTCCCGCTCAGTCTATCCGTCTAATGGACAGCGCAGGAATTTAATTAGCAGGAAGCCGCAGAGCGGGCTGGGAGGGGGGGGGGAGGGGCAGCAGCACAGGGAGAGTGTGTGTGTGACAGTGTGTGTGACAGTGTGTGTGTGTTGTGTGTGTGAGGCCATTGAGCGGTCGACCCCTGCTGTCATCCTCTGGAAACCCTGTCCATCAGCAGGACGTTCTATGCTTGTTTGTCCTACGGGGGGGGGGTCAGCTACAGTTTATCTCAGGTGATCTCACTTCCTGTCAGGACTCAGGCTCACTACCTCCAAATGCCGTCTCGAACCACGTATTAAAAATGAGATCTATATATCAATCCGCTCACCCATCCATCCACCCTGTGCTGGTGTCTGGTCAGGTTATGTCTTGCACCTCCTCCTGGGGCAGCAGATTAAGTAAAGCTAGTCTGGATCCATCTCGCGGGGCCCTCATCAGTTCCCAGGAGAAGCCTTTAATTGAAGGAAGCCTCTAACCCACCCGAGCCCCACGCCCCGTCTCTGAAGATGTTTTCGTTCCTGCACCGCAGCTCTGAAATTCTCTGGACATGCATGCAACCGCTGTGATGTTGTTTTGAGCCAATCGGTGAAGAGCACAGCCTCCTGCATGCTCCATCCAGGCAGCTCTGTCACCTTCGCCTCAGCAGTGAAGCAGACTGCTTCCTGTGCGAGGAAAAAAAAATATTCCAGTCTGCGGACACTGTCCAAAGCTCATGAGTGAAACCTGAGCCCAAAGGAGACTCGTCTCAGCTTCCTCAATTCTCAAACTCGTTCTTTCCCTCAGCACCAGGAGGAGGTCGGGGGGATGGTGGGGTCAGAGGACACCTGAGACCGGTGTAGTTAATCATACCTCGTACCCACCTCGCTGCGCAAACCGTCGTAAAACGGTGCTCATACGAGTGTCCTCATTAGGAGAAGGGCCTGTGTTTGTGTGTAATTATGAGACAATTTGTTTCTGGTCATTTTAAAGAGCAATGACTGTTTATTTTCCGTCCAGGTTTAGGTTAGTCTGAAAATGTGTTTTCATCAAAAATTTCCGAGCCAAATTAAGTGAAAGTACGCAGACACATAAGAAGAGAAACTTTAAACTGCATGTCTGGATAATTTCCCTTTAAAACTGTGAGTCAGGAAACTGGATTATTATTTATCTGGAGCAGTAAATCTGAGGGAAACCTGGAAATGTGCCTAACCTGTTTAAAATAGGAGACACCTGGCAGGTGCCCTATAGCACACCTGTGGCAGGCAAAGCTTCATCAGGTGAGCGTTGTTTAATACAGAACGCAGATTGAAACCACAGCAAACTGAAGTCACACTTCCTGTTCCGCAGCCCCCGAAGACATAAAAAAGAGGTGAACTTGTGGCTCTACGCCTCCTCCCTGCTCCTTATCTGTCTGCATTCAGAGCTGCGCCTCCTCGCTCAGCGGCCGCTTTGTAATTGGATTGTGCCTAAATTCAGAGATGAGAAGCAAGAACGGCGAACGGGTGAAGAGAAAGCGATGAGGGCGGCGGAGAGTTTCAAAGTGTGGGAGAACCCCGGGTGAGGGAGGGGTGGGTTTCACCAATTAGCTCGGTCACCAGGCCCCACGTTCCCAGACACTCTCACCACCTAATCAAGTGGAGCTTTTGTCTCGTCTCTGAAAACTGTTTTCTGCTCTGAGTGCGAGAATAAAACGGAGGCCCCGCCGAGGCCGTCCGAGCGTGGATGGGTGGTGGTGGGGGGGTGTCACAGAATGACGCTAACGAGCCGACAACCTGGGCGATCGCACGCACACACACACACACACACACACAAAAGGAGGTGGTATCCATTACTGAGGAGCAGGACACAACATCTACATTACACTGGCTGTATTGTAACACAACATCAGAAAACATGAACAGCCTGAATGATCACAGGCTCAAATTATTCATTAACCCTTTCCCGGTGAGTAAACGTGAGCTGCCGCTGCTGTGAGGAGGCAGCCGAGCGAGGCGCGCTCACATCCCCCGGCGTTTCACATGACGGGTTCGGGGTTAAAGCTGCTCTCACGCGGACCCCTTTACAAGGTCATACCGACTGTCTCAGAATAACGAGAAACGTCCACGAGGCAGTGCTCAGCGTGCAGCTCAAACACACCCTCCGTTAGTGTGGTGACCCGGGCGTGCACAGAGGTCGACAGGGGGTTTGGGGTCTGTACCTGTGCCCTCCTCCCTACGGACTCAGGCTTGATCTGCACATTCACACTTTACTAGATCACACCTGAGATCACAGATCCACCTACAGGCAGCAAACTTCACCCTCACTTCACATGTTATAAGATCGGGGTCACACACTGAAATCTGTGAAGCTGCCTTTATTCACCACCAACAACCGTCCGCACCGCCCCAGTAGCTCAGAGCGGCTCACAGCGACTGACGGCACAAATAGTTCAATAACTCAGTTATCGGCTCCCCAACCTCCACTAATCCTTCACATGTCAATAATTAAAAATGAACGCGCACACACACACACACACACACACACACACACAAACACACACACACACTCTCTCTCGAAGAGCAGAGGAACAAAAGGAAAAGCTTCCACAGAAGCAGCTCTTTGTGTGTTTCACTCATGGACTCGGGCCAAAGAGCTCGACCTGCAGTCTGACAGAGGCTCACTCTATCGCTCTCGCTCTCTAACACGTGACCAACCCAACGAAGACTCCTCGGCCAGCAGCTCCCCTTCCTCTCACTGCTGCACCTTTTCTCACTCTCATTTTGGAAGTAAGATTTCTTCTTTCTCGTGTGTGTGTGTGTGTGTGTGTGTGTGGTGACGTGGGGTGGGGGGGGTCACCTCTCTCTCTCTCAATTTTTCAACAAAAACGGAACAAAACAAAAAAACCTTGAAAGGTCTGCACAGCTCTCACGTTTAGGCGTCTGGGCCTCACGCAGAGCCGCTGAATATTCACGGAATCGTTCATCCTCAGATTCTCATCAGAGCCAAACAGCGAGCCCCGTTTTAAAAGCATGACGGCTAATCCCACTGAAATCTGCCAAAAACCCACAGTCTCAAAATCACTGTCATTACAAGGGACGTCCCCACCCAGTTATTACTAACGTTTATTAATAATGATATTTATATTATATTGATGTATTAATAATGATATCTAACATTTCTGACAGCTATCAGCAAAACATTCAGACTGAAATGAGCTTTCAGTTCAATTCAATCTTATTTATATATTGTTCCAAATCACAACAGCGATCGCCTCGATGTTTATCTCGTAGAGACCCGACAATCAGACGAGCTGCTGAGAGCGAGCACAGACAAAGGTATATCGCATTTTCAAAAAGTTAGAAAAATATTATTATTTTATATTATTCATAATTAAATTTTTTTTTGATGTAACACAGATTTTTTCCCAAAAACCTAAATTATTCATTAATATATTTCTCTAATAACTCATAAATAAAACAGGAAGGTTTTAAAAAAATATAAAACCTTATAAAACATTAGTAAATGATTTTACCTTTTTAAAATTATCAGTAAAATATTAATTACAAAATACATACTTGTTGGTATTTGTATAAAAGTAGACCACAAATATTAATTAACTATCAAAAATTATCATCTGAGAAAAGTGTGAATTAATTTGAAAATATCTCCTTATTCCAATAAAATTAATCATTGCAACAATAATAAATAAATTCTTCTAATGATCAGTTTATGAAAACATACATTTGTAATATGTTTTATAATATTTTAAAAACTGTTAACTAATAGTAATTATTACTGCAACATGTGATTTAAATCGAAAACATTAATTCTACAAAAAAATTTAATTTTAACAGAATGTGTGTCAAAAAAAATGTTTTGAAACTGATTTTATGTAAAAAAACAAAAATTGCCAAATATTGGACGTCTGTGTTTCTCTTGTTTCTTGCTGACAGTAAAACTAAAACGGAGAAAGAAGAAGAAGAAGACGTGGTGTCGCTCTGACCCTCTTCTTCTTCTCCTCCTTCCTGTATTTTTCAGCAGCCATACGGCGCTCTGGAGTTTCTCTCCTTCCACCATCTGTGGAGAGTTTCCCTGCAGACGCTCACAGCTGTCCTGGTTCACGTCGACGCTGGCTTCACACACAATGGGATTGTGTGTGTGTGTGTGTGTGTGTGGGAGGGTTTGTGGGGGTTTTTTTGGCATGAAACTCTCCCTCAGCCTTTCACGATGGGAGGACACACACACTCACTCACACACAGACACACACTCACTCACACACATGCGCGCAGAAACTTTGTTCACAGATTTAGTAGATTCAGGATCATGTTCAGGGGTCAAAGGTGAAGCTGGGCTGGGTTTTGGGGCTGCCATGATCTCACATGTCGTCTGTTTTTACTTCCTGTCTGTGCAGGAAACACAGAAATATCCATGAAGATCAAAGCTGGCCCGGTTTTAAACACGAGATGATCCGTGCACACACACACTCACCGTGTTTTTTTTTTTTTTGCATGATTCACGGTTCACAATCAGCCTTCCTCCTCCTCTGAAACAAGCCGTTTCAGCTCCTTTGATATCCGATGGCTGGATTGTTATTTGCAGAATGAGTGTGAAAATATTTAAAAATAGTATCTGTAAAATATTCATTTGTTGTAGAAAATGTAAACTGGTGATGTATCTAATTCTGATTTTAAGTCTGAGCCAACAGCTGCCTAAACTGTGTAAAATATATTTAAAATGATCTGAAATTATATTCTTGTAACGGTAATTAAATCCACAAAATTAAAAATTGTAAAGATGTTTTTAAAAATTATTAATAATTATATTTATATTTTCATTCTTAAGACTCCAATAAAACAACAGAAATACTCAAATATGCTTGAAAAGAAAATGAGCAGAAAAGCTTCAAATTAAACATCATCAAAAATAATTTGGTGTTTTTCTTTTTCTCCTGTTATCTCTGCTCCGAAGCAAGACACCAGTACAGTACACCTGCCTACATTCCCCATCTTGCACCTGGAATGCTGGCATTGACTGAGAACCTTTGACCTCGGGTAAGCCTGACTTTTCCCGCTGCCGTGTTTGTCGTCGTTTCTCTGGCAGGAAGTTGATTTTCTTCTTGCAGAAATTTCCCAGCTTGAATTTTTTCCTGTGAAGCTTCGAACAAAAACGCTGAACAGCAGCCAGACTCCATGTTGGCACGGAGTCTGGACCGCCGAGGGAGGGGGGCCTTTGCCAAGGGGTCCCTGTTGCTATGGACTCCCACCCCCCCTCCCTGCAGCCCGTCAGCCCCTCCACGGGTGGAGGAGTGAGGTGGGGGGGTGTTAGTAAAAGACACAAATCACGGCCGGCAGAGCAGCCACATTCCTGCAGGATGACCTCCGCAGAAAGACAGCCGAGCTGACCTTTAGAGGACCGGGAGAGGAGGAGGAGGAGAGGAATGTTCCTGAGAGGAGAGAGGAAGAGCAGGAGGAGAAGAAAAGGAGAAACAATGGAGACAGACGCTCTGTGACAGAAGGATTTACAGAGAAGGGTCCTGCTTCTTTAACTTCTTCCTCTCCCTCCTTCTGTCTCTGACCTCCTCTACCTCCATTTGCTCCTTCCTGCTCCTCCCCTCGTCTCCTCTTTTTATGCATATCGCATGTCCATCTCCTGTACATAAGTCAAGAACGGAACCAGTGACATCACACTGGTTTATGGACAGTGTACTGTAGGGCCTTTGCCTGAAAATATAAGTCTCCCTGAGGTGAGTGTTGTTGTGATTTATCGCCATAAAAATAAAGCTGAACTGAATGTCTTTATTTTGATCCTCCTGTCAGCTGATTGGGCGGTACCTGTGCTGAATTATTACTTCTATAGGTTTATCATTTCTAATCTGCTCTTTGTGCTTTTAATCTCTAATCTAACCTCACTGGTAACCAGCCTCATGGAGGAGGAAGAAGAGTTCAGGTCCTGCACATTCCAGCTCAGGTACCAGAAACGAACACAGCAGGAGGCGGAGAGCGGTGTGTGTGCGCGTGTGTGTGTGGCGCTGTGAGATCACAAACATGTTGCAAGCTGGAATATCAGTAGAGAGCGCAGCGTTGACACTACAATTTAAACCGGATTACCTGACTTTATAGAGGGATCAGCTGATATCTGCTTCGCCGCATGGGGGAGGAGGGGGGAGGAGCAAACAGCTCACAGCCTAAAAACTGTTCACGTTTCCACGCCACGAAACATCTAGGCACCGTTTTATACCAAACTTTGGATCTACTGATTGTCCTCATCATCATCGTCATCATCATCATTGTGTATACATGATACTGTACAAAACACCAGATGAATGAAAAAACTGTTTTTTTAAAAAGATCAGTCCAGATGATCACTGATTTTATTCACTGGGGTCAGTATCCTGTGCAAGGAAGCCAGAGCATGACCTGCTCGTCCTCCAGCCACTGCATGTCAGACACGACTGTAAACACAAAAGCTTCATACTAAACAAATAAAAGAGCTGCCGTTAAAATCCACAGATTTTTAATATTTAACTCAAACCAAGTTTATTAATCACTGAAATAAGAACAATGAAATGTCTTGATGCATGCTCAATCATCCAGGTAAGTAAATGCCAAAAGGTTGAAAACCCATAGTGATCCTGTATGTGTCAGGAACAGTTGAGACGCATTTTTTCTAAACACTGCACCTCCCTGGCTTTTAAATCCCAAAACACGCTGCACCAAAAATTGTTCCACCCCAAGGATCGGGTCCCCCAGCACAAACAGAGTAACATAGTGTACGCTGTGAAGTGCCAGGAGGATTGCCAGGATTTATACATCGGGGAAACCAAACAACCTCTGGCGAAGTGGATGGCACAACGCAGAAGAGCCACCTCGTCAAGCCAGGACTCCACAGTCTCTTTACACCTACAGGCCAGTGGACACTCTTTCAATGATGAGGATGTACACATCCTGGACAGGGAGGAACGCTGGTTTGAGCGCAAAGTCAAGGAGGCCATTTATGTGAAAAGGGGAAAGACCATCTCTGAATCGAGGAGGGGGCCTAAGGGTACATCTTTCGCCATCTTACAATGCAGACGTACCCTCTCTGTGAATGGCACTCATGGCCATTGATCAGTGATTGTTGATCAATGGTCATGACAATTTGCATATTAATGATCTGTCCTCACAACCCATTGTTCATTCAGTGGGTTGGTTTCAGTTATTGCGCAAATGTACTGTTTATAAGGTTGAGGAAACCTGCACTCAGCTAAGACTGAAGAAGGCACTTGGATGAGTGACGAAATGTTTCTCCCTCTGAAAAGGCTATGACCAGATGAACAGAATCAACCTTTTGGGACGAACAATAAAAATAATCTTGATTGTGGTTGTTCCAGTAATCACTCAGGATTCAAGTAAATATGATCTGAGCACGCTCAGTAGGGGCGATTTCTCATATTTCCATATTCAAGGCAGTAAACATGAAGTCGTCTCCTTTTGCAGATTAAACTACAACACAAGACGGAGGCTCCCTGGGTCCACGCGGTGATGCCGTTTTTAAAGCTTCTCGTAACTTTCTGTATGTAACTTTCAGGAAACAGTTTGTTCTTCCTCCCAGAGTGTTTTTATGAATGAGCCCCGCTCGCTGTGTGTGTGTGTGTGTGTGTGTGTGTGTGTGAGACGCAGCAGTCACAGATGTGGATGCTGGGTGAGGGTTCGAAGTGTGTGTTGCTTGGTTGGCGGTGGGTCGGGGGTGTTTCCTGCGGTCACAATGTGTACTTCAGGAACCACATCAGAGCGTGTGGTTTTATGGCGCGCTAGCCTTAAATGGCTCCATATGAAGAGCGCAGAGCAGCCGCAGGAAGAGAAGGAGGAGAAGAAGAGGAAACATAAAGTATATGTAAGAAGAGACAAGGGAACACACACAGAAAGTCTCCAGATTCAGTTTTCCTCAGCGCAAAGTAAACACGCACACACACACACAGGTCGTTAACTTGTTGTTATTGTGTTTAATTTCACCCTAAATGGAGACAGAAAGGTGCTGAGCGCGCCATGCCCTCGCATTAAAGGTTATTCTGCTTTATTTCAGTAGCTATGTGTCTGCAGTCAGACGGACTCTGAACACGTCCACCCCACTTCAGACAAAACGCTCCAATCCTGACTCGAAGGAAGCAAAGCAGACACACATTAGCCAGCTGGAATGGACGGAATCACAGGCGTATTCATCTGCCAGTCCTCCACGTGTAAGGTGGATTTACTGGAAGCAGGATGACGCTCGGAGGAACGAGGCAGAGAGTTGTCAAGAGGGAAATACCACCACACAAAGCGAGCAACAGACGCCTGCTTTAATACGGCGTCCACAGCACCACCTACGGAGAAAGAGGACGGTGATGACGTCAGCTTCAAGTCTCCAGTCTTCTCCTGATCTGTGTCTCACTGAAGCATCATCCTTCAAGGCTGAAACACGAAGGGATCAGGACAAAAAGTCCGATTTCAATGTCTTTACAAAAATCAGAAACCGTTCAGATCAAACATGCTCTTGAGGTTTGACGGCGGCATCTGTAAGTTTGGACTTTAAATAAAGTTCTGGGGGTTCTGAACAACTCCTGTGTGTGTGTGTGTGTGTCTGTGTGGTTAAACTAAGATGGCGTCCGGTGTGTGGCGTAGACTGGGGCTGCTCAGACCTGTGGTAACGAGTTCAGAGACGAAGCTCCAAATCTCTTTAAGAGCTCAGGAGGACGGAGGAAGTGGGTCACACATCTTCACACACACACACTCTCTTTCTGTTTACTTATTCTGAGCCCTGCGGGGCCGTTTAAGGTGACGGCGAGCGGAATATCTGACCCTCCTCATTTTGTACTACCCGGCGGCTCGTTATCTTGCCGACACACAAAAATCCTCCTAAGAAGCACGAGGTGACCAATCACAGAAGAGACAAGAATAAAGTCTGCGCTCGGCACAAACTGACCGAAAACATCAGAAAAAAACCCAGCATCAGCTCATCATGTTCTTAAAACAGGTGTGACACATGCTCAGTTATTGCATCCAATATGGCCGTCAGCGCCGGGTGGGCAGAGCTGTGGGGTTAATGATTATTGCATGAACAGACGTGTTTGTGATGCAGTGGAGGTTAGGGCGATAAAGCCAATAAAATCCTGTCAGGTTTCAGGTGGATGACCCTGCCCAGGTCTGATGCTGACTCTGGAGCATTGTGCTGCAGATGAAGGGCGGCGCCGTCTGAGGCGGTGGCAGCGGTTCGCCGCAGAGCCTGGAGCATTACTGTGAAAGTCCTTCTATCAGACTTTTATGATTCCATCTCTCTAATTGTGCTTAATCGCCTTTACTGCTCACATAAATATTATCCATCTGTAATAACCGTTAACGCCGTTATTCCCGCCTGCGACAGCTCTAAATCTCACAAACAGCTGCTCTCGACCTTTTTTCACCTTCTGTCCCGCACGCCGCCCCCCTCCAAACCGCCCCCCAGCTCCATGTGCGCTCAACTGGCTGCTAATGAGGGGCTGACATGTTTATCCTGGAGGTCAAACGGCCCAATGATGGAGGTCACGACCCCGACGTGCTGACCTCTGACCTGCCAGCACGTGTCGATCCTTCCTGTGTTTGTAACACCCGCTGCTGCCACCGCTGCCAGCGAGCTCACACATCAGAGGGGTGGGGGGGAGGGGTCTATGTGACCTCTGACCTCCCAAAAGTTGCACAAGTTTGCGTGTGTCTGTTCTGTGTGTTCACAGCGAGCCGAAGACCATTCATTTGAAAAGCTCCACTTGTTGAGGAGCTTCCTGGGGTCAGCTTTAATGGTTCAGTTATAGTTGAGACTTTTTAAAAGGTCTCTGCTGTAACTGCCCAGGGATGCTTCGGCATGTAGCCAGGAATCAAACCGCCAACCTTTTTGTGAGCAGACGACCTGCTGTAGCTCCACTGTCTCATTTTCCCGATGTGTTCCAGGCTTGAACATCTGGGACGTTTAATAACAATCCAGCTCCTGCAGTGCGGCTTTAGCAATCTGCTGATATTGAGTCCAGTGGGTCGTCTGTACTGTGAGGACCAGACTGCTAATAAAATCAATACATCCAAATAATCACTCAATTAGAATTAATTAGTAAAATAAACTGATCAGAATGATGTCTTTCACTGACTGTCCCTGCTGTGATGGGAGCTCAGTGTGGGAGTCTTTCCTCCTTTCCCTGCTCCGAGTGCGCCTCCTCGCACACTGAGTGGAGCAGAAAGAATCCAAATACGAATCCATCGTGTTACCGTAGTGATGCACACGAGCGTCCCAGACCGTGCTGCACCGAGCGCAGGTGTCAGCGGCGTTTTACAGTCGAGTAGACGACAGTTACACCACAAACAGGCGTGAAACCTGTCCACACTGCTGACTACTTCCTGTTAGCTGTGCTTGCTCTAATTAGGGTGGCGTGAGTGGACACAGACAGCGAGCGAGTGGCTTTCAGAGTCCGGACTGGACCAAAACCTGGAGACCTGTGTGAGTCTAAGGCTGCAGTTTAAAGTGGATATAAGCAAAGGTTGTCATGTGATAACTGACTGCAGCCAACCAATCGCTTGCACCTCCAGGCTGCTAACACAGGAGACACTGAGCGGACGCGCGCAGAGGAGGCCTCCTGCCAGCAGCAGGTGGAGGTGAAGGTGGAGTTCAACTGGACGTTCAACTCTCGTCTCTTTGAAGTCTCTGCTGCGCCGCACTCTGAGGATTAAGGAAGAAATGGTTTGGCGCAAGCTGCTGTTTCTACGGGCAACAATGTTGGCCCCCACCCCAAGTCAGCGTGACGGGGATGAATTTAATTACCCACTCGGGCTGCCCTGACAGACCCCACCTCCGGCCCCACGAGCCACGAGGTCAGCCCGCTTTCACACAGCTTTTAATCGATGCCGTCGCTCCAAAAAAGCTTGGTCGTCTTAAACAAGAGGCCGGGCGAATTCAAGGATTCAAAGCCCTCACAGCTCTGCGTGGTGAAAGTTTTTCAAAATAAAAGCTAAATTTAGATGATTTTGAAGAGCTGCCACTGTTCTCGCCGCAAATGATCCCCCTCTGTGTTTGTGACGGTGGCGAGCGGCTGCTCCACTCAAACAAAAACCTCACTGAGGGTTTCATGCTCGCTGCCAAGAATCAGAGCCTTTCCCCTCAAAATAAAACCGCGACCGCAGCCGCCTCCAGACTCAAGGAGGCTCAGTGTGAAGCTGCACAGCTGATCAGCGAGCGCACAGTGGAAACATACACAGGCGAGGCGATGTGGACGGAGGTGTGGAGAATGGGCGCTCTCTCTGGGCTCACAGAGGCTTCAGTCTGAGAGAGGAAATGATTGTAATTAAGCTTCAGGGATGGAGATCTTTCAGAGCACTCGGCTCGGGCCGTTTGTGCACGATGACGGATCACAGCTGAGAGCTTACCGCCACAAAAACACGAGACTGAGGCAAAACCTGCAAAAACAACTGTTTCTACTGATGTCTGCCTCAAAAAATCCACTTCAAGTCCCGAAAACAAAAGAAAGAAGGGAGGAAAGAATTCATCCAGTCACAACTTTAACCAGGAAATCAGAGTCAAGGAAATTAAGATTTTAAAGCTGACTTTTTCTCCTTTTCTCCTAAATGCACCTGTAGTTCAAACTGTGTTTCAGCCACCGAACGTAAAAACTGAACTCTGAAATTCACCAGAATTTAACCTGACCTGAGAAAGGTTTGGCTGGAAACGGCTGTTTTCACTCAGGCTCTGAGGCCTCTGGAAATCAATCCGCTGCTGGAGGAATCTGAAAGTGGGCCTGGCGGATAAATCTGAACTCAGGAGCTCCAACAAACTTAGAACAAGCTCGGTGCCAAATATTCAAACCGGCTGCCAAACATCTCCTCTGCGTGCCTCTGCCACCGCTCGCTGCTGCTCTCTAGAATATTCCAGCCAGCCAAATTATTTTCCCGTAGAATCAGTCGGAAATCGGGAACGTGCTGAGCAATCGCTCTGGAGATAATTGTGTTTTTTCTGTGCCAGCTTCACCCCAAAAGCACGGCGAGCTGCTCTGCTCACGCCGGCGTCTCCGAGTTTCCTTTCACTTGTGCTTTGGTGACGAAAAGACGAGTGTCTGCAGGAGATAACACGCTGATCTGCTTTAAAACTGAGAGCAGGGTGTGCTTTCATCCCCAGACAAACAGAGCAAATTCTATCAGCTCACAACTAAACAATCTCATATTTAAACCTCTCAGGAATGCAAACAGAGCAGATGTCATCCCGCAAACTGTGCACAAAGCACAAAATGTAATATCTGTGCATTCAAGGCTGGAAAACTGATATTTGTTAGGTTGTGTCACCAAGTGGAAGGGAAATGGACTCCCAACGTGTGGTTAACGTTGTGAAAGGGACTTACTTTAGCTTTAGTCCTAAACTAAGATGAGACTGAAATTTTAACAGCAGCACTCAGGAGACTAACCGTGGTCTCCTGAGTGAAAGTCCTCAGATATAACACCACCAATCCGCTCTCTGGGTTTACATCATGCATCCATAAACAGGAGTGTTGGGGGGAAAAAAAGTCGATACAGAACAGGACTATTAGGATATTATACAGGAACACCAAATATCATTTTTTTTTAATAAATTAAAATACTACCAACAAGAGGACTCATCTAATGTAAGTTTAGCCAAGCAAACGGAAATCAGCTAAACCAAAAAACAAAAACATGACATGCTCAGCTCGACAAAGCTTACAGCTCAGTCACACGAGTAACGATGGGACGGAGACAGATCTGTGGTATCGGGTAATCAGTGTTTTCTGAGACACACACTGCATGTAGTTGCCAACTTGACCCCATTAACTGGCTGACTGACTGCAGACTGATTGCAGACTGATTTTCTTGTGGCAACATTTGCAGCCGGTTTTAGTGACACTGTTGGTTTGCTTGACAAGCTTTTTGCAGCAAAAATAAAACTGATGTGAGACATGATTGTCTTCATATATCATTATCTATCATAAGAGACTGACAAAGTTTAACTTTGAGGACATTTGAAAAATGGTGATAAATAAAAAGGAAATGTAATACTGTAATACTCTGTGTATTACAACATGTTAAAAGTAGTACTAATATCACAGTAATATCTAGTGTCATGAGTGAAATATTATGATAATATCATTCTGTGGGGTGATTCTACCTTTAGCCATAAAGTAAAAGCTCACCTACGATTGTCGCTAATCAGCTGCAGCCTGCCTGCATGGTGCACATCTGCAAGTCGCTTAGAAACCCACCTACACCTTAAGTCCTGCTTCATATTGCACCTGAATTACTGGGTTTTCACGTGATGTTGGAATAATCGGAAACATAAATTTCCAACTGGGGAAATCCATATAAATCTGCTCAAAATGAAACAACAACTTAGAATAAAAGTGTTACTGCTGCAGAGAGATCCCAGAGCAGATACCACCCAACCGCCGCAAGGCGTGCCCTCTGAAACGTGTGCTGGACTTGCACAGCTGGGGCACATTTAGCTGTGAGACTAGGCCGTTTCATCAAAGAACAGCTTCCAGAGATGCATTTATTAATCAGCTAAAGGCTTCCTTCAACAAACAAGTTCATCTTTGAAAGCTGTGAGAGTCAGACCAAAGCAGCGATCAGGTGGGCTAAGCCAAAAATAGCACAGCATTAACGCTCCGAGTGCAGACAGGAAATCCGCCATCCCATGTGGATCCATGCGAAGGGACTCGAGGACAAGCTAGCTACCTGCAAAGTCTGTCATCTCTCCAAGTTTTTCCCACAATAAAACCATGTAAATTTCATTTCACAGAGATCATTTCTGTCTTCCACTAAAGGAAGACCACTGCAGTGAAACTGCTAGGTGTCGGCAGCTAAATGCAGTTTAACTTACATGACAGACACGTTCTTTCTTCATTAACCAAACTGATGCTGCCACAGAAATACCAAACATGTCCACAGCAAACTCAGAGAAACCAGCATCTAGCACCTGAAGTGATCTGATGATCCGCTAGCAGGACCGCCATTTTCTCGCAGCATCTCTCTCTCACAAACACACACACACACCAGCAGCAGGAGAGGCGGGGCTTACCTGCATGCACGAAGTAGGCCAGGTAGAGATCCAGCTCCTTGACTGAAACTCCAATGTGATGCGGCTGCACGCACAGGCTGGGGTTCGAACACTGAGGAGACTTTACCAGCCTCTCCCCGTCAGTACTTTCGAGGGGAATCCCTTTGAATAAAATCACCATGACCAGGTCCAGCCGCCACACTTTGTCCGCCTGGCGCAGGCAGTCGATCCTCCTCATCTTGCCCTTCTGGTCGGGGTTGGACAGCACGCAGCACGGCGCCTTCTTCCCCGTCACCGTCAGCACAAAGTCCTCCCTGAACTCGGGCCGGATGTCCTTGCGCAACTTGGCCAGGAGGCGAGACGCCCACTTCTGTTTGACTTCGGGCTTCTCACTGAGCAGCTCGTCCTTCACGGCGCGCTCCTCCTCCTTGGACATGCGCTTCTCGTGCTTCTTGAAGTACTTCCTCTTACGGGCCTGAAGGTTGAACCATGTGTATGCGAAGGCCCGGACGTGGGGCAGCAGTGCTTCAATAAAAGGATGGAATTCATCCTGCGGGAAAGAGACGGGAGACGCGGTGAGCGGCAGGTGACATGTCACGTGGCCACATACAGCATTTAAACATTATAAGAAACATGACGACTGAAGCACCGGCTAATGAGCATGTTACAGACGCAGCTTTAAGTGAAGCTTTTCATGTTGTGTTTGGGTGACTGTTAAAACTCAGACCTCCAAAAACAAAGCGTTTGTCTCGGCTTCATAATACCGCGAAGGATAATAAGAAACATGCAGGTGTCTGCTGGTTAAAGCAGGAAACAGCCTTTTGCACTGACATCGACCCATCCATCCTCCCCGACCTCCACCCTGAGCCTCCCCTGTCTGTGTGTCTGTCGACTCCTTCCTTTTGCTGTCATCCCAAATACTGCAGTAGAGAGCTTCACATAAACGTACTCGCGTCGACCAGAGAGGTTAACAACGGGTTCCCTTCAGCTGGTGTGAATTTAGAAAAATGATTTTATAAAGCAGGACTGGAGATCAATTTAACAAAATTCTCTGAATGTCTCTTTGTGCATCGTTCTAAGACATTTTTCACAAAATTTGGCTTTAACGGCCTGCAGTCAAAAAGTCTGCAGGGAGGAATGTAGTGAGGCTGAGGAGCTGTTAAAAACCTCTTAATTATGCGTTTTAAAAATATAACTTTTCAGACGTGAATGTTTGTATTTGGAACATAATCAAATATCTGCTCCACAGAAAAAAATAATAGAATATTTCTCCAAACTTTAATTTGCAAATCGGGAATGATGGACGGGAATAAGAAAAGAAACAAGAAAACAAGGAAATACTGTAAGAAGTAAAAGTGGAAGGAAAATAAGGAGGAAATTATGGAGGAGGGAATAAAAATTTGAAAAGGAAAATCAGAAGAAAAGTAGAAAATTTAAAAGCAGAGTTCAGACTGCAGCTTTAAATTCACACCTGTCCTCGACTCTGTGACATGAAAAAAAAAACAAATCGCCGAGCAAGCGGCGGAAAGCCCAGCGCAGGGCAGCGTTCCTGCACGCGCTCTGAGCGCACCGCGAGGGGGATTACAGCTGCATTAAAGGTGCATTATGTGGCTTTTGGCTGGTGAGTGTGGTGCAGTTAACAAGGTGGGAATATGGTTAGACAGCACGTCGTGGATTAGACCCAATATGGGGCGGGTTACACCTGCTCTGTGCCGGCTTTCTGCGGGCCAACTAAGGTGCTGCAAACCACGAGAGGAGGAGGAGGAGGCTCAGCTTGGCCGCCTCAGGTTTCAGGGAGCAAAGCTGCACGAAGCACACGGAGCCCACACCTCCTCCTCCCGTCTGCCAACACAATAAAGATGAGAAAGCCTCCAAAACTCAGAGACCTCTGACGCACAGCGGGCCCAGCTAGGACTAACCCAGGCTGCAGATGTGGCCACATGTGGTCCGCACTTTGATCTCGGTGAGGTGAGCTGCTCCAGCTCTTGATTTTTAACAGTTGAATTTTATGAAAGATCATTTTTAGACGCAGCTTTCTCAGATCTGTTCGTTTTGTGGTTTCAAATTTTACCTGCTGTAAAATCTCAGAGCTTCAGTAACGACAGTATCCTGCCTCACAGTCACAAATAGTCCAACATTTTCTCACTCAACCTCCTCAAACACAAGCAACCATCCACCAGGCCAGCAGCAGCCAGTTCAGGGCTGTGATTGGTTCATGAATCCTAGCAAAAACAACTTTTCCTTCCGGACTAAAACACATTCGAGTAAAAAGTGCAAATGTGCTGTGCGTGGCTTCGTCCTCAGACGAGCAGTGGATTCAAACCCAGCGTCTTTGTACTAACGGCGATAATGAGCCCAGGAATAAACAGACGCCATTTTCAGATTTAAGAAAATCACCGTCAGGTAAAAGTAATCCGAGTACAGGACGTGTGGCTGTTTGACATGTGGCGAGGAAACGACTACGGTCACATACTGAACCAAAAAACAAAAACACATGCACCAAACTTTCAGCTTTTAACAAGCACATTTCACCCTCGATGGCCGGGAACCAATCAGGAGTCAACAGGAAGTTAAGGCCGTGACATTTAGATGTTATCCCAGAAAACAGGTTTTACTGCAGTTTCTAATTTATTCGTTTTTTACTGTTTTTTATTAGCATCGAGCTGATTTAAGATCAGCGTGTGATTAAACTCCACAGGCTGAAAGACGTACTTTATTTACAACACATCAGATGATTTTTATTATTATCTGTTATTTACAGTATAAAGGTGTGTGTGGGGCTGGTCAGAGGCAGGGTGGCAGGTTCAGATGTGAGCTGATTAAACAGGTGAAATCAAAGTGTCCAAGAGCACGGATGAAAAACTAACTACTGCTGTGCTGCTTCTCGGCGTTTGGACTCTCGTCTGTGGTGCCGCTCAGAGAAAACCTATGATTTCACTTTGTTTCCCTCTAAACACAGACGGCTATGAAGGAAAACAGCAGCAACAGCATGGAAGGAGGAAAATATCGTCCCGGGGAAGCAGACGGACAGAAAACGTCTTCATGGAACATTTTTGATTCGGACCAAACCCCTCGGAGGCCCAGAGCACCTCCTCCTCCTCCTCCTCAGCCACGTACTGAAAAAGAAAAAAGCTCTATTCATAGATCAAAGAGGCTCGCACAGATCTCGATACGTGTGAATGCCTCCGACCGGGTGGCATGTGAACGCCGGCTCACAGCTGTGCGCGAGCCCCACAAACCCGCTTTCTTTCTTCAGAGGCGAGCTGCTTCGCAGGAGCTCGAGCTGCGGAGTCCCTGAAAGCTGCAGCGCATTATTATCGTCATTGTCCTGAACCGAGTCTGATCCAAGAGTCCACCTGTAGCAGCTCTTTGACTCTCTCCTGCCTCAGTGACAAGCTCCTGTAGCACTGCATGTTTACAAGCAGCCGTCACAGCTGATTTCAGAGCGCACACACATGTCCGAGTGAACCAGGATGTCCTGGGGTCTGACCCGATTCTCCTCGAGACCCAGAGACTGTGTGTTTCAGCGCAGCATGCAGGAAACTGTTAATTACATTCATTTTAAAACTGAAAGTTTCCAATATATCTGCACTCGTTCAGAGTAGAGTGCTTAGAAAGGAAAAAGTGGGAAGAGTGGAATTGTGACATCCCCCCCCAGCCCCTCCGTGCATCATCTCAGTTTAAATCACAATAAATACAACGACTCTTTTATCCTACAGGAAACCGTCACACTGAACCAACGTCGGCTTCTTGTCTGCAGCTCGAAACTCATTGGTTCCCTCTGCAAACACAAACACGTTTTGTGGGATTTTTTCCAATAAGCAGGATGG
Source organism: Perissodus microlepis (assembly GCF_051167445.1). NCBI lineage: Eukaryota > Metazoa > Chordata > Actinopteri > Cichliformes > Cichlidae > Perissodus > Perissodus microlepis. The sequence continues at coordinate 32,914,823 of NC_140482.1, read as the reverse complement.
AAATCTGGATTTTTGGGCCCTAGTTTCAGCGGGGGATTAATATGTTTGTAGGATCGGTGCACACTGGGTGCTCAACATTAACACTCAAACTGTTTGGTTTCTTAAAAGAAGAGTTGGGGTTGGGCTGCAGGTTCGGGGTTAAATGTATAGAAACCAAAGTTTTCCAGCTGGGAGTCAGAGCTGTGTTAAACCTGGAGCTCGGAGCGCTGCCTCCAAAGAGGAAACTGTATCTCCAGGCTGTGCATCAGAGCACCAGCTGCACGCCTTTTTTTCATACAACACTGCTCGCCCTCCCTTGTCAGAGGCTGTGAATACAGCACATTGTTTCTGGTTGGAGACGATCCAGGCGAGCGGCTTCGTCTCCAAAGCGCCTCCAGCAGCTCCGCGGCCGACCTGCAGCCGCTCTCCGAGCCCGGCTTTCACCGCAGGACGGCCTTTTGTCTGCGAGCGTCCTCAGGCGCTTATTAGGACGCAGAGCGGCTGCTGGACGGGCGATGTGCTCGCTCTCTCTCTCTCTCTCTCACACACACACACACACACACACACACACACATTCCACAGTGGATCTGCAGCTCGCTGGCTCTGGATGTTCGCCGGAGCCACATACCAACATTCCTCACAGCCCAGTGCAACGTTTCAGCTTCCTGAGCCGCTCACACCGGCTCCACCGCCGCTTCCTCCACTGCCTCTTCACACTCCGCCCGCTGCAAACAAAATCCCACTTAACAAGTCACTCACTCTCAGATTGAGCCTGAAAACAGGCCGGCATAATCCCTCCTGTTCTCAGGAATGTTTTGCAGTCCTCAGACTGAATAATCCTGCGGCACTCCTCGCAGAACTCCTCCCGCTGTGTTTCTGGGGTTTTTAGAGGTTTACTTCAGTCTCTCTGCTGCAAATATTTTAAGCCACAAAACAAAGAAAATTCAGACGTTCAGCGTGTCGGGAAAATCACCGGCAGGCTGAAGCCAGGCATCGGCGCTCCCCACAGCCTCATGTCCATGTTTGGATGGATTTGAATAAGTGAAAATAGTGCTGAGAGTTAAATCTCTGCACTTTGTTAGTGAGCGTGTTATAAATCAGACTCATTAAAAATCAAACGACACGCTGATCGATTTGTTTGAGCTGCAGGGAATTTTTCAGCTTCCTTGAAACATGAAATTCCCGGGTTGGAGGTAATCTGGGTGCCGTTCCTGCCTCCTGAAGCTTTCTCCTTGTAATTTGACTTTTTTGGTTTGAGCTGATTTGTGCTGAAGCGGCCAGCCGCGCTGCAGCTCAGCGCTGAATGAAAGGCCGCCCAGCCGAAGTGGGCTTCTTTCTTCGTCTCTCTCTCGGCCTTTTTTCCCTGCACGGGGAGAGCAAGCACGGGCCGAGGCTCGCGTCCCCCCCTGCACCTCGGTGACAGATGTAATGGGCACCGAGTAACAACAACCCTCTGAATCATAGTCATTTAGAGGTGCAATAACCCTAATCCCCCCCACTGCCACACTGAGGGAATTATCGGCCTGTCGTCTGAGGCCCGGCGGAGCTGCCGACGCTCCGCTGCGAGCGCCCGGGGACCGACAGGAAGGTTCTCACCAATCAGAGGGTTCGATCCCCCTCATACCAACTCAAAGACAGCATGTTCCTATTAAACCAGCCACACACATACACTCATACACATACACATTCCTGCTTTATGTTTTGGGGATCTGAAGGTGTTGGATCCTCTTGACGCAGGTTTGGGAAAGTCCAGCTGATCGGACCCTTTAACTCTGACTTTACTGATAAACACACAAAAATATTTAGATTTTTATATTTTAAAAACGATCAAAAAAATCTGCTGCTTTTTTGTTTTTATTCTTTTTAAATAATCGACGTGGAACTACGCACAGATCTGAGCTGTTTTTCTTTAAAAGAAGTTTAAACGTTCGTCCGATCCACCGCGGGGAAATACACAAATTTAATCACACCGTAAATGACCAAAACATTTCGTGTGAAGCGCCCTCCCGTGGCCGGTGGGCAAAAACAAGCCATTTACATCACCTCCGAACAAATTTATCCCAAAGAATTATGAAATTTCAGATTCAAACTGAACACAGACAAAACTTTAATAATAATTAATTTTCACATTTAAATTTTGATTTCCCCCGTTTCTCTCTCTCTCCCTCTCACACACACAGACACACACAGTTGTCAGAATATTTTCCTGAAACAAAAATAAAAAGCTGAATACTGAGATGAATCACACACACGTTCACACTGAAACATTTTCCTCTGAGCAGGATTTGTAAAAACTGACAGTCTGCTGTTTATTGGTTTTACTGCCCTGTAATCAGATTACATGTAAAGCTGCTGCAGATTCACCCACAAATAAAACCAGAGTCCGAGAACGAAGGCGACAGGGCAAACACGAGCACGCCTCACGTTCATTCACAGCCACGATCAATAAATCCTCTGATGAAACTCATCATCTAGAACTAAACCTGCGTTTTCTCTGCGCCTCATACACCAGAGCTACTGTTTGGAGCCTGAAACACGTCCAGATAATTCTACTCTCACCTCTGACCCTGAACGCAACCCCGCAAGAGCGAGCGGCTGGCGGCATACAGCCCCGCAGAGCCCCGCACAGCCCCGCGCAGATCGGCGGCGGGACTCAGCGCGCTCAGCCCGGGCACGGAGCCGCGGGCAGAGCCGCCGGAGCTCCAAGCGGCGTGTGCCGTGCGCGCGGCTGTGCGCGCGGCCACGGACAAAGTGCGTGAAAAGTGCAGAAAGTGTGACTGACCTGCGTGAGGCACAGCGGAGAGTACATGTCCGTCCTCCGTCCGCCGCCCGCGAGCTGCGCTGCGTTTATGAGAGCGGCTGCGCGTGCGCGGGGCTCTTACTGGAACTCCGGCCCCGCGTGTGTGCGTGCGTGCGTGCGCGAGGAGCAGCCGCCGAACTTTGACCCCGCCGTCTCCGCTCCGCAGCCCGACACCATCCCCGGTAACGGCGCCGAGAGCGCGCTCACAGCTCCGCGCGGCCGCGGCGCGAGGCGGCCCCCGGCAGCATGTCCGTCCGCCCTGCGGTGCGCTGTGGCCGGCTTGCGGCGCTGAGGCTGCTCGGTGCGGCGGGCACGCGGAGAGAGCGCGCCCGCTCCGGCCTGAGCTCCGGGACCTCCGGACTGCGGCGTCCGCGCGCTCACACCCGCTCCTCGAGCCTCCGCTGCGTGCGTGCGTGCGCGCGCGGCTGAGCTGCTGGATGCTCCTCGCGTGAACCCGACCACGGACTCACTGATCGGTATCACCGGGACGGGCTGAAAACTTGGAGGCTCACGTGACCGGCGAAAACAGCGCGGGCGGAGGGGCGGGGGCAGTTTGGGTCGGAACTCCGAGCTGCAGCTGCGCAGTTCTGCTCCCTGATTCTGCCCCGGGGTCTGCCCGCACAGGGGGCAGGGGCACGGCACTCAGGGGCCCCGGGCAAAACACACACAACACACACGAATAATGAACACAAAGACACAAAAGTACACAGAAATACACACGAAGACACACAAAGAAATACACAGAAATAATAAAAATAAACACAAATAATACACAAACGCACAAATAAATACGAACACACACAAATAATAAACACAAAGACACAAGCACACAGAAATAATACAAATAAACACAAATGCACATAAATGAATACAAATACACACAACTAAATACAAATAATATGCAAACACACAAATAAATAGAAATGATACAAACACACAAATACACATAAACAGTACGCACAATTACACAGAAATAATACAAATAAACACAAATAAATACAAGTAAATGCAAATAGACACAAATAAATACAAATAAAAACAGTAAAAATAAAAACAAACCGCTGAAATTTTTTCTTCTCCTCCAGACAGCAGGAGCCTCCAAAGCCCTCCTCAAATTATTATTATTATTATTACTATTATTATGAGGAGAAATGAGCTCAGCTCTACTTTACATAACACACACACACGCACACACTTATATAATGTGTGTGTGATCAGATATGTTGCCAATCAGCTGTTCTTTATGTAAAGCTCTGTGACCTCCGACCTGTTTCCTGAGTTGAGTGTAAAACAGCTGTTGACCTTCATCTCTTTTTTTTTTATTCCGTGTTTGACTTGTTTTTAGATATTTTTGTGTTTTGCTCCCACAGATGTTCAGTTATTGTTTCCCGCAGTAGAAATGAGGAAAACAGACAAATGGACGAGTATGGACCCGCCCTCTTCACCACAGGTGTCTCATTGTTCACATGTGTGCATCTTCATTTTCAGCATCACGCTGCTCTGAGATCCATCACACACCCGGCACCACCACCACTTCCACCATCCTCTGCTTCACACTGACTCTGGATCAGCCGCCATCAGAAACAACTGATTCCTGAAAGCTCGTCCGTTTGCGGCTCCGTGCCTCTGTGCGCTGCAGGCTCTACCTGTTCCACCTGAACAGGAAGAAGGATGATGACACACAGCCTCACACCTGCAGGAAGTTCACGGGTCTGAAGGAAGGCGGCCGGAGTCACCCGAGGCACTCAGAGAGTCTGTAAACGGCTTTACGGGGATATTAGTCTGTGGAGATCCTGCAGGAGCATCTACAAGATTCAATAAAGCCTCCATAAAGCTGCAGGCGCTCCGACGGTCCCGACAATACCATCAAACCGACGCTGAATCACCACGGAGACGCACAGACCCACCATAAACCCATACAGCAGTCCAATCAGCACCAGCCTCCACCTGTCCCCACACAGCCCCTCAGGTGACCAACCTGCAGGAACATCAGTGGGTGGAGCCACAACAGGACCTTCTGTTTCACCAGAGTTAAACACAACAACACAAGAACGAACCAATCAGATCACACCTCATAATCATCGTCATCGCCATCAACATCATCAGCAGCAGAAATTCACTCAGGTTATCTTCTTTGAACTCAGACACACACGCACGGTTCTTTTATCATCCAATCAGAGGACGCTACGTCACGACAAGTCTGTCTCAGATGAAACACCACAGCTGTAATCAATCAATAATCAATCATTCTGATCTGATCGTCAGAGTCCACGAAGGATAAAAGCAGGTTTGGATTACTCAGATTACAGATTACACGCCGTACGCACCATTACAAAGTTGAGTCAGGTAAGACCACAAAAACTATTATAAATCAATAATTAGGACAGAAAGGGGTTGGTCTGGCTAACTGAGACACTTCAGCGGCTCCTTCGTCAGACTGTTTTTATTTGTTTGTTTGTTTGTTTGTTTGTTGTGAGGAACACTCGTGAAGTCAGGATCACTGTATATATGGAAGTGTTTTGTGATCCCAAGATGTTTCCAGCTCAGTGCTGGTGGCTGGTGAAGCAGGTGGGAGATGTGCTGACGTCACTTCCTTCTGCAGGCTCATGTAATCGATGGTCTCAGAGGATGTGGAGGAAGCCGTGACGTCTGCCTAGTGAAGCAGCTGCGTGCTCCCGCGGGCTGGACCCAAGCGGCGAGTCGTCCGAGGTTAATGAACAGAAGCTTTTATGTTAATAGAAGGAGCGGCGCCGTGATTTAACAAGACAATCTGCACATTTACTTTGGCTCAAACACGTCTGAGGCTGCTCGTTATCGGGCGGCCAAACAGTGGCTCTGAATGAAGGTCGGCACACAGAGACGGTAATTAGATTAGAGCAATTAAACCAGCTTTTTGATATGACCAATAATCTTAATGTGGAATTCACAGCAGGACATCCTGCTCCCGTTTCATCGTTTCCAGCAGATGTGCCATGATCTGAGCTCCAGCTTCAGGTTTAACAAGCGTTCACGTTCCCTCGCTCCGAGCCTCACCTTATGTCAAAAAGAACTCATCCGTCAGGCCTCACATCCTGAACTACAGGCAGATGATCAGATGGACCAATCACAGATGCTCAGAACTTTTATTTGTTCCTCAGGACATTATTCAAAGCCTGAGTTCGCCTCACGGTTCGTGCTCTCTCAGTCTGACTCATTAAGCATCCTGAGAAGCATCAGTCCTGTTCCACCAGCCAGCACCTCAGAGCCAAAGAATCACATGTAGAATCACTCCTGATAGCGACCACGAAGGCGACCACGAAGGCGACCGCAGCGAAAAGCAGAGAAAAGCATCACCATGAACCAATCAAAGACTCAAATGTTCCACTTTCTCAGTCCTTTCCTGCACAGAGCACTGATTCTGCAGCACAAAGCTGCCACCATGGAGCGCACACAGCATTCATAAAGAGCACGTCACTCACCTGAAAACACCTGGGCAAATCAGGTATGCCGTCACCTGAAGGGACAACAGGTGACTCAACTATGGGTGGAAGACGGTGCTTTCTGCCTGTCTAATTTTTCATAGCTTTTTAATTATTATTTAAAAGAGAGGACAAGTTTTTTTAAACCTTCCAAAGAGCAGCTCAGACAGCACAGGTGTAATCACCTGTCAGACAATCAGAAGCAGAAGAGGGCGGAGCTTTAAGTGACCACATGTGATGAAGTGATGATCGGGTGTTTAAGGTGCAAGTGAACGCCTGCTGAGTGTCACAGTGCTCATATTTCTCTGCCTCATCAGGCAGCAGAGGCAGAAAAGCAGCCTGAGGCGCCATCTAGAGGAGACTCACTGACACTACAGCAGCCTGTAGCCTGTGTGTGTCTCTGTGTGTTTGTTTGTGTGTGTATGAATTCTTACTATCTTGGTGGGGACCAAAATCTGAAATTTGCTATAACGGCCCTTGTGGAGACCAAAATCCAGGTCCCCACAGGGTTGAAGGCATTTTTCACACTCAAAATGTGGTTTTAGTGTCAGGGTTACAATTGGGTTATGGTTAGGTTTAGGGTAAGGGTTAGGGTTAGGCATTCATTTTTGATGGTTAGGGTAAGCGGCTAGGGAAAACATGTCAATGGGATCTCCCCACAAGGATAGCAAACCAGACATGTATGTGTGTGAGTGTGTGTGAGAGTGTGCGTATGTATGTGAATATCTGTGTGTGTGTGTTCATTTTACAGGATCTAAGGGAGAAACTTTGATAAATTCTCTGATTCAATTCAAAAGCTGAAAATCTGATTTTGATTCGTTCATTTTAGTAAATAAAAAGTAAAAACATTGGAGACAAAAACAAAAGAGTAAAACTTCAAGCCTGAAATAAATTTCCACAACACCAGTAGTAAAAATATTCATTTGAAGTCTTTTGGGAGGGTGCATGAAGCAGTCTGTGTTTGCAATCTGACCCCACCTGCTTCTGCCAATCAGTGGTGATTTCCTGCAGTGACATTTTTTTGGACGCCACCGAGCTGCCATTTCAGTAAAAAGTTGTGGAACTACTTCTGTCCTAACAGAACAACAGAAGGAACCGAGCTGGAACGTTCCACCAGCGCCTTCCACGATTTCGGACGGCATTTTCAAGAAAACGTTTGAAATGATAGAAATGTCCCTCAGGGAACGTTCCTGGAAGGTTAAAGGTCAAACGACCACAGAACGATAGGCCTGCAGCGCTCGGAGAATTTGATGTCACGGGGATGTTTGTGACGACAGGACGCTCCCCTGAACGTCAGCGCAGAGTTGTGAAGTGCTGGGTGGTTGTCGTGGTAACAGATTATAACCCGTATAACCAGGGCCGAGACTCCAATTACATTTCCACCCCTCAGAGAGCGGCCAATCAGCCGATCGGCTCCTTCATCTTTAACGGAGCGCTGTTTAAATAAAGATTCAGTTTTTTGTCTGTTTGTTTCTGCAGTGCAACGCAAGACTGGAACGGGTCAGAAGATGATGGGGGGACGCCACCAACCAGCCAATCAGACGTGAGCAGAAATCCAAAAACTCGACATGGACGTCACCATGGAGACGGGCTGATGTCGGCGGCAGTTTGGGCTAAAAAATACAAAGTGTGTGTTTCTCTGTGTGTGTGAGTGAGTGTTTGTGTGCATGTGTGTGTGTCTGTGAGTGAGTATGTGTGCATGTGTGTGCCTGTGTGTGTGATGGGGGGACGGGGGCTCCTCCACCTGCTCCCACTGAGCTGCTGCCAGGCTGGAGACCAGCCAACAGAACCAGGCCTGAAACCAAGCCGCAGCCAAGCTCGCACAACCAGAGAGAGAGGGAGGAAAACAAGGGAGGAGGGGGAGAAGGACAGAAGGGGAGAGGAAGCACGGAGCGATGGGGAGGAAGAATAAGGTCAGAAAAGCAAGAAGAGGAGGAGGAGGGATGCTTCTCATTTGTTTTCTTTGTGGATCTGAGACGTTGAAGCAGCTGATCATCGGCCATTATCTCTGCCGATCAGCTGATCAGTAATCAATTTTTACATCTCAAAACCCCAAAACGCCTGATTTTAGTCCCAAAACCTCAGAAATGAGTGATGATAAAAATATGAGAGCGGGGAGGCCACAGATGAGGAGGAGCGTTACAGTGAGGAGGTGTAGATCAAAGCTGGAGAACAGAAGAGGAGAGGTTAGATTGTTTAGGACAGGAAGAAGAGTGGAGGCCCTCTGAGAACATCTGCAGCAGCTGCTGAGCAGAGCTGCATCACAGCCTCGGTTCTCCCTTATTTCTTTGGATCCATGACACGAGTCAGGGAGAACCATCGTTCAGACGGTGAGCAGGAGCATCATCGCCGTCAACGACAGTCACATCAGCACACACATCTGGGCCTGATGTGGCATTTGCAGCAGAAGCTCTGTTGTTAGAGTTTAACAGCAGCAGCTGCTGAGGGTCCAATAGTAGGATAAACGAGGCGCTGACATTCTACATCTCTGCAGCCAGCTTTGATCTCCACCTTTAACTGCCACCCCATCCATGGAGCCCCGGAGGCTCAGGTAGACCTGGATTGATCCCCAGCTCCTCCTGGGAGAAGATAGCGGACCCTGAGCTGCCTCAACACACCTGAGCAAGTGTGAATGTCGGGCAGAGCTGCTCAGGTGTGGATAAAGCTCTGGGTGTGATTGGCTGAACGAGGGCTCAGGATTAAGCAGAAAGGCGTTTTTTATGTTCCGGTACATTTTCACACAGGACCCGTGTTGTTCACCTGTTGGGCCCCTGGCGGCCCGCACGGAGTTGGCAGGTACAGACGTAACACGGGGGTCCGTCAGCTGCATCACGCTGCTCTCTGACGACCTCAGTAATCGCAATCTGAGAGTTTAAATCACAAGGTCAGAAAAATCCAAACCCTCCTTCAGTCCTCTTGTACTTCTACCACAGGGAGGGCCTGACTGCAGATTCGTAGTTTCACGTCTGCAAGAGGCGCAAAAGGGGCATCTGAAACACGCATGGCTCAAATAACAGTGAACGTGAATGAGAGTGAGAGCGAGACCAAACCGCGAGATCGGACCGGGAGATTGGATCAGGATCAGGGGAGAGCAAGATCGGACCGGGATCAGCGGAGAGTGTTGCTGCAGCTGCTCTGTCTGCTCGCCGAAGGTGTTTATGGCTACTGGAAAATGAAGCGCCCATTTGACGCTGACCTTGGCGGTGTGGGTGGGGCTCTGTTTACAGTTTGAAAACAAACCAAAAAATAATTCCATGAACATCAGAATATCATCGCTATGATGACAACCTCACCTCACACACACTTAACTCCTTTTTCTACTGAATACTGTGTGTGTCTGTGCATGCGTGTGTGTGTGTGTGTGTGTGTGTGTGTGTGTGTGTGTGGAGGATGAAACAGGAAGGCAGTTGTGTGGTGAGAGGCAGGCAGGAGGAACAGATGGCCTGGCAGAGCATGGGGAGAGGCCGGAACCCCCCCACCCTCTGACCGACTTTCATTGATGAGCCCGTGTGTGTGTGTGCGTGTGTGTGTGTGTATGTAGCACGTGTTAGACACATATGCCATTGCGCAGTATTATTTAGAGCAGCACCACCCTGACTATTCTGAGTTTACTCACAGACACAAATGAAGCCGTTCGCCAGCATCCCCACACAAACAGTTTCTGCTGGTTTCAGCTTCAATCAGCTCACACACACACACACACACACACACACACACACACACACACACACACACACACACACACACACACACACACGGGCAGAAATGGAGGACTGATGGAGGAAAATGTGAAACAGTGAAACTTGATCACGAATGAACAAATACACACTTGACGACTTGAGAAACAAACGCAGCCACACAAACGCTCCCTGACACCAGAGCAGCGCCTGATCGCTGCTGCGGGCTTGATTACAGGTGTGCACATCTGGTTTTAACGCCAGCTTCTTCTCTACATGAAGGACAGCGAGGAGTCGGGTTAATCAGACTTGTAAGAATGTCAGAAACAGCAAACACGTCCATAGTACAGCAGTGCTGTCAAACAAGGCCCAGAGGCCAGAATCGGCCCGCTGGACAGCTTTGGAGAATGTGAAGGAGGATTTAAACTTTACCACCCATCTGTGGAACAGCATCTTTTATCAGAATCAGAATATTTTATTAATCCTGTGGTTACAGGACAACAAGAACAGTAACACACTGAACTACAAAGTTTGCAAAATATAAGAAACAGCACGTCTTCACCCATCTTTGTGTTTCCTCTGAGCCGATCTCAGAGTTGGGATTATTTAAACCCAGACTTGTTTGCGGTACTGAGCGTGCTTGATCATGCCCCGTCTCACCCGGTGTGGCAAACACGCAGCAGACTTCAGAGGATTTTGAGGTGACCCGTGCCTCCGTCCAGCCCGACGGGAGCGTTAACATAAACAAGATGAAGCGCTGCGAGGGCCGGAGGACGAGTCGAGTTAGCGGTTCGGTACGAACGAGAGAAAATCCTCCTAGACTCACCTCCGGCCTCCCTCAGAGAGAGAGAGTGTGTGTGTGTGTGTGTGTGTGTGTGTGTGTGTGTGTGTGTGTGTGTGGTTGGAAACCCTCGGCTCGGTTTATGGATCGAGTCGAGGAGAAAGTTTCACATTATACAAGCTAACGAAAATATCTGGTGAAGCGCTGAAGGGAAAGCAGCGAGGGGTCAGAGGTCAACCCCGACAAGAGACAAGCTCCTCAGATTCTTCTTTGTCTCTTCTTCTTTCTGTCTTACAAACCTAAACCACACACACACACACACACACACACACACACACACACACACACACACACACACACACGTTAATGCCTCGCTCTTCCCTCAGCAGCAGATTGCCCACGCACTCCAGGTTTCAGCAGGACCCAAACCTGACGGGGCGCCCAAAAAATCTTCTGCCTGCTTTGAGAGGAAGAAGGAAGCCTGCAGGCGAGATGATGGGGAGCGCAGGCAGGCTGGCAGCAGGGCCGGGCATATGCTGCCCCCCCACCCGAAAAAAATAAAAACACAACAACAACCCCCCCGCGCCTCCTTCTGTCTCCTCTCTGCCAGGAAACCAGTCTGCAAACCAGCACAGCCAGTGAAACCAGTCAGAAAATCAGGCCTCCCGCTGGGGTCACCTTGACAGACAGACGCACAGCAGTTTCGAGGTTCCCCGTGAAGAGAAGTGGGGTCAATGAGAGAGGGCCCAAGCTCCTGCAGACACGAACACCGTGCGATGTGATCGCACTCATCACACATTACGGTGTTTCATCAGCTTTGAGCGCGTCCGAGTATCTGTGTCCTGATCTTTACATTTGAGAAGTGAAGTTTTCTCTGTGTGAAGATGAAGATTTTTCTCCTGTTTCTGTTTCAATTATATTTGATTTCTCTTTCACGTTCACATTGATTTATATTTCCTTTTTATTTTTACCTTTTGATGCGTATATCTTTTTCTTCTTATGTTGGTCAATACCAGGCTCACAACAGAAATACAGATTTGTAAATAATAATAATCAAAATAAAGAAAACAAATTTTAGGAGCAAATTCAAGCCCAAACATCAGTTTTATAAATTACATTTGATTTTTTAGTTTATTGGGATTTCTTGTTATTGCACGTGAAGTTTTACTGATCCGTTCAGTCACATGTTTGATTTTGGCAGATTTGCTCCTCCGTACGTGCGCGAGTTTAAACCCAGACCAGGCACATAAATATTACATAAATATTACAGATTACTGCATTAGATTTAGATTACTAGTCTAAAATATGATGATGTGAAAGTGAACTTTAAACATGTGAAATTGTGTTTTTATTTGAAAATGTTTTCAAATGTTTAAAGAGAGAATTTCAGCCATAAATGAATCTTATTGAGAAGTCGTTCATTTTTCACTGCTTCATTTGGAAAAGATCAAAAGGATTCAGATTACAGATTTTAATAATCCAGTGGATTACTGCATCAGTTCACACCATTTGTATTCATGTGACAGTCGCCTGTCTCATGTATGCAGCCCTCGCTGTGCTGACGTTTATCTCATCCTCTGATGAAGGTTTTTTTTCTTGTAGCTTGAATTACAAAACATGTTTTAAATAAAGTTTTAATTTAAATCATCTGTTTATGTTCAAGAATGAAATTACAAAATGTTGATTTCCATTTTTAAAAATGCACAAAAACTGATCAGTAATCATATTGATCAGCGTTCAGCAGACGTGCCCCTGATCAGCTTGTTGTGTTTCTAATGGAGGGAACTCACCTGAACACACACACACACACGCCCCCTCCCACGCCCCAAAACACAATGTGAGAACAACAGAGACCTGCCAGCTGTTCACATAAACACGGGAGACACAGCTGGAAAGACACAAACACACCGGTGCTGGGGGAGCCAATGCACACGCTGTTTTAATTAAAATAAAGAGATTATAAAGCAGAAGCTGGTTAGATGTGGTGTGTTCTTTGATTTTTTTAAACCTGCTTTTGTGCGATGAGAGAAAACAGAGTCTGTTTGTGACTTAAACTGTGGTTCAGGGCCCCATCAGGGGCGCTCAGGAAGATCACAGGGGTCCAACAGCCAAACGGGAACAAGTTAAAGGTAAGATATGAGAGTCTGAAGGACTCTGATGTGATTTTATTTAAACTTTAAAACTGAACTTTTTTTCTCTTCAATTAATGTTGATTTTTGAATAGATTTTTCTTTTTGCACTTTTTTTGTGTTGATGTTTTTTTCCAGCTTTGTCTTGACTCGCGCCCATTTCACGTCTCAGTGGCTGGTTTAGGCCACTGGTTCCCACTCTAATACATTTTTAATTGAACGCCGCGGCCGTTCTCTCACCCTGTCTCACTCTTTCTCCTGACAGGGACGGGGGCGTGCAGACAGGAGTGGCGCTCAGCCTTTTGTGGCCCTCGGCGGTGGTCGGGAGGCCAGGCCCCCGTCTCCTGCGGTGTGACTAACGTGGAGCGACAGCGCCAAGGTGGCAGAGAGCTGCGGCCGTTCTGCTCGGCTCGATGCCGGCTTTGTGCGCCGTCACCGCCGGTTATCTTCCCACAACACGTGCTGCTGTCAGTGGCCGAAGCTCCCCCAAAATCCTCCTGAGGCCCCCGCACCTTTAATGTCTTAATTTAGCACAAACGTGAGTGTGTCTGTGTGCCTGTGTGTGTTGGGTTTCATACGAGCAATGTGTTCAAACTTCTCCACAGGCTTGGCGAGAAACTCATGAAGCTGCTGACTGCACATACTTACAGGAAAAACCGCAGAAGAAGAAAAACAGAGTTTTGTATTCCAAAAAATGAGAAAGACCAAAAACATCACAGCTGGAAGTGCAACAGTGCAACAGCGCCCTCTGCTGGCTGCTCAGGAGCACTACAACAGTAAGATCTGAACACAGCGGAGAAGAGGTCAGAGGATGAAGGATCAAACTGCACTTCTGGCGCTTTCACACACGCCTCAGCTTTAAATGTGGTGCAGCTGAAGCACATTTAAATCTCATTTCCAAACACAGAAGACGAGCTCAGGTTAAAGATGCTCCGTCATTTCTGTCTCTGAACACGAAGCGTCTGATGTAACTCCTGCCCACCTCGCCTCCTTCCAACAATACACCATGACCGTGACCACCTCCTCGCACCACGCTGCCTCCTCAATCACGTGTAAATCCAGCAAGAAGCACGTGAAGCTGCAGGTTAGCAGAGTGTGACGTAACTCGATCACATGTTTGATCTGCTCAAAGTTCTGCAGCAGAAACTCACATGTGACCTGACAGGAAGTTCGCTCCTACTTCCTGTTCCTCGAGTCTACTATCAGCCTTTTCTTATGCCACTGTGTTTCTTTCACGTCCTGAGCATTTTTAACTGCCCTTCTCTTTTATGTTTTTAACTTGGTGTTTTTATTTTTTATTTCATATTTCTGTCATTTTAATTGCATGAAGCAATCATTTACAGGAATCTAAGAGCAGCACCTGGCTTTTGTGTGTTTTCTTTAATGCCGGGAGAGCAGCAGTGAGTGATGAGGAGGTCAAACCAAGACTGAAACTCTACCACGTCTGTAAAACAGGACTGTGGGCTCTCGGGGCCAGTACTGAAAGCACTGACAGCAAAGGCCTTACAGGGTAACGGAGACGCATCACGACATCACGACCATACGAGCCTTCAGCTCATTGGGTCTCTGCACATCCTCAGACTTTCTCTTTTTACCACAAACTCAAACAGTCAAATCAGTTTTTATCTAAATTTACTGAGAGACTTCCTTTCATGACCAGTGTGTGTGTGTGTGTGTGTGTGTGTGAATCTGTGTGAGTGTGAGTGGGTTCAGAGGTGTGTGACCTCAGCGTGGAGGAGAGTGATGACCACCGTGGGGGGCAACAGCAGGGAGGGAGGATGATGAAGGACGCTGTGGGAGGAAGTGGGACGCAGGGACGCCATCACTCACTGGCCCCTCCCACCTCCACCCCTCCTCCCATATGTGTAGCATAGGGAGATGATGTAGGTTTGTGGATGATGCATGCACCTGAGCTCACACCTGGGCGCCCGGCCAAGCGTGTTTGTCACGTTCGATCTTCAGCTCGTTAACAATGCAGAGTTGGAAACTTTAACCCGACCAGTCTGTACCACGCTAGCCCGTCCGCTATACCTGTGCAGGGGTGATCTAGACCGCCTTCAACACAGTGACATCACAGACCACCGGGAGGTAATCTTCTAATCTCAGAAATCCAAACACGAAGTAGATGCTTCCTTAAGTCCTGCCGACAACGTTAATCCTAATAAAAATGCTGCTGAACACAAAACCTTTAGTCTCACATCACCGTAACTACCTCCCACAGATTTCAGACCACCTTAAACACATCTCAGTGCCACTTTTAACTCAGTAATTGTCTCCTCATCACGCCTCACCTCCTCACCTCTCCTCTCTCTGACCTCTTGCATCTCCCCTCTATGCCCCCCTCAGAGCGAGCAGGTCAGAACTTATTTCCGCAGCGCTTAATAAGAAGCACATGGCTGCTTTCTCTCTTCAGCCAGCGCCTCCTCTTTCTCCTCCTACTCCTCTGCTTCCTCCAGGCCACCTCTCTGGGTTGACTGGGGCCAGAGGGGGAGACAAAAATCCGTGAGAGGGAGAGGGAGGAGAGAGGAGGCGAGGGGGATTTCCACTATTAGAAATTGGAGATCCACAAATTTCCTCATACCACCTTAACTCTTCTCTCCACCTTAAAGTGCCTCGCAGCATCCGCCGCCTGTTCAACTGTTACAGGATGAAGAACGAAGATGTGACATCAGATGCGCTTCCTGCCCGTTCACAACTCCGATGATGACACCTGCACTCGAAGTGAGACAGGAAGTCACAGGAAACGCAGCGAGGAGCGAACGAGGAACGGATCAAACTTTCATGGATACAGCTTTTAACACTCAAATGTGTTCTTCCCAGCATGCATTTCACACCGCAGCCATCACAGCAGAGAGCATCATCTGCAAATTTATTCCACAGTTTTCATTGGCTGTGACCGATCCCACACACGCTGCCAGCTGACGCCCTCGCCTGTTGCCTCCCACCGTTATTCGTGACAGAAGGAGACACAGGCGTCGCATCGTAGCGCTTCATCAATATGTCACCCCGGCCTCAGCATCATTGCATTGGTGCTTTGACACGATGAATGAGGCGACACTGACTGGCTGCTTGCAGTTTGGGCTAAAGGTGCAGTCAGTCATTTTAAGAGGTTATTTAATAAATAAAAAGGATTGTGTACTCATAAATATGCAGAGATTAATGTGTTCAACAAACTGACGCATTCTCACAAATGTCTAATTATTGTATTAAAAATACATAGGACATACATCCTCCCCCACCATGTTTTAATACACAGGTCATGAAGGACATTTGCCTTCTGCCGATGGCGGAAGACCACAGAGTACCGAGCCAAAGGTGGAGGAAAAGAGAAGTTATAGGTGTTCGCCTGCCGTGGAGGAACATTTAAATTCATGTCTACATCTTCAGACTCAGGATGCGAAACATCATACCTGTCTTACAATCAGAGACAGGGTCCTCTTCACAAAAGAAACTAAACCACAATCAAACAATAAAACCTCGTCCTCTTCGACCACACCTCAAGCGTCATGTCCTGAAGTCAGGCCTCTAACACTGGAAAACGTGCACAAGTTCATTTATTCCCAATACTGTCACACTCACTTATTGTCAGCTGATGACACATGTGACCCTCCCATCTCCAGACAGCTGACAAGAGCCGGTTAAACAACAACAACAACAGGTTACAAGCTAACCTTAAAGCAGCTAATGTCAGGCTCAAGTGTCCAAAAAGATCACACTTCCCCTCTGATACAGTTTGATACATTGTCACACCGTATGAGAGTTTAATCACTAAGTGTCCAATAATGTTAGATACACTTCGAAGATAGGCTCCCTAACACCCACTAACAGTAGCTAACAGCAGCAAACAGTAGTTGACAGTTGCTAACACAATATAACAGGAGCTAACAGCTGCTAAGAGTAGCTAAGAAAAAAGGCTGCAGTTATATACAGACAGTTCTGTATATAATCAACAGCTCACCTCAGTGTTGCTGTAATCACACAGAAGAGAGCTTCTCTGGCTCTCTGACTCCTTTTTTTACAGACTCCTCCAGAGTAAATAAAGGTGGATGCTTTACGCCCACCATTGACAGCTGAGGCAAAAAGTGGACTGACAGCCTTCCACTGACAGTGAAAAAATACAAAGAGTAGTAGAAACATGCTGGCTGGTCATGGCCGTTATGGTGTACAGTTCCAATTGAATGTGTTTGATCTATCTATAGGTTTGTCCTATAGCAGCCACATTAGCTAAGATAATGCCTATAAATTAGTGGTTAAAAGAAACAACTCAGTTGACTGTAATCTACTGACTAGTGATGAAAAATATTACACACTGTAATTTTAATATTTATCACTTCACACCAACACAGTGAAAAACGATGAGGTGGCCGCTGAAGGAAACTTGTGTGCATAACTGAGATAAAAAGCAGAAGTGCTGACAAATGTCTGCAGAGACCTCTCGTGGCTGAGTGAAGAAGTGCATGCAAACCCTACAGTGGTTAATGTCGCATTTTCTTAAATTTAAACATGGAGACTGGGGAACTAAACCAAACCAGTGACTGAAACCAATTCAAATCATAAACCTGAAAGCTCAATTTATCAGCTTTTCTATCTCCAACAGCACAGGAGAATGTGTACAACAACAAATGGAAATAGCACCATGTTAACATGATGATGGTGCAGTGTGGGTTGAAGGGTTATCTTGACTAATCAAAGAGTAGAGCACCAGCCTGTGTGTAGCCTGGCAGACAAACCCAGGAAAAAACCCCACAAAATTCAAATTCTTCAGGTAACAGAAAACTGACCCGAGTAAAACATTAATGTGTGGATTTCAACAGGTTGATGTGACGCCCTGACGAGCACGCTCAGACTGAAGTAATGGAGCTTTAAAGGTAAACTCAAAGTACGAACGAGATGGTCTGAGGAGGCTCAGGTGAGCTCTTATAACCATTGTTACCATCATTCAGAGTGTGTGTGTGTCTGTGTATGTGCGTGTGTCCAGCTGCAGGTTGCTGGGAATAGGTGTATCATGAATATTCATGATGGAGCCTCTGGTCGAAACAGCTGCCTGAGAGACGCGCCCCCCCCCACACACACACACTCTCATGGCTACAGCAGCTGGACGGGAATCTGTCTGTTTGTCTGCTTCAGGCTGAGACACACAACAACAACGCCGCTTTGTCGCTAACATGTGCTGAGGTCAGCAGGCTGCCATCGCACACTTACGGGAACAATGACAAACACACGACATGCTCCGTTTGGACAAACAGGAAGCAGAGCACCGAGTGCAGTACCTGTGACGTCCACCGGACAGCGCTGTGGGGAACAGTTTCATACTACCACGCCGTCTTTAGCAAACGTTTCCTGTAGATCGGCTCCTTGGTCTGGCCTATACAGCAGGTGTGTTGTGCTGTGTAAAAGGTGGCTCGTGTTCTGTTGGTTAAACGAAACTTGCATTAAATTAAACAGATGTTTAAACTGAGTTACGGTCGCATGCATGACAGAAACACCCCAACATCTGGCCCGGCCTATGGAAGACAACTTTAAATAAACACACAGTGATCAAAACATCCAGAGGACACTCATCACTTTTCAGATAAAACTCAGTCTGCAGGGTTACGTGAAAAATTGCTCACATGTTCAAACGTCTGGGATCAAAAACTCCCCAAATGTTGTTGGAACATCAGAAACATCTTTCCAACCAATCGTATTTGGCAGACAGGCTCGTCTGCATCACAGCGAGTCATACTCACACTCGAGCTAACACCTCTGGTCTCTGCGCACAGCTGGCATGGACTCAGCCGTCAAACATCATAAGGTTCGTTAGCTTCTCATTTTTAGTTTATTAGTTTGGATTTTAGAGGATTATTCTGGTCATGTCCACCTCTGTGCTTTTATTCTTGGACTCCACCACACTCAGCTCGTCAGCTCACTGACGGTTTGTCATGTGACTCATCAGCATTCAAACGTCAGGTTTTTGAAGGTGGCAGACCGAGAACCACAGCGTGACGTTTTACCACAGCTCCAATCACCATCCGGTCAGTGAGAGCGGACTCTGCACTCCTCAGTGCACTCCTCAGTGCGCTCCTCAGTGCACTGGGTCATTGCCGGTGTGTTACACTTGGAGCAGATGAGATATTTTCCCAGGCTGATCCCAGCTCCTCTCTCATCTCTTAGAACTTTAGGGCCAATCAGATGTCATTTCCTGTTTGATCTGAGCTCTTCCTGATGGGGGAATATTCCCCTCCAGCCCTGAAGCCACTTTCCAAACTCCCTTCTTCAGGGTTAAATCAAGTTCCCTCCAAACTTTTCCCCAAATATTACAATTATGCCGCCAGCTCGTCCGTCGCCGAGAGGCGAGCGAGACACATTCTCGGTCGGCCGTCCAGATGTTCCAGCAACGAGCAACAACTGTCTGGTATCCTCTGGAGGGCCGGCCCTCACGTGTCACTCAGCTGTTTCTGAGGCGCGCACCAACAACAGCTGTGCCGTCTCAGCACAGCGTCTCTGATCTGATCTGCTAATCACGCCGTCCGCCTCAAACTGTCGTTCGTTTTCCTCTTTTTCATCATTGTTTTTCTTCTTTCAGGTTTCAGGTTTCTGCTGTGGAGACTCGTCCATTTCTCACAGGAGAGTTAACAGTAATAACACTGAAATTAACGCATTCATTCAGGATTCAGGGATTAAAGCTGGTGTGAAATGCTCAGAGGAGGGAGGACTCCTCTCTGACTGACCTCACCCCCTTCAGAGGATGTAAACCAACATAAAAGGTCAAGAAAGCTCCAGCATCGCCCCCCCCATCACCGTTTCTACATCCCAGTCTGATGGACTTTATATCAACCGTGGACCAGGCTACAGCAGCATCCTCTTACTAAGGAGACCTGACCTGATTTAAGATGGAGCATCCTCATACAGCTAGTCCTTGCTGGGTTAGATTCAGGCCTTGCGGTTTCTGGCACAAAACCCCAAAAATACATCCTGATGAAAAAATTTGACATAAAGTATGAATCACAAAGAAGCCCTCACAGATCCAGAACCGTCACTAAAAACGTCATGGTGATCAACAGTGAACTGCAGTCACGTTCAGTAACTGTTAGACGCTCCCCTCTCCCACTCGGCAGCCATCCTGATACGTTACCTGAAGCATTATCTAAACTAACGATCATTCCTGTGGACGCGTAAACTTCCGACACGCTGTGGCTAATCCACGACGGAAAAACACTTCTGATCAGGATCAGAAATCATTTCTGTTGTTTTGCACACGTGATTGCGAATCATCCCATTTTTTTCTGCTCGACTTCTCTGAGGGACCAAGAAATCTGAGCTTTTTTAAACCGTTTCACTTTGACCCAAACTCTGTTTTCTATACCTGAGTGTTTCTGGAGCCTGATGCTGTGGTTATGGCTGACGTCACATCATACACTACAACTGTAACATCAGCAGAGTCCAGTAACTGTTTAACTGGCGGTGGTCAAATTCATGTCCAGCTCTCAGTCTGTCACCTTTCCTGATGCGATGACTGTTCAAGTTGATGTCCTGAGAGCAGCTCGAGAAAGCCACTGAAATCACTTCCTGTGAGTACATCACAGCTGATGTTATCCTTCGCTCTGCACGCAACCGTGTTTTCTGACCGTTTGACTCTGAGGTGAAGTTAAATGAGGCTCGACCTCTGACCTCCCGTTTCCAGGAGTAACCTGCTCGTCGGTGCGTGTGCTCCCTCCAGAGCGCCTCCTCCGTCTGCCGCTCAGAGCGTGAAAAAGATTCAAACCGTCAGATCTGTTTGTTTCATCGTGTTCCTCACGGCGTCCCACTTATCAATGCAACATGAGTCAAATGTGTTTGTGCTGCAGAGCGGGGAACAGATGGGCCAAATTAATGATCCCGTGTATGTTTAAAGTAGAAAGGTATTTATTTGCGTGCGTGGCCGAGGGCTGGAATTAAACGGTGTAGGGAAGGAGAACTTCCTTTTTAGCAAATCTCGAGGAAAAGCGACGTTTTCACAAGCTCGCAGCGATCGGGTTGCAGCGCAGAGTGGTTTCAGGGAATTATAAATAAATCAGAGTCGAGCAGGCGATCCCGAACGAGGAGGAGGAGGAGAAGGACGAGAGTTTTCTTTGTTTACGGCTGACTCTGGAGACCTGAAACGGACCCTCCGAATAAATAAATACCACCGCTACAGGAAGTTCAGCCACTTCCCCTCAGGCCCAGTTTAGTTTTATTAGCTACAGTCCTGCACAGATAGCAAACCATGAGACCTCTTCCCCTCCTCCTCCTCTTCCTCCACTGTGAGCATGTGTGCCGCTCTCTGGCTTCAGCTGCTTTCTTAAACACATGAATTGAAGTGCAGGTTGACCTCAGTAAGAACTCATCTCAGAACCTCTCACTGTAACTCCGGCTGAACTCATAGTCGTAGTTTTTACTGCAAAAAGAGAAATGTACTCTTTACTCCAAAGTACTTGTGATATATCAGCTGCACATTACTTTTCAGATTTCAACAGTTCATAAAACAGAGTCAAATGCTTTTTTTAAAAAAAAAAAATTTTGTAATTTAAAATAATTACCTATAAAAAACGGTGCTTTGTTGATAAATGCATCAATTAGAATCACTGATATCTGCTCTGTCAGACAGGATTCTTTATCTAATCATCTCTGGTTTTAGCGAATGGAGACGTTCTGTTTTTCCCTGGATGTTGAGGTTGTTTCATCCAGTTCTTCTGTATCAATAAATGTAAACTGAAATATAATTAACAACCTGTACAATCACAGTGATCTCTGAATTTAAAGCAGACCCAAAGTGACTTAATCACCTGACGAGTCAGGAAGATCCTACATTGTAGAGGAAACAGAACGACTGAACAGGCTTGTTATTATTCGCTGCAGTGTAAATACGTCTGACATGTGATGCTGTATGCAGACGATGCAGTTCTTTACACTTAAGCCAAATAGAAAAAAGTTGGCAAAGTCAGAACAAATAAACTTAAAAAAATGAAATTATTTAATCAGTTCCTCCTGATTCATTAAATATATCCTAAAGAAACCAGAAGCCTTGTTGAGTAAAATGATTAAAAAATGTTTGATGGTTTCTATTTTTCTCAGCTCATAAGAGGCAAAAAATCCTCACATAGTTTCTGAGGAGGTTTGATGTCCTTAAATAAAATAATGAAAAGGTTTCTGTGACAAAAGTCTAAAAAAAAATGTATTCAGCAGATCAAAGAGAATAGTTTGAAAAGTCCTGTCACAGAAAGCCGAGCTTGAACTCTTCTTTAGGCCTCATCAATAATTGAAGCGCCAGGCCAGAGGCGGGTTTGCAGAGTGGAGGTGGGAGGTGGACAGGTGTGTTTAGGGTGAGGAGGGGGGAGGAGCTGCAGAACAACAGCTTGCTCTCAGCAGGGGTCCCGGGGAAGGAGCAGGTGAGGAGGTATCCATTGCACTGCTTTTACAGCGTCTACCTGACACCACTTCAGAGAGGGGAGGTGAAGAGGAGGAGGAGGAGGGATGGCAGGCCGGAGGCGCTTACGGTCCAGGAAAACAGAAAAGTCTCAAGGTCTGAAGGCAGAGAAAGAGAGATGCTCTCCTGGTAAAAATCACACGTGAACATGTTTTTAACACGTGTGACAGGAAACAGTCGCCAACCAGCTCAAACGCTCCCACCCAGCGGTTTTCCAGGAATGAAGAGCTGGAAATGAATTTTATCAGGAAAGTGAAACAGGAAGCTGAATTCAAGCATGATAACTCATGAGAAAAATAATCTGAAGGAAGGAGAAAAAGGAGGGTTTTTTTAAAATAGGGCTTATTGGTGTGTACAGGAAACACAGATGCCCACCCACAAAACTGAAAACAAACGGAACACTTTATATCCAAAGTTTAAACTATACAGAGCTGTCAATCAAACACC
The DNA here is from genome assembly GCF_051167445.1 of Perissodus microlepis. Taxonomy (NCBI): domain Eukaryota; kingdom Metazoa; phylum Chordata; class Actinopteri; order Cichliformes; family Cichlidae; genus Perissodus; species Perissodus microlepis. The sequence goes on along the minus strand of NC_140482.1, from coordinate 32,892,128 downwards.
GGGCTGAAGAGAAACCAACAGAGCTAACAATGAATCAGGGACAGGAATCACCCCTGTAAATTAGTAAGATAATAATAAAAGGTTGTCATATGTTGCTGTGTGCGGAAGGCTGGACTTAAGTAAAAAAAAAAAAAACAGCTTTATTGCTGGATGGAAAATAATACAAAACTAAACCAGGAGAAACGCACGGCCATGAGGGAGATCGCGACGCAGGACAGAGGGAGACACTGACATAAATACACATAAGAGCAAATAAGGTGAACGTGATCTAGCTAACGAGACGGGGGGAAACAGAACTGAACATGAGACTATCAAAGTAAAACAAGAAGCACTAAGATGCAGACTAATTCATAGAGCATGACATGGGAGCTGGGAGGAGAGAACACTGAGGGAAACGAGATGGGGACAACGGGAAGAGACAACGAGGGGAACGCCGAAGGAAGGAGAAAGACATGAGAGAGGGCGCGAGAGAGAGAGACATGACAGGGCTGGGGAAACATACATGGATACACACGACAGACATGGGAGACAAGGTATGAACACGAGGAGGGGAACATGGGAACAGGAAACAGGATACAAACCCACAGAGAGGGACAGAGAGAACAAAGACAAGAACTAAACAGGGAAACCTAGATAATTCAAGATATAGGATAAACTCTAGACTAACTAATGAACATTAAATAATAATACATAATAATACATGCCAACACTGGGTCAGACAACCCAGAACCATGACAAAGGTGAATCCCCATCATCTAATAAAGTATGTGAACTTGTCACACTGATGTGCACCACCTCAGGTAACAATGATATTTTGTAAACACATTTTATGACCTTAAATATTCCTGATCAGTTTTAATGACTCCAGAATGAACTCCGTTGTGTTTCTGGGTGCAGTGAATCCAGCAGCACCTCCACTGCGGGCTCATTAAAGCTTACATGTTGGATCCTTTATGAATTCCAGGAATAATTATGTGTTTAACCAAAAGACAGAAGAAATAATTAAGTTTAAGTAATAATTAAAGGGAGGAATAAATGGAGGCTGTGGTCAAACACTTGCAGGCGACGGAGCTCAGCTCAGAGACAGACGCTCAAAACTTTCTAACATCATCGTCCGAGTTTCCTGAAGAGCAGCACGCCTAGGGTTAACCCTGCTGCCGATGAGGTAACGCTCTCTGGCTCTCTGTCAGTCTGACACCGAGCCAGAGGTCAAAGGTCAGAGAGTGTGTTTGGAGAGAGTCCCTGAGCGGCCGTCGTCACCTGTCAGTCACCTGACAGGACGCACTGAGGGCACGACTCTCCGGAGGAGGAGGAGTGTTTTTCCAGATGAGATAATAATCATCCAGCACGGCTCCGATCGCTACGGCGATGGACTGATAATCAATATATCTGTCAATCACACAGCTCGGCTAACGTGAAGTCTCTGCCAAACGTTCCCGATGACAGAGAGCACCCCCACCCGCTCCAGGGACTGTTTGCGATTCCCTTTCCTTACTGCTGAGTTTGATTAAAGGGGAAACAGAAGCCTGGATGCTCACTGTCATGTCTGAATGAGTGGATGAGTAGAATTTTGTCTTTCTACAAGCTCCAGGTCAGATGTACTGTAGCGTGATGTCATGATTTCACCTGCACTGACACACTGATCCCGGAGGTTAACTGAGGGGGTTCAAGAGTTATCAGAATGGTTGGAGTTGGGAATCGGGAGGTGGAGAGTTTGGGACAATCGACTTCAGGGTCAGCTTGCGAACATCACGACTTTCAAATATCCAAATGAGACAGTCAACTCTGTCACAAAGCGCCCACTTCGTGTGTGAGAGCATGTCGGTACTTCTGTGTGACTCGCAGCCTTACGCTGGCCCCGCCCTTCATCACACAACAAGCAGCTTTCACTGGATGCAGCAGTAACACGTGAACGGACACTTTGTCTGCTGGTCTGTGCACAGCTAATATAAATCATAATTTTTGACTAGGATCAGAAAATTTGGAGTTTTGAAATGATTCAAATAGACTTTTTAATTTTTTACAGCTGGTTTTAGCAAAGAAAAAAAACCCATCAGAGTCAGGGAAATTATTTCAAGTATTATTAATACTTCGGTATATTTAAGACATCTGTAAGCTCATCCTGCAAAGAGGTCAAAGGTCAGAGCGGTGAGCAGTCTTCCTGTGGCAGTATTTTGATCTGGGCCTGCAGAGCTGGTTTGTGATCTCCAGCTGGGTCTCTCCTGTTCTCTCCTCGTTCCCCGGATTAATTAAATCCGCTGCTCACTGATCCCATTTCATTGTCCTCCGGCCCCTCGAACAGACCTCTCCATTCACCCCGAAATGGCTCTTTTATGGGACGGGCTTCGAGTCCTAAACAAACTGCAGGGCTCAGAGTGTGTGGGAGCTGAAATGAGTCCGGCATGCAGGAGCAGCAGGAGGCGGAGGATGAGGAGGGAGAACGCTGTGGAGGATCTTAACTCCTGAATCTGCTGAAATCAGCCACACATAACGAGTGGTTTTAATCCGTGCATGGAAAAAGGCTGACTTCCTTTTACTGTTTGTGAGACATGTTTTCACATTTCCAACTATATTCTCCTCAATTCCTGCCGTGTGACTGCTGTTTGAGAGCTGCGTGTTCATATTAAACATGATCAGACTTTCTAATGATGAGCTATCATTATCACAGACTCTCGGATCTGGATGACGTCATGAAAAACGGAATGGAAGCTCCACCCACCTCACAAGGTGGATGTGAGGTATTCTTGTGCTCAGAAGAATGGCTGCTTAAACGAGGGGGGAGGAGCTAAAACAGCTTGTTTCAGCATAAGGTTGAACTGAGGGGCTGCACTGAGGTCCAGTATCAGACAAAGAGGAATTATTTTGAACTGTGAATCATGCAAAGCTAATATGAGCAGACAGAAGGGGTCAGGAAAGGGAATCTGAATAATATTAATATGGGCCAACAGCAGGTCACTGCACTCGTGCCAGACTCGTGTGATCTGCTTACTAACGATCGATGATTCAGCGACTAATCCCAGCGCAATGCCAGCCCTGAGAACAACTCTGCCTTCAGGACCACAACAGAACCAACAAAACCCACCTCAGAGCTCCATCTGTGGTTTGTTTCACTACTTTACTCGAACCCTCTGCTGACGTCTCTGCTCACCTCACCTCAGTCGCACAAACTCAGGTGTTTTTGGACATTCCTCAAACCACTGATAAACTCCTCCTAACAGCCAATCAGAGGACTACAGCTGGAATTAAGTTAAAGTCACTTATTTTCAGAGCGAGAGGATGTCATAGGGTTTCTCCACCTCTATCAGCTGGAAGTCTTTCTGCGACAAAGAGTTAGAATATTTTCAGCTCAAAAATGCATAATCACCCACGTTCGAGAGGAAGGCGTCTGATTAAAATCGTGATCAGCGGTACAGCAGCTGCCTCTGATTAATCAGTAGTTAGTATCAATAGTTAGTAATTAGTTAAGGTTTGTAGTTACAGCTTTGAGGCTGTTTGAGGGGCTCGTTGGTGAAGCATTACAGCTGCACGGGTATCACAAAGCAGTCAGAAATAAATGTGTTGATGGAATTTTGCTCTAAACACTGTTTCATCTCCCAACAGCAGCCATGTCTATGACTCTGAGTCCATCAGTGTGGAGGCGGGGTTTGAGGACCCTTGGGTCTGTGCTGGTGTGGTGGACGGCGAGCTGGGTTGTTGCTGTTCAGTGTGTGGACAGCGTGGCAGCCTGCCTGGCCTCTGCAGGCCCGCAGGGCCACCGGGACACCTAATCTGCTTCATTAATGCTCCCAGTCGACCATCAGCGCCGAGCCACCTCGGCCCTCTCTGGTTTCAGCCCGTCCCGTCCGAGGCCTCACTCACCTGCAGCTGTACCTGCTCGATCACTGAACTGCAGCGCAGGCGGTCACGCTGGAAATACAGCAGACACAGAGGCTTTAAAAGGACGATTCCACCACGTCCTGCATTCCCACTGATAATACCTGCTGCAACTAACAGCACAAAGTATATTTCATGACTGAATTTCAAAAGAACAACATAAATATATTTATATAAACAGTTGAAGACCTGAGAGACTTAGCTCATAAATCCATAATAATTCTGATAATCATCATTAAACCCGCTTTCTACAGGATGTCCCAGAGTTGGAAAATGGGCTCTGAACGCAGTTTATAATTTAATCATGACCTCTTTATCTGCACAGTCTATCACAGAAACCCTCAGTTCGAGGCAGGAATGTAATCTCCTCTGGCTGATCTGTTAATGTCTGCAGGTTCGGCAGAGTAAAGCCCCTCCGACGTTTCCCACTGAAACCAGAACCAGCCCATTAGAGCTAGGCAAGCGCAGAGAATCGGGACGGGACATGGAAAAAATTAGGAACATGCAGATGTGCGGCTGATTAGTGGAGAGCATGGATCCAGTTTGGAAAAGGAGATCTTCACCTTTTGCCGACCACACGGAGAGTCTGACTGATGCTGTCGGCTTCACCACCGTTAAAACGTCTTCCACTGCGCTCCGAGGGCTCTGATGTTCCCAGCACGCAAATATCTGAACTCTACTACCTCGCTGGGATCAGCATGCCGGGTTAAACCTTGCTTCTAAACCATCAGCATCAACATTTTAATAACATTCACAAAGATTATTGAAATCAACAGAGCTCAGTCCCGATCACATGCCGGGCAGACTGCCGCACAGCTGGCATCAATTCCTTTGATTAGTTCAGAATAAACGCGGCTGCTGCTGAGCGCAAAGACGGAGAGGCTGGAGAACACGGCAAGGAACCAAACAACTTTAAGAGCTCGGAAAGGAAGCAGAAAGAGTGCCGAACCACCAAAAACTGGAGCCTCCAAAGCCGGCGATGGAGCCAGGAGGATCTGAGAGCTCTGAAAGACTCTCTTTGTCTTTCCGACTCACCCTGACCTTTCTGAGCATGACTCAGAAACAGAAACAAAAAAAACCTCATGCAGGATTTTAAGGCCCACCGAGACACACAAAGACCTTTTGGTGGAAACCGGGGCAGCTCTGTGGTGCCGAGCTCATCAACTCAGCATGTGTTCAACGCTGGAGAAAAACTGATGCTTGAACACGCAGCACCCTGCCAAAAAACACGTGAAAATACACAGACAAAACTACTGCCTACTGACCAATCAGGGCTCTGGAAAACAGCGTGACAATTTCTGAAGATCCCTCCAAGATCTGACAGGGAAGAGGTTTTTCCTGTATCGAGGCATCAATAAGAACTACAGATTTAATCCTCACCGTTTTCCTGCTGAGTGAAAATCACTTCATTGTTCTGTATTTGCCTAAAACAGCCAAAAATACAGTCTTAAAAACACAAGCCAGTTATTATATTATATAACTACAGCAAACTAAATACATATTATCTCTTATTATGATTATTAATATTCCATCATAATAATGTCATCAATAGTTTCATTTTTATTTAATTTTTAGTTTCTGTTTTCAGCTCGTTGAGTTCCAGTTCAGGTTTTATTGTTTGGAAATGTTCCTGAAACTTCGGAGACTTAAGAGAAAATTGATTTTCGCTCATGTTTCTTGGTGGCGTGGTTGCTCTCTGAGGGCACCGTGCTGCAGCTGGAAGAGTAAAACCACCATGAAAACCTCTGAAAGTGATTTAACGCACAGTTTATAACCACGGCTATGAGCTGTACCTGAATGCATCGTGTGGCCTTTTTCTTCCACCGCCCTGATGTCTGCCAATCACACAATAATGTCTTGGTTACAATGGCGAGCTCGCAGCGGAGCTTCAGAAGGATGTTCTGGGCTCTGACCTGCAGCTCGCTCAAACTTCAGTCTGTCCTCCAGCTCACAGTTCAGCTTCTGCCTGGTTCAGCCCTGCCCCCCCACCCGGCGTCTGTATGTGCAGAACATGCAGAGGGCCGCGTGGCCTCCCGCTTGCCCCCCCCTGTGGCGGATTAAGCAGGGAGCCAGCTGTAGTGATGGGGGGGTTGGTGGGGGTGGACGTGCTGCCATCGGCCTCTCCAAGGTGACCCCCGGCAAAAGCTGGCATCACATCTGTAGACGGCACGGCCTGTCCTGACCGCCATCAGGCAGCACCAGGCTCCTCTGCGCCCCCGCTGCCCTCCACGCTGCCCGGCTGGCAGAGGAGGGGGAGGAGGAGGCTGGGGGAGGGCCTCCTGCTGCGCCGGAGGGGGAGGGGGAGGATGAAGGAGGAGAGAAAACTCCGCTGTGATGTTTTTAACTTTCACCTCCTTTAATCTGCATGTGCAGCTACAAGAGGAAAGAGGTGAGAAGAGGCGAACCACCACCTCAGACTGTTTTATCCAATCAAAGCTCACCATCGCACCTCCACCTGGCTGCACCACCCCATCACACCTCCACACTTTCCCTCGTTGATTCAACGCCGCCACAGGTCCACCTGACCCAGGCGGCTCTCAGGTACATTCGATTTTCAGCTGACCCTCAGAACACATACCTGAGCCAAGAAAAGCCCAGATTAGTCCCGAATCTATCTGCTGTGTGGGTTCTCTGAACATGACATCAGAACGCCCTTAAACACATCCTCAGTGTCGAGAGAAAACTAATTCTGACTTCAGTTTTAGTTTAATGCTCAGACTGAAGCCAACATTTTTAAACTTTGCTCGTCTTCCTGGTGCCAGCTGGGTTCTCCTTCCACTTAAAGAGCTGTGATGCTCCATATGCTCAGATCTGTGTTCTCCTTAATGACCTGTGATGATGCATTTGTGCATGGCTGAGTTGCATGGAGCGTCAAGCAGTTTTAACCAATATGCCAACAGCTTTACCCTTTTCTTTAAGCCTTGAGAGTGTGCAGCAGATTTAAGACTCCGCAGAAAGTTTATAAATACGCTGACCCCCCCCCCCCCCACCCCCACCCCCACCCCACCCATCCCAAAGCACTCCTGGAGGTCCACAGACCCCCCGTTGAGCACCCTCAGACTAAAAGAAATGGAGAGGACATCCTCTCCTGTTAGTGGGTGTTTCATGTGTGAGAGCAGAGACGAGGTCTCCCACGATGCCCCTACCAGCTGTTCCTTCATGGGTCCCCCAGGGGCGGGGCGGGACGGTGAGGGGGGTGCGAGGTCGAGGCTCCCCCTGTTGGAGTCGTTGGCAAAACACGGCGACAGGCTGGGCAGGGTCAGCCAAGCGGACAGGTGTAAATAATGGGCTCCTACACACACACAGGCACCACTGAATCAACTTAATTAGGTGAGGGAGGTGTGTGTGCGTGTGTGTGTGCGTGCACTCTGATAAAGAGGTGATCATTTGGCGGTGGTGAACGAGTCCTTGGAGGAAGCGGCTGACAAACCCTCCTCAGGCCAGATTCAGGCTGCGGAGAGTCTTTGCAGAGTCGATGATGTCAGGTGGCTGCATTGCCGCATCGTGCCGGTACGTCACGTGTTAAATGTCACCGGATCACGTGTCCCGGTGTTTCATATGTGGTCGACCTGACATGTAGTTACATTTCCAGAGGGGTGAAAGTCAGATCGTGAAATTTGGATGCTGTACGTCTAAAACGTACGGCCCCACGGGGACGCCTAAAATCACCCACCTGTCCTTGCAAATCACAGTCAAGTCTTTTTCTTCACCCTTGAAAGGAGCCGCGGGCGTGACTCAAGTCAGGACAACACGGATCACATGACCCCAGAGTGCAGACACAGCTCCTCCTTTCTCTGAACTTCCTGTTTCATAGGGAGCACCAGAGATGGTGACTGGAATTTGTTGGCCAAGCCTCTTTGCCGTCCCAGAGGATCATGATCTTCACCGCCGCCATGTCATCCTGTGTCAGTAACACCTTCGCACCACAACCGTTAACTTCCTGCTTAGCCTCAGCGCGCCTTCTCTTCAGAGGATTTGTGTTCAGAAAAAAAAAAATAGAAACAAGGATGTTTTCCTGACAGCTGATTGGTGGGAAACGCTGTCACCGCCATGCTTACTAGTCAAAGCTACTACAGCGGTCCCACCTATAGAACCAATTATGACTCTTCTTCCTCCAATCAAAGCTGTGAATCACATCAGAAACATCTCACTTCCTGTCTGTACCACCGACAGCAGCACGAGGGCTCATCGGCCGTCTGATGTCATGCAAACATCTGGCAGTTTCCACTAATCCCCCGCCGCTCACCATCATGGGCTAAGTGGCACTCTGATGTTATTTCCTGCAGGCGTTGTTTCATTTGTTTAATTGTTTCACCAATTGGATTGCTATTAAAGCATTAACAGGTTAAACTTTCTCACCACAACGTCACGACCCGGCTGCTGAGGGGGCCAGGCGGGGGGGCATATGTGATTAAAGGACATTTGGTGGCATGCTGCAGCTGCTGCAAGCTTTGATAGGACATAATTAACTAGGACGAAGCCGATAATATTCAGTCACGTCATGATTACTGTGAACACAAACACACACTGCTGTGTCTCTGCCCAACTTTTCTTTTTACAGTAGAAGCTCAGACCCCTCCACCCACTCCACCCGCTCAGGTGAGGCAGAAGATTTCATCCATCGCTCTTTTGTTTTCCACACTGATGCTTCTCTGAGTTTCAGCTTTCATCCTTTTGCAGAGCTCTTATTTTGGTTTTGTTAGCTCAGTTCTTCATTAACGTAAGCACAAACAGACTCGAAGCACTTAGAGATAGCAAACCTAGAAGGAGAGGTCAGAGGTCAAATGTGGGGTTAAATATGGTACTTTCTATATGATGACGACACACAGCACACTAGTAGGAAGCCAGAGCAGCACGGCCAGCTCCGTCAGAGATCTCTGCTAATGCTCGCTGTTGTTGGCTTCCCCATGAAATCTGAAGCTGAGTCACAAGAACGCAGTAGACTGAAATTAACAAGAATTATTCTTAAAAAAAGGAATAAAAACCTCCTCCGATCCTTTTTCTGCAGGAACAACAAACAGCCGGGACCTGGATCAGCTCCAGAATTTTAATTTTCTTCACACAGAAGCAAAGTCTGAGAAATAAACAGACGCACAGGAGGGAAACACTAGCAGAGCAAAAACAGCCAAAGCGTGCGAATGCTTCCAGGCCGGAGTGTTGACGGCTGCGTGACAGAACAGGTGATATTTACCGAGAAAAAATGGCAAAAATCCATTTCTGCCAATCGAGCAAACGGCAAACAGCCTGAAGACTGACACCTCTGCTGGCAGCCGAACGCAGAGTGGCTGCAGACCAACACACACACACACACACACACACACACACACACACACACACACACACACACAGCAGATGGTGTTTCTGGATTCTGTTTCCAATTTTTCCTGTTGCAATCACAAAAGAGTGAAAACACAGACACACAAAGCAGCCACACTCTGTGGATGAAACACACACACATACACACAGATGAAACTGAGGCTTTAACACTCTGCTATTGGACTCACAGCTTAGCTCTGATTGGCCCTTTCTGAGCGCACAGAGCCTCAATAAGACAGGGTCGAAAAAGGTACACACACCGAGTTACTGAAAACCATCACCCAGAGAGGACAAGAGCCATAACCATGGCCAGATCCCAGCAGAAAGCCTGCAGTGGGCCCCCACAGCCCTGATGACTGTACAGGTGTTCACCACAAATTCCTGCCATTCTAATGAATAAAGAGATAAAAGTTGGAGTGTTTGTTTGTTTTTTTGGCCTTTTTCAACTTTATTTGACAAATACAGTGAAGGCAGGACAGGAAAGCGGGGAAAGACCTCCGGCAAGTCAACTGGAAAAAAGAAAGAAGGTATTCAAACACTTCAGACTGTCTGTATCTGCATGAGTCGGGACGACGTTCCACTGACCAATCAGAGCTCTGGTTTTGGTGGTTCTGGTGGTTTTGCGCGCACCATGGTGATGTACCCCACTAAGAAGTAAAACACCTTCACTAACAACACAAAAACCTGAAGCTACGTTCATATCCGCTATTGCAGTGACAACACAATAACCTGGGACGCTCAGAGACGCTCAGAAGCTGTCTGCAGTCTGAGCTGACAAATGCTCCGTGGTGGAGACCAAACCCGGAGCGTAGAGAGAAGGAGTTCACACTCTGTTAAAGGCGATATGGCAGTGTCCTGACTCGTTTCCCCGAGAGGCCAAAAATATCAGTTACTGAAGTGATTACAGCGAGAGAGCGGCTTATGTGGAGAGCAGCAGCGTTTTGATACCGAGCCCAAGCTGGCAGAGAGCCGCGGCTCCCAGCACACAGACAAAGCTCGCTTTGTTCAGCCGAGATCTTTCGGTTCAGAGACAGAGGGGAAGCCGGCGCTGCATTCATCCGCCGTGCAGCTCTTCTGTGCACGCACCTGACCTCCAGATAGACAACACACACACACATGCACACACACACACACAAACGACATTCGTGAGGTCACGCTTCATTCAGAGAGCAACTTTTATGGAGATGAATGCAGTGAAAAATACAGCAAAAGAAAACAGTGACTAAAACCATGCAACACTAGCTAAAATTAGTTTTTATGTTTAATAACAATAATAATAATAACAATAAGTTGGCTATTCACACTATTCCTTCTTCTTTAAATGAAAACCTCAGCACCGTCTCGCTATTTTAATAAATCACAACATGCACTGTTCATATAATCACTCATGTTTATGTTGACACGCACACACGTGTGCTCCTAATCACATGATGAGACATGATAATAAAGACTCCAGAAAAGTCTAACTAACAAAAGAATTTTATGTAAGAAAAGACACAAATGAAGCTGCGCTGAGTAATACAAACTTTGTTATTCTGAAACCACACGTGACCAGTGAGGGGCGGAGCTTGTCAGCGTCCCCTCAGACTCTAACAGGAACAGAGTTTACAAAATGACCTTCAGTCAGACCTGAAAGCAGCGACTGAGACCAGAAACTTATCAGCACGAGGCTCATTTCCTCAGAGACGTCTTTAAACCACCGGAGGAGTCGCCCCCTCCTGGGTGAGGGAAGGAAGGTGGGTTTAAAGCTCTTCAGACTCACAGATTTGTGCTGTTTTAACACATTTTCTGAGTATAAAAAATAATATAAATAAAATAGTATTTTTTCTCTCTTTTTCACCATTTCTTTGTGGTTTTTAATGGTGAAAAACATATACCAGAAACTTGTTTGAGAGTTGAATATCATACCAGCAGGTAAAGGTATGAAGTATTCAGGGTGTAAACGACCTCACATCGTCATCATCATCATCATCATCATCATCATCATCATCATCAACAACTGTCCCATTGTCTCTCCTCCCAGCAGGACGTCCAGCACTCATACAAAAACAAGCCCAAGAAGAAGCAGCTGTCTTGGCTGGTAGCCATGTTTCTCCAGGGAGGAACAGACAGGGAGCAGGAGGCAGAGGAGGAGGACAAAGAGGGGCTGAGGAAGAGGAAGGAGAGGAGGAAGAAGGGAGGCAAAGAGCTGGGAATGGAAAAGAGCAAGGAGAAGAAGAAGAGGAAGAACCGTGCAATGAAAAAGACACACAAGGAGGAAAAAAGTGACGTCAAATCTGAGATGTTTAAAGAAAACGTGACTGCGGTCATTCCTGTCAGAGGGGGCAGGTGTGCTCAGGTATGTGCTCCTTCTTTTAGCAAAGGTTTGGTCGCACATGAAGTACAAAGCTTCCGGGCTCACACACCTGTGTTTTCAGCTGCCAGCTCGGTGACAGTTTCCTGTCCTTTATTTCAGCAGCAATTATTCAGGAATCTGGGAAAAGTCGGAATCTGACTGAGGAAAAGATGTGTGGTTTCAGCATGGCGTGGTGGACGCACTTCTTTTTAACAAATGACCTGAATCCAGCTCGCCGTTTGCTCAGTATACATCGGTAAACCTGAGCAGCTGCATCCCTTTAAAATCAAAGAATCGGATTTTTAAATGATTAATACAGCTCAAATCTCTTCCCACACCCACGGAGCCGTTGGAGTGCAGCCCGTAGCTGAAACTAAAATGAAATGAGAACATGTACAAAGTAAAGTTAATCCTTGAGCTTGATTCAGTGCAATCAGACGATCACAGCAAACAGCAGGACGACAACATTCAACAGTTCAGAGCTAAATGTGGATGAAACCACCACAGAAAGTAGTTCTGAACAAACACTCATCAGTTGAGAGTGGAGATAATTACATGATGATCCGATTCAGACATTTTACATCATGGAACTGAATCAGATTCATTTGATTTTTCTAATTAAAAGTCATCAGTCTGAGTCACGTTTTAAGAGTTTCTTTGAAAATAAAATGAAAACTCATTTAGTCTTTCATCTCCACCCTCTGTGCACCTAATCTGATCTGGAGTCAGCGGCTCTCGGGCTCTGGACCGACTCCAGGCCGGTACGTCTGTTCTCAGAGCTCCATCGAGGACCCTGCCAGAAACTAGCAGCAGGAAAAACCCGTCAAACAGATCCTCGCTGCTCAGGAGTCACCTTCTCGCTGCCCGCTCAGGTCAAAGTTCAGACACCAGTTTAAGGAGCAGTCAGACGTTTCAGAGCCGAAGGTGAGAGGACGATATCAGACTCATCTTAACGGTGACATAAGGTTGCATGTCTCACCCTCCAAATACTTCTGCTCACGCGGCGCAGATCTGGTCAGTAGTTTTCCTTCTGTGAGCAACAGAAATGCAGCATGTTCCTTTAAGGCCGCCCCGGGCTCAGCTTTCCTCACTAAGACGGGTAAAACAAGAGCGGATATTAGAGCCCCGAGCCGACGACGACCTCTCCCTGGACGCAGAGCAGGAGGAGAAGCTGCAGAGAGGCACTGGAATCACAGCTCACAGATAAACTCAAACTCCACAGAGTCTGAGAACGAATACAACGGACAGAACAGCAACGGCTTCACTTCATCGTGTTTCAGGAAGAGACGCAGCGCAGGAAACAACAGAGACATTAACATTAGGAAATGAAGATCATTACAAATAAAGAAAATTAAACAGAGAAACAAAGAGTGAAGGAAACACAGTGAGAATAAAGGAATAAAGCAAAAGGAAATCTGAAGATACAAGAACACGAGAAAGAGAACAGAAAAAGGAATAAAGAGCAAAGAAAGAAAAGATGATAAATACTTGAGGAAAAAAAAGAGGAAGGGAAGCTCTAAAGAAGGGAGGGAAAGAAAAAAGTGAACAAAGACAGAAACGATGGAGTGTGAGAAATAAAACAGAAGCAAACCAAAAAGAAAAAGGAAGAAAATAGGATGTGGAGAAAAGTAATGATGATGAAAAATGCAAGGTAAGAAAACAGAGGGGAAGGAAGGACAGAAGGCAAGGAAAGAAGGGATGATGGGGGAGAGGAAAGGAGAGGTGAAAGGCGAGCAGAGGAGTGAGTCACGTTCGACAGCCTGAGACTCGCCGGGAGCTCGAGGACTCGACGTGTCCTCGCACTTTCCACACCGCGGGACAACCACGGGGAGGGCGAGAGAGGGCCAGGACGAATGCACAGAGAGAGAGAGGGAAAGAAAGGCGTGGGCGAGCGAGCACGCCACGTTCAGGAAGTTCAAGCAGACAATCCTAATCCTCCAATTTCCTCCCCTCTAATCATCTCTGCCTGCTCATGGCCGCCTCCAAATTGGAAACATCTTCTGCTCAATATGACACTCGCTGTGTAACACACACATACTCTCACACACACACACACACACACACACTCACACACACACACAGACCACGTGACCCTGCCGGGCCATCTCTGCGTGAACTCTGTGCTGAAAAGGTAAAATTAGTGTGAAAAAATGAGTCATTTCCATCAGCTGATCAAGCACAAGGTCGCGGTGCTTTTAAAGGAACAGTCCGCGCTCTTTAAGTTGGCGTCTGTTTGGGAAACCACCTAAATCCATCAGCGCACCTTTCCTACACACACTGATTCGAGTTTTCACGGAGGAAGAAAAGTTAAAGAGCAGTCCTCCCAGCCTGAAAATTACCTCCAAGCGTGGAGCAGAGTCTCTTTTTTTCAGACACCAAATCATCTACCCAAAAAATCCTAAATCCAAGTCCAAACTGAGTGCAAGCTCCACCTCAGGGAGCCCGGCCAATCACGAGATGTCACTGGCGGAGGTAAAGGTGGTACTCTCCAGGTTCTTTCTCAACATACTGAACACCAAAAACTCATCCTCTCATCAGTCTGATTTTACTAAGAACCCGAGCTCCAAAGAGAAAAGGCACGTTAAATAACGAGAGCCCTCTGGGTCAAAGGTCAACAATCATCATGATCGGGCCACTGAATGCCATTTAGGAGCAGCAAGTGGCAAAAACCTGGATTTAGATTGGTCCTGTATCTCTAGACCAGGGGTGTCAAACATAAGGCCAGAGGGCTCCAATCCGGCCTTCTGGACCATGTTGGAAAAGAGGGCATAAATTGTGACTTTTAACTGTGGTCTACAGATTTTCCTGCTCCTCCATGGACATACTACACCAAAGTAGGTAAGAAATAAATAAATAAAGGACAGACAATTTCACCATCTACTATAAAATGTTGGTTTGGTTTTTTTTACAATGACTCTGCAGAAGAAAAGAAAAAAGAGATTTTCTATTAAATGTAAATAACAGCAGGGTGGTGGATTACTGAATCAAGTCATGCACATCTGTAGATTTAAAAAACCGTGAAGCTGATTTTTACACTGAAAACAAGAAGCATACTCGTTGTTCGTCGCTCACATACTGAGCAACCACAAAACTAACAAGTTAAAGCCTTCTGCTTGTTTTAAAGTGATCAGTGTTCATTTGTAGATCAAACCCACAGTGGTCTCAGTGCACGTTACTGGGCCCAGCTCAGGAAGACCTTCACCCTCCTCCTCGGTCCGCAGCTACAGTCAGAGCGCCCTGGTTTCAGGACAGTCTCTAAAGTTTTGGCTTGCTGTCTATGCTCGGCTGCTTCCTGCACTGCGTTTCTGCTCGCTGAGCTCATCGCTGAGGCCCGGGCCTCCTCTCAGACTCTGGCTAATGAACGCGACCTCACACGGACCACAAACACAGCGCTGAGGCCCCACCGGCCCGCTCCAAGTCACCGCTTCACAGAGCCGAGCATCGCCTCACTCAACCTCTGACCCCGAGCACACTGCCAACCGCTAACGGACACGGGTCAGTAATCAGAGCCATCAAACAGCCAGCATGTTCACCTGGAACACATACACACACCTTCCTGCTGCTCATTAATTCTTACACAATAGCTTGATTACTGTGGTTGATATTAATTAGCTTTAACAATTATTCAGCTTTTTAAAGACGACAACAGAGTGCGTCCTGAGTGGCGTTCAGGTGCTCAGGATAATAATAACAGCCAGACGAAGACGCCATGTCATCTTCATCGTGCTGTAAGAACACAGTCAGAGCTGCTCATGGATGTCAGAACCAATCAAATCATCAATCAGCTGTAGTTATTAATGAATCCTTAATGATCAAGAATTTACTCTGTTCCATATTCAGCTTCTTTTATTGTGTAGGAGGAAGTTACACAGTCTGGCCGCTGTGACATCATCATCATCATCATCATCATCACGTCCATGCAGACCTGCTCGGTTCACGCTGCGGTGTTCATAAACAGGTTCGTCACTGTGATTTAAAACGTCTCTCCGAACCTGAACGCACCCTCACTGGGTGGACAAAGTAACATAAACACAAACACACCATAAAGCAGACTCTTCAAAATGACCGAACAGCTGACCCGAATCTTTTTTACCTGGCTGATCTTTTTTTTTTTTTCTCCATTTGAGAAATTCTCTGCTGAAAGGTTTTAAAAGTTTTTATTTGCTGCTTTCTCAGTAAACTCGTCATCATTTCATCTAACTCAGAGAATAGTATCAATAAATCACGTTTTGTTGATTTATAGAGCCGCGGCACAGTTTACACTCTAACTACTGACTAACAGAAAATATTAATGCCAACACCAATCATTATTCCCACGTTGGAGTGGCCATTAAATAAATTATTATCAGCTGTTACTAATACTGACAGTCATGAGGATGTTCAGCGTGTTTGGAGGCAGTGCATGGAGCTGGATGAAAAGTAATACACACAGCTGGCTGTTATTAATTTACTTGTGTCCCTGTCCAAAAACATCATTTCTACATATTCACAGACTCAGCACCCTGAAAGATGAATCTGCATATTATACAGTGACCCATCAGGCTCAGCTCACAGGTCTCTGACACATCAAACTCATACACGGGACTGAAATCCTCCAGTTTTTCTCTGTGACAGTAAACGCTTCTCCGACGCTTTCAGACGGGAAACACATTGTGATTGAACTCTTTTCATATGCAGAGAATTCAAATTTTCTTTGAATGTGTAAAGACTCGCGCTCGCACACGCCAACACTGATGATTTATATTTAAATATTTCACTCAGATTCTCGATAAGGTCAGCTGAACCTTATCGAGAAAGGTTCAGCTGACAGGACATCGTAATGGTTTTCTAACGTTTGACGGTTTCATCATTAATGATAAAGATTTTCTAATAAACGATCAACGAGCTCGCTCTGCTGCAGGCGTCTCAGAGACAAACACAAGCTGAACCTCGGTGTCGGACGCACGGCGGCGACACTGAGACTGATCACACCTTCCTGAACCCATCAAACGGGTCTCAGAGCCCGGACCAATCAGCTTGCAGAGTCGAAGTAAACAAGTGCAAAGGGCAGCAGACAGTGAGACACATGCGATCCACTGCACCACCATCCCACCGACCAATCACACACTTTACACACACCGGTTCAAAGAGCTGCCTCACAACTGAAGGCAACACCCGCAAACTGCCCCGACGCCACCATCAATGTGTGTGTGTGTGTTTTCCTGTGAGTGTGTGCGCGCGAATGTCTCTGTGTGTATGTGTGTGAGTGTCTGTGAGAGTGTGTGCGTGGGTGTATCTGTGTGTGTGTGCGTGTGTGTGTGTGCGTGAGTGTGTCTGCGAGTGTCTCTGTGTGTTTCTGTGAGTGTGTGTGAGAGTGTGTGCGTGGGTGTATCTGTGTGTGTGTGCGTGAGTGTGTGTGCGTGAGTGTGTCTGCGAGTGTCTCTGTGTGTTTCTGTGAGTGTCTGTGAGAGTGTGTGCGTGGGTGTATCTGTGTGTGTGTGCGTGTGTGTGTGTGCGTGAGTGTGTCTGCGAGTGTCTCTGTGTGTTTCTGTGAGTGTCTGTGAGAGTGTGTGCGTGGGTGTATCTGTGTGTGTGTGTGCGTGAGTGTGTCTGCGAGTGTCTCTGTGTGTTTCTGTGAGTGTGTGTGCGTGAGTGTGTGTCTGTGTGTGTGTAGAGTTCCTGAGGGTTACACACTCAGATCACTTGGATTTTGTGCTTTGTCAGTCACTGAAGCTGAAACTGATGGAGGTGCAGACCGATGAGGCCGTACTGCGCTCCGTCTGCAGCACACATCTACTGGTCCTCCTGAGCCTCCAACATCCAGCATGTGCTCTGATCAGGTACAAATCATAAACCGCCTGCGGCTGAATCGCCACCAGTGCTCACTCCAACGTTCTGCTTTTAAGATGAGCATAAAGCAGCTTTTGAAAAAGGAACTAAATATTTTCATTTGTGTCTTTGAAGACTCATTTATTGGCACTATGAGCGAGAGACAACAATCTGAAGAGATGGGAATATTCTAGGAGCTCAGTGTTAGTGGTGTTTACACCTGCCTCCTCCTCAGCTTTCTAACACATTTAAAAATAATTTTCAAATTCATGAATTTCACAGTTTTTAAAGCATCTGCAGAAACTCTAATAATAATAATAACGTTCCACATGTTCCACATGCACCATGTTTACAAACATGTTTATAAACATACACAACAACATCCTGAAAACAGAGTTGCTTATTTATTTGTGATGCTAAACATCGCTTGTAGTGCTGTTAACCCCTGCAGAGAACACACACACACACAAACTCTCTCGTCTTTATTGTGTATGAAAGTCAGATGTTCTTCTTCTGCTGTAGTTTAAATTGAAGCGCAGCCCGTTTGTCCTGCATGGGTTTGAGTTTATAATTTAAATAAATTTTCTGTCTCTTCTGAGAAAAACTGATATTATTTTTCTCTATCTTTTTGCTCGTGCTCTCCGCCTTCATCCTACTCTCACTGTAAATGTGACTATTAATGAAGGCGACGTGTTCACTGCTGCAGATGCCACACAGCAATAAATACAAACTGGCAACAATTCAGCTTCACTTCTCCAGCGTTTAACTGTAACATGCAGCGAAGATGAAGAAGGCCGAAGAAAGGCTCACAAAAAACCCGTCTCCACAAGAGGAAGATGGAATTCAGAACATTTTTACAGCTTTAAAAACAAAATATCCTGAATCTGAAAGACTCATTAACGATATTAAATCACCAAACAGCAGATTATAAAAAATATTTAAATGAGATTAAAACCTAAAATCCATTAAAGCACTAAAGGAAAACTGGTGCGCTGGCCTGAAATCATCTGGAATAATCACAGCTGCTTTCTGAAAATGGGAGCAGATAATCCTCTTTGTGCTTTCAGCCAGTTTAACCTTTCCTGCTGCTTCACAGATTTAAGTCCCACTAATTACCCGCTATGATCATTTAGGACGCTGCTGCGGTGATACCTCATTAGAAAACTCTCAACTGCTGAGTTTTAATGCAGTCACTGTAAACGTGTCTGTTATCTCCCCACGAACTGTCAAATTTTTCACGCAGAGCGAAAAATTCAAATCATTATTAATTTGAATTTACTGCAAAAGTCCAGTAGAAAAAACCCAGAAAATACCTGTGCCGTTCATTTAAATCATTTAGAGGAAAAAGGAAAATATTTCAGGTTTTACACCCCAAAAAACGTAATTTTTGTGCATAATTATTGCCTAAAATCACTGTGAACTTCCAGCATTGGCCTTATTTTAATTTATTTTCAGTTTTTTATATTTACATTTAATTGTGAGGTTTAAAATCATTTTAATAAAGAAATAAAAAGTAAAAGTAAAGTCCAATCAGGAATTTACATTTATATTCCAAATGTATTTTTAAATAAATGTTATAAATAAAGTACAAATGTGTTTAATTTAACCTCCTTGATTTAAATAAAATTATTCACTGCTGATTTGATTTAAATAAAATTATTTTATATCAAGTAAAACGACAGGAAACTTTTCCTTTAATAAGAAACGTTTAAGGACAAACAGACGTTTCTATCTTGTGCTCAGCGCATGCCATAAATTTATTTTAATACATTCACTTCATTGAAACGGGAAATAAATTATTTTTTTTATTTTTCCTGCTTCAAACTAAATTCAAAAGATTATTTTAATAGAAACTCTTCACCTAAAATCTCTCTCCTTGGACCGGGAACTGGCGGCGGCAGCGGACGGCACAGTGTGACCGGAGGAATGCAGAGTTCTCGGAGCTGTTCGGCAGCATGAAGCCGCCGTTGTGTCTCCGCGCTCAGGCTGGAGGAGCGGGAGCTGCAGGTGCCTCCGGCCCCGGAGCTTCTGAAGCTCCGTGGGACCACGGCGGGTCCGCCGACCCTTACGCGTCATCACGGAGTAGCCGACCGGGGCCGGAGCCCAGCTCGTCCCGGGACATCACGGGGAGGGAGGGGGGAGGCGGGAGTGTCCGCTCCGTAAGTACCGGCAGGAGCGCGCGGACACGGACGTGGAGCCACTTTATGCGCGCTTTGACAAGTTTGCGCTTCTGAGTGGAGAGAAGCTCCGACACCGCGGGAGGAGCAGAGAGGAGCAGAGAGAGGAGCAGAGGGGAGCGGGGGTGTTTGGCGGGAGGAAAAGAGAAAGAGAAGAAGGAGGAGAGCAGCTCGTGCCAACTCACCATCCACCACGTCCTGGCTGAGATGTCGTAGCACAGCTGCCATTTGATGGATCCTTCCGAGCTTTTCCCCGCCATCACGCTGTCCGCGAGCCTCATCTGAGAGCGCGCTCACCGGACATGAGACGCCTCACCGAGAAAACATTTGCTCTGGCATGTTGGGCAACATGTAGCCGCAGCACATGGAATCATGGGAAAAAAAGCGCCCTGACAATGAACCAATCTCCTGCAGACCCCGTGGCAAGGTGAGCGGCAGTCATCTGCTGCGAGGAAAACACACCCCCTACACACACACACACGCGCACACCCTACACACACAAACTCACTGCACAAACAGACACACACACTCACTGCATATACACACGCACACACTCTATACGCACACAACACACACTCACTCACACGCGCGCGCGTTCGAGCGCAGGAATGACGAGCCTTTTTACGCATCGTCGCGCGCCTCGGGTCGCTTCTCCCTTTCTTCCTCCTCCGGTTTAATTAGGGCTTCTTCATCATCATCAGGAGCAGAGGAAGAAGAGGCGAGCTGAACTCTGCAAACTTCTTCTTCGTGGTCACTTTAAAGGCAGGTAAGGGGGAGGCAGGGAGGGAGGGTGCACATGGAACTGCTTATCATGCTTTGTTTTGTTTTCATCCTCTGTGAGCCCTCCACCTCCTCTTCCTCCACCTCCTCCTCCTGCAGCCGAGCCTCGTGTGTTTTGGCATAAATACCTCCAGACCGAGGGGCCGTGCGCGAGTGGACCCTGGACAGAGCGCACCTCTCCCGGCCGAAGCTTCATCATCCCGAGCTCAATCAGTAAGTCTGCTCCACCATCATGCACCTCACCTGTAGGAAGGAGACAGCAGGAGGCTCAAGCTGAGGCTCAGCCTCACGCCAAGCCTAAAAATGAACAGACAGAGAGGGTTTAAACTTAAACTTGAGACTAAAATCAGCTTGACTGGTTTTTATGTTTATTATTGATGTAAAAATAAAAATTTCAGCAGACAGACGCGGCTTTAGTCTTAAATTAAACTTTCATATTTTTGTTTAGGAGGCTACAGCCATTAATAAAGGAGCTGCTTTCATATTTCATATATTTCCAGATGAGACAGAAATCACTGTAAATTATGATTTATTTTTTATTTCAATCTAAGCCAAATTTATTCTTATTTATTTTAGTGTGAAGGTAAAACAAATCTGAACAACAATCTGACAGGACAGTTTATGTCACAGCCACGCTTTACACCATACGTAAACTCAAAGAGTAGAATTAAATTATTTTTATAGCACTGTATATTTATAAAAAAGAAATATGTATTTTATATTTTCTGGCTGTGGAGATTTTAATGCCAAAGCACTTCCTGTTTGTAATTATTTCACATTTATAGAAAGAGAAAAATTATTAAGCTAAATCAATAGGAAGCATTGATAAATATTCGTCCTCATCATACATAATAACTTTTATTATATATATGTATAATGACACAGAATAGGAAGGAATTAATTAGAAATTGATGCAGGTCTTTAATTATTCCTTTTTAATAATAAAAGCAAGTGATAATGGTCAGGTGGCATATATTTCTGTTGTGTACTCACTGTGTGTATGAATATTACCTTTATTATTTTATGTTTTTCTTTTTGTGGAAATGCAGGTAATTAAACTCTGGAATCTTCTTCGTACACGTCTCTGTTTTTATTTCCTCTCAGGATGGACAGAGCGGCGGTGTCGTCCCATCACATGTGCTTCAGCCCTTCAGCCTAAGAGAGCCTCGCTCTGTGTGTGCGTGGGGGGGTCTGAGCAGGAGGTGTGTGTGTGTGTGTGTGGAGGAGGGGGGGCGTCTGTGAAGCTCAGGTTCCTAATCAGACGGGGAATACCTGAACCAGGGCAGAGCCGCCATCAAACAGTTCACCCATTGTGGCGGCCAAACGGAGGAATGCGATTCGGCCGGAGATACGTCGGGGGGGGGGGGGGGGGGGGTGTTAAGCTACGCCAGGCCAGGAGGAGGGGGTCTCTGGAAAGTTTGGAAAGAAATTAGAATAAATTTGGAGAGCCCTGCAGTGAAAGGTTAAATCAAGTCGGGCTTATGGAGCATGCTCAGGTGCAGTTATCGTCTGTGGTGCTGTTTGGGATCATCTAGGACACGTCGGTCACCGGGAACACAAGGAACCAGCTCCGTCTTCCCTGCTGACAAACTTTGTGACTCCAGCCACGAGCGTTCGACAGATGCCGAGCGGAACTGTTTTCGTAGGCCAGCCCTGGCGTTAGCATGGCTCCGCTTCCCTCCACATGTGCGCTGAGGATGATCTCTGAATTCAGACTTTATGAAGCTTGCGTGTTTTTTTCACTCAGAAACTTTCTGCAAACTAGCACAGCTTTCACAATTTTCAGTTCCCGACAACTCAGCCACCTGTCAGGTTTTATCAGGAATTTTCCTGTCAGATGAATTAATAATCGGTCAGAAATACTTCCTGTGCATTCAAGGAACTGCATGAACTTGTTAGTCAGGCTCCTTTTAATCAAATCATGTCGTTGAAATCTGCGGACCTGTGTGTAACGCTGCAAACACAAACACACACTGTCAGGTTGGTCTGGAGTGTGACTAACCTGAGTAGTGCCAGCACCAACAGTCGTGGTTTCTTCCTCAACCGGCATCCACACGGCGGTGTAGGTCGCGGTTACACGTTGCTTCGGTCGATTCGTTATTTTCCAGTTTATTCTAAGAAAACCGACACAAAACTGCTAGTCATTCACATGAAAGTGAACAGTTGGCAGCACTGCCTTCTGTTTACGTCTGATTCGCCGATTTGTATCCTAAATTTGTGGAGAGAGCAGGACGCCGCTGCCTGGCAGGCGAGGCCTGCCGGGATAGGCAAATACCTGAGCCCGTTTACCATTAATAGAATAACCTGACTAACACGGACCTTGAAACACTTCCCTTGTTTTTCCTGATGATTTTTATTTTTGAAAGCCAGACGTCACTAAGCTCTTAACCGAGACGTCAGGAACCAGGAAATGTAAACCACTTTTAAATACTGGCTTTTAGGGCCAATTCCTGTAGCAGCAGAGACCCTACATTTATAACTGTTGTGACAAATACATTTATGCTCACTGTATTTCTGCAGTATCCCTTAAAATTGTTAAATGTTGATTATAATGGTGACCTATCCAGTTTGTGCCTCTCCATGATAGCTGGGATGTCAGTTTTAATTTTAAGTACGCTGTCTGCTACCCAAACGGACCCATCTCAGCTCTAATCCACCTGGACTTCATGATTACAGGTACAGTTACACTTTTCTCCTATAAATTAAACCTGTTTTAGCTGCTGATGTAAAATAAGTGAAAAGTCTCACAGCAGGCTGTGAAATACTCACCAAACTGTCCCTGAAGTCCACTCCAGGTATGAGGAGGAGGCCTTTTACCTCAAAGTTCCAGTTTGAACCAGAAATGGGTTCAACGCTTGGAGACATTTTCAGCTCCTCTGTGTTTCGTTTTGGGCAACTCGCTCGGCTTAATGAAAACATCGTGGACAGAGTGAAACATTTTCACCACACATTTCAAAGCTTCTTTTTTCTTGGTCTCTTACCGCTGAGTCCATTAGAGACGTCCTTTCACGTTTCAAAGTCACGAAAAACCGCCATTAAAAAAAAAACTATTAAATTGTTCAGTTGTGGAATAATTTACCACAAGTTCACCTTTAAAATTTGGATAAGTTAATCATAATTACTTACACATACTGAAACAAATCATAAATGTATTAATGTGTTAATGTAAATTTAGCTTAAACTATATTAGCCTAATCGTTCGTTTTTTTAGCATCATTTAAACAGCTAGCTAACATTCACATTCAAGCTAAACTCTACGATTTATTTAGGAAAAACTGCACACATGACAATTTCA
Organism: Perissodus microlepis; assembly: GCF_051167445.1. Lineage (NCBI taxonomy): Eukaryota > Metazoa > Chordata > Actinopteri > Cichliformes > Cichlidae > Perissodus > Perissodus microlepis. Next base: position 32,868,544 of record NC_140482.1, on the reverse strand, counting down.
CATGTTCAATATGTAAAATTAACAGCTGAATAAAAACCTACACAAAAAGAAAAACTGAATATAAACTAAATTAAACTTTTTCTTCAAAAATAAAAGTAAATTGAAAAAACTTTAGCTGGTAAAATAAAATGTTGATCAATACTAATATAAAACTGAATATACTAATTTTAACTGATATTAATACTGGTCACATTACGTTTGCACCTGTGAGCTGCTTAAACCAAATACATCTCTTACCGTCACCATCGTAGCATACACGTGTCTCTAACTCCTCGTAGAAGTGTTCATCAACCCGGAGGAAATTTACTATATGAACTGCTCAGGATATATATCTATGCTTTGGAAATCATTCTTAAAACACACAAAAACACTTAAATCTTTACAATGATTTACATATATATGTAGTAGCTGATGTCACAGGAATGATGACATTATGTATCCGTTATTTGGAAGTAAATGTTTTCTGGGTGGGTTGTTTTCTAGTATTTATAGCAATAATATGCTCTTGTACGTTTCCGGAAATACACGTTAAATCTGAGCAATCTTATTTTTGTTATTGAATAAAATTATGCAAGTCTATTTTAAATGTTAGTGGTTGATTTAAAAAAAATTAAACTATAAGTGCCTAATGTTATTATTGTTATGAATATGAATGGTGCTACATGCATATATATAATACTGAAATTGATTGAAACAATCACCCCCCCCCCAACAAAAAAAAAATTATATTAAATATAAACGTTAAAAAGCGACTTTTGTTGTAAATTATGTATTTTCAAAAATTATGAAAAACTGTTTACGTTTTACTTTGTGATGAAGTTCAGATTTTAATTCAGAAATTATGTCTGGTCTGCATTCACATGTGTGTCAGTGGGTCTAAAAAATAAACATCTGTCAGGCTCCAAACTGTGAGACTGTCTGAATATTAATACCTCCTCACCGCAGGGAGCTGGGTTTAACCAGGAAGTGATGATGTTGTGTGTGAAGACCTGACTGGATGTCAATAAAAGTGTGAAGTTTTCTTCTGTGTGGCCCTTTTGTGTGTCAGATGAGTGGGACCTTCACGCTTTGCAGTACCTGCACACTCTGAAGCAGCTGCCGGGCTTTACCTCAGCTCCCAGCAGAAGGCGCTGTTGTGTTTCTTGGACCTCCTGTGCTCACCTGCAGAGGAAAGTTGGCACATTTGTTCTTATTCCACCTGATTCTGCTGAGAGGTCTACTCACCTGCCGCAGGGCAGTAATTTATTCTCTCAGAATAAACACAAAACTGACGGTGAAAAACGCATCACGTTCATCTTCATCATCATCATCACTCACTCAGTGGAATCATTTATTCTTGCAGGGCAGAGATTAGATGGATCTGTGTTCATCTACTGAAAACGTGACTTTTTCTGCAAACATATTAAAAAGTAATCATTTGGGAGCAAAAATGAAAACCTTTTTAAAATCACACTGCGGACACGCTGATATTAAACAAATAAACACTTACTTAAAAATATATTTGTTCCCACATATTATTAAGTAATTCAGACAATGAGGTGTAACTAAATTAAATATAAAGCACATTTATATTTATACGGAACATATTCTTTTACGTTAATTTTATTATATTTCCACAGTTAACACATTAAGAAAGTATTGCGTTTCACGGGGCACACGGCTCATTTTTCAATATTTTTCTGGCCTCTGTGAAAAAGCACAGTACAAAAATACACAGAAACAAGTGAAAATGCTGCAAAACCCAAAGCATGAACAACAGGCTTTCGTGTCGACCACAAACTGTCAGCACGATGAGCCGAGAGCACATTTCTCCAATTTTTCCACTAAATCCAATAAGTTACCCAAATATATGTGTTTCACTTCCTTCCTCCCCCGAACCACAGAGACAAAAAGACCTGATTGTCAGCAGCTGTTTTTCCCATTGCCCCCCCTCTCTGTGCAGCACGGTGGCGCCCCCGGGCGTTGCAGCAGGAGCACCCTGCCACCCACCCGTCTGCCCGTCCACCCGGCCGCTGAAGCTCACCGAAGCCAAAGCGTCCATATGAGGACACGCTATCAGGGACATTTCCCCGAGTAGCTCGCCAGCTGTCCCCGCAGCGCTCGCCACATCAGCCATATTAAATGACCCTTTGTCTTCTTCCTGCTCCCTGTCGCTCGTGTATTCTCGCGCCTAATCTTCGCTGTTTGGCCGTGCAGCACTTGCAGAACATTAGAGGACCATTCAAACGAAGCGTTTGACAAAAGCCAGGAAGCCTGAGCTCCAAACAACAGTGTTTGTTTTCATGCCTTTCCCCCTTGTCCTGATTGCTGTCAGATGCCTTTGTGTTCCAGGTGGCTGAGGCTGCAGAGGGAAAACCACATGCAGAAACAAACACCACACATCCTCCTTTATTCCCGCTGCTGTCAGTGCGCACATTCAGCACACCACCAAGGGTAAAAGAACCACATGGCCATGGAATCCACAACAGGAACTGATTACTGTCTCTGGGCCGCTGTCGAATCAGCACCAGCTGATAGTGAATGAGCTCACTAGTGGTATTTAACCTGTGTTTCTCTCAGGGTTCGCATCCAATAAAGGTCAATGCTGCTGCTCACAGAAAATTTTTCTGATCCTGACGGAAATCGGCAGGAGATCCTCTACAGGTCCAGAAGTGTGCTGGTCTCATGTAGCTGAGGCTTGGGTAGCAGGCTCCTTAAAAGTACTGAAAGCTGAGGTGTGGACTCTAAAGTGGAAACTGTGTCAGATCTGTTTATTCGCCTGCGAAAAATCAGAAAAATCTAGCTTGATCTAAAAATCAAATATCAAAACAGTGAGTTGCAACGGGAATATGATCATATTAAACAAATAACAACAACTAAACATGTTGTTTTCATCTGGTCACATAATAATCGTATGAAACTATTCATTTTGATCTGGGGCATTTTTGAATATGACCAGCAATTACAACTGCATTCTTCACTTTCATATCACTTCCCTCAGTTTCATCATTTCAATTTCTTTCCCTTCATCCTCGACAGGTCTCGGCAGATTCCCGTCACTTCCTGAGCCTGGTTCTGCCGCAGGTTTCTTCCTGTTAAAAGAGTTTTTCCTTCCCACTGTCGCCAACTGCTTGCTCACGGGGGTTGTCTGATTGTTGTAAAAGCATTTCTGCAGAATCTGGTCATCATAATGGAAAAAGTAAACTGTGGACACAAAGCTGGAAGAATTCCTCATCAATCTGTTGCTCGTGACTAATTGTTATTAACCAGGCCTTCCACTCCTTCAGGAAGTCATTTTCCAGAATATTTCCAATGACAGACAGATGCTATGAACATATGTGTTAATCTGTAATTAGACAACAAGATCGAGACCCGGAAAATGTTTTCTGTCACATGTTGAAAAGTCGGTTCTCTTCAGTTCCCATAAAATAAATCAAAGCAAATAATCACAGTGTGAATTTTTTTAGGATTGTGAGTACAAACTGCTGGGATGGTTCTGAAATACTGAATGCATTACACTGGGAGGGGTGCTGGCACAGTTCGGTCTGTTGCTCTTTTACCTCCTACAAAGCAGAAACCACTGCCAGAGAGATGAAACTGGAGGTGATGGTGAAATCTGGAATAAGGCTGAAACAAATAGAGGATAAACTAACAGGACCCGGAAAGCAAGAAGCATTTAACCACAGAACTACAGCAGATCACAGAAAAAAAATAAAGAATAAAATCTCTCCAGTATAAAAGGATTTAAGTCACTACACCAAACATCACACACAATAACTCCTGAAACAACATGACATCTGGAACCAAACTGTGGATAAATCCTGTAAAAACAAGAAGAAAACTCACTGGTGCGACTGGACAGTTTTAAAAAATCTGTCTTGTCCAAATAATTTGGAGGAATACTTGGAAGTAATTTAGTGGCCATCATGTAAATCTAAATATTTTTTGAGCTGATTGTTCTAATGTACGGACGTGTCCTGAAGTCACCGCGGATGCAGTAACGAGGACCCGATGGACGCGTGTTCTGACGATTAGAAACATGCTGCATCTGGTTTACGGAGCACGAGAAACAAATGAGCACAATAATGACTTCATTGTTCCGCAGCAGAGAAACAGACGCTGAAGCACTCGCACACAAACTACCTGACGTGCTACTTCCCGTCGGCCTCCACACGAAAAGCATCACCGCTCTCACGTTTACTCGCAGGATACCCAAACGTCAGCGCGTTACCCTTACACCGCCATCGCCTCGATGTAACCGTCGCCTGTCCGCATGGTTTCATTTGTCCGAGCTCGTTTTTTTCTCGTCTGATTCTTTTTGTAACTTCTTCCACACGAGTTTGCTTCATGAATCTGCGTCCGTGTCAAACAGCATTACTGTTGTTATTTTGCCGCCGCAGAGCACAAACAGCCCTCCAAACGCTGTACAGCACACCTGTCAGTTTTCCAGCTGTTCCGAGACACGAATATTTAGATCACCTCTCAGGATGAGGAAAACAAAGATGTGTCAACAGACTGCAAGTTTGGGGTACTTCAGCAATCCTTAAACATTACAGTCAGCAAACCCAGAGAAACATGTCGGAGAGTTTAGCTCTGTGCTGCAGGGAGAAAGTTGTTCTTACTCTGGAGGACAACTGTGATACCTCCTGGTCACGTGGCCTCTGTTACACCTCACAGGGCTCCTGTCCTTACGAAGGTAATGTAAACACGGATGATGGTGGCTGACGGTTTCTGAAGCCAACAGTAAAGAATGTGAAGCTGTCTGGAGAGCAGATGGCTGCCTTTCCCTGAGCTGGAGGTTTCTTCCAGTAAACAGTGAGTTTTTCCTTCCCGCTGTCACCAAGTGCTCGCCCATAGGGGGTCGTCTGATTGTTGGGGTAATCTCTCTATCATTAAAGGGTCCTTATCTTACAATATAAAACGCGTTGAGGTGACTGTGTTGTGATTTGTTGCTATTTAAATAAAGTTGAACTGAATTGAAATTGAATGAGTACGTTTGTGAGGGGTGTTGTTTTGTTCTCTGGTTGTTGGTTTGTTCCCAAGAAGACTGTTGATGCCAAAGCTGCAGAGCTGCTGAGAACCACCTTAGACAGACAGACACTGAACATCAGCACAGTCTTACACCATTTCTATTCACGGTTGCACTGCATCCTGAAGCAAGCCGGTCCAGTACATGGTTTGTGAACACAACAGTTGTTGTGATGGGTCTAGATTTCATACATTACATCTCAGTAATAATAATGAAATGCTGCAGCGTATCACTCCTCAGTCAGAGATTCAAACAACTTGTGGAGACATTTCTCTCAAAACAGGCGGTGCAACCACATCTCCACCCAGCTGGTAAGGTACGAAGCTACAGCCATCTTTCACATCTGCCATCATTTATTTTCATTTGTGGGGGGCGGGGTCGTGTCACGACTTTATTTCTTTAATTACATTTTCTTCACTTTCACACCGATGCGCTGACAGTCTGACAGTGTTAATAGATATTCTTCTAATTAAATAAATGATACTAAATAATAACACAATGAGCATGTTTTTCAAAATAAAATTCCTTTAATAACAAAGAGAAGGTGTGAAGTGATTTGAGTGATGTAGATGGTTCCCAAAAATAAATAAAATCCGTTCTTGGAGTAAAACGTGCATCAAAACAAATGTTTTAGTTCCTGTTTCTGAGTGAACACGGATGCAGGTTAATGTATTCTGCTGGAAAGCCTCCACACAGCAGAGCTGCCACCTCCACTGTACAACAGCTGCTGCTCTTCAGCCCGAGTGTGTGTGTGTGTGCATGTGTTAGCCATGAGCACCATCTGCCTCTCCATCACTCAGAGCCAAGACGTTTGGTCAAAGCGCTCGGCGGCGAGCTTGGACGTGGTTGTGAGGCTGGGCGCTCGTCCTGCTCACCGTGTTTGCAGGTTGTTCTTTTCTGCCCGTTATCAGCTCATGGGTCACCTGAGCACCGCCTGATGACATGCTCTCCCAGCGGAGACAAACAGGATCGTTGTGCATGTAATGACAAAGCTTCAGTTACGGAGGAACGGCAGACCTGTTATGTGCACAGTATGTCTGGGCTGAATGCAGCAGGCTTTATTTTCACATTCACTTGTGTGATGTGTTGTTGTGGGAACCTCTGAACCTCCCTTTGCATCCCATATGAAACTATGTAAGACTTTCCCCTATTTTTACATTCAAGGGAGATCTGTTCTGCTTCTTCTGCTGTTCCAGTGATTGATGTTCACATTAAATGCATCCGCAGTTTCTAATAACGAGGCCAGTGCATGTGCAGTAAACCTCAGGCTGCTCCTAAAACTCAGGTTAATCAGTTTTTTCCTACTGTTGGAGCTGCATGATGTCATAACAGGATAGCGGTAATTTTGAGCACAGAAGCTCCTCCCACCTGCTGTTGAAAAAAGTTGGTAGATTTCTCAGTGTGAGATGAAAAAGTCTTAAAATGGCACCAAAGTAAACTAGCTGGGAATGTAAACGGACTTTACGTTTGCTGCAGCAGAAAGAAAGTGTGTCACGACCAGAGTCCAGTTTTCAACTGCTGCTGTGGCTGCGTGGGCTTTCCGCTTTGAGGCCGTCATGTTGAGTTGATGAGCTGCAGGATAAACAGGTCACGGGGAGAAGTTACGTCCTGTTCTCAGGTGTTGCTGCTATTTTGTCCACCCCCGGTCTGTGTAAATGTCACGGGCTGCCTGACAAAGCTGCTCAGAAACAAACAGCTTCACATGCAGATTGATGAGGAGATTTCTGCATGTCCTCTTCAGATGGCGCCACGCCGCGTCCTTGAAGGCTATTTATACCCCGCGACCTTTCGCTGTGTCTTAATGGATTATCAGAAGGCACTCATCAATTCTGCTGGGTGAGGCCTGACGGTCACGTTGGCACCCAACATGAAAGTTTTGGAGTGATTTTTTCCTGACAAAAACACACAGAGGCCGTGCACCTCCCTCCACAGAGGCCCTGAAGACAGCAGAGCAGCAGCCAAATGACGCCAGGCGGCGTGGGATGCCAAAAGAGCCACGCTTCCTCCCCTAAAACAAGACATTGTGCAGTTTGTGTTGGCATGCGAGCAGACAGGCGGGGCCGGTAGCCAGAGCATCCCCGGCTGTGCTGATGTCCATCTTGGCACATCACAGCCGATCAGAGAGAGTGGCGGTGAGTGTCAGCCAAACTCATCATCCTCATGTCCTCTGACAGCCAGGATCCTCCCACCCCCGACAAGCCCCGCAGACCTCGCTCCTCCACCTCGGCCCCAAACACCACTGCACACCGACGGCATGTTTCAGACACAAGGCCTTGAGTTTACGGTCAGAAAAATAAGACAGGAAAACAGCTGCTGCTGAGAATATGAGCGCTAACAGAAAAAAAAAAACTGTATTCTTATCATATATTATTTTATTAATATTATAACATCGTATTTGTGGAAGGCAACTGGTAGCTGCTGTGCATCAGGGTGACGCATGTGTGCAGCCGACATGCTGCTCAGGGGGAGCTGGCTGCTGTCTAAAGAGGCAGACATCTCAGTGCAATTAAAATCATTCATCAATATACTAATCTGAGCCTGCTGCCACAGATTTCTTCCTGTGAAAAGGGAGTTTTTCCTTCCCACGTCACTGAGCGCATGCTCAATATGATTGTTGGGTTTCTCTGTATTATTGTAGGGTCTTTACGTTACAATATAAAGCACCTGGAGGTGACAGTTGTTGTGATTTGGTGCTATATAAATAAAACTGAATGAAATAAATCTAATATTTTTCAGTTTCACCATTTCAGACTGATGTCTGCTCCACAGAACATGCTTTTCTTGAGATAGCAGCACAGTCGGTGGTTCCTCTCTGGCTGTCTTCCACAGTATGTTTTTTATCCCATCTTACTTCTCCTACTCCAACCAGACGCGGCAGATGGCCGCCCCTCCCTGAGCCTGGTTCGGAGGTTTGGAGGTTTGTTTCAATTAAAAAGGAGTTTTTCTTTCCCACTGTCGCCAAAGTGCTTGCTCATAGGGGGTCATATGATTGTTGGGTTTTTCTCTGTATGTATTATTGAAGGGTCTACCTTACAATATAACGCACCTTGAGGAGACTGATGTTGTGATTTGGTGCTGTATAAATTATGTTTTGTTTCACATATTGAGGAGATGCTACACAGTGTGGGGGTGTTTAAAGGACAGCACAGGCTTCATTCCAGTATTTAACCAAATCTGGTCTAAGGCAGAAGATCAAATAAAGAATAAAACTGAAACCAAGCCAGCTCAGAGGTTTCGTGTCTGTTCAATAATAAAGTTCCTGCTACCTGAAGCACATTTCCAGCCACTGAGACTGGAGCCTAACCAAACCTCTTTGACTTATAGATGACGGGTTAATAAGAAGTGAATCTAACTGCTTTTCTCTCTAATCATTTTTTGTGGTATGCTTTGGTTCTTGATGGTCAGTGCTGCTGGTCGCATCGATTTCGCTCTGCTATAATTGCAGGTTAGTGTCTTCATATTCTGGCAGCCTTTTTAGACCACTAACCCTGGTTCAAGTTAGAGCTCTCTTTAACTTTCTCACATTTTTAGATTGAACATGAAATAATTCTAAAAGCCAGCATGTTAAAGGTTTGCATCTTTATTTCAGTGCTAACTAAAATATGATCACACTCATGCAGACTGACGCTGCTTTTCACACAGAGAGCATGAGACATCAGTTAAACTGGCCATCGCTCAATTCGGATTTGGCTTTTTGAGGTTCTTCCCCTCTTGGGCTGCGAGGCAGCGGCTGGCAGCAGCTCTTGTCCTGGCAGCGCTGCAGGGTTTCTCCAGCCAGAGCAACACAACAAACACTTCTCCACAGCCCGGCCCAACACAGCGAGATGTTCAGAGTCTTAGCGGTAAACTGGGCCAGTTTAGGAACACGTGCAGCCAAAATGATGTGACGATTTCAGTCTGTGCTAACAGAAACACAGCCTTCATCATTAAGACCGAAGAACAGCACCATGCAGGCTACCTGAAGTGGACTGAACCATCAGAGAAGTTTCCCGTGTGCATGAAGAATCAGTAGATTTAAAACTCAAAGATTCATGTCACATATGAACTACAGAATCAAATGTCTGCAGCCTCCAGCTTCAGGAAAACCTCTACAGCAAATAACCACACACTCGCTCTGCTCTGCTAACAAAGCACAGATCATTCATGCTGCAGGGTCAAATCCTTTCATTAATGCAGCAGATGCCGATCACTTCTTCTCTTAGAACCTGCCTGACCCAGCAGGCACAACAGACTCAGCTTAGCATGCAAAGACTCCTGGTTTCATCTCAGCACATCATCCTGGTACAAATAACAAAATGCTATAGAGCTACTCACCACACTGTGTTAAACATGTACAGCTAGCTAGCGTAGGCTTCAGTTAACGTGTATGATGTAATCGGCATTAATAACGAGGTTATCTGTAGTTTAATGACACGTCCGCAGTGACGATTGTTAGCAGGCTGATTTCAACTTTCACAAACAGGTTTTGTCTCTGTGAGCTCTGACTACAGAGACAAAACCTGTAAGACATCACTAACGGTATTTGTGGAGAAAAAAGCGCATCCTATTGACTGATGCTGATTGGTTAAACTAAAAAAAAGAACAGGATCCTGTCCTTAAATAACATAAAACGGACCGTATGGACATCGAGCATCTCAAATTTTTGTTGTAAGATCAGATCTTAAATGATCCAATTGGTGCTCTGGCTCCAGGCTAAAAACATTTCAGTGAATTTTGTGGGAGGAAACGGTTTCTTTAACCTCAGCTTTGTACATCACTGAGCTGCCATTCTGCAGAAACTTCTGAGCAAACCTTTCCCGGTTATCTGAGGAGAGGAATCTGCACAGGAATGTCTGCTTTACTGTATCAAGAGCGGAAGACCTATCTGCTGTAACGAGGAGGCCGCTGGTTTAAAATGCTGTTTTTGGGATGTGTGTGTGTGCGTGTGTGTGTGTTGGGGGGTTTGGGTGAAAGCTGGATCTAAGATTTCCTCTTCTCAGTATAATGCCTCTTTTGTTGTGACTGCAGATTAGACGCTGGAACTGAAGTTCACAGAGTAGCTGCTCTCCCCTGAGTGGACGGCCTGAAAGCTCACTTTTATTCCTTCTACCTTTGAAACTCTCCTCCTGCTTCAGCAGCCGGCCCGGGCCAGGACGCTTTCATCTGCTGATTTGGTTGAAGCGGGCGACTAACACTCCATCGCCTGAATTAGCCCGTCCATCCCGACGACAATACAGCCGAATCTTCTTTGATATACGATCGTCTGCTTGTCGTGATAGGAAATCTTCAACGGGCATTTGTGTAAAATAAGCTGTCTGCTCTTCTTGGTTTCTCTTAAAGAAAAACTCAGAGTTTTTCATCTGCCTTCAGCATCCAGGCCTGGGCTATCTGGGAGTTTATTTCTTGTGTATTTCGACAGATTTATATCTCAAGCTCCATTTCACACGCCATTAGTGTCTAATTTTTGAATCTGCAGGACAGCACCGACACAAAACCACCAAACGCTTGATTTATTCTCCACTTATTTTTGCCTGTCTGACAGCTGATCCTGTTACACAGAATACTTCACCTGTGACCTCTAGCTTAACTCGGACATGTAGCGATATGGATTCCAGGAGAAGTTTTTGGAGCTGCCATGTGAAATTCAGTTCAGTTCAGTGTTATTTACATAAGCACGCAGCGACAGTGGGAAGGAAAAACTATGTAGGAGAGGCAGGTTCATGGAGGGGCGGCTGTCTGCCATGACTGGTTGGAGGTGAGCGGAGGAAGAGAGCCAGAAACTGGGTGAGACTGGGCTTGGTCCTAACTGGTTGAACTCAGAAAAATACCACTGAAGAAAACCCCAAAACAACAACCAACTGGCAGATTTGCGTGTGGCTGCACCTTTTCCTGCATGTTATACCTCTTTTTCCTCACATTCCCCCTCTGAAAACCAAGCTGTCACCTTTTGATGTATTTAGCAAGCATAGACTGTAAATAAAGATGCCGTATCTTCCAGGTTTGCAAAGTGAAGCTAGAGCTGAAGAGGATTAAACCTGCATCCATTCTAATGTCCAACAGGGGGAGACTCTTCTGATTGTAAAAAGAAGTCTGTGAGGAAATGATCCTCCTGCTCACCTATTCTGATCTCACTGATCACTTTCCCGATGAGTTTTGAGTCAGAAAGCAGTACAGGATTTAGGGCGGGGCTACAAAGGTGCACACATGAACGTGCAGTGTCACATCCACTCTGATTTGTCACTAGTGATGGGATTTCCGGCTCTTTTTAGAGATCCGGCTCTTTCGGTTCGGCTCACTAAAAAGAGCCGGCTCTTTCGGCTCCGAACCGGTTCTTCAGGTTGTTTTGTTGCTTTAATTAATTTATTATTAACAATAATATAAAATTATGCACAAAAGGAATTACTAACGTAAAAAAAAGTGGTTTTATTTATATATGTTTATATATAAATATATGCGGTGGCCCCTAGAGACAAAACACGTACAAACTCCAAAACACATTTCTAGCATGAACTGAACTTCCAAAGCAGAGCTACTAGATCACTTAAATTACACAATTGAAAGCATGTGTGTATTGTTTGTGTATTTATACACAGGCACTCATATATATTCAAATAATTTAAAAAAAAGTTCATTTACCTGTTACTACCACACACCAAATCCGGTCGTTGGTACTTGCTGGCTTGTGTAGCCACTAGGTAACAAAAGATCAACACTGCGCCCAGCATCCTGGAGCACTTCTGTTGTCTTTTGTACGTGTTTTGAGTTTTTATGTGCTTCTGAGTTTTTACGTGCTTCGGAGTTTGTACGTGTTTTTACGTGTTTTGGAGTTTTTACGTGTTTTGGAGTTTGTACGTGTTTTGGAGTTTGTACGTGTTTTGGAGTTTGTACGTGCTTCAGAGTTCGTACGTGATTTGAAGTTTGTATGTGCTTTGTCTGTAGGGGCCACCGTAAACATACTTTTATTTATTCACTCCACATAAAATGTAATAAATAAATCATATAATACAAAAATCAACTATTCACATTTCAACTTTTAACTATTTAAATTTTCAGCTTTTTCCTTTTAAACTAATTTAAAATGAAACAACACAAAATGCTGCAAACCACAACACAATTAAATATAAATTAAAATATGAAAACAAACAGAAGATGCATATTCTCTGTCATATGGGCCTGCATGAATAAACTTTCTGAATCCTTTATCATCAGCAACTGAAAATAGTTGTGGATGATTACTATACCTTTCTAATGTGATGTTGTTGTTCCTGGCTCTCTTTCTCTCTCTCTCCCTCCTGCTCTGTTCCTGTGCTACTGAGTGTAACTACCGCCCTAAAGCACAAGGCTCGCGTGCAGAGTGAAGCGGGAAAAAAGTGTGAGAGAGAGAGGGTGAGAGAAAGAAAAAACAACAACCCACATGACGGCTCGCTATAAGGAGCCGGCTCGCGTCGTTCACTTCAAAGAGCCGGCTCTAAGAGCCATTTCGTTCGCGAACGACCCATCACTATTCGTCACATTCAGAAACGAAACGAAACACTGAATCTTAGAAATTTGAAGTTACTCAGATGATCATTACTGCCACACTCGCAGTGCACAGGTCATATAAACTGAAAGTTGACCACAGCTGGAACAGATGTGCACTCCATGAGTGGCCATGTTATAATAAAGAGGATCAGGAAGGCAGCGCGGAAAGATTGAGCCTCTAAAGAGATGAAATGTTGTATTTGAATCAAGCTGAGCTGTATTGATGAACACTATCGTCAGCTCGTTATATCATGCTACAGAAAGAAAACACAGACTAATGAACGTGGGATCATGCCTGCAGCTCCTGCCGACAGCTAATCCTGTCGTCACGGAAACAATCGAACAATCGTCTCACTACAGACACGCGTCTCTGGTGTTCCTTGAGCTCAGACACTATCTGTCTACCTGACAAGGTCTCTGCTGGACCTCGTCATGTTCTCCTGTTAATACTATTATTTTTTTAATATTTTATTTTTGGCCTTTACTACAAAGGACAGTGAAGAGTGATGGGAAAGAACGGGAAGCGAGAGGGTAAGACATGCGGCAAAGGGCCATGGGTCAGAGTCGAAACTGGGCCAGCCGTTCTCTGCCTAGCAGCATGTGGTCGCCTGCTCATGCCGCTGAGCTAAACTAGCACCCCAGTTATTATTTTAAATTAAAAAATAAATACAAAATATAAAAAAAAAATCCATGTTTCTAAAGCTTTGGTGTCAATTTCTGTTTCAGGTCACCGGTTAGGCGTTAGATTCATGAAGCTTTAAACACTGTAAACACATGGAGCCCAGCACATAAGTGACTTATGCTTAAATACCTAAAAGTTCATTTAGAAGTGTTTTAAAGTTAATCATTTGTTTTAAAACACTAGCTGTAAAAATGATTTTCTATATGTTAATAAAACTGAATACAGCTTTGTTCGTACCTACCCTGCTAAGCTGCACACTGTCAGTATTGGTTCTTGGTGAACTTCAGACCAATCAGGGAGTTGTCGGTGTGGGATGTGAAGCTGACCTTGTAGAGAGCGGCCGTGCGGGATGCGGAGCGAAAGCTGAAAGACCGCAACCACGCAGATGACACCTGTGAAGAGCAGTGAATGCGTGACTGTTACCATGGCAACTGCAGAGTTTGGTTTAATGAGTTTGTAGATATGTGGAGGTAAACGCATCTGAGGTTTGTTTTGGACTGTCTCAGGCACAGTGTTAAACATGCTAATGGCGGATAGCAATGTTAGCATGTGTACCACCTGTAGCTGTGTCAGTTACCATGGTAACGTGTTTCATTGTTGTAAGTCAGGAAAAGCTCAGTGAACTTGACACGGGTTTAAAAGCTTCATTAAGTAAACGCACCGAGAAACATTTGTGCACGCTCGCTAAGCTACAGCAGCAGGAGGCTAACCTCCTCCTGATGGAGCACAGACGGACCCAGATGTTCGCTTTCTCCTGTGGGGATTTCTGTCGCTGCACCCTCTCGTCCTTCTCTTCGATGGTTCCTCCAGGTTTCCATCACTAATTCACTACCAGGCTGTGACTAAACAAGTTTAACCTGATTGCTGAGTTTACTGAGCCTGCTTTTCAAGCCTGCTTTTCAAACCCGGACTTTTTCAGTCACTTTTTTCACTCACTATGTGTTAATAGACCTCTCTGCATTGAATCATACTTGTTATTAATCTCTGTCTCTCTTCCACAGCATGTCTTTATCCTGTTTTCCTTCCCTCACCCCAACCGGTCTTGGCAGATGGCCGCCCCTTCCTGAGCCTGGTTCTGCCGGAGGTTTCCTCCTGTTAAAAGGGAGTTTTTCCTTCTCACTGTCGCCAAAGTGCTTGCTCATAGGGGGTCATATGATTGTTGGGTTTTTCTCTGTATGTATTATTGTAGGGTCTACCTTACAATATAACGCGCCTTGAGGCGACTGTCGTTGTGATTTGGCGCTATATAAATAAAATTGAATTGAATTGAATCTTTCGCTACTCAGGTTAAACATGATATATAAGTCACTTAGATAACTTAAAAAATGTTATTGTTTGGCTTTTTTCAGTGTTGTATTTGTTCCTGAACAAATCGGTTTGGCTGAGATTAAAGTTGAGCTTCATAACTGGACTGTTTTATTTAATACTGAAGTCTTACTTGGAGAGCTGTCAGTATATTTTGAATTTCACCCGTCATACCCCCTGATGTAAAATGTTCTGTTCTTACTTAAACAGCTGACTCTGAATTGAATATAACATTAAAAATATTTAAATTCAAGAGGAAACAGTTTCAAGTGTTGTAAGTGTCAGTGTCTACTTAAATAAAAATAAATAAAAGCATCTCACCTGTTTGTTATTATTCAGGCATACATGTATACTATTTTTATTAATAGAGAGATTAAGCTTGTGTTTTCATACATCTAGTGACATTATGGAACAGATCATACATAAAAGCGAATTTTTCCAGAGTGCTTAAGGCTACATCCACACGTACCCGGGTATTTTTGAAAACGCAGATTTTTCTATGCGTTTGCACCTTTCGTCCACACGTAAACGGCGTTTTTGGTCACTGAAAACGGAGATTTTTAAAAACTCCAGCCAGGGTGGATATTTTTGAAAACTCAGTTTTTGCATTTACGTGTGGATGAGAAAAACACAGAAAACGCAGCGTCAAAGGTGTGCGCCTTTTTTGACGTCACACTGTGCGCCACGTTATTGTTTCGGTGAAATGAATTTCTACAATACTGTTACTGTTAATTGTACTCTCTGCAGTGTTTAAATGCTTACATATACACACATAGTTACTGTCCCTCCACACATACGACTAGGTTCTGCTTCTATGCCCCATCCTTGTTTACTATTTCCCGCCGAGGCTTCTAGACTTCTGATTGGCCAACATTTCTACACGGTTAGGAATATATCGCCACCTGTTGCTTTGGCATGTTCCTAGCAGCGTTTTCCTTCATTTCTGTGTTTACGTGTGGACGGGATTATTTTTTAAAACGAAAACGGAAAATCTCCGTTTTCAAAAATACCCGTGTACGTGTGGACGTAGCCTAAGAGAGGAGTAGAGGAGGCAGTAAAAACTCTGGAATTATGCTGCTGTTCCAATTCTAGAATGATCGTACTGCATTCTCGCATTTTTGGGAAGTCCAGACTTCCGTGTGTGCTTAAGTCCGGACTTGCGTACTTGAGAATTGAGAAACGGCCTCTGTTTTTGTGTTGTATCCCGTATTGCAATATATTGGATGTGGTTCTACCTACTGCAGAGGTCACGTGTTTCTGGTTACTGTGGAGGTCACGTGTTTGTGGTTAATGTGGCGCTCCCCAGTGGCTGCAGCCACACACTTCTCAAAATTGGTGTCAAACTAAGCATGACTGTTTGTGTCACTGTGTCAGACCTACACCAGACAAGCGACCTGTCCAGGTGTACTCCGCCCCTCTTCCTATGACAACCCTGAGTTAAAATAGCGGAAGAAAATTAATGAACAGACTTTCTAATAAATATATATTCTTGTTTGGTTGAGTGTGTTTATGCTAAAATGGAGTGCTGCTTTCAGTGTATGACACTGTTAAATCTACAGCTGAACTCACACTGTGAATTGTGCATCAGAGGTCATCGTTTTTGATAAAACGATGGATAAACGTCTGATTTACAACCGCTAAAGGCCCTCACTTTAAAACCCACACAGAGTGAACTCTGCTGTCTAAACCCTCATCCATAAAAATAAAATCTGTACGAGAATGAGGTCGCCAGCTCGAGAATTAGGCCGCTGCCTGCTGATGAATGGAGACATTAATTGAAAATGGTCGCTACAGGAGCTCCCAACATGAGGCTGGAGGCTGTGCCAGCCGGAATAAGGCTGGAAGAAAAATGACAGGGGCGGGAGGACAATGTGGAGAGTGAAGGTTAGTTTCCTCTTCCTCTAAATTCAGAGTGTGAGCACTTTAACACGTCGGCATCCATCGCCGTCACCAGTGTTGGGGAGTAACGGAATACACGTGTTATGTATTTAAAATACAAAATATGAGTATGTGTATTCTGTTACAGTTACCGCTTAAATAGGTGATAATTAGAATAGAATTTTGTTGAAATAGATGGATTACACAGCCGTCTTTTCCTGTTTCATATGTTAAGCTATCCCCTCTCTAATGTTGGTAATTAAATGCAATGCCAGAAACCCAAACAAAACACACAATAAGAGGCTCTAATGTGAGTGTCCTGTTAATGTTGGTGGCGTCAGTTACACAATGGAGCCAGAGCCAGCATAACAGAGTCAGCAGTGCATGGGCAGGAGTGCATTTCTTACTTTGAAATTCCAACACCATTTCATATTTTTTGGATTATGTATCGGAATTTCAGGAGCGGAACCACCCCTCCAAACACGCTCCTTCTGGTTGTCATCTATATAGGTTCCCCCTAGTTCTGCAAGCTGTTCATTCGAGGCCTTTCCCAAACTGCAGCTCAATTCATGTCAAAGCATTCACTTTTACCTACTAAAACGCTGTCAAACCTAAATGAGGACATGGGCCCAGCTAGCGAATAAAGAAGAAAAGGATGGGCGAAATCTGACCGTGCGATGCAAACATTCTTTGCCAGCAACCAAGCTGCATCGAAAGACTTCAACCTAAAGAAACATCTGGAAGTAAGTCCTTTTTTAAAAAACTAACGTTAGCCTACGGCAACTATCTTGTTTTATTTGTGGTAAAGTATAGTATTCAGGATAAATATTCTGGATAAATATCAGTCTGGTTTCAGAGCCCTCCACAGCACAAAGTCTGCTCTACTGAAGGTGTTCAGCTTTTAGCTGCTGACTCTGGAAAAAGTACAGTCTTAATTCTCCTAGACCAGAGTGCAGCATTTGACTCTGTTGCCCACACAATCCTATTAAGCTGTCTAAAGACGTGTCGGCATTCAAAGCTCTGCTCTAAAATGGTTTGCCTCCTACTTAGAGAGCAGAACATGTTCTGTGATGCTGAGTAACAAATATTCTTCCCATGCTACACTTGTTTGTGGAATACCTCAGGGCTCTATTCAGGGCCCTGTTTTATTCTCCATATACATGCTCCCAATAGGCTCTATTTTTCAGAAACACCAGATTTCTTATCACTCTTATGCAGATGACACACAGTTCTACCTCGCTTTAAAAACAGGTGTTGATAGTACGCTGCAGAAAGTTTCAGATTGTCTTAGCGACATACATTGCTGGATGTCTCTGAACTTTCTCAAATTAAACCACGACAAAACTGACATTAGAATTTTTGGTAAGCAAGACCCTGTTAGTCTCATAAGAAACAACTTGGGCCGACTATCAGCTAAAGTACACCCCCATGTAAGAAATCATGGTTTCATTTTCGATTCTACGCTCAAGCTGCACAAACAAATAAATTCAGTATCTCATGGCAGTTTTTTCCAGCTCAGGAGCATTTCTAAACTAAAAACTATCCTGTCATCTAAAGATCTGGAAATCGTTATCCATCCCTTCATATCACATCTTGACTACTGTAACTCTCTCTATTTAGTCGTTTGTCAATCAAGCCTGTCCCGCCTGCAACTTGTTCAAAATGCAGCCACAAGGCTCCTGACGGGTACCTGAAAGAGAGAGAGTATTACTCCGATACTTGCATCTTTACATTGGCTGCCAGTTTAATATAGAATTGATTTCAAGGTTTTATTATTTGTTTTTAAAGCTCTCCATGGTCTGGCCCCAGGTTATATTTCAGATCTCTTTAGCCTGCACCTACTCACTCGAACTCTGCGTTCTTCCAGTCAGATTCTTTTACTGGTTCCATGCTCCCAGTTAATATCCAGAGTTGACAGGGCTTTTCTCCATTGCCGCCCCGAGACTCTGGAACAGTCTTCCCTCTTTTATAAAATCCTCTTCCTCCTTGGAAAGCTTCAAATCAAATTTGAAGACCTACCTATTTTCCAGGGCTTTCGGATCTCTTTGACACCACTGTTATTCTGTTTTAGCTATTCTGGTCTTTTATCTCATTGGATGATGTATGCATATGTATACGTATACACGTATTTTATGTTCACGTATGTGTGCTTGTGTGTGAATGTGTACACTTTTGTATATGTATGTGCATTTTGCATGTACATATATATTTTTACAAACATATATGGATGTCTTACGATGTTTTTTATAATGTTTTTCATCTTATCTACTTTAATTCTTTTATTTGATTATATTATCCCTCTGTTTAGCACTTTGACCGACACTTGGTGTCCTTTAAATGTGCTGTATAAATAAAGTTGACTTGACTTGACTATTGTTTGTCTCTTGTGTATAACTAAGCATTTCTCATATTTTACATGTCTTCCATTCTTTTTTGGGGGTTTTTGTGTTCCTGCCTTCTTTTCAGCTCATTTATTGAATCTGTTTCCCGCCATGTTTCTTCCTCACTTCTGCCTCCTCACTCAGCCTCTCACCTCCAGCCGCCGCTGCATGTTTAACCACGATGATGTTTTTCATGGAACAAGCTGGAAGGTGCCACAACACTGCGTCTCCCCTGCAAAGGTTCATGCTAATGCTCCCTCCCTCCGGCCTCCATTTTAAATTCGACCTGCCCGCCTCGTGCGGTCACCACGGCCGACTGGAGGCTGTGATCTGTGAATGCCATCAGCCATGAGTTTATCTCCTGCAGAACAATGCTGCTGCCCCCCCACTGCCTCTGACTGCTGCTTAGCATAATTAATGTGATCGGCCCACAGTGGAGCCCAGCGAGCCCGGGCTGCTGCCACTGGGCATCACATCGCCACGCTAACCAGTTTAACGGCAGCGGGGATGATCAAAGACAGAGAGAGGGTTTTTATCTGCAGCGAGAGTTTCTGAGAGGAGAAACCAGGAGGCTGGATATTTAACCAGCTCCTGCCAAGCGTGAGACCATCGAGAATCTTCAGGTTTTCATCAAGCATAACTTTTAAATTCTTAAAACAATAAAAAAAACCTGTTCTGACCACAGACTGTATAAAACATGAAGTCACCTGTGCAGGTTGTAAGAGATCTTTCTTTAACCTTGACTGCATGGTTTATAATGACAATCATTATTAATGCATTTAAAATAACAGACCAAAAATCTGTCCTGAGTGGGACTCGAGCTATGGTCTCTGGTGGGGCGGCCTCCATGGCCTCAGCTGGTTTCAGTTCAGTGTCGCTGGTCACTCTCTGTCGTCATTCAGATTACTCTTTCTAGAGCATCTGTGTGTGATGCGTTTAGGGGACTTCTGTAAACTGGAACTGTAGCAGTAACCTGGGTGCCCCTCTGGAGAACATGAACGAGTCCAGACGAGAAGCCGCAGCTCCTCCTCTTCCTCAGCCTCATCCTTCACCACCTCTGCAACATTGACTGAGCTCGCTGCGTTTCGTGTTATTCTCAAGGTTTTTTTTTTTAATTGGAGGGAGATCAGATTGTCGTCTTTGTGGGAACATATGTTGACCAACCCCCCCAGCAGATGTCCGACTGGAGGCTCCAACGTGAAGCTTCTGCCGCTGTGATTCGAGCCTCGCCGCCTCCTCCAGGGCCTGGCGCGCAGCTCTGACACTCTTCCAGTCCCTCTGTGGTGTTTTTAATGAGAGGCGATGCAGATGTGTGTGGCACCCAACTCTGCAAATAACTCCGACCTTCAGGTGTCCTTCACCTGCTCCACCAAGTGTAGGAATGCTTTTACACAGAGAGGTTTCAGCTGCAGCAGAGGCAACGTAATCCACGCTTTAAAGTAAAAAGAAAAAATCTGATCAGGAGTGCATTGTTCTGCATCAGCTCTGGATTTGAATCCCGTCACACAGATCTGTTTCCTGTGAAGACGTATCAGGGCCAAAGAAGGGCAGTTATTCCAAGAAAAAAAACTTTCTGTTTGAGAAACTCGCATTTAAAAGAAAACGGTAACTGCTTCCATCTTTACCCCACCTGTGGTCCTGACTCCAGCTGTGGAAGAGTAAAGCATCCTCCTGCTTTATTTCCCCATATGTGTCGTCCCTGTATGGATCAGGTAGGGTTGCCTGGAGGTGCAAAAACTAAAAACACAATAACATTTAAGTTGTAAATGTTTGAAAAACTCAAAAATTCATTATAACAGTGAAAAAGTCACTGGCTATAAAATTAAACAAGGAAAAATTGGAATGATGTCAGAAATGAGCATGATGGTGTGGATGGTGTAAGGACTGTCTGCAAAGATCGGGCCAAGAAGCTCGGACCGCTGTGATCGAGAACCTGACACTGAATCATGAAGATTTTGTTTTTCAGGGTTTGGAAAGACATGGAGTTATGGATCATCTAACCTCATCATTGGTGATGCATTGATTGTTTTCTGCCGTGCACATCACAATGTCCATCAGCTCGCTGCTCATTGGTTCTGGGGAGTAAAGAGACCGACACCACGATGACCTGATACTTCCTGCTCCCTGATTCACTGTTTTCAGGGCTTTTTCTTCTCTTTAAGTGTCAGATAAGTCGGCGTGACAGCTGCATGGTGCCACCTACTCTCCGGGTGTGTTTTTAACACAGCTCATATCCTGGCAGGTGTGCTGCCTCCGTCAGCTCATGTCTTTCTTTGTGCTTCCTTTGCAGATGTGTTTGATTAAAGAGAGCTGGCAGCGGGGGGGGGGGGAGACTTCAGAGTCCTGTTTTCTTAAAGGAAGGACTCTGAAGTGTGGGCGGAGCACCCCGTGACAAGCCTGTGAAGGTTCGCAGTCTGCGGCCTGCTGGCTTCTTCTTGGCACCGCGTCCGTCAGCCTTTCCTGCCGGGCGCAGATTAACAAAGTGAGCGGCCTCCCCCCGTGGACCCCGACACAGCGCTCCTCCAACAAAACAGCTTTTCACACCCAAACACCCAGAGGAGGACGGCATTCCGGGGCCCCATCCAAGCCTCTCTGAGGCTTAGAGCACTTCCTCCTTGTTATCACTCCTCTCCTGCTGCTCCTGAGCTCCTCTCCTCTGCACACAGGCATTAAGGAGGAGCGAGGCGGGGCTGGCGGTCAGCAGACTGAAAACAAAGCTTTTTTTTCGACCCGGGATGCTTCGCTCCATTCTTGCAGAGGGCCCCCGCCCTTGGGTCAGGAGTTCTTCATCATCATCTGCCCCTCCTCCTCTGCCTGGAGTACTGAAATCTGATCCTGTAGCAGATCCTCAGAGCCAGGACCACCCCGATCTGTCTGAAGGTAAAGTGAGGCTGTGCGGTCACATGACTCCGTTCGGAGCTCAGTCTGGGGCTTCCGTTTAAAATCTCAGATTAAGTTTTAAGAAAGGAAACAGCGAGGAGACACTCGCAGTGCTTCACTGAACATCAGCTGCTCGGTTTCAAAGAGAAACATGAAATCATCTTAAAAATGTTTGTGTTTGGACTCGAGCTGTCCTGCACTGGCCTTTTCGTTGCTTTTGTTCAATCTCACATCATTATCCAGGCCCACATCCGCCTTCACTGAACTCTGAAACACCACTGAAGGTTACAAACACTCCTGTGTGTGTGTGCACAGCTTTCTCACGTGAAGAAAAAAGAGGGGAAGAGGTCGTTTCTAGAATGGTTCAGTCCAAACTTTACCCAGAAATTCTGTCATCATAGGAGGATGGAACAGGAGGAAAGCTTTGTGAATACTTGGTGTTAAACTTAATTCAAACAACCTCACTAATCAGTTTATTGGTA
This sequence comes from Perissodus microlepis, assembly GCF_051167445.1. Lineage (NCBI taxonomy): Eukaryota > Metazoa > Chordata > Actinopteri > Cichliformes > Cichlidae > Perissodus > Perissodus microlepis. The sequence continues at coordinate 32,846,428 of NC_140482.1, read as the reverse complement.
CTCAAAGAATTTGCACTGTTTTATCCTCAGCATCTGATTTTAGGAGCTTTATTTTAGCCACTAGAGCATTGAAATGAAACTCCAGATCCACACAATAACCCAGCAGACTCATTTTTGCTGTGTGGATGTTGGAGATGTTCACCAGAGGCTCGACATGCCTGGTGAAGGTCATCTGGATGGATGTTCTTCTACTGATGAGAACAAAAGGAACCAATCGACCGAGCTAACAGAGTACCACTTCTTTAAACACGATGATGACGGGAACACAGAGGCAACGGCGAGAGATAGAAACTGTTATTTAAGAATCAGGCTGTGGTGAAATGACACTCTGTGCATGGATGTTGACGGGCCGTCTTTTCTTAGTGAGCAAAGCAGTCAGCAGCCATATGTCACTAATACAAAGCATGTATTTTTGCGCTGCAGTAATTCACTCATGTCTCTTGCTTTGTGGATCTTCACAGTTTGTGCCGTCATATGGTGACCACGTTTTAAGCCACTGGTTCGACCATGTTAACTGTTGGTTTAAGTCAGAGTTGGGACTGTGAGCGCACACGAAGTTTGTAATTGTCAGTCTTTGCTGAAGTTCTCTGTCCTTTCTAAACGAATGGAGTTCTTTCCTCACAGTTCATCTTTCTGTGTAGCTTTGTGTTTAAATTCCGTTTCATGAATTATTCCATTGTTAAAAACTGATTTCCATAATCTGAGTGGATATTCTTTGTCGCCGTGATTCCGACGAGCAGTTCGAGTTAAAGTGATGACATTAAAGTCATAGAGGGGCGGTGTCCCTGTGCCACATCGCACGGCTGAGAGGAAACACAAAATATGCCGAGCGTTAATGTGAAGAGAGTCCCGGCTGCAGGCTGCTCTAAAATATTTAAATCGAATCTGGAGCGCAGCCACGGGAGCTTGTTTCAGAGTCCTCCGCTGCTCCAGGTCAGACCCGCTCTGAAATGTGAAAGCGGATGTAAATCGGACATATTTGAGCGGTTAAAGGCAGCATGGCTCGCTGAGGTCCCGCCTGCAGCGCCCGTGCAGATTCATCAGTCATCGCCTGTGACTCGCACCACCTGCTCACTGGGGACTACAATATGGAGGCCTGCCGTGATTAGCACGCCACGCTAACCGCTGTGACAGAGGGGCCCGCTCAGAGGAGGAGCAGGGAGGGGGTGTCCTCCTGCCGGGCGACAGAACTGATTAGCACAGATTAATAGCAGTTAATATCACCGGGGACTCTCAGCTGTGTCGCACTCATTAATAAGTGCCTTTAATTAGTGTCATTAGCCAGAGTTTGTCCTCTCCTAAACACTTCAGTTTGTTTCACAGGACCCGATCCCCGAGGAAGGAGCTCATCTCAAAGGCTGAAATACTGAGTGAAGACCACAGAGTAGCACTTTTCTTCATGTCTGACTCCTCAGTGAACATGCTCCTGAGATTTGAAACAGCTGACGACATGTCATCCATTCTGGGTTCAGAGCTGCGCAAGTGAGAGAAAACACAACTGTGGGAATAGCATAAACCCACACCTGTCCTGAACGTCAGAAAGTCTTCCATTAAACAAACTCTTATCCAAATTACAATAAAAAATATTATACAAAAACAAATAATTCAACTACAGCTACAATAATACATACAGACAAGACCCCAACAATCATATGACCCCCTATGTGCAAGCACTTTGGTGACTGTGGGAAGGAAAAATTCCCTTTTAACAGGAAGTTAAAAGCCAAGGAGCCTGCTGTCACAGTGCTGGGTCCAGGGACCCAGGGTTCTTTGATTTAGTGTTGTTCATTTCATAGTCTTTGTATTTCTTGTTTCATAGTTATTTTCTGTAGTTTCTAGGATTTAGGTTTTGTTACTACACCTCCCCTGGATTCCATGTTTCATGTCTAGTCGTCCTTGTCTCTAAGTTCTTGCATCTCCTGTGTCCAGACCAGAGATGGGCAGTAACGCGTTGCTTGTAAAGCGTTACTGTAATCCGATTACTTTTTTCAAGTAACGAGTAAAGTAAGGGATTACTATTGCAAAAACGGTAATTAGATTACCGTTACTTTCCCGTAGGAACGCTGCGTTACTAAAACCGTGATTTTTTGCAAGAATGTCTCATGACAGTGACGTAAGCAAGTGCGACGTTTGTGACAACAGCTGTGTGCAGATCAACAATGGATAATATATTGAGTGCAGGAGAGAGTATGAGCATGCAGCGTTTAAAGCGTGGAAGTACTGACCTTACTTTAAGTTTGATTCCATAAAAAGTGACAAAAACATTAGCGTCCGTTGTGCGTGGGAAGAAAACTTCTTTTTACAGCGAAAAAAGCCCCTAAACTTCCAAGCAAGCACCGAGTGCGCAATGACGTAATGGGAAATTCACAGAGAAACTGCCGTATCCTTCCACTGACCGCTGCGGCACACCTGCACCAGGGTAAACCTCCGCCTACCCTACTCCTGCTTTACAGGTGAAAATAGAGCAAAAGGACCGCTAGTCTTTGACTTTATTTATTTTCTGCTGTGTTTTACTTGCATCTATTTGAAAGACTGAGTGTAAACACAAAAAATAAATATTTTATGTGCTGGAATGTGCAGAAAATAGGTTTAAATATTAAACAAATTTCTTCAAGTCAGAGAATGTTGCATATAATTACATTTTTGCTTGATGCATAAAGTTAAAAGATTAAAACTAATAAAACAAGTTTTAAAAAAGGACCTTTCCATTTGATTACATTTTGTATGATGGATTATGTAGAAAAAGTAGAATTGGGCTGAAAGATCCATCGCTTTATCACCTATTCAGGTTGTAAATCGTGTTTTTAAAAAGTATTTAAGTAACTAAGTAATTAATTACTTTTGAAAATAAGTAATCAGTAAAGTAACGGGATTACTTTTTTGGGGAAGTAATCAGTAATTAGTTACTGATTACTTTTTTCAAGTAACTTGACCAACACTGGTCCAGACTATGTTCCCTCTGTCTAGTCAGTCATGTCTCCGGGTCTCAGTGTCAAGTCTGCATCTTAGTCTTGTGTCTCATGTTTCCTGTTTTATTTTGATAGTCTAGTTTAGTGTTTAGTGTGTTCAGTTTTGCTTCATGTCTTGTGTATGTGATTACTCCCACCTGTGCTCCCTTCTGTGTCTCATTCCCCTGTTATCCCTCTGTTTTTAAGCCCTGTGTTTTCTGTGCCAGTTGTTGTGTTGTCCCATGTTGTGTGTTGTCCTGTGGTCCTTGCCCCCCCCCCCCCATTGCTGTGTGTTTCTCTGTGCTCCTGGTTTATTTGTTTCTATTTTCCTTATTTGTATTATTTGAATTTTTGATACTGCATTAAAGCTGCCTCCCTGAGTTCACTGATTTGTTTAGAGTCCTGCATTTAGATCCTACTCCTGCCTGCCACGGGACTAAACATGACAACTACAGGGAGGAGGCCAGGGTGGATGGATAGGTCAACAAAGTGATTTACAGTGTTACTGATTTTAGCTGACCATGTCGAAATAGTCATATCCTACAAGCATCTGGGAGTTCAACTCGATGACAAGCTGGAGTGGTCTGCCAACACGGACGCTGCCTACAAAAAAGGGTCTGAGCCAGGTTTACTTTCTTCGAAGGCTCATAGCCTTCAATGTATGCAGCAGGCTGCTCTATATGTTTTATCAGTCTGTTGTTGCACCATCTTCTTTGCTATGGCGTGCTTTGGTGCAGGCATCAAAGCAAAGGATGCAAACAGACTAACAAATTTATCAGGAAGGCCGAGTCTGTTGTTGGCATGAAGCTCGCCACCCTGGAGGAGGTGATTGGTGACAGAATGCTGGCAAGACTGCTGGTAATCATGGACAATGACTCCCACCCCCTCCATAACACACTGGACAATCTGAAGAGCAGTTTCAGCAACAGGTTCCTTTAACCTCACTGTCTGAGGGAACGTTACAGGAGGTCGTTCCTTCCCGCTGCTATCAGACTCTTTAATTCATATACTTGGGTCAGGTCCACACATGTGGAACAGAATTAATCACACCTCAGTGCACCATCACTTTTGTACACCACAACATATATTTGCACACGTACTTGTCCTTTATATTTATATGTATATCTCTATCTTTATCTATTTTTCCACAATATTTATCTATCATGACTCTGTTTCTACATTCATTTTATATGAGTACTTGTTTTTTGTTGTATATTTGCTGCTATGACAACTGAATTTCCCTCTGGGATTAATTAAGTTTCTCTGATTCTGACCAAACCTGTACCACAGCAGGAAACGGCTACTTAGGATGAGACTTGGCAATAGAAGACTGAAATCTCCACTAGATCAGTTATAAAGTGAGGAGTTCTCTTCATGGGAGGATGTGGGCTTCAGCAGTGATGAAGAACAACTCGTCTGCACTGAACCAACCAAAAGAAGAGTCCAGGCAGCTAGGCCTGGAGCCATCTGAAGTGTGGGCATTCTGATTGAGCAACCTAAAATTACCTAGTAAACCTAGTAATCAGAGCACCGGCAACTTATCTGTCATATTTCGGTGCAGACTGAGTTTTAATGGGCTTCCTGCTGCAATGGGTTTCCCAGTTTGAGGAGATCAGGTGAGAGCCAGAGTGGCTGACTCTTTGTTCCTCCCCCCTGTTGCTGCTGTAAGAAGACAGCTGCTGGGCAATAAGTGTTTAAATGAGATAATTAATGAGTGCAGTCAGCTCTATTAGAGCTGTGAGCTGGCCCTCCTCCTCCCCCTCCCCCTCCCCCTCCTCGTGTTACCACTGATCCACTCTCATCTCATCTTCATGAGCTGCAGGGTTACCACACGATGAGGGGAAACTCGTGCCGGAGTCAGCATTGTTTGCTAAAGGTTCACTTCACCTCAGAGTCACATGTACAGATGTTTTCTTTGGTTTGCAGAGCTGTTTATGCAGATGTGAGTCACCCGGCGTGGATTTTTGAGTCATAGAGACGTACCCTTCCTCTTTAAAATGATGGTGGTCGCTGCGTGTTGCACAGCAATAAAACCTCTTTCTTCATCTTCCAGATTAAAAGAAGCATGCAGCTACTTAACACTGACGCTCAGCCGGGGAGCATTTCATTCACAGGTAGTGTACGTGTCTCTGCACAAGGATACGACTGGGGCTCAGTCTAAAGAAAATCGTTTCTATGTGGATTTTTCTGAATGACTTCTGCAGACACATTACTGCTCAGTTTTTAAAATGCATTTATGTAAATATTTATTTTAATTTCTATATCAGAATAACAGAATATAACAGAATTTATAACAGAAAGCAGAACTGCTCTGCAGCCCATGTTTGCAGCCCTGTAAATGAGCTGTAGCTTGTGAAAGAGCTTCAAGCCAAAGAGTTTGTCAGTAAATCTTCACTTTAAATGATAGTTCAGCTGCAGTGGAAATTCCTCTGTTTGGAGTTATAATCAGAAATCCATCCCAGCAGATGGAAAACCGACTCGTTGTGGAATATTTTCTCTGTGTAACAGCAGATATAGTAAACCTGCAGCAGCTCCCCTCCGTTGCCCTTTGAATGCTTCTCAGCCTTCTTAGAAACCTCTTCTGATTTTGTAAGCATCAGCGTTACCAAAGCATAGCAGCTGGATGTGAAGAAGAAGAGGGATGAGGAGGAAGAGCACAGGGCGGAGGTGTTTTTCTTTCTGTGGAAGTGCACAGCATCTTGTCTAGAGGCAAAGCTAGATCAAAACACAATTTCCACGTTTTGATGGGCTCAAGCATTTAAAAGTCTGAAACCATGAGAGGCTGCACATTCAGTTCTTTACTGATGAGTATGAGATGAAAACCTGAAATCACAACATCACAGGGTCTGCAAGTTCCTGCAGAGAGGGAGGAAAACTGCCACAAATACCATGAAATGCAAGTAAGTGGGTGACGCTGGTGGAGGGAATTGTTATTTTAGTTCAAATAACATTTGCCAGTTTTATATGTCGCAGTGTCTTACACACACTGACTGCTCAGGCTTTTTTATTTTTATAATAATAATATTAATAATAATAATAATACATTTTATTTGAGGGCGCCTTTCTAAAACCCAAGGTCACCTTACAAAGAGAAAAAGACATCAATAAAACTGTAGATTAAAATAGATTCTAATAAATTAAAATACAGAAACCAGCAAAATACAACCACAAACAGCAAATTAAAAAAAACAAAAAATAAAAACACGATTTGACAGCAAGTAAAATCTGTATTAAAGCGAGTAAACCAGTTTAAACAAGTAGGTTTTGAGTTGTGACTTAAATAAGGGAAGGGAATCTATATTCCTTAAGGTTGAAGGAAGTGAGCTCCAGAGCCGAGGAGCAGAGCGACTGAAAGCTCTGTGCCCCGTAGTGGTAAGGCGAGCAGAAGGAACAACAAAATGAGTAGCAGATGAAGATCTGAGAGAGCGGGAAGCTGCGGTGATATGAAGCAGATCACAGAGATACGGAGGGGCAAGGTTATTAATACACTTAAACCTGAGAACTAAGATTTTAAAGTTTATCCTGGCTTCTATGGGAAACCAGTGAAGCTGTTGAAGAATTGGGGTGACATGGTCGCGAGTTATGACCCGAGCTACAGAATACTGAAGGAGTTGAAGTTTATGGAGGGACTTATTGGGGAGAACAAATATGAGGGAGTTGCAATAATCGATCCGGGAAGTAATAACACTATGGACAAGGATGGCAGCAGCATGGGGAGTAAGGAAGGAACGAAGATGATTAATGTTACGTAAGTGAAAGTATGCAGACCGGGTTATGTAATTAATGTAAGACTGAAATGAGAGATTACTGTCAAGTATGACACTCAAACTCTTTACCTGCAGGGAAGGAAGGATGGGGGAATTTATTTTAAAATATGGACGCAATCAGTATTTATTCCTATAGTGTGTTTATATTAATATTTATGTAGAGATGTGTGTATTATATATACTCGAAATGCCATCTAGTGCATACAGTACCACTGCTTCATGACACTAAGACACATTTCTCAGTTGTATACAAACTTAAAAGAGTAATCAGCCAAGTTTGTGTGTGTTTACTTACTACGACATTTTTGATCAACGCTGTCCCACAAACATTGTTTCATATTTAGTTTGTTGGGTTCTGGTCACTCTGGTGAAGCAGAAGCTTGAAAACATGAGATGAACGCTGTCTAATAAAAAGATGTATGTGAGGCTCCTTTGACAACAACTGCCTCAGCTAATCAGTGATCATGATTTCATCACTGCTGCCAAAAAGCATTGAAGCAAAGAAGATCTCCAACTGAAGATGAAGAAAGTTCCTCAACTCGGCTGCAGCTGGTTCATTATTTTCCTGCCGTTATTAAAAAGATTCTTTGGACAGTGTTAGCTCATTAGCTTAGGCTACCAGGTAAAAAAAAAAAAAAATAAATACACGGTCTTGCTACCCTTCTCTCTTGCTAAGGTGAGCTAGCCAAGATGCTGCAAGCTGAAGCTCTAATGATTTAGATGTGTCCTGTCTTTCACAGACAGATAACCTGCTGCAGCTTCAAAGCTAACATTTCACTCTGTAACCTGTGAAATGACCAAAGCAGGAAGTCTGTGCTAACCAGTGTTAGCATGCTGCAACTGATTTCTGAAAGGAGAAGAAGAATTTCTTTTAGCATTTCTGACAGCCAAAAACACCTGAAGTCAAGTCTGAGTGCATGTAACCAGACACACACACACACACACACGCACATGCACATAAACACACACACAAAAATTAGAAAATTTTAAATCAAAGACAAACAGTGTCATTGCAGACATTGACGCCTTCTGTTATTCTCACACACACACACACACACACTGCTGTTTGTCTCTTTATTATTTGGTGAAATCGGGTTTCGGTCTGCTCTCTTTATTGTGACGAGCCGTATGTCTTATTTTTCTAATGTCAGCTTCGTCCTGTGTGGTTTGTGTTCTCACAGTCGCAGAGAGGCGGCGCAGGCTCCTGAGGGGCCTCCTGGGCCCCCTGCTGGGAGGGACTTGGACCAGGACCGTGCCTTTGGTCACGCTTCCAAATGTTTCCATTGATGGGCGAGAAACGTGTTGGATCGCCGTCCCAAACAAAGCCGGAGCCAAAACTAAATCAGGCCTGGCCGGCTGGGGGTGGGGGAGCTTCTGCTGGCAGGCGAGCTCCTTGCCTTGTAGAGGCGACTCGCTGATGGCAGTGAGAGCAGAATTGATTTAAAAAGGAGGAGGAGGGGGAAGCTGTGTCGTTCGTATGGTGATGACAATGATGATGAAGAGATAAACCGTGTTGGTTATTTAGGTTGTGTTTACGAAGGTTGTGTTTCATAATTTTATTATTTCAGTCATGTGATGTGTTTTTCAGTGAGAGGGTCCATCGCTCTCAGACCTGCTCTTTATTTCCTGCTGACCATCAGCAGGAACAGACTGGGAGCTGTGGGCTGTAAAGGCCGAGGAATCAGATTTCTGTGTTTGTGGCATTAAAAGTCAATGAATCCAACTACAGAGACATGTGTCTCAGTGACATGTGTAGTTGGACAAGTTTTTATCGTCCAGATCAGTTTGTTTACATGGATAACAAAAAACAAAACAAAAAGACATCAAAGATGTGTGACACATGTCTATAAGGACACAAGCAGATTAAATATTCTGTCTCCACAAAGAGGAAAACATCATAAACATTTATTTAGGTTTCAGTGATACTGGGACTCATTGCAGCCCAGAACAAAATGACTTGGTGTGCATCAGACGCTAATGCATGAAGGTGCCCATACCTAAAATCTGACTGATGTTGTAGTTGTTTGGCTTCTGGAAGTGTTACCTCGAGACTTCCAGATCTCTTTTTCATACTTTTCATACTTTCATACTCCCTATTTCAAGGAAAAAGATGTAGGAAAAGGAAATAGTAGCAGTAATCCTGCAGATGTAGGAGGTCATTCCTTGGACTGTTTGACTGCCTGCAGGGACACTGCACACTCACTGAGTCCAGTATTTGAAACACCAACCTTGGAGCAGGACTTACTGGGGTTTGAGTGAGTTTGAGTTTGTCCTGTGTGGTTTAAAACGTGACCTTGTGGTCGCGATGTCTCTGCATTTCTTTGTTTCTTTGCTGCTTTTCTTCACCATCACTGAAGTGTCAGATCTGAAACCTCACCACAGTCTGGTTGTTCTCGGGACTCTTGGGGCTTACAGTCAGGCTGATGAGGCAGACCAGCCAAGATAAGCAAACGGTGAGCGGGTGGCGCGGGGCACCTTGCCATCCAATTATGTGTAAGATAAAAGGGTGAAAACTCCCTGCGTTTGCAGAAAGAGCTGGCAAACATGGCAGAGAAGAGCCGGGGGGAGTGGAACGGTGTGAATGTATTTTCACTTCAGATTCAGTATGTGTGTTCAAGGACCAGCTCAGCTGCCTCCACACTGCAGAGCTCTGAATGTGGGGGATGGGTGTGACTCTCTGACCCATTCAGGTTGCTCAAAAGGTGTTCTAGCTTCTATTTACATTTTTATATTAGGTTTTACCATTTTTCTAAGGTACAGTGAGTTCTTTAGACAATGTGGGCTTTTATTTTGGAAATCTGACGGGATTTACTTTGAAAATGTCACAGCAAAGTCATTTTGGTAACATCCAATCCAATGAGTTATTGTAGGTCTGTGTAGGTTCTCAGTCATCCAGCTCATGGTAGTCTAAAGAGCTTGGAAAGAAAGCGAGTGGACTTCTTTAAGTTTCATCTGCAGATGTTTATTTTAAATAAGCTGAAGGTGAGATGTCTTCAAGAAACTCAAAGTCCACTTGCTTTCTTTCTAAGCTCCTTAGAGTAATTGCAGGCTTTTACTTTGAAAAGTGAGACATTTTTTAACACCTGGAGATTTGAAAACCAAAGACATGTATGCTCCTTCCTGTGATCTGCTCTCCATCAGTGAGATGGAGACAAACTCGTGCATGCACAGAGATGTTTAAACCTTCAGGAGCGTAGGTGACAGATGATCTGCTGCTGCGACTTTATCATCTGAGCGTCTCCAGCTCTTTATAATCAGCCTGCTGGAGGTGGCAGGTCGCTCTCTCAGCTGTGGTGTCGCGCTCTTCACACACCCTCAGCTCGCACAGGAACAATGTGATGTGTGTGTTCTTCACCGCGAGAAACGCAGATAACAGAGTCTTTTGACTGCAGACAGCTCCCAGTGGCCGCTGACGTCCTCCAGCAGCTCGAGGTCAGTGGGTGGCGCTGGGAAGATGGCCGACCTCCAGCCTGAATAAAAGGAGGCCGGTGCGGGTGGAGGGCCTGTTAGGAGCATCCACACACACACCACCACCTTCTCCCGCTGCTTTTCACTGGTGGATGACAGAAAAACAACAAAGCTGTGTTTGAACAGCCTGGTTGGCAGCTGCGAGCTTCCTCCTGGACTTTTTCCTCGGTCTGCGTGAAGCTTCAGATTCAGGACACGATGAAAGATTCATCAATCAGCATCTAGGATCCACAGAGCCAAAAGCACCCAGAGCTCCTCAGTTTAATGCTTCATATCTTCTCCTGTAAACATCGCCGAGACACAGCTAATGGCTTCAGCTGAAAGAAACTCTGACTTTCAGATTAAAAGCATTCATTTATTTCTTCATTTTCATGCAGGGAACTACAAAACTTAAGCAGACAGTAAAGGCCGACCAGGCTCTTAGAACCTCTGTTCTGATCACTGTGATTTGATTTCAGATAAATGTGAGGTGTTGAGCATCCTCTTGAACATATTCTTGGTTTCTTCGGGAAGAACATGGATCATTCCGTGCTCCCACATCTGCAGATATTTGTTTTAAATGAGCTGAATATGTTCTGATCACATGCTGCAGGAGATCTTCTGCTTCCTCCTTAAATTTTCACCACCAACAAGCTTCAATCAACTTATTGCCAAGAAAAAAACCTCAGAAAGGGCTTTTCCGACAATAAATCCCATCAGTTCGACCACGAAAAGCATGGCTGGAAATGCATTCTCAGAGCTCCTTGTACACATTACACAATCAGGCGGTTATTAATGAGAGCCAGATGGAGAACTCCAAACAAAAACATTAAGAACCTGGAAGCTTCACACTCTCTCCTGATGTCTGTGGGTCTCCATTTTTCTTTCGAATTCACTGAAACTCACCTTAATGCATGATCGTTTTGATCCACAGCACACAGGCTGTGAAGAGCGATGAAACTGAACGTTTCCACAGTGGTTTCTAGATAAGATAAGATAAGATAAGATAAGATAAGATAAGATAAGATAAGATAAGATAAGATAAGCTTTATTAGTCCCACACAAGGGAAATTTGTTCATCACAAACTGTCCATCCACATTTCACAGGTTCACGTGGAGCCTAAAATCTTGCCTTCATTTGGACGTGATGGTGTTTGTCCACATTCTCAGTCCTGCTCCATAAACCCGCTGATCCATCATCACTGGTAACCCTACCCTCTCCATTTACTTTCCACAAAGACCAACTGATATTTATGGAAAAACACAGATTTTTTTTGTTTGTTTTTTTCAGCTAGAATGAGTATTTTCTGTTTGCAGTTTGACTAGCGAGACTAGCAAAGATTGGCTAAAGTTAGGATTAAATAATGAGAAGCCTCAGAAGATGAACCTTCGATACCCCAACAACGGTTTATTAGCATGCTAACATCTAAAAGCAGTAAATAAATACAATACATGAACTGCTGTAAAGTCTCAGTTATATATTGGTTTTCATTTAACAACATTTTTCTTTTTAAACTATATGTAACCATGTAGGATTTCTACATTTCTACATTTCTACATTCTACGTCATCTATTTCTCCTCCTCCTCTTCTTCGCCTTGCCCTCTCTCCTCCCTCATCTCCACCTCAGTCTACTCCTCACCTCAGGCCTCATCTCCTGAACTGAAGTCAGGCTCTAACATAGGAAAACATGCACAGTCACACTCATTTATTCCTGATACAGTCACAGTTCCTTACTGTTAGCAGTTTACACATGTGACCCTCTCTGGACAGCTGACAATGAGCCAGCTAAACAATAACAGCAGCTGATTACAAGCTAACATTATGCTAGCTGATGTTAGCCTCTAGTGTCATTGTGATTACATCCTCAAATGTGAATCAAAGTTTATTCACTGAAGGTCCAAAATTGTTAGATCCACTTATTAAATTCAGTTCTCCAAAGATAGTTTCAGCAACCCTGGGTAACAGCAGCTAAAAGAGTCTAACAGCGGCAACAAGAGCAATGCTCACTCACCTCAGTGTGGCTGTGAGACAGAAGTGAATTTCTCTCACTCACTGACTCTTACCAGTCTCAGTTTTACAGCCTCCTCCAGAGTAAATGAAGGTGGACGCTTCACACTTACTAGATAAACACGTTTGAGGTTAGGGAGTAGAAACACATCACCTGCGTTCAGAATCAAAAAAATATTGCCAAATAATTATTTGACAAATATCTGTTTGTTCATTCTTGTTTATTCTTGCTAAGTGTTGATATTATTAAAATATGTTGAAATAAATAATGTGCACAAAACATTTTTCATACATAAAAAGTAGCAGAAACATGTCACCCCACCGTGGCCATTATGGGCTACAGAGCATTAAAGATAGCTCAATGTCCTTCTCATTATCTCATTATCTCTCAAATCAAAATTTCTGAACCCCGTCATCAGGACCAGAGCAGCTCACAAAAAACAGGAGGTGCCCCTCAGCAGGCTTCCAGATGTTAGCCAATCAGAAAAAAGTGAAGTTTTCTACTATGTGTGTGCTGATACTGTTCACTGTGTGTGAGTGATGGTGGAGGAAGAGGAAGAGACCTTCAGGTGGAAGATCGATGATGTCTCTGAGTTCTTCTGTAGTCTGTTATCACGGCAGCATCAGGACACCAAACAGTTACAACATTGCAGCCGGTTTTCACCAGTGTGTGTGTCTACGTGTGTGTGTGTGTGTTTGTGTGAGTGTGTGTGTATTTGTGTATGTGCGCATGTGGGTGTGCATATATGTGTCTGTGTACGTGTGTGTGTCTGCATGTGTGTGTGTGCATTTGTGTGTGTGTGTGTGTGTGTATGTGCATGTGTGTGTGTTTGTGTGCCTGTTTATGTGTGTGCGTGCATGTGTGCATATGTGTGCATGTGTGTATATGTTTGAGGCGCCAGAATCACCGAGTGTAAGCGTGTGTTTCATGAACGCTGGCTCTGTCTCAGTCATGATGTCATGGCGAGGAGCGGAGGGTCACTACAACTGTGAGTGAATGAATGAGTTTCCCGTCAGTCCACGTGACTTGTGTTTACAGTTGCTGATTGGTCGGTAATAACTCTGGACCTGAAACAGACCACAGGAGGAGAGGTCCTCTTAATCACGCTGTCATCACCTGGTCAAAAGTATGTGGACACCAAACAGTTTGATTGTCCATTACGATGCAGCGCTGCAGCTCTTCTGCTTTCAGTCCTTCTAGCATGTGTTTTAGTGAGTTTAGTTTAATACAAACCTAAATCAGAGGGATTAGAAAAAACAGTGGAATACACTGAGATGTCATTAATGTGTTTTTCTACATAATAGTAAAACAGTCCCCATCCATGCGCCGTGGTTCAGTTTGGCGTGGCGTCATGTGCTGGCAGGCTGAACTTTGCTCACAGTGGAAAGTGGAGAAAAGTTCAGATTCTTTGAGTCATAAAAATAAATCTCACTCATCCAAACGATCGGAGAGCGAGTGCTGCTAATGTCCTGTTTCCACACTCCATGTTTCATGTGATCATTATCCTATTTTTCCTCCTTTGGGGACAAGATCATAATCGCTGCCCTGTTGTTGGACCAATCAGAGTGTGAGATTTTGTGTCATGGATGCTCTGTTCTCTGGGCGAAAGAGGAGGGGCACCCTCAGCACAAAGTTTAAAACAGACCTAATAGTACGTGAGGGGGGCATCAGTGCACATGGCAGGGCTAACTGGGACACTTGTGAAGGCCCCTTGAACCATATATGCAGGTTTAGGAGCAACAGTCAAGCAGACGATGAATGAACAGCACTGAGTTCGTACTCCAGATGTATGGTTTCACAGGTAAAGAGTCAAGATGAGCTGAATACAGTCCAGACCATCACTCACTGAACATGTGGAGCTTCATGAAACCAACAAAGGAGCAGCTGATGTCCTACATCATGCAGGAAGCTGCAATTAATTCAGAATGAGCACACACACACACACACACACACACACACACACACACACACACACACACACACACACACACACAGTACGTTTTCTTTGTGTGATTATCAGGTTTTAATGATTTTACGCAGTGTTCGTGTTCAGGTGCTGCACTCGTCAGGTGTGTTTCAGCTTTAAATGTTTTCAAAACCTGCAGTGTCGCAGTGAAGCGAGCAGAGCCCAGCGGTCCCACACGGCACAGAGCCAGCACATCTATTATACATACATGAGGGAGGCGAGTGTGTGTGTGTGTGTGTGTGTGTGTGTGTGTGTGGGTGGGTGGGTGGGTGGGGAGGGAGGTGTGTGTGTCCAGATGTTGCCAGAAAGTCTGGTTTCTGTTGTCAGCTGAATGGACAAACTCAGCTTAAATGGCCTCAAACACCTTTCATTTATTCATCCACCATTTTTAATTGATCTGCTGCTGAGATGGAGGAACATACACACACACGCGCGCACACATACACGCACAAACATGCGTGCAAGCACACAAACACACCAGGAACCATCTTCAAACTACACTTTCTTGTTGTCCTCTATCAGCAGAGGAAAATCCCACAAAGCTGTTTCTGATGGTTTCATTTAACAGAGCACAGAGTAACTAAACCAGAGGCAACTTATACTGTACAAAAGTACTGTAAAATGCAAAAATGCTCTGTTCATGTTACTGCTGCTCATTTCATCTGCTGATTTGAATCTGAAGTTTCGACTGAATTTTATTGCAAGAGAAAAATGTAACAATGTGCAATACTGCCTATGACTAAGGACTTTTATTTTAAATCACAATGTAATTATATTTATATAATTATATGTAGGTAGGTACACGAGAATAAGAGTTAACAAGTCAGGTTTTTAAAGAAAACAAAGAAATTTTAAATAATGTGGAAGTCATTTTAGGGAGTGCATGAGTCACTTTAAGTATTGCATAATTTGATGGTATTTGTTTGTTGTGTAAGCCGGTATTGGAGAACAGTCCTTTACTACAAAATTACTACTTGAAATTATTTAAAATTACAATTATTTCTTTGTTTCCTGTAAAAACCTATTAACTCTTATTCTAGTGTAGCTGTGTTTTATTTTGTAGGCAGATATAATTACACTGCAATTTCAAAGAGAATACATCAAATTTAAGTGGTGCTACACCCTTAGAAAAATCATAGAAAATGTGTGTGTGCGTTTCCCTCTGCAGGGTCCGATCAGAGCGCCTCGGGCTCCTCGCTGACCTACATGAACAGAGAGGATGAAACCAGGATCAAGTGCTGGTTAATAATCGCTGTGATAAATCGGAGTGTAAACACTCAGAGGCCTGCACGGCTTTCAAATTTAACTTCCAAATGAGCGTGTGGGCGGCACGCTAACACACAGTGTGAGTGAGCCATGTTTGTCTTTGTCACTTCCTGTAAGATGAACCGTCTCATTTAAGCAGGATTACAAAACAAGAACGACTCAGCGAGCACACATAACAACAAGAATCAATTAAACTTTATTTTTACAGCAGCCCTGACACCCGCCGGAGACAAAAGATTAAACATGTGAACCGAGAACAATTTCATAAAGTCAGAGAAAGGAAAAAGAACAACAATAAACACAGAAATAGAAATCAGATCAGACACACTAAAAGATTTATTTGTTCACGATGACTCTCATCTGTTATTCCTTATTACTTATCTTCACATGCAGCAGATTTTAAAATGTCGGGCGTTTTTCAGAATGTCTTTCTTTATATTTGTTGGTTTTTAAGGTTTGAAATGAAGCTCAAACATCTGGCTGGAGGAGCCACACCAAGGTGCAGGACCTGGATCTTGTCCTCACTGACATCTGAGTGTCCCCCAGCAGGGGGAGCTGTGTCCTTAAAGCTGCAGGGTTCACACATACCTGAGCAGGCAGCTGTCTTACCTGCTTAACCGGTAGAGGTTTGCACAGAAATCAACCTGAAACAGAATTTAATTACAGAACACAAACACTCAGAGTAAAGGATGCCGTGAAGATGTGACGATGAAGATTTTCTCAGTGCTGTGTCTGTAGCGTAGGGTCCACTGTGGCGCTCAGCTCAGGGTCGTCCTGAACACTCCGGCAGTAATTGATTAAATTAACGACACATTTACATAATTGAGCCTGTTTACATTCTGTGGACGAGCGAGGCCCACAGCTAATCCCCCCTCTTTCTCTTTCTCTCTTTCTCAGCTGTCAGTCTATCACTCAGGCCGTCTGCCCTGTCAGTCTCCATCAGTCTCCTAGGCGACGGGATGCTGGTGGTAACCCGCGGTGATGGGAGGCCTCTCTAATATGTAAAGCAGGCCGTCTGGACGCGGGCCGAGCTGTCAGGCATCCCGGCTGCCCGTAGCTGCGAGGGAGGCCGACCCAAATCTATGCTAATTTGACATTTCCAGCCTCATTTGCATATGTACGCATCAAAGTTTTTTCCTCCTGTAATCTCTCCTTTTTTAACCTCCTCCTGCTGCTGCTGCTGGTCAGCCTGAAGAAAAGAAAACTCACATTCATCCATCATCATCTTTAAATCATTGATTCACAGCATCGTTATTATTATACAGTAACATTATAACTCATGGAAAAATACAGATATTATAAATATGAAATATTCTCCTGCACTGACAATGATGCTCAAGTACAAACATGTGGGTCAGCACTCAGTCAGACATCAACCCCAAAATGAAAAGAAGACAGAATACGAGGAGGGAAGGAACAAAAGCTGTGTGAATGTGGTACTTCTGAACTGTGCAGTTCTGCCCTCAGTAACCTCCAAAGGGACCAGCCGACCGACGAAGAAGAGGAAGACGAGTGCACTGTAATTTTTTATTATTTTTCCTTTGAGGTCACGATAGTCAGCACCGAGTCTGTGTTTGTCAGCTCTTTTGGATTCAGAAGCCATTGATGAAACACGCCGCTGTAAAGATGTTTTGTTTGATTGAACACCTGGACGTCTGAATCCTCTCCTCCCTGCTTGTTGGGGGCGTTTGTTTTGTGCTCCTGTTCGTCTTGGCCCGCTGTGCCCGCGTGGAGCCTCAACGCTCATTTCACAGCATGGACTCAGTGGGGATGCAAATGTGACGCCGTGCAGCCAAACTTTCATCATGTGACGTTTTCACACGCGAAATCTGCTACACACACACACACACTCTCACAGACTCACACAGACACACACACACTATGTTGGCACGCTGCTCGGCTGTGTCGGGGGAGAAGCGGTGGACGGACGGGTCACCCAGCTCGGTTGGCAGCTCAGCTCCGGCCTTGGCTCGGCTCTCCGCCACCGTCTGCATGTACTCATGGTGTTGGCAGGTCACACTCACCCCCCAACCTACACACACACACAGAGTGATGTACAGCAGCCGTGTTTAATCCTCCTCCTGGCTGCAGATTACACACCTACATGCTGGATGGGAGGTGAGGGGTTGAGGATGTGGGGGGGGGGGGGGGGGGGGGGGGTGTTGGGGCAACCCCTGCAAACACACATACAGACACACACAGGCCTGATGTCAGCTGGCTGTGAAAAGTGGAGGCTGACCACTCGCTGTGATTAAGCACCAACTGGGCTCCGGCCAGCCGACTGGAGCTCCGCCATGCTGCCCCGTCCACTCCTCCACCAGCCAGCTAGCATCCTCCTCCACACCGCCTTCATCCCCTCCCCCTCCTCTCTGCACTCTGGCTGAATCTGAGATCTTTTCTTCTCATATCTGTGGCAACAAGTGTTCCTCACACAGGAAACTGTGAAGCTTCTCCAGCTCCATCATCTCCATCTTCTCACACGTGAACACTGAGACTTATTTTCATAATGTTTACATGTTTGCCTTAAGAAGAGCTCATCTGTGCTGCTTGATTATGCATAAAATGGAGACATGAACATGAGGAGAAACGATTTCAATCTGATTTCCTGCGTTTTTATTCCACCCAGTCTTTCAGATAAGGTCATCCACTGAAGTCCAGATAGATTAGATTAAAAACAGAAAAATGCACTGAGAGTAACAAAGCTAATACACATTAGAATTTTAGCTTTATAGAAGCCTAAAATGATACTAAAGCAAAACAACTACAATAAGTAGCAAAAGTACCACTGAGATTTGACCTTTGAGGCACTTACTTTCATGCTCCTTAAAGGCAACCTTAAAGCCTGCTCCTCAGAGTGGCTATGCGTAACACTGCGGAGCATATAATGTTATCTGACCTTTCACAATTTTAACAATTAAATGTGATAAGACATCAAATAAATTAAATAAGAAAAAGAAAGTTAAAAAGGACTCTAAAGCACTTTAAGTGGTTGGTAAGATTAGAAAAAATTACGTGTGGTGAGAAACAAAGTGTTTTCCCCCTAATCCTAATAACTGAGTGGGCCATCCGTAACAAATGCAATCGGGTGTTTCTGATAACTGGCAGTGAGACTTTTATAGTCCTGAGGAGGAATTTTGCCCCTCATCTTTGCAAAATTGTTGTAATTCAGCTGCATTGGAGTGTTTTTGAACAGGAACCACATTTTTAAGGTCATGCCACAGCATCTCAATCGGATTGAGGTCAGGACTTTGACTGGGACACTGCAAAGTCTTCATTTTGTTTTTCTTAAGCCATTCAGTCGTGGACTTGCTGGTGTGTTTTGGATCGTTGCCCTGCTGCAGCTTGAGGTCACGAACAGATGGCCGGACATTCTCCTTCAGGATTTTTTGGTAGACGGCAGAATTCATGGTTCCATCTAACACAGGTCCTAAGGCAGCAAAACAGCCCCAGACTGTCATTCACTTTTTCACACGACTGTAAATGCTCATCCAAAACTCTGACATAAACCTGACATAATGATATTATGTGTTCAATGTTACTGATGCATGTCTGCTGATGATGCACACATTTATGTTTCAGCAAAGGCTTCACAACAGCCCAAAAGAATGATTTGAGCCAACTGACTGATTTGTGAATCAAATGTCTCACAAGTAATTCTTCCTCTTTGAACTGGCACATGACACATTTAATGACACCGATTTGAAAGGAACATCTAAAACGTGGGACCTAACATGTTCCAAGATTGTTATGATTCACTCATCTGGCACATCAAAAATATTCGGGAACCAACAGTTCATGAAAATGTGATAAAACCTACACTAAACAAAAGATAAGCGTGTAGTGCCAGGACCTCTGCCTTACTGAACCCCTATGGTCCCTCCTGTGTGGGATGAGCCCATAGGAAGACAGATCCATGTAGCTTCTTCAGTCTAAGGCTGAGACAAAAGACACTTGTCCTTGAGTCTGTGGGACAGGTTCCTTTCAAGGGTGGCTGAGCTCTTCCTTATAAGGAGGAGGGAGATATAGGGTAAGAAGCTGGGTCATTCAAGAAGGACTCAAAGTAGAGCTGCTGCTCCTCCACATCAAAAGGAGACAGTTGAGGTTTTAGGGCATGTTTTACTAGGAGGAGGGCCCGGGGTAAACCCAGGACTCACTGGAGAGATTACATCTCTCGGTTGGCTTTGGAACAACTCTGTGTTCCCTCAGAGAAACGGGAAAAGGTGAAAGTCTGGGCTTCTCTGCTCAGACTGGTGCCTCTGTGACCTGAACCTGGGTAAGCGGTAGAAAATGTATGGATGGAAACACAAAAAACAGAAAAACACAGCAGTCAGCGGGCTGAGAACCAAACACCAAGACACAAATGAGTGCCCAACCAAAAGCCCCAAAAGTGAAATGCTGAACATACATACACATTTGAGAGCAGGTTCTCTGACGTCAGCTTTGGACTCTGGAGACTGCAGGGTTACTGTCGTGCTACACATGTGAGGACACAGCGGTCTCGAGTAAATGGCGGCCATTAACACCAACGGCTTCTCTTAAAATATGACCTCATGACTTCCTAAAAGTCTTCACACAAGGATATCTGAACAGGTTATGAACATATTGGCCAACGACTTGATAGCAGTGCAACATGTCTGTCCTCCGTGCTCCTCCAGCTCAGTCAGAAACAAACGCAAAGCCAACGTGAAACGAAAATGCTGCCACCTTGTGACCAAAGTCTGTAACACCAGGCAAACCTGAAATGTACTTTACAATAAATCAACCAGAAACGTGAAATTCAAAGGAACTGACAAAGAACACGCTTATTTGGGAACATTTGTATTTAATCGATGAGGAAACTCTATTATGAGGTTAAGTTATGTGCATCACTGTGACAACATGCTTTTCAATAAAGGAGGCCAACAAAACAGCACCACTGCAAACATAAAAAGTCTAATCTCTTGAGTTTTGAGGATTTTATACAATTTTCATTAAAAATTTATTTTTAACATGTGAACTGCCTCATCTCGGATCTGCTCGGTTAAATGATTTCAGGATACAGCAGCAGAGAGAGATTGTGGACTAAAGCATCTGATCTTCTTTCACAATTTAACGTCCAAAACTTTTAATGATGTTTTTAATGTCTGAATTTTAAAAAATAAGAAATTAATCCTACACATGCTGCATCGGCTCTTACAGAAATGCACCAACAGGTACGAGCCACCTTTTATCCTCCTGGTTCTTCAGAGAATAGCTCACTCACACACACACACACACACACACACACACACACACACACACTGAGGTCGTTCAGTCAGATCGAGCCAAATGGACAAACATGGCGTCCAGTTTAAAGAAGAAAAACATGGTGGATGACAGCCGAGCGCCAAACATAGATAAGACACACACACGCACACAGGCTGATGATGCATGAAGTCCGGACCGCAGCCAGCTCCTCTCCAGCCTTGGTGGCCTAATCTGAAGCTACTGCTTGCCTCCTGCTTCACTGAGCACACTCTGTGGGCCACACGCCATCCCAGCCCACTGCTGCTGCTCCACCCCGCCTCCGGTCCATCCATCCATCCATCCATCCTGAGCACACATACTGCAGAACCCCCAGGGATGGATGTAGAGCACGGAGATGTCACGTCAGAAGAGTTTAGAGGAGTTTGAGCTGAAGAGGAATTTTGGGGGGGGGGGGGGGGGACTCCTGCGGAGAAGAACAGGCTGAAATTATCCTGGTTTCCTCCTCAGTTTGGACTGAAGGGTACTGAAGGAAATCTTTAATAATCAGCTGATCAGAGGTCTGAGCACTCTGGGTGACATCAGCCTGGCCGACAAACACGATGAAGTGGATTTATTTAATATTAGCTGATAAAGTTTTAAGGTGAAAAATATTCTGAGAAGCTTCTTCGGCTTCAGAAAAACTTTCTCCGACTTATTTACTTAACACAAGCTTGGTTGTTTTAAGCAGGAAGAGTGCTCTCTTATTTTGAAATTCTATGTTGAAAGTAGATGTTTCCGAGTTAGTGGCGATCATGTGATTAGCACCTGCTCGATACTCAACTCTAACTAGTGATGTGCGATACCACTGATTTCCTTTCCGATCCGATACCAAGTAATATTCAGGGTGGTATCGACGATACTGATCCGATACCGATACTTTGTACAAAAACGTATTTTATTTATTGTATCTCAAATTATAGCGTCATAATGATTACAGGGCATCAGATTACTTGTTCTTATCACTTAATAATGCAGGATTCATCATATAGAAATGAAAAAACTGATGCTGTGCGCTATTTGAACACCTTGCCTGCCTGCAGCACTAAACTCCGTGAGAGACGTCTGTCTCGCCCTAGCAGCACCTGTCCCTCTCCTCCTCTTCAGTTCGCCTCAACATACGCTCGTCATATTCTGTGATATGATTTACTTTGAGGTGTTTGACAAGGTTAGTGATGTGGCCACAACCATACATGCCAACCCTCCTGATTTTTCTGGGAGAATCCCGAATTTCAGTGCCCCTCCCGAAAATCTCCCGGAGCCACCATTCTCCCGAATTTCTCCCGAATTCCCACCTGGACAACAAAATTGAAAAACCATATCGCAGAATTCATAGCGCAGCCCAGCCAATTCCAGTTTCCAACAATGACGGCAGCGACTTAGTTTTAATATTGCTCTTATTTCTCTTTCTGGGTCGCAAAAAAACATTTAACATATTTTCAGGTGAGAATGTAGCTGTGTAAACTTCAAATATCTGAGCTGACCATTTTCAAACCCCCGCGGTCTTTCACTAGTCGGGTTAAACATGAGATACAAGTCACTTTGATAACTTAAAAATGTTATTGTTTTTGCTTTTTCAGTGTTTTATTTGTTCGTGAGTAAATCGGTTTGGCTGAGATTAAAGTTATTAGATTAGATTAAATTAAATGTAACTTTATTAATCCCTCGGGAGGGTTCCTCCGGGGTTTTCACACAGCTGAATAAACGTCAAACAGAAAACTAATTAAACAAAGTGTGAGACGGTCGAGAGTTTAAGTCAGCGCCCGGTTATATTTTAGATAGCAAGGAGCAGACGGCAGAGTTTCACTGCACCGAGGGAGCCTGTGACATACAACCCGGCTTTCTTTAGACCGCGAAGGCCGGGTCCTCAGGTGGAAGCAGCCTCTGAATTTGGACACCCCCGCTGTATTTTATCCGATAAATCAACACTGTAAAATGTATTTACCCCCCCCCACAGCCCTTTTGAATGTCTACCTAATTCTGAGGTCTCAAGGTTGGCAAGTATGGCCACAACACCTCACTTTTTGGTCACATGTATCGCAAACCACGTCTCAGCTGTTTGTGGAGATAAAATACAGCCGCACAATTATGCTCAGCCATTGTTGTGAGCGTGCACGCCAAGGGGCTGCAGCACATTTATACAGCCGTATTTCGCACAAGACTATGAAAGGCGGAAGAGGATGTAGTTCCTTTGAATGCAGATAATCCGAATATTATAGTTTCTTTCCACTGTGTTCCTGTTAATGATAAACTACAAATTTACCCTAAATTACTAAAATATCGATATTATAAATGATTGGTATAGAAGGAATCGATATTTCAGTATCGATCCGCACATCACTAACTCTAACATGTCGGAGTTTCCCTGAATGCATCATCATGAAGAGAAGCGTACCTGGCTAGCATACCTGCTGGAGCACGTGGCACGCAGCCTGAGCTGATGGAGGCTTCGTGCTGTGAAGATGATTTAACAGGTACGTCTAACCTGACTCGCCACAGGTGCAGCCTCACAGCAGAACATTCATCACCTTTACATTTATTAAAAAAACGATGAGTGTCAGTGGAAAACTCCTCCAAAGTTTAAATATGCTATTGAATTAAAACGTATGAGCAGCATTTCAGTTTTAATCTCAGAATTACACGTTTTTTATTTTTTAATAATTATTATTATTTTTATTATTATTATTATTTTATATTTTATTTTTATTAAAATGGCTCCAGGACCTTCCAAGGGTTAAACAGGCTTAATCGTCAGCTGTTTGTTCAAAGCCGTTTGGTATCCAGGTGAGATGTCAGTCAGGTGTAAATGTGGGTTAAACTGGGCCACAACATCTAGAGTTTTGGCTTTCAGGCAACTAAAGTTAATGTCATGTGTTCATGCTGCCATTGTCAATAAAGTTGAGGTTGTGGTACATTACCATCGAGCTAACTCACCTGCTGTGTGACAACCTCAGTCAGAGATGGGGTCAGGCTGTATTTCTGTAGCATCTTTGACCATCACGGAGTTTCTCAGCGTGCACGCGGTCTCTGTGATGTCCACGTGGTATATCACAGGGACCACGTGGTAACGTGAACGACTTCAGTGCAGCTGAATTATCAGCGATGTGACACTAGAGCAAATATAAGACTCACAGCAACGTTCTCAACAACCTGCAGATGCTTCAGGGCAGCTTTAAGACAAGTGAACAATGAGCTACAATTATCCAGACGTGTTGAAATAAATGCATGAATAACAATGAATTTTGACACAATGAGCTACACACAATAGACGCTGGCTTGACTGTAGTGGTGTGCGGATCGATATTGAAATATCGATTCTTCCGATACCAGTAATTTATGTTCTAGAATCGATTCTTATATTAAAATATCGATATTTTAGTATTTTGGGGTAAATTTGTAGTTTATCATTAACAGGAACACAGTAGAAACTATATCATTTGGATCGTCTAAATTGGAAGGAACTACTTCCTCTTCTGCATTTCATAGTCATGTGTGAAATACGGGCTTAAGTTTTATTTCTATATGATAATTCTGAATTATTAAGCAATAAGAACAAGTAGTCTGATGTCCTGTAATCATTATGAAGCTATATTATTATTACAATTACATAATACAATTATATATGAAATACAATGAAATATTACGTTTTTGTATCGGTATTGGATCAGTATCGTCGATACCACCCTGAATTTTACTTGGTATCGGATCGGAAAGGAAATCAGTGGTATCGCACATCACTACTTGACTGGTAAATCAGGAAATTATGTCGCTGTCCGGCAGATGTGCGAAAGCTGCCCCTAGACCTTTCAGACTGAAGCACAACCAGAATTTATCTATATTAGGCACGTGGAGGGAAGGATGCTAAAGCAAGGTGGCTGTTTGATTATTTCAGGTGCAGATTTGTCCTGCTGGAAATTAGATGATTCTGCTGCTTTGATTCACTTTACAATTGTGTGTGTGTTTTTTGTTTGTGTGTCCCAGTTATCCTGCTGTGTGTTTTCTGATATTGAAATCAGACTATGAAAGGTTCCAGAAGGTTCCAATTAACTCCCTGTTTGCCTCTACATGCCTCGATTCATATATTAATCAGGTCCTGTAGCTCAATTATTGTTTACTGACCAGTGAAGTGTGTGTGTGTGTGTGTGTGTGTGTGTGGGGGAGATAGGGTAGTTGATGAGAGAGCAAAGATCAAAGGTCATCTCTTGGTAACAGAGGAGGAGGAGAAGAAGAAGAAGCCGGTTGTCCTCGCGGCAGTGAACGCACCGTCGAACTGCTTCCTCATTTCATGTGGAAAAACCAACTAATTACGTGGAAATATGATAATGTATAACGCCGGGGGAGCTGCCCGCCCAGCGCCGCTTATTACCCAGACTCCCCTGTTCCTCCACACTCCCCCCCCCCACCCTCTCTCTTCTGGTATTTCTCCCAGGGAGTCTCGCCCTTTCACGACTGGAGAAACATTAGCAGCCAGTCCGGCTTGTTTTGCATCAAAACAACGCCTCATTTGCATAATCTGAGCTTGAGCTCCTCCCTCCTCATCACTGCCAGGGAAGGTCGATCCCTCCGCTCCCCATCTTCCTCAGGAGGCGATATCCCCCCACAGACCATCCCCACCACCTTCTCCCCTCTCCTCTTCATCATCTCATCTCATCCAGTTGTCTGATTCCTCCTTAAATATGCCTTCACCTGATACTGCAGGCTGACCTGCAGGCCTCTGTGTGTGTGTGTGTGTGTGTGTGTGTGTGTGTGTGTGTGTGTGTGTGTGTGTGAGATCACTCCTTTCTTCTCCTGAGGAGGAGGAGGGTGTCAGTCAGTCAGTGATTGTGATGTATGAGAGCTGACAGCTTCCCAGTGTGACTATCCACTGGTCACCAGTATAGCCCTTAATGGGTCTAATGGCCTGAGAGAAGACACACACACACACACACACACACACACACACACACACACACACACACACACACACACACAGTAAGATGGGTCGGCCTGAACCAGAACTTTCAGGATGTGAAGCTGAGTGTTAAACTGGAGCTGAATGAGCCAAACAGCTGGAGACCATCCAGATGTCTCCCAGTAGTTTTTTCTTTCAGTTATTTGTAATTTTGTTTTGACCCCAAATGTCCTTTTTTTCTCAGGACAGGAAAGAATCTTTCCAAAAGCTCCTGGGTCCACATCAGAACATTCAGGGGCTTAGGAGGGGACGGTGGTATGTTTGGTAACCCGTGTGAAAACAGTTTGTATCACACCTGAATATTTATGTGATGTGAGTCGGGGTTGACCTTAGCACCTGCTCAGACACTTTGACTCAGTACAGATTTGGAGGTTTTTTAGAGCCTTAGATTCATTTGCTAATTTATCATGTGACTCAGTCGCTCATTCTTAAATGTTCATGTACTTCTTCAGTACTGAAACGCAGTGGTGTGTTTGGACTGTCTGATGGTTCCTGTGACATTGACAGTAAGGTAAAGATGGATCCAATACTGTGCGCAGTTATATAGCTGTGATATTTAAAGATAATATATTAGTAATGGCTTAAATATGAATATGAAAATGTGATAAAATTGGTCAATTCTGGTTCCAGAGACTCTCCTCTGCTCTGTGCTCATATTTTAAGGGTAATTTTTTTTGCCAAAAAAAGCAAAATTTTCACACATGTTAAATGATTCTTTAAATGGACGGGTCCTCCTTTCTCCTCAGCATTCAGGCTTTATATACAACACGCCTCATTCAGCCATGAGAAGTGTGGCCTGGCCTGCAGCTGTGGACTCTGGCTGCAGGATCAGCTGTATTCACAGGGACGGGAGAAAGAGCTGAAAGGAAACCCACAGGCTTAACTCTGTGCAGACAAACACAGGTTGTAAAGGTCAAAGGACACTCCACAAAGGGCAGTGTTCATCTCAGAACGTGCTTCTTTATGTCTGCTTGGGATTTCGGCTGCTTTAGACTGACAGGAAGTGGAAGAACAGGAAGTGGAGCCTTCTCTTTCTCTGCGTCCCGATGATGATGATGAGTGGAGTAGAGTTTCCTCTGACAGACAGAGCACGCTCAGTCACGATGGAAGCTCTGAGTCTGCTATTACAGAGCCCCTCGTCTCTCCAGAGCGGTGGCTTTCTGTGGGTCGATGCCATTGAGCTGAACGGCAGCCATGACGCTGGCAGCGGCCCGTCGCTCTCCTGCCAGCACGCTGCAGACCCGAACGGCTTTCATCTCTCTCTTTGTAAGAGGCTCAGCAGGAACCACAGCTCTTACCTGATCTTCACTGAACTCAGAATCACTTTCTGGGCCACCGGAGCTGTAGGAGGAGCCAGCAGCTCAGCCCCGTTTCCACATCCGCAGCTTCAGACTTGGAGCGGCGCTTCTTCAGCGCCACAATGAAGCTGCAGCAGAAAAGTTAAAGGCCTGCAAAGTCAGAGAGAAAATTCTTCTTCTTTGCTGCTCGGCGACACGGCCTGTTTAATTATGGGTCAGCGAGGAAGGGAAATTAATCTCAGGCGGTGGAGGAGTCATGGCGTCAGGCTGACAGGGGCCCTGGGGCCAAGGGGGGGCGGGCATGGGGCCAAATGCCGTGGTAGCCTCTGAAGTCACCATGCAAAAGGGTAGCAGTCAAAAGTGATCAGAGAGCGCCGGACAGCGGACTGGAAGTCAGTGCGTTTCTGGCAGCGAAGCCTCTGAATGAACATAAACCCATGTGACAGACACGCTTCAACTTCACCGCCACTTTCTGAGGCCACGGCAAGGACGTGTGCACGGCCTGGGGGACGGGGGGGCTGACGGTTTCAGAGAGATTGCTCTTCAGGTTTAAACTCTACACAAAGCATGAAAAAGAAATGCATTAAGAAATCACGTTTCTATTCTGAACTCTGGAAAAATGCACAACAGCGCCTCACTCAGGTACGGGGGTCCAAACATGTTGGCCATAACTACCCGAGAGTCAGAAACAGCCTAATCTGAACCTTTCCACAGTTTTTATACATACATTTTTGCAGTTTTATTGGATGGTTGGTTTTTATTAAGTTCTGCATTTACATGTATTATTTAATCAAGTGTATTTGATTTTTTTGCATTTACTTCCATTTCCTGTTTAGTTCCACATTTACATTAGCTTCTGATCACTGGATCCATTTTTTTAACAGACCTACCAAGCACTTATATGCACAATCTCTCTCTCTCTCACACACACACACACACAGAGATTCATACATCACGTTACTTTTTGCACAACCCACTGTCATTGTTGCACATTTCTATTGCACTGTTCTGCCTGTATCGTTCTGTTCTGTCTTTGTTTTGTTGCAATTTTTGCACACTTGCACTTTATGTAGTCCTGTATTGATTGTCTGTTTATTAGGGGTGCAACAATACTTGTATCGATATTGAACCGTTCGATACAGTGCTTTCGGTTCGGTACGCATATGTATCGAACAATACAATTTTTTTTATTTATTTTATCAACTTTTCTTCTGACGATGCTGTCTTTGTTGAGCGCTCAGTGTATCTGCGTTCGACTACTCCGCCTAGGCTGCAGTGTTGCCAACTTAGCGACTTTTGTCGCTATATTTAGCGAGTTTTCAGGCCCCTTAGCGACTTTTTTTTTCTAAAAAGCGACTAGCGACAAATCTGGCGACTGGCGGTGAAAGAGCGTGTTGCTCTTACTCTCAACAAGCAGCGGTGCTGCTGTGGGCACCTCACCCGTGCTAAAGCACTCACGGGCGGAGGATAGTCCTCCCCCAGCTGCAGGAGATGTTCACACCTATGCGTCCAAACTGCAAATGAATCGCGCATGAGCGAAGCCGCTGCTCCCGCACTGACTGTAACGCAGTCAGTTCTTCTTTTACTGTTATGCTGTTTTGTGGATCACAAGGTTTAAAACTACTTATAAACACACACACAAAGTAACTGCACCAGAGTGCCTATTTCGGGTCACTTTTGCCGGTCGAAGCCCGGATAAAGGAGCAGGGTTGGAATTGTGACATTAAAAAACAATAATTGCTAAAAGAAATTTAATTTGTAGTTCTAAATAAATTCTAAATGCATTTAGGACGTTTTTTGCTCACTTTATGTCTCTTCCACGATGTTATTTCTCTCTCCAACAGTTATATTAGCATGACCAATTATGCAAATTAGGTGATGACGTCATTTAGCGACTTCTAGCGACTTTTAGGACAGCCAATAGCGATTTTCCTTACTGAGGAGTTGGCAACACTGCTAGGCTGCACTGTCGAGTGCAGATCCACTGAGCGCAGCTCAAGCTAGCAAGACAGAAGCTAAGCTTGAAATTGAACCTCCCCCACCCTCATTCAGTTCTGGCGTTTGGAACTATCTTGGTTTCCATGTGAAGCATGACCCTGATGGTAAGCGTATCATGGACAAAAGTAAAACAGTATGTCGGATGTGCCACGCAATGCACGCAATGTTGGTGGGAACTAGTGTGTTAGCGCAGTTAGCTTGTTAAAGTGTTGACACCGTCTAGCCCCACGCACAGGGCGATCCGCGGTAACTCGTTAACGGAGATTTGCTGCGTTATGGCATTAATGTCATTTTAACGAGATTAACGCTGACAGCACTAGTGGTTCAAGGTTCAAGGTTCTTTATTTGTCACATGCATAGTTATACAAGTATAACACACAGTGAAATGTAGCCTGACACGCTCCTCGACATGTGCAAAAATGGGGGGGGTAGAGGAAGAACATATATATATATATATATATATATATATATATATACACACATTGGGTGAATGTGCAGTAGTAGCAGCAAGCAGGTGAATTCTGTACATTAATATGAATAGACATCTGACTATTTTACAGAATAGACAATATAAACATATTTAAAATTAAAGGAATTTGGAATGTACATTGTGCCTTGGTTTAGAGTGTCTGGAAGAGAGAGTGGGAACACAACGAATATCACTGCACATTTACACTGACATCATCCTAGTGCAAAGACAAGTGGAAGCAGACAAAAACAACAAGCACATGATTCTCCTTATGGGGACCTGATATGTTTAATATGCTGCTGAGAATATAGCCCAGAAGAAGCGTATAGTATAGCTTTTATTTTGGAAAGAGCCATTTCTCTGTAATAAACTCTTTTCCAAATATGAGTGATTTCTCGATCAGATAGATTTATTTTTTTTTGTTTCAGCAACATTACATTTAAAAACTGTACTTTTGAGTTAAAATATATATTTATAATTTTAATAAATGGCAAATTGAAAAGGCATGAACATTTTTTTGTATCAAAAATTATCGAACCGTGACACCAAAGTATTGAACCGAACCGTGAATTTTGTGTATCGTTGCACCCCTACTGTTTATATGTAGCACCATGGTCTTGAAGGAACGCTGTCTCGCTTCACCGTGTACTGTACCACTGCACATGGTTGGAATGACAGTAAAGCCACTTGACTTGACTCTTGTCAGCTTTTTGGACTCTGCATGACTCACCTCTGTTCCAACCGATCAGAGGCCGAACTCACTGCCGCCCCACACGTTCGTGCCTGATGAAGACTGACCTCGACTCTCTGACCTCGTCCAATCAGCTGTGACAGAGTCATCAGCTCATCCCACTAAAGTAAAAAACCCGCAGCAGGTCTGTTTCCTCCCTCTGGGACGGTTTCCCTCCTCCAGCCGAGCCACTGCTGCTTCCCAACAGGTGTTTAAATGCTGTTGGGACGAGCTTCAGACGGAGACCCGAACAGGAATGGGGAGGACACGACCTTGTCAACGCTCCTTCTGACCCCGTGAACCATTTCATGATTCTTCTTCACAGCTCCTCAGTTTCCAAACAGTTTGTACGTTCAGTCCGCCGGCTTCATCAAACCCGTCGGGCCTTTTCCCTTCATGTTAAATTTCTTGCATTTTAAACTAAACCTGAGCTGACATGATATTCCTTATGAACAAGAACATGCTGAACAACTCCTCCCTGAGTCAGTGGGATCATTTGTCCCAAATCTGAAGCTCTTCCCAGGAAAGATGCTGATCGCTGCATGGAGTTTAGAAGATTTCCAAAATCATCAAAATGTTAATTAGCTGATGAAAAAGACTTTTTCTGCAGCAGAGATGTTATCAGGGAGGCTGAGACACTCAGAGAATCCCGAACAGAAACCTGTAATCTGGTAACGGCAAAAATGGCGAGACATGTTCTCGCTCGCTGCCACCAAACACCCAATCAACTGCTGAACAGGGAAATGTAGGAACCAATCACGTCAGCACAACAGAGACCGAGGACAGTTTGAGAGGATGTCAGACGAATGGACTTATGGTGGTAAAGATGGAAGGCCGGAATACTCAGTGTTTGTTTACTGCAGCTGTGGTGGGAGGAGCCAGAGACAGCGAAGTCATAATGAAACCTGAAAACCTGCAGGAAAGCTTCTGTGTGGCAGAGACGCATTTAATCAGATTTGTTCATGTAGAAAAACACACAGACACACAGATAAAGACTCAGAAACACACACGACACAGACACACACTGTGATGGTGTTTGACTCTTGCCTCCAGTTTGTTGCTTTGGGTTCAGTAATGCTGGAATGGAGGGAGACTCTCAGCTGAGCTCAGACTGAATGTTACAGGCAGCACTGCTGGCTGTGAGCAGCTGCACGGTAAGAGTTTACCGCCTGAGTGAAACTGTTTCTGCTGAGTCAGCTGATCTTCTGCTGCTGGTTCTTCCATTAAGGCAGATTTTCTCCTCTGGCAGCTGCAGAAGCCATCAGAGAGCAGGGATCAGGGTAACCTGGGAGTTAACGAGGATAACAGAGCTGTGAGGCCATCAGCGGCTCTGTGGCAAAGTTCGTTTGTACCAGCTTAGTTTTAAAAAAGACGCAAACACGAGTTCTCGAAAGATGACTTTCTGTCTTTATGCTAACGGTTTCCCTTCACTTCCAGTGTTTGTGCTTAGCTGAGCTGCAGCTGTGATGGAGAAAAAGCTGTTAGCAGGGTTGCGCTGATTAAACACGCCGTCAGCGATGATTCACAGCTGGATCTGCTGGTGGTCTTAAAAGCGTCACACTGAAATCAAATGACGTTCACACGGCTCTGACTTGATCGTTCCTACTTCATAGGAAGCAAGAGCCACGTGAACCAGAAAGATCCTCACAGGTCTAATTTATATTTAAGGAGCTTCAATGATATTAACAATAACAGTTTAAGTTGCTGTGGGAACTTAAGGTTCTACCTTTTTCTTTATTCTCTGAAAGTTTAGACTTCACACAGTTTTTTTTTCTTCTACTAGTTAAATTGTGGGATGTCACAGAAGGGCTATAAGACCCACCCACCTGCGGTTTTTAATGGGCAGCCAATCAGAAGAAAGTTGGCCTCATATATTTGAAATCATCTTCAGTCTTCATGGGTTTGTTGGAGAAACCAGAAACCTTCTCGCTGCTTTTGGGAGTTTATTGTCTGAACTTTGTGGAGCTTTGCTGCTCGTTTCCCCCTGGTTTTACTCGTCCTGCCAGAAGGTTCAATTTAACGTTTAAAACGTTTACACTGAAGTGTACAGATAACAGATACAGTTGAGTCTGTGGACTCAGATCTGTGAGTGAAATGTTTGGTATTCCTGATGAGGATCAGAGGCGTGTTTGGGACTCAGGGCTCTGATGTGGTTCAGGACTGAGAGCAGAAGGTGGAGCTGAGTCAGGCACAGAGTGGGTAAACAGACGGGGGCAGTAAAACTAAAAGTCCTGGAAACTTCTCAGCACACTTCCTGTCTGCTGTCTCTCTCTGGCTGTAGAACGTCTGTGCTCGCCTTGTTTTCCTTATCTCAGTTTCCCCCCTCTGCTCCCCTCAGATGCCAGATGTGTCAGGGTGACTGACGGCGCGCGGTGGATGTTTGTGTTGTTTGTGTCACAGCATTCCTGTGAGCGTGTGCAGAAGGTGAAGAAGACAAGTATGGAGCTCCTGCAGCTGCAGGTAGGTGCCAGCTCCCTCATCTCCAACCGGCTCGTACAGATTAAAGGATTTTCCTTCGTTATTCTCTCACCCTTTTCTCCTTTTGGCTTCCTCCTCCTCCTCCTTTAAAAAAAGAAAAACCTCACACAGCGAGTCATTGGGTTTTGCAGGCTCAGGATGAAACTTTGTCAGCTGTGTTGGTGCAGCAGGAAGCAGCGATGCAGACAGACATTCACCTGAAGCGCGACTCAGTTCAGCTCTTTAATGCCTATAAGTGATGACACGTTTTGTTGGCGAAGCTGAGCTGGTGGCAGGAAGTGACAGTACCTTTGTGTCCTTCTATGTAAAAACCCAGCATCCTTACAAAACATGTAAGTCTCTGTACGTCTACTTTTTAGTCATTACTGATTTCTGTGAATGGTGCCGCCTATCAAGCATTTGGGGTTTTTTCTAAAATTCTGGTGCCCACCAAAGAGGTGTTGATGAAAATCACCAGGACTGCGATTAAACATGATTTTGACCAGTAATTTTGAATTTATGCAGGCTAAACATTCCTAATAAGCAACTGTTAACTAAAGTAAGAGAGATACACCCCGTCCAGTACAGTTTAACGTCCAGGTGTCTCTGAGAATGGGATTCGGACAAATCTAAACAGCGTCTGAGAGGATCCATCCGTCCATCTGCTGCAGCGTGATTTGGGTCAATTGGGTCAAGTACCAATGAGCCGTGTGTAGACTGCTGACCGGTGTCATGCCAAAAAGTGATTCGCGTTATTTAAATTTGTTTGAACTGTCATAAATAACTTGTTGGTCTATATTATATGAAACATGTCAAATGGATCCCTCATGAATGATATCCAGTCATCTTGAACCACATTCCTGTCACAAGGTAGAAGCTGCAATCAGTTTTTGGCAGTGACTTTTATACATCCTTTATCCTATATCCAGTTAAAAAATCTCATTGACATTAAAAATGCTCTAAAAGGCTCAAACAGAACAAACACAGCCCAGAGGTCCAGCTCAGGTGAAGCCTAGCAGACAGCTCGCAGGTACAGCCACCTGTGTCCACATCCACCTGTCAGTCAAAGAGGCCACGCCTCTAATAATCCTAATTTAAGCCTTAGTACAATTTAAACAGGTAACTTATAAAAACAGGCTGTTAAACGTGTTTGTTTCTGCTCTAATGTATTACATGGGAGTCTATGGGGACTGACTCACTGCTGATCTGCTGGACGTCACAGGGACTGCAGTTCGTTGTAGCTTCTGTTTCCTTCCAACCTCAAACTAATGAACCCACGCTCATCTGGCTGGATGGGAAGCGGCACGCCAGCTCTCTGCTTTGATCCTGAAAACACCCCATCACCTCCTCACCTCCTCCTTCCTTCTCCCCCTCCCCCGGCCCGTCCAGCACCTCCGCGGGGTCATGCAGATTAACCTGTCGTTTCCTGCAGACAGTTTTGGTTGGGAGTGAAATGGAGGGTGAAGCAGTTTCCGGCTGGGAGTGTGGGGCAGTGGGGGAAGAAGCTGGGCTGGCCAGCTGCATGCTGGGAGTGTTTTTTTGTTTTTGTCTGAAGGATTTAGAGGACTTTTTATGTGGCAGAGGGGCAGTTGCAGGGATTCAGAGGGAACAGTGGAGGTGGGTTGGAGCTGCTCTGGAGTATCTGCTGTAAGTATTCTGGTCTGCTGGGTTCAGTGTTTGTGTTGGAAGAGGTCAGAGTCAGGATTACATCTGTCTCTGTTGGAGTCAGACATTATTAAATCTGCTTTAGTTTGATCTGTGTTGAGCCGTTTTCATGCAGAAAACTGACCTGTGGAGGACACACAAAGAAAACCACAGAAGAAGAAAGACTCTGTTGTTCTGCAGCAGCTCCCTGCTTCTTTGTGTGCAGTATTTCCTGCAGGAGAGGCTGGAGTCTTCGGTTTCATAGACAGGTGGTGTTCAAAGCACACCCACAGCACACTGAAGGGCAAACCAAAATGTAAATGCACACCTGTATTTATACCTGCCTGAAATAAGCTCAGGGTCGGCTGACATGTTGTCGGTGCTTCTGTGGCATGTTGTGTCAGATGAAGACACTTTGACAGCTCATTTGCATGACAGCTGCAGTTATTTAAGACTGACAGAGTTTACAGTGTAAACTGTAAATGAGCCCATTACAGTATCAGGCAGTGCTACTGCACACTGTCTGGCTCCGTGCTCTCTTATTGGATATGGTTTATATGATTTCCTCTGTAAATGGTCCAATGTTAGCATTAGCCAACCAGTTCTAAAATATGATTCGCTCTGTTCCATCATCCATTATTTTGTTTTTAGGGTCTGGAAATGAGTGTGTACAAATGACTAATACAGTAAATTTAACATGAGCTTTTTGAACAGTTAAACTGCAGTAAGTGTATAAAAGCCTATAAAATAGAATAACATCTTTGTCCATCCTCTTCCTCTTGTCCTTATCAGGGTTGTGGGAGGGCTGGAGCTTATCCAAGCTACCGTAGGGCGAGAGGCGGGGTACACCTGGACAGGTCATCAGCCTGTTGCAGGGTTAACACCGAGAGACAACTGGTCACACTCACATTTGGAGCACATTTGGGCAATTTAGAATCACCTAACCCCACTGACTGCATGTGTTTGGACTGTGGGAGGAAGCTGCAGACATGCAAACACCACACAGTGTTGAATCTTCTGTCTGTTTGACGTCAGACAATAATTCTGACATTATTCAGTTTGTTTCCATTCGGATTTCATATATATATTTATTTTTACGTCTCGTGTGTGTGTGTGTGTGTGTGTGTGTGTGTGTGTGTGTGTGTGTGAAATCAGTCAAGTGACGCTGAAATACGATATGAGGTTTTCCTGTTTTCCTCCTTCAGCCCAAAGACGAGGAGTTGAGGACGATGTGGGCGGACTGAGCGGGAACCTCTGAAACCTCGGACAGATTTATTCTCCCTCAGCGTTGCTTCACCTGAACTACTGAAACCGGTGACACCGCCCACAGCATGGCTGCCGTCCTCGTGTCCCTGCTGCTGCTCGCGGTGACGGGCGTTTGCCCTCGGACTCTGGTTGTGGTGAACTCTGCCGTGGAGGTCAGCAGAGGGCGCTCGGTTTTCATCACGAGGGCGGAGCTTCAGATCAGCGTGGACCCGAGCGCCGACTGTAAGGTGGAGGTGGTGATGAACGAGCCCGTGACTCAGAGGGTCGGGAGGCTGAGCCCACAGGTGAGGGTGGAACAGGTTGGTGCCGTATGGCAGCCGCTCAGAGGAGTTACAGGCGCTCTGCTCTGTGCACTCTGCAGGTGTTTGACTGCAGCTTCCTGGAGGACGAGGTGAAGTATGTCCACGACGGCAGCCCTCTGCTGGACGAGGACGTGGTGATGCTCAGAGTCTACAGGTCAGTCAGCAGCATCCACAGGTCTGCAACATGTCGGTCAGGGTGTTAGGGGCTTGTTCAGTGAGAAGATGGTGAAGCAGGATTGGTGGGTGATGGCTGAAAGAATGAGATGGAGGATCCAAGCAGCAGAAATGACTCCTCTGAGGGCTGAGGTGAGGAGGTCAGAGTAGAAACACTGAAGGGAGGGAGTTTCGACCTGTGATCGGACATTCCTGGACTCTCCTAGGTGGAAAGTTTGAGGCCCATCTGGGACACACAGCAGATAAGATTTCAGGTGCTAGTCCAGTCCTGGAGGCACAGACATGGTCTGTTAGCTGATCCTGCAAACAGTAACAACAACCCCTCTGAGCCCAAGGAAAACGGCCCCGACCCCCCTCACGACACAGCTTAGAGTGCTGGGAGCTGCCCCTCAGCAGGCTTCCTGAAGGTTGCCATTAATTTTAGAATAATCAGAAAAACTATTTCTGCAGGTTAGATTTATGGAGCGTTTACAGACGGGGCTTAAACATTAATTCAAACTTGGATGTACATGTGATGACCTCGTGGGCCAGTGTGGAGCTCTGTTTAACATGACATGTGGTGTCTGTGTGGAGGTTCACATCCTCGGACACGCAGGTGGAGACGGTGATCCTGAGGGTCCGGGTGGTGGACTCGGGTGCGGGCGTGGTGGCACTCGGCAGCGCTCCACTGGTCGTTCCCCAGTTCTACGGTTTATCCAACGCCATCAACGGCTCGGTGCTGAATATCAGGGCCGCGCCTGACCTTGTCTGCACCGTCAGGCTGTTGACCGCAGACACCAGCGTCCCCGCTGCGGGTCGGCTGGTGAGGGAGGAAGACTCCACGCAGAGGAAGGGTACCAAACTCATAAGATGTTTTTAATTTGCTTTGTTTCATTGTGTCATCACAGTTTATAAAATATAATTTAACCTTTTAAGTTGAATAAATTAAACTTTATTTACAATGTGGAGCACAAATAAAGCAAAAACTATAAAAAATATCAAAACTTAAAGATAACTGAGAGAAATGCTTAAATATAAAATACACATTAGTATAAATATAAACTGAAATGCAGGCTGCTTGTGGTTTATCTGTTTGTGTGTGTCTGGTGATTTCCACTCACCGACTGGTTTAAAACCCTCGGCTCTCCTCTCTGATAGGTCGACAGGCGACGCTCTGCCCGGGAAACAGTCCGTGTCTTCACGACACCACCGAGGTCCGCTTCCTCAAAACCAGCTGCCATGAATTCCTGAGCTCTGGCCTCAAGTACCAGCACCTCAGCCCGCCGTCCCCGGAGATCGACTACGTCCCCGTCCGGGTGGAGCTGAGAGAGCAGGCGAGCAGAGCACTGCTGGAGGTACAGGAAAGACCGATGAGCTCACAGCTCAGACAGCAGCGTGGAAACAAAGAGAGCAGAAATGAGGCTCAGACTTGCTTTAAAGGAAGAAAGTTTGTAAAGTGCAGATTCTGCTGTTTGCAGGTGAGATGTTGGCAGTGAGAAGGTGACATCCCGCCTTCTCAGCTCGGCGATGAGGACGGATGTGCAGGCGGAGGTTGTGCGGGGTTTTGAAGCCTCCAGCATTCCTTTAAAGCATTTCTGTCTCATCGTTAGCACGTGAGCGGTGGCATAACACCTCTCACGAGTGTAACAGCAGAAGTTGTGGCGCCATGTGTTGATCTCTGCGTGGTGTGTTAAACTTTACCTGTCCTTCTCCTCCCACAGTCACAGGCCGTGTGGCTGCCGGTTTTGATCCACGGAGCCATGCAGAACCAGCCCCCGCAGGCTACCTTCATGGCCTCTTTCATCCTGGAGGTGGACCAGTTCATCCTCACCCCGCTCACCACTGCCACGCTGGACGCCAAGGACCACGAGACTCCACAGGAGAAGCTGGTCTTCAACGTGACCGCCCCACCCGCCGAGGGCTACATCACACACCTGGACGACCACACCAAGCCCATCCGGTCCTTCACATGGCTGGACCTTCAGGAGATGAAAGTGGCCTACCAGCCATCCAACAGCAGCCGGGGGCGCCGCAGGAACTATGAGGTACTGAAGACGCGACAGGGCTCCAAAGGTTCTTCCAGTTTCTGTAGAAAAGTTGGAATGTTAGAAGCACCAACACTGGGAATTTTGGAGAAAACAGCTTTTTTTCAGGGCAGTGTGGCCGATATCTGCGCTTTTATTCTAGGAATCAAACCTAACGTTGTAGCTGCTAATGCTGCTTCAACTTCTACAGCATAACAGCACACCAAAGCTAACCATAGCTAACCCACCCCACACCGATGTTTCAGAGGGTCTGAGCCGGGGCTCCAGATCTGAGTGTTCGTGTTCTGTTGCCTTCAAAAATGTCTATGTCAAAAAAAGGAGACATGGAGGTTTAGGAGACGCTTCACCTTCAAATCAGCTGTACAAAAAACAGCAGCAGGAGAGAGAGTGAGATACAATCACACAGGGTCAAAGTCACTGCTGGCCTGCTTGGGCCGGAGCGGCTAAAGAAATAGATATTACAAAATTATTTTGACCCAGAGGCAATCGCAACTAGAAGATGATCCTGGTGTCAAATGTAGGTGAAAAGAAGACCTTTCTTTTTCTCTCACCTGTCCCACAGGCTGATATGAGCCCTGAAAGTGTACCCAGAATGCACTCTGTGAAGTTTCAGATGGAACTTGTCTGCGTCACAGGCATGAAGGTGTAAATAGGTCACGCATACGTTGTTTTACACGCTTAATAATGTCATTTCCTGTCATTGCGTTCCCTTTTTATATGCTTAGGTGGAGTTTCAGGTGATAGACGGCTCCTATCTGACCAGCCCACCCATCGTGGTCCACGTCTCCATCAGGACATCGGAAACGAATGCTCCGAGAGTCTCCTGGAACGTGGGTACGTTCGCGTCCATCTCTGTGGCATGAAAAATGTCTCACTGCGTTTTACTCGTTGAGGTAACATGTGAACATGTGTGCCATCTCAGGTCTAGACCTGTTGGAGGGTCAGTCCCGACCAATCACCTGGGAGCAGCTGCAGATAGTCGACAGCGACAACATTGACGCCGTTTACCTGGTGGCCGTGGACGGACCCGTGCACGGGCGGCTCAGTGTCAGAGGTGAGGGGTCAAAGGTCGGCGGGGTTGGGTTTAAGGTGGTAAATGCTCCATCGAACATCAAACAAAGTGAAGAAAAATCTTCTCCTCAGTTTTCTTTCTTTTCTTTCAGACTAATTGAGTTTTTCAGTTTTAGTTGCTACCAAAACTTTGATGTGCCACAAAATTGAAACTGTAGGTGAGACTTTTGTACCTGAAGCTTCTGCTTTCTGTGTAGTCTGAGTTCTTTTGACCGATCAGATCTGAGCAGATGAAAGAAAACATGGTGGGGTGCTACGTTTATTAAAATATTAAAAATCGTTTTAATCCTTGAGTCATGGCCAGAGGTGGGTAGAGTAGCCAAAAATGGTACTCAAGTAATAGTAGCACTCCCTCAACATAGTTTTACTCAAGTAAAAGTAAAAAGTACAGTAACCAAAAAGTCACTCAAGTAAATGTAACTCAATAAATACAATTACTAGTTACTACCCACCTCTGGCTGTGACAAAATATTTTTTAAACACCTTAAAATTTTAATTATATATATATTATGATAATTTTTATTAAAATTATATATTTTTATTTTTATTTATTTACATTGAATAAAAAGTGTTAAAAAACTAAACAAGTTTCAAGGATTTATGTTCCATTTTAAAATTAATAATTTATTTATTTGCGCTTCATTTACTTTTTATCTTCTCTATTTTGAATTTAAATCTTGTTATATATAAATTATGATCCATGAGTATTTATGTTACGTCTGTTAGATATCATCATCAAGACCAACGATAAACACAGAACAGGCAGAAAGTATAGAAGATGTCGTCGACGGGTTTCGGGAAGCCCCTCGGCAACGCCGCCTTGCCTTGACCCTCCGTCTTCGACTCCCTCGCTGGTATGCTGCTCGGTCGCCTGGGACTTCTGCAAACCGGCGTCTGGCCTTTTCCGCCCTTTTAGCTCCATGTGCTGCGCGTCCATCAGGGACCGCCGTGTGGCAGGGGAAGCATATGTCTCACGGTCCTGCATGTGTTTCCTAATCAGGTGTAAAATGGGGCCAGGGCCACTTCGCCAGGGGCCGCCGCTGCCCGCCTCTCCGTCCACTTCCGTCCCTTCCAGCCCGCCGCTCGGCGAGGTCGCCTCTTTGTCTGAACAGCATCGGGACGGAGCAGATTGGAGCGACTTCTGCCATTTCATGGCGCCGTGCACAGGGAGCAGATGCACTGTCCCCAAACAGGTTTTCATGCTACCAGCTCGGAGGGGGAGGAGGTGGCGGGCGCCCCGAGGGCTTCAGGCGGGCGGGAGTTAACCTTTCATGGCTGCTTTTGTGCTCGCCTCATCCTCCGCTCGTTTGTGAGGTTTAATCTGTGATTCAAGCTGCAGTCCTCACCTGAGCTGCTGTGACATCACGCCACCTTTTCAAATTAAGTCACAACATTTCTGCTCTTTTTTTTTTTTTTTCCATGTCCCTGCAAAAGTTTCATTTTTATTTCCTGAACATGATTTTTCATCAGCGTGCTGCCGTATCCACTGACTTACATCCATAAACAGGAATTAAAAAAGGTGGAGGCAAAAATAATTTGGTATAATTACATCATCATTTTTTGTCCCAGCTGTCAAAGTTCACAGAAATAAATGAAACCATGGAAACAAAAATAATGAGTTTATGAATTCCAATAAATGAATTATTACTAACATAAACACATTTAATCAGAAATGAATCAGATCGTCACTGCCGCAAAAAGAACAGGAGAGAAGATTTTAAATGATTAACCACTTTTATATATTTTTAATTTTTTAAGTTTATTCTTCAGCTCCTCTAAGTTTGTACCTTTTTAAGATTTTGGTTTTGTCCTACTTTTTACTTTATTGATCGAGATGTGTTTTTGTTTTATTGGTTGTTTAATTTTCAGCAGAGGAGTTTTCACTGTGTTTGGGACAAAAACTCGTGTTGTGTAAGCTGATGCAGAAAATGATCCACAAAAATTCTCCATCCAGCGTGTGACGTTCAGACCTCTGCTCGGAGGAAGCCTCCTACCACGTGTTCACACTCAGATCGGGCAGCAGTTTCCTCAGATTTACAGATCGGGGTCACACAGAAAAGCTACAGTGAGGTCAGGCTGATGACTTCACAGCAGGCTGGAAAAAGAGCAGGGGTTAAACCTGCTCACTGTGCCTCTGTCAGGCTTCAAACCACAAACTTCACAACAGCGAGAACTCGTGCTTGCTTCGTCGACATGTCTGCATCCTCTATCAAAGCGCAGAAACCTGCAGAGGGAAGAACGTCTCTAACACGCAGCAAAATAAGTTGGATGCTTGTTGAAACTTTGGTCCCACCAGGCAGCTTCCTCCTCCTCCTGCAGCAGCACCTGCTCCAGCATCATTTCATCCCGTCGGTTTGGGCTGAAGTTTGGCGCCGCGTCCGTGCAGGAAGCTGCGGTGGAGCTGCGTCTCTGAGGACGCCGCTGACCCTCGGTGCTGCGACTGGAGGGCGGCGGCTGCAGCGTGGGGACGGGCTCGCTCCAACGCCTTCAGCCAAATGGATGGCTGCCTGTCCCTAACAAACACACACTCTCACACACACATATACACAGGCGTGGCGTTTCTCCCTTCGTGGGCCGGCTGCCCAACGCCACCTTTGGGCCCAATTACCAAGTTGTTTCCATCACTTGGACCGCGAGCCGGTTCCCCTCGGTAAAGTTGCTAATGAGGTTCGGGCTTGCGACCGCTCGTCTCTCAATCTGTCTGCTGACCTTGCCCTTCTGTCTCTCTGGCACTCGCAGGGAGACAGGAAGCCCCCGTCCTGGCAGCCGGGCAGCCGCCGGGAAGGACGCCATGTTGTAGCCTACCGGGTTTCGCAGCGCAGACCGAGCCAGCGCCTCGCTGTGCCTCCAGGCGCCAACACAAACTTGTTATTTCCAAGTGACAATGGGAGGAAAGCAGCGCACGTGTTGGAGACGGTAATTGAATCAAAGTGCGAAGCTTTGGCTGGAAACCGGCCACCGACAACACGTGTCCTCCGGTAGGCCACGGTCACGTGACGCTGGGCCATCAGCATGTTGTAGAGCGCGAGGAGGGCCAGCCAGCGGCAGAGAGCTGGCAGATGGACGCGGCCGACATTTCATTAATGTAGGACACCGAAGTTTTTCATGTTCGGCTCGACGAGAGACAAACAGCATCCCGCCGCTCTGTGACAGAAGCAGACGCTCGCCACACGTTCATCCCGAGTATGACACGATGCCCTCCTGACGCATCACTCCGTGGAAACATTCAATCTGTTTCAGTTTATAAGTCAGCATGAACATTTATTGTGAAACCTGGCTGCAGCGGGAAGATCCCATCAAAAAAATCAATAATCAGTCTTTATGGAGGCTATTTACTCTTTAAAAAGACGACGCTTTTGAAGACAATAAATAATAGCAATGTAACAATAAATGGTGAAGGGTCAGAAATATGTGCAGTGTTTAAAACAGAGTCCACAGCATCGTTCTGTTTTAGTTTTCTGAATTATAAGTCAGGTTAAAGAGGGAGTGCTTTCATCTTTATTCAGTCCAAACAGTACTGCAAAAACTTCTTTCAGCATTAAAAAAAATCCTGCCAGTAGTTCGTGTAGAGGCACAGAGAGCGAGTGACCTCGGTGCGTTTGTGCTGTCGCTGAGGTGAAGCCTTCAGCAGATGATTTTCTTTCTTTTGACTGATGTCGTCGTGAATCTGCCCCCAGCTGATTAACACAGTCGTCATC
Source organism: Perissodus microlepis (assembly GCF_051167445.1). Taxonomy (NCBI): domain Eukaryota; kingdom Metazoa; phylum Chordata; class Actinopteri; order Cichliformes; family Cichlidae; genus Perissodus; species Perissodus microlepis. Next base: position 32,803,680 of record NC_140482.1, on the reverse strand, counting down.
ACAGTCAGAGTTTTGTTTAAATGTAGAAATGAGTTTTTGTCTCATTAAATATAAGATCTGAACGCGACCCCAGTCAGACAGACAAGAGTCTGCAGTGAGCGTGAAGAATAAAGTTACTGACTGAAGTTATTCCTCAGTGAGACTGAAGGTCCAGTTTGTGAGGATCACAGATTATTTATGATCAGGTAAAAACATCCTTTTAGCTGCCAGTCAGATGCTTTGAGTGGCTGGAAGGAGGCCGCCGACCTTTCAGTCTCTAATGTCTGAAATCTTGTCATCGCTCTGAACCTGCTGGATGGAATCGAAGGTGTTTTGATCTGTCAGGCTTCTCAGAGGTGAGGATTTGAGGCTTTTTTTATTTTAGAAAACGGACGTCTGACGCTGTGGGAACAGTGAGGACTCACTGTTGTTTAGTGGAAAAGAATTAAAGATCTTTCTCTTTGAGTCATGTGACTTTTGCTTTGTGTTTCCAGGCGGGAAGGCGTTTATGTTCCGCGTGCGGGACCTGAAGGAGGGCACAGTCGTCTACCACCACTCCGACAGTGACTCCACCCGCGACCACGTCGTCTTCCGCATCAGCGACGGTCGTCACAGCGTCCGCCACAAGTTCCCCATCAACATCCTCCCGAAGGACGACTCTCCGCCCTTCCTCATCAACAACGTGGCGGTGGAGGTGCAGGAGGGTGGGGCCGTGCGGCTCGAGGAGTTCATGCTGCTGGCCTCCGACCTCGACTCCAGCGACGACTACATCCTTTATCAGATAGTCTCCGCCCCCCGGGCCGGGCACCTGGTCAGGAGGACATCCGCCCATGAGACAGGTGAGGGTGAGTATTTAGACGTAATAATTAGAGAGGCAATGTGGGCGTGTCTAACGCTGGGACTCTCCCACCCAGAAGAATCCAAACTCACTCTGATAGGTCAGCTGATTATCAGCTGATACTGACCTCAATGACCAGAATCACCTCTGTGGTAAATAAATGTTTGTGATACTCCATTTGTGTTGAATTTAATGGTTTTGAAGGGTAAAGGTAAATGTTCACTACAGTCACGTGACTAGGGGTCACACCCCTGAGCTCCTGGGGGACGCTCAGCTTTACTCACTGAACCACAAACACATTCAGAAATAATCTACAAGGGGGTGAAAATGCTGATTTCTGGGTGAGAGGGCTCAGTCCTGCAGCTCTCTGCTGTAAACCATCATGTTCCTGCACTGCTGGTCTCTGAGCTCTTCTGTGCTCTCCCTGCAGGGTCACCGGTGGCCAGCTTCCTGCAGAGGGACCTGATCCAGGGTCAGATCTTCTACCAGCACTCGGGAGACGAGCAGTTTGAGGACGCCTTCGACTTCACGCTGTCTGACAGCCACCGGCCGCCCAACCTGTCGCAGACATACGTGAGTCGGCTCTGGTCTGAGAGAGTGACAAGTCTGAATGTCGCTTTGAGACCTCTTCCTCTCACCTCTTCCTTCCTCTTCCTCCCTGTGTGCAGACGGTGGTGGTGCACGTGTTCCCGGTGGAGGACCAGGTGCCAGTCGAAGTTCCCGGCAGCGTCCGCTCGCTGACAGTGAAGGAGACGGAGGTGGTTTACATCACCCAGGCTCACCTTCACTTCACAGACCGAGAGCACCCAGATGCTGACCTCACCTATGTCATTACGCAGCCCTGCTTCAGCCCGCTACATCCTGGGTAAGGACCCGGCTGCCAGCTTAGCTCTGACAGAGGAGGAAGAGCAGACCCTGTGACTGAGAAACTAACTATCGTGTTTGTATTCGTTTTCAGCCTGATGGATGCGGGACGTCTGTTCTACACCGACAGCACCAACGCCATGAAGAAGGACCACACAGCGCCCGTGCTGAAGTCCTTCACTCAGGTGTGCAGCACCTGCTTGGTTCTAATACATATGAAGGAGTCGCTGCTGGGGGGGTGGCGTGGCTGGCGAGGTTGGCATGGGTCGTGCTTTTGCAGGTCAAGATGTAAATTTCTTGTTTTCTCCTAGCATGCTGTGAACCACATGAAGGTGGCCTTCATGCCGCCGGTCGAGGACATCGGGCCCGAGTCGCTCTTCGTCCAGTTCATCTTCTCAGTCAGCGATCACCACGGCGACACCGTCTCCGGCCTCATTTTCAACATCACGGTTACCCCTGTCGACGACCAGGCGCCAGAGGTCAGAGGTCAAATGGGCGGAGCCTCTGGTTTGACCGTGCTGTGGACGTCATGCTGAATCTCTATGTGCTCCTCAGGCTTTCACCAACCTGCTTCGGGTGGAGGAGGGCGGCGCGGCCTTCGTGACGGAGGAGCACCTCCTGGTCCGGGACCGGGACAGTCGAGAGGAGGCGCTGAGGGTGGAGGTTCGGAGCACGGCTCGTCACGGCCGGCTGGAGCTGCGGGGCCGAGCGCTGCAGCAGGGAGGCGGGTTTACCCTGCAGGAACTGAGAGGGCTGGGCGTCAGGTGAGACCCGGGTCAGGTGGTTCTGGACGTGCCGTGGTGATCTGAGCTCAGCAATCACTCTGAGAGCTCTCTGGTTTTATCCGCTGCTTCAGCAGATGGGTGTGTTTTCACCGGTGATGTAACGCCGGAGGGTTTTTCTGATTTTAGAGGATTCGGTTTCAGAGGTTCCGAAGTTTTCAGGTGATCATGAAGCCGCTCACCTCGCTGTGGTCGACTGTTTGCAGTCAGTCTTGGTTTCTTAGAGCAGAAAGCACGGAGCGGATTTACTGCCAGCTTTTCTACTCCTCACTTCCTGTCATGTACCTCCTGTTCCAGTGGTGGGCGTTCACATTAAACATGTTTCTAATAATGAGCTCAGAGTGTGCAGGTAGGTCACCTTTAAAGTGTTTCACCTGCACCTCTGTTTTAAACGTCCACTGAACGTTTAGATAAACCAATTATTGTTCCTGTTTTGCAAAACTGTTTTGTTGCTTTTGCTCGTCTCACATTCATTTGTAGGTGATGTATGATTTCCTGTTCCAGCACAGACGTCAGATAGAAACGCTGCAGTTTGTTCCTGTGAGTGATGCTGCTGTTTTTGCTGTTGTCGTGTTCTTCTGAAACCTCGCCCTGCAAAGAGCGCCAGTCACGTAAAATCCAACCAGCCGGTGGCTGTAACCGTGTGGTGTTCAGGGACCCCGGGTCACTCACCAACCAGCAGTTTGTGTTCTTAAAGTTCACGAAAATCAGAAAGTTTCTTCTTTTTTTGAATGTTTAAGGCATCCATCATTTTTTTCAGTTGTTCTTAGGTGACTGTGAGTATTTCTATAATTAGCAGCTGTAATCTTTCTATTTTACTATATTTATACTCGGAGGCCAGGTTCTTGTTTTAGCTGAAACCCCACTTCAGGCTTCATATTTTATATATTAAGAATTTCTTTGTTAATGCGATGATTAAAGGCAGACTCTGTCAACACGTGACTTTGACTCGTCGACTCATCGTTTTCTTTTGTACATTTAATAACATTTTTATTCAGCAATTATTTTGTGCCAGTTTATTTTATTTTATGACATTAGTGTTTGTTTTTATTGAATTTTTAAGATTCAACTTTTTATTGAGTTTTACTTTGTGTAATTATTCAGATTAAATTAGACTCAGTATTGTGCTGGACCTTTACCCCCGGCTTACCGCTGTTGGAAAGTTCACAAGAGGTTCAGTAGTCTCCATTTAAAAAGCAGAAACTCTTTGGGCTCTAAACATCATCAGTGTTTGTAGAAGCTGCTGATGTCACCGATGTTTGACTGAGGAGCTGGTCACAGGTCAGCGTGACGGCGTCTCTGTGTTTCAGGTACATCCACGATGACTCTGAGACCACCGAGGATGTCGTTGGTCTCAAGGTGTCGGACGGTCTGAACTCGGTGGACGTCGTTCTGCACGTTCAGGTGAATCTACTGAATAAAGGTGTCACCTGCTGAGCACTCAAAGGTTTCTACTGACATGTAACAAGTGAAGAAGAAGCTGATTATAAAAGTTCAGGTGCTACTGTGGGCGGGATGCTTAGACACTAGCAGAAATCGAAACGGGAAAACTTTACAGGTGTTGCTTAACACCTGTAAACATTGAGTCCAGCCCACACAAAACCAGGGGGAAATGCAGAGGAGGAACAAGCAGAGTGGGAGGGGTCATCAGATGTGGCTGACATTGATGTTGGTGAATGTTTACTTTCTAGAGTTTCCTATTTCAGTGAACTGTGAGGGGTTTTCACTGGTTGTAGTTCAAACTCGGAGAGGAAACCAGAGCGATGACTGTGTGTGTGTAAAAAAAGACCAAACACAGCCAGGACTTTTAGCTGGTTAATAAAAACGAAATGTAACCCCCCCCCCCCCCCCCCCCCCGTCCTCAGGTGCTGCCGATGAACGACGAGCCTCCCCAGCTGGGCGCGCGTCTGCAAGGGGGGCTGAGCTGCGAGGAAGGGGGGCGTGTCCAGGTGACGGTGGACTACCTGTCGGCCACCGACCGGGACAGCGACGACTCCACTCTGACCTACATGCTCGCCCGGAGACCGAGCAGGGGAGAGCTGCAGCGAGCCGGCGTGACTGTGGACAAGTTCTCCCAGCAGGACGTCCTGCAGGGTCACATCTACTATGCCCACACAGGTGAGCAGGCCAGGCTGCGTTCACGGCACGTAGTAAAAATGTGTGTTCCTTCCGCAGGAAGGGAACCAGCCTTGGCTGAACCCTGGAAAAAGTTTGAATGGGTTATGAAGTAGGTTTGAAAGCAGAAACTAACCCGTGGTGCATTCATAAATGAGATAAAATGAAACGAAAGCAGCTCTTTAGAAACGTTTGTTGTGGACATGCTGTTCTGTTTAAGGCGGGGAGATCGGACCTGAGCCGGTGTTCGACACGGTCACCCTCATCATCTCCGACAGTGAGGCCAGAGGGCCGGACAGCTGCTGCCACGGGGAAGCCCTGCCCCCTCCCGTTCCTCTCCATGGTACACTTCCTGTTTACGATCTGAACATCACAGTTCTTCCTGTCAACGATAAAGTCCCTGCCGTCACTCTGGGTAAGATTCACCAAATTCACAAAAACCACGTGTACAGTTTACACAACAGCCTCATTCACGATGTCACGTGGACACACCTGTTGGATCTGTGTGAGTGAACCAATCAGAGAGAAGCCCTTAACTTTCCTCTGTAACAGCACCAGAGCCACAAAAAACTCAGACTGTCATCAAACTACTTTATTGCAAACAGGAAACAGGTTTGTGGTTATTTAAACTGCAGAAATAAAGAAATGTCAAAAATGACAAAAACCATTGAAAAACTGTGCTGATGTTCGCTCACTGATCTCCTTCAGGATTGGTCAGATTTTAGTGAAGCTGACACACGGCGTTCACACAATGTCCTTTCAATGTTGTGTTTGCGTTTACATCTGTGAACTGTGGGGAAGTGTGTGCTTTCATTCCCACTGAAAGGCTCAGTGTGTGCGTGTGCGCATGTGTGTGTTTAATCCTCTCTAACCAACAACACACCGTTACCTATCAGTCCAACACACACTCTGTAATGGGAGGGGCAAGGGGGGCTAACATCTCTCACACACACATACACCGTCTCCCAGTCTTCCCAGTGTGTGTCCCAGTGGTCACTGGTCTCCATTGATAACCATGGAGCTCTTCAATCCCTGTTTTTGGCTGTGAGCAGTGAGAATGATCATCCATCCCAGGAGAGAGAGCGAGTGTGTGTGTGTGTGTGTGTGTGTGTGTGTGTGTGTGTGAGGGATAATCTCCTCCACAGTAGAGACATCATCTGTGCATTGTCTCCATTTTCTCTGTTTTAATCCTGAAGATGTTCTTTGAGGTGATTTTCGGTCACAGACGTTTAAACTGTGAGGTAGCTGCACTCAGTGACTCACCTGTCACAGGTGGAGATGATGGCAGATGAGAAACAGCAGGTCTGTGTTGTTAGTCGGTGGCTGAAGATTTTTGGGTTCCTTTACAAACGGCGCAAAATTCCCCAGAAATGATGCTCGTCAGGAGTGAAATGTGAACACGATGCTTTATTTCAGGGCAGTAAATCAGAACCATTTTAGTAAAAATGAGCCGTCTTCTGAGCTCACAAATAACACTTTACTGTGAGCTGCATTGTCAGCCTGCTGCTGGCTTGATTACAGCAGGGATGTCAAACACTGTGGGTCAGACCAAAGAAACTCTCCTTCCAGTCAGTCTAATGAAGTTTAACAATGCATTAACTACTCACTATAAAACCAGAAAATTCTACAGTAGGTGGTTAAAAACGGGGACTTTTCTTTCATGTAACTGTTTATTTATTACTTCATTACCTTGGTGTAGTGCAGGGGTGGGCAACTCCAGGCGTTGAGGGCCGGTGTCCTGCAGGTTTTAGATGTGTCCTTGAACCAACACAGCTGATTCAAACGGCTAAATTATGTCCTCAACATGTCTTGAAGTTCTCCAGAGGCTTGGTAACAAACTAATCATGTGATTCAGATGTGTTGACCCAGGGTGAGATCTAAAACCTGCAGGACACCGGCCCTTCAGGCCTGGAGTTGCCCACCCCTGGTGTAGTGTGAGTAGTCATGGGCAAGGTCTTAACCTAACCCATGACTACCCCAACCCTACCCAAAAGGAAAAACTTGTGAAACTTATGAAAATACATTAAAAAGTTTATGCCCTCCTTCCTATTTTTTAATGAGATCTCGTGGGCCGCATTTCAGTCTTTGCCGGGATGATTCTGGCCCTCGGACCTTGTGTTGGGAACCCCAGGATTACAGTTTCATAAACCAGGGTTTAACCATCGAGGCAGCAGATGAGAAGATGGAGCAGTTTGGGGTTGGCCGAGTTTTAATGTAACTGTAGGTTGGTGCTCTGATCCTGTCGAGCTTCAGGAAACCGAAATCAGAATGATCTCTAACTTTAAAGATTTAAAGTTAAACTCAGCATAGAGTTTATTCTGGAGACAGAGCCCTGAGTTTACACTTGCTGAGGTCTTTGTTTAAACTGGCCTGATACTTGGTGTGTGTGTGTGTGTGTGTGTGTGTGTGTGTGTGTGTGTGTTGTCAGCCGGCTAACGAGGTTGGCACTGATGTGTTTTAAATGAAATCTGCTAATTGTCTGGTGGTATTACATGAAAACACACACACGGCTGAGAGATTATCTCAGCCGTGTGTGTGTGTGTGTGTGTGGACAGCGGACAATGAGCGTCTTAACTAAACAAAAGACAGAACCTCCATTTCGTGCTCACAATAGGAGACGTGTTAGCCGCAGCTCAGCAGCCAGATCAGCTTAGCGCTGCCGACGGCGGGACGACTCGTAATCCTGCCGGCGGGTCTTCCTGCTCATTCGGCACCGGCGCACAGTTCAGGGCCGAGGGTGGGGTGGTGCGTGTGTGTGTGCATGCGCGTGTGGTGGTGCTGGTGTTTGGGTGGGGAGTTCTTGGTCTAATTAATTAGCAGTGAATAAAGACGAAGAATAAGAGCCTTATTGGCGCGAGCCTCACATCCACGTGTTCCTGTTTTAGGACGACGCTGGTTTATCAGCCAGATCCAGGACTGTCCCTCATTAATGCTCACACCCATCTACTCACATCCGCCCACAGTGTTCATACTCCAACTGAACACAGCAGGCTTAGACCCGCTCCTGTCTGCAGAAAACGGGGGGTGGAGGCTGCAGGTGGAGGGAATTCTGCTCCTGGTCCTGTTTGAGTTTCACTCAATAAAAAACAGGATTATTAAACGATGCCTGAACTTTAGTTAGAAACTAATAACCACAGGTGTAGTTTCCAGCTGTGAGAGATCTCAGTTTGGGGTAAAGTGTGATGAGGTGGGAGTGAAAGAATGGACGGATTCGCCTGCATGAACCGTCCGCTAACACATGAGGAGCTGGCAGCTCAACATCTACACATGTACCTATTGTGTACAACATGTCCAGCCCAGAGTTGTGTTAGTGCCTCAGGTGGGCTTCAACATCATGGCAGAAAATAAGCAGGTGCTCCTGCGTGCTTCGAGTGGACATCTCGGTGGACGCTGTGCTTACTGCGTGGCGTGCATGTGTGGAAGCAGTGGAGTTGAAATCCACCATCAGGCGCTCAGTCAGTGTGGCGAGCAGCGTAGTTGATAAATGAAGAATGAAGGTGTTGCTGTGTCCTGGCGCAGGCGAGTCCATGCTGGTGGTGGATGAAGGCTCTTCTATCTGTCTGTGCGGGGGGGTCCTCGGAGCGTCAGACCCAGACAGTCCCCCTGAGCAGCTCGTCTTTCACCTGGAGACTCCTCCCCTTCACGGCTTCCTGGAGAACACGCAGCCGATGCCCGGCTCCGAGAAGAGCAACGCAGGAGTGCGAGTCGGTCAGTGTGCGGTGCACGGGCAGAACCTCGGGGAGCCGACTCAGATCTCACTCTAATGTTTGTCTTTTCCCAGAATCCTTCACTCTCACACACCTGACCTCTGGCTTCATCAACTACGTGCAATCGGAGCACAAAGGGGTGGAGCCAACTGTCGACCAGCTGTCCATCAGCGTGAGCGACGGGCTGCATCGCTCCGCCCCCGTCTCCTTCTACATCATCATCAAACCAACCAATGACGAAACACCATCGCTGCTGCTCGCCAACTTCACCGTACGTACACCTGAGGCCTGACCTGAGGCATGATCAATAATTGGTCATCAATCAGCTATGACTTGAAGACAGCTGACTGGTTATTAAAAACATTGTCACCTCCCCCGATTGAGGTGACAAAGCTGTAATTGTGACATCAAACAAGAGAAAATAACAATAAAGACTAAATATAATTCACACAAGAGAGTAAAAGTAAAACGATTTCTCTGACTGAAACTGAATCTGCGATGATCCCAACAGCCTCACGGGGGCGCACTCCTCCTGTTCTCTGCAGGTAAAAGAGGGCGGGATGAGGGAGCTAATTCCATCCATACTGGATGGTTTTGACTTGGACGCCCCACCTGACCTGCTCACCTTCACCGTGGTGCAGCCGCCGGCTCACGGCAGCCTGATTAACAGCATCCACGGCACGGAGGCGGGAGCTGACCTCCTGCACAGGAGCCTCTCTGTCACTTCTTTCACTCTGCAGGAGCTCCGACGAGGTGAGGCAGTCACTCAAACAGGAAGTGTGAAAGTACAAGGTGAATACATTCTAGATTATTGGTGTGTTTTATACAGATGATCATCATTCAAACACTTTGAACCAGGATGACTTTGAACAAGAGCAATAATCGCTTTTTATTTCATATTCGGAGAGGGTCAGCAGCAGGGCCGTGTTCCCAACCATCTAAAAAATAAAATGTTTTTGGTCCATCCATTTGCTTCTGCTTATCTAAATCAGGGTCGCAAAGGGGCTGGAGTCCATCCCAGCTGTCTTAGAGCGAGAGACAGGGTATGCAATGGACAGGTCACTAACACATAGAGACAGACAACCATTCACACCTATGGGCACTTTAGAGTTTACCTATCCCCACTAACTGCATGTGTTTGGACTGTGGGATGAAGTTGGAGTACCCAGAGAGAACCCACGCATACACGGGGAGTGCATGCAGGAATACCTTGGCCCCAAATCACAGACAAACAGTATCCCACATTCTTGATTTTTTTTTTTTTAGTTCACAAACACTTATTATAATGACTAACTACCCCTGAAATTTTGGAGACGTTAGCTCTTTATACAGTAAAGTTACAGTGGGATACAAATAATATCAGGCTGATCCTGCCACAATTTTTTCCCCCTGTCCAAATCACAGACAAACAGTATCCCACAGTTGTTTATGTTTTTAGACCCATTTTGCACAGAGTAATTTTTTGTATTGACAGCAGTGTTGAATATTCTTACACAGTAAAAACAAAAAAACAACCACACGTAAAATAATCACACCATAAAGACGGCTTGTTTTTGTTATTTAAGGCTACGTCCACAGGTACACGGGTATTTTTGAAAACTGAGATTTTCCATTTTCGTTAAAAAAAAAAAAAAAAAAAATCCCGCCCACATGTGCAGTTTTGAAAAAAATATCTCCGTCCACATGTAAACAAAAAAAATGAAGTCAAACGCTGTCAAGAACATGCCAAATCCTAACTGTGAAGAAATGTTGGCCAATCAGAAGTCTAGACTGCCTGATGTAGACTCACAACTTAGGAATGGACAAATGCATACAGCATACATAAATTTAATTAAAAAAAAATTAAATGTATTCAAAACTGACGACAACGTTGGCGTCGGGATTTGGGTTGTGAAAGCGTCTGTGGTGAACGTAGAAGCCACGTCCAAAGTTCACTCTGACGCCTTTGTCTTTCTAAATGGACAGTAACCGCGTGTGTTTATGTAAAAACTGCAGATAGTCAGATTAACAGCAACAGTATTTTGTCTCTATCCGCCATTGTAGAAATTCATCTCACGTAAACATCACGTGGCGCACAGCGTGATGCCAAAAAAGGCACACACCTTTGACGTTGCGTGACGAAATCTCCGTTTTCCTCGTCCACAGGTAAATGCAAGAACAGACTTTGAAAACTCCACACTGGCAGGAGTTTTTAAAAATCTTAGTTTTCAGTGATCCAAAACACTGTTTACGTTTGGACGAAAGGCCCAAATGCATAGAAAAAGCTGCATTTTCAAAAATACTCGTGTACATGTGGACGTAGTGTAAGAGTTAGAAGTTTATTTTATTGCTACCTGTAATTTATTGCAGTTCATTTTTATTTGTTTAATTGTTCACAAAAGGTTCGAGCTGTGAAATAAACTGCAATGGAGTTTGAAAAAAAAATATGTGTGTGTGGTTGGAGGATGTGTTTGTGCCGGGGAGGGGGGGTCGGAAAGATTTTCTTGTAAAACAAAGGGGGGCCTACCAAAAAAAGTTTGGGAGCTACTGGCCTAGCCCTTACCCTAACCATCAAAATGAATGCCTAACCCTAAACCTAATCATAACCCAACTGTAACCCTGTCACTAAAACCACATTTTGAAATACATGTAGTAACAAATTGCTGAAGTTGATGGTATTGTACAGTGATTCCTAAATGTCAATCAAAAAAACCAAAAAAAACACATTTTGAGTCTAAAAAATGCCTTCAAACTTGTTGGGACCAGGATGTTAGTCCCCATAAGTATAGTTAACATCAATTCAATTCAATTCAATCTTATTTATATAGCGCCAAAACACAACAACAGTTGCCTCAAGGCGCTTTATATTGTACAGTAGATCGTACAATAATAGATCCAGAGAACCCCCTATGAGCAAGCACTTTGGCGACAGTGGGAACATCCAATTTTTTAACCCCACAAAGATATGAATACATGCTCTCAGAAACACACACACAGAAACACACTGCTCCATATTTTCTGTTTTCCTCCTGCAGGCATGAGGATCGTCTACATGCACGATGACACAGAAACCCTGAAGGACGCCGTGGCTCTGCGGCTGACAGATGGTGTCCATGCAGTCGAGGGAACAGTTCAGGTCACTGTGCTGCTGGTCAACGACGAGAAACCACGACTGCTCAAGTACACACACACACACACACACACACACACACACACACAGAGTGGTGTTTGCTCACCCTGATGTGGATCTGGCTTCCTGTGGGTCTGAAATTAAAATCAGGTGTAAGGAGGCTGAACATGTTTTACATTTCCTGTGACTTTGCTGCAGGAATTAAAAATGCAGCTGCTGCAAAATGTTTTTCTTCTTGATGGTTTTGTGTCATTTGCTGAACATCGTTTTCATTTTGTCACACACATTTATTCTCTTTGTTATGAAGTTAATGTTCTTGTCCCTAAAAACCTCAGAAACATGGTGTCACACAGAAATATCTAAGACTGCCTTCCTTCATCTGAGACCAAACACGGATGTCAGCAAGTAGAAGACAAAAGTTAATTACATGCAGCAGAGGTGTGTTAACACACAGGAACACTCAGTGCATCATGGGAATCCCCCAGCACCCTACACCTGTTGCAGCATAACTATGGGAGGATTCGGCGTCACCTGATCCAACCCTAACTATATGCTTTAGCAAAAAGGAAAGTTTGAAGCCAAATCTTAAAAGTAGAGATAGTGTCTGTCTCCCGAATCCAAACTGGAAGCTGGTTCCATAGAAGAGGGGCCTGAAAACTGAAGGCCCTGCCTCTCATTCTACTTTTAAATACTTAAATACAAGAAGTAAGGCGTCAGTGCTCTAATGGGGTAATATGGTGCTATAAAGTCATTAAGATAAGACCTGATTATTTAAGACCTTGTATGTGAGGAGATTTAAAACTCTTTAAAGGTTTTCAGGGAGGAAGTAAAGAGAAGCTGTGAAGGAGGTGAAATGTTTTGGGTTTAGTTCCTCTCGTCACATGGACACATGGACCTACTATAATTTGGATTAATTTGAGCTTTATGGAAAGAAACTTCTGCCTCCGCACAGCAGGCGGCGCTGCTGCACAGGGAGGGGGAATTACCTGCACAGTGTGAGAACAGAGCAGCAAAAATTCGTTTAATTGTCACAAACTGCTACAGAAAAAAGTGCAGTAAATTCTTAATACGGCATAAAAACTCTAAAAATAAAAGTTTATGTGTGATGCTCAGTCCAGGTGTTTCCACCTCACACCTGTACCTCTGTTGTTCCTCTGCAGTCTGAGCGTTGGACCCTAAAAGTTGAAATTCAGAAATCTCTCCGGCTCCAATCGCGTCACCTTTTGAGCCGTTTAGAATTTTTTGTGTTGTTTGGGTGTTCGGATATTCGTTTAAGTCCTGAACTGTCAGCAGACGTCCGGTTTAACATCTGTCTGCAGCTGCTGTGTAATCCAGAGCATTGGGGGAGGGGGTGGTAGGTGCATGTGACCTGTGACCCCCTCCTCCCCCACCCTTAGTGTTTTCATTCCACTGATTGTGAATTTGCATCCTTGACTGGGCTCCCACCCACTGTTCCTCACCCCCTCCCATGCGCTGTCCCCAGATCAGCTGTGTTGGTGGGGGTGGAGGTTGCTGGCGGAGGCTGAGCTGGTGCTGTAAAGGCCGCCGAGGCAGAAATAACACAGAGACTTGGCAGATGCCGGCCGCCTTGTTTTCCCGTTTCCTGCAGGATGGACGTGGCAGCTTTGCTCCTGCGTGGATTTTACTTCCGAGTGAAGAAGCAGCCAGATGGTTCCTGATGTTCAACACCGCCCCACCTCAAAAAAAAAAAAGACCCCACCACCAGCACCACCAACATCTCCACCATCCCACAGGAAAAGCCTGCTCACACAAACGTTCACCCTCCTGCTCGTGACTCACATCAAACGGCTCCTGTTCGTGTTCTCTTCGAGTCGAAACGTGTTTGATGATAAAAATAAAGCAAGATGTTTTTAAAGTCAGAAATATTTTTTATTAAAGACCAATATTTTCTGTTCTCCACCTCTGCGCTTCACCTCAGAGATGTTGGTATGGTATGCCGCTCTTGGTGTTGTGACATACAGATGCTCTTAGAGGGTCAGTGTCATTACCTCCTCTCTGTCTGCAGTTTTGTTGCACAGGAAACAAGTTTAAGTGAACTTTTGTCTCACTCTGAACACAGATCTGCCAGGAGGGGGCACTCAAACATCTGTTTAACTTTAAGTTAAACAGATGTTTGAGTTGAACTCCATGCAGGATGGAAGTTATGAGCATGCTGAGAACAGAAAAATGTGCTTGACCACAAAATTTTCTTCTGTGGTGTTTCAGGAATGCTGGACTGCAGGTGGACTCAGGTGAGCTCAGGGTGCTCTCCAGTGTGGTTCTGGAGGCTGAGGACCTGGACACGCCCCCAGAACAGGTGTACTACTTCCTTAATGTTGCTCCGCGGTTTGGAAAACTGCAGCTGAAGGTGTGTGTGTGTGTTTGTGCATGCGTGTGTGTGTTTACTGAGTTTTACTTCTATAATAAGCAAAGATTTCAGTTTGAGTTGTTTCCAGGTTAAAAGTTTAAAGAGGACGGAAGGAAGGAGGGGGGAAGGAAAGAAGGAAGAATTAAAGGAGGAAAAAAGGAAAAAGAAAGGAACAAGGGAGGATGAGAGGAGTAGAGGAAGGAAGGAAGGATTGAAAGACTAAGGATGGAATCAAGAGGAGGAAAATGATTAGAAAAGGAGAAAATGAAGGAAAGGAGGAGTGAAGGGAGGATGAAGACAACAAATGGTAGAATAAAGTAAGGGAATAAGAGCGGAAAGAGAAAGGGACGAGAGGAATGAAGGATGGGAGGGGAAGTGGCAGAAACAGGAAGTCAGGTGTGTTTGTGCAGGTGTTAAATCCTCCTGATTAAATTGTGACCTGAGGCTGATGTGAGACGTTGAAGGTGACTCGTCTTCCTGCCGCGTCTCTTCCTGATCCGAGCGTCTCGCCCGCAGATGACATCGGGGTGGAACGAGCTGACGGCGGGTCAGAACTTCACACAGGGCGACGTGGAGATGAACCGACTGTGGTACCAACACACCGCCGCCACCAATGCAGCTGGCTTTAAAGGTCACGACAGCTTCCGCTTCACCCTCAGCGACCTGGACAACGAGTCTCCGGCTCAGAGCTTCTTCATCTCTGTGCACGTGGTGCAGAAAGGTCAGAGGTCACAGAGAGTTTTAATGCAGAGAATTCAGCAGTAACACTTTTATCCAGGTCATGATTTTATTTCATGTTTTCTCGCACTCACACTCACACAGACTCACTCAAACACACACACACACACAGGGCTCTGTGTGGCCCTGCTTCATTCATTATTGAGCGCGCCCCCTTCCTGCCGGTTTTACCAGTCGGATGAACACGCTGCCGTGGGTCCGCGGCCCTTCTGGCTTGGCGCCCTGTGATCCTGGAGGAACAGAGAGGTGAGAAATGGCCGACCTCCTCGGTTCCTGAATAATTAATGGCGGGGAGGTGGAGCAGCTGTGGAGGGCGCCGCCTCACCTCCTCTGGGTGCTTTTTAGTTGAAAAGTTGAACTTGGGCCCCGACTGTCACATGTATTATGTAGGCAATCGCTCGGTCCCCTCTGACACCTGAACGCTCCCTCTGACTGCCTTCAGGGGACGTCGTGGTGCTGAGCAGGCCGGTGCACCTGAGGGAGGGGCAGCGTGTCGTCCTGAACACTGACATCCTGCTGGCATCAGACTCGACTGGCCGGCCCGAGGAGCTGGTCTACACGGTGTCTGACCCGCCGCGTCACGGCCTCGTCCACGCCGTCCACCGGCCTGGAGTCCCGCTACTCAGCTTCACCCAGCTGGACGTGGCCGCGCACCGAGTCTGCTACACCCACGACAACAGCCATGATGTCGAGGCTGACTCCTTCAGGTGAGAGTTGGAGCTCAGAGCAGCTTCTTTTAATGACAACCGCTGTGCAGGTGAAGGCGGAGCGTGATTTTTAAAAAAACAAACACTCCGGGTTTTCTCTCTGCTCTCGGCTCTTTTTCCAAGAACCGTTACAGTGCAATCTGTCAGCTTTCAAACCGTTGCTGTGTGTTCGTGTGTTACACACAGTGTGTTCTTTAGTATATTTAAGTTTACCCCACCTGCCCTCTGAGGTCACCTGCTAGTGTTCTCCGGACCAATTCCTTGATTTAAGGACACTTCCTGGAGGTTCTTTTCTGACCGTGCATTAAAGATTTGAGATGCTTGCTGGAACTCTGTCACTGTGTCGAAACACTGAATCTCAATTTGAATTTAAGTTTGCAAAGAGGGCAAAGTCACAGGCAGCCGAATCTGCAGAGCAGCCAGAAGAGTGTGTTTGCTGCAGCTTCTTAAAAAACATTATACACTTTGTGAGGAGATATCAGCTTTATCTCCAGTGAGTCCCTCTTCCACCTCCTCCATGTTGTTCCACCCCAACCAGTAGCAGCAGATGGCCGCTCCTCCCTGAGCCTGGTTCTGCCGGAGGTTTCTTCCTGTTAAAAGGGAGTTTTTCCTTCCCACTGTCGCCAAAGTGCTTGCTCATAGGGGTCATATGATTGTTGGGTTTTTGTCTTTGAATGCAGGGTGGGTAGGGTCTACCTTACAATATAAAATGCCTTGAGGCGACTGCTGTTGTGATTTGGCGTTATATAAATAAAATTGAATTGAGTTCTGCAGGTGGTAGCTCTGGTTCTGCTCACAAACGGTCCTCCTGCTGCAGGTTCTGGTTAGAAGAAGCTTCCAAAACAAAACGAGGAGGAGGTTGAGTGATATTGAGGACCAACAGGAACCTGACCAACCAGCATATGTCAGATGGCAACTATTAAACACAGTGAATTTTCAAAATAAAAGTGATGCTTTCAGAGTGGTTAAGGTCTTATGAAGTTTTAAAATGCTGTTGTTGTTAAATAAGAAATATAATTGACAAGAAGAATATTTTAGTCCTTAAATCACTTTGTGGCCAGATACAAGTTACAATGACAGAATAAAATGGATGTTTGTGATGATGAATAAAAGGCTGAGGATCCTGTGAAAATCTGCACACTGTGAGAGAAGGAATTCTCTGCCCCCCCCCCCCCCCCCCCCAACACACACACACACACACACACACACACACACACACACACACACACACACACACACACACAAAACTATCACACACAACATTTGGCCAACAAAAGAAAACTGGGCACGGAGACGAGAGGAAAAAAGGCTCAGCATCAGGAGACGAGAGGCTTTCTCTGCTGCAGTATGTTTATCTGCTTTTCCAGCCAATTTGGCAGCGGTTAGGGTTTTGAGGAGGAGGAGGGGAGCATGCTGGTGTGTGCAGACCCCGGGTTTGTCACCCAGACCTCTGCTGCCCCAGCCGGCTGGCTATCTGGCTCCAGAACACCCATCAGATCACAGCCAAGACTGAGAGAGAGAGCCACACTCTGACGGCTTCCAGAGCAGCTGAATTATAATGAATTACAGTAGTCCAGCCTGGAAATAATAAATACATGAACTAGTTCTTCTGCATCACTCTGAGACAGGGTGGTTCTAATTTTAGAGATCCTGCACAAATGTTCTTCCATTTGTCCTACATATTTGTTTAATATGTGCACTGAATGACATGCTGGTCTGGTGTTACTGGAGTAAGTATCTGGTTAGATACCATATTTGTAAGATTTTTAGGTTTGAGTACAATAACCTCGGTTTTATGTGAATTTAGAAGCAGAAAATTAGAGGTCATCCAGGTCTTTGTCTTTAAGACATCCCTGCAGTTTAAGTAGTTGGTGTGTGTTATCTGGCTTCACACAGAAAGTTGGGTGTCATCTGCATAGTGAAAGAGTGTGCTGTGTTTCCTGTGGAGCTCCAGCTGATTATGTCTGTTTAAGTTGTGGCTGTGTAGAACCGATAGCGAGTGAGGTCATCATTTATCATCAAACATCAATTGAACCAAATAAAACATGTGACAAGCTGCCGGGAATTAATAACTGCTTCAGCCGATTAGATTCCTCCATCAGCTGACTCCAGTGGTTGTAGCTGTGGTGCATGAATGTGGATAACTGATAATTGAACACTTTCTTTACTACCTCACACCTCAGTACCTGCATTCATGTTAGAGCTATACGAATGACTTTAATTTATTGATGTTTTCATTTTGTGTATTTTCTTTTTGATTGGCTGCTGGGGGACAGTAATTTCCAGACTTTTGGGAGGAAGTATTTCTTATCTTGCGAGGTTTAGAGTTAGAGTTTAGGCTTCAACTACACTGCATTTCCTTTAATTCTGATCACGTTCCTAGTATCGGAATCAGATCTGGAATCAGAATCGGGGTGAAACAGCTTCCATCAGCGTAAGTCTGTCAGCTTTAGAAGGCACAGACAAACTCAGTCTCATGTAGTTCAGACCACTACAGTTATATATTCAAGGAGGAGGAAATGTCCCCTTTTTAACTTCTGAAAACATCAAAATAAGGTCACGAAGATAAGATCACGAACAGCCTGACGAGTCAGAAGATGAAGAAAAACCAGTTTGAACATAGTGTCTCAGTTTCCCACAGTTAGTGTGTCTCTGTCATGGAACAACACAAATATTTAACCTCAATCAAAAAGTAGTAATGATGTGAAAATCTTTTATTCTTCAACATTAACGCTGGCTGCTTTTAAAGGACCCTCTGGAAGGCCGGATTTGGCCCCCAGGCCACATGTTTGACACCCTCTTTTAGAGTCTGAGCTTGAGCTGTGGCTGGATTTACCTTTTAACTGATGATGTGTGTTAGGACTCAGGTGCACACGTGTGTGTGTGTGTGTGCGTGTGTGTGGTGACAGCAGATGATAAATGTGTATTATTAGAAAAATAACAACAACGTTGGCACGACAGCGACCGACAACCAGAGCACGGCCGTCCCTGGGCAAACGTGGACGCTACTGCAGCCAGATGTTACACCAGGACTGTGTGTGTGTGTGTGTAGGCCTGGGGCAGTTTGTCAGCTCCAGGGCTGAGAGGCAGATTGTGTTGGCACAGAGCAGAGAGGACAAAACACACACACACACACACACACACACACACACACACACACACACACTGGTTTGGAGGACACTGCCTCAACCTGAGGACAATGTCCTGTATAACATGTTCTCCCATCGGGAGGCGCTGCAACTGAGTTGAAGCTAAATATCAGATCAGTTTCTAACTGCTTCCACTCTTCTCTCCTCAGTTTTGTTGTTACAAACGGTGACTCGTCTCGCAGCTCCACCCTCCACTTCACCATCGAGCATGGTGACCGCATCCCGCCCACCCTCAGCCGCAACGTTGGCCTCCGGCTGCAGGATGGCTCCACAGTGACCATCACTTCGGACCAGCTGCAGCTCACCGACCCCGACACTACCACCGCCAACCTGGGATACGTCATCACGCAGCTGCCGCAGCACGGGAAGCTGCTGCTGAGAGGCACGCCGCTGCCCTCGCCGCCCCGGTTCTCCCAGACGGACGTGGACGACCTCCACCTGACTTACCAACACGACCCGAGCAGCCCTGCGAAGATCGACGGGTTCTACTTTATGCCGAGCGACGGACACAACAGGGGCTACCTGGAGTTTGGGCAGCTGAGGGAGGAGCCTGCTGTGTTTGACATACAGGTGAGCCACGAACGCACAACACAACTCAGAGGAAGTAGCAGGAAGTAACACAACACAGGAAGTCTGAACATTTCAGTTCAGTTTTACTTATATAACCAAAAATCACATCAACAGTCACCTCAAGGCGGTTTTTTGATAAGGTAAAGATTCTACAATAATACAAAGTAAACCTCAACAATCACACATGACCCCTGTGACGGGGGGACAGTGGGAAGGAAAAACTCAATTTAATCAGGCAGAAAACTCCAGCAGAACCAAACACTGACTGCAGGGTCAGAGGTCAGTGTGGCTCAATCCACAGGTAGAATTACTCTATTCATCTCACAGCAGAAACGCAAAATTTTAATAATAACTAAAGCAGGTCAGACGGAGCCCAACAAACAACGATCTGGACCTCTGCACACGGCTTCAAACCAGCAACTTCCAGCAGTGAAAATGGACCAAACACAGGAGGTGCTGGTCCTGATCTGGAACCAGTTCCAGGTTTCCACTAAAAGCCTGATTTTGACCCAGAGTTGGATTCCTCCCCACAGGTTACCTGCTGACAGGCAGCCAGGTGGCTAACACCATCGCCTCGAGCCTCTGAGACTCTGGAGGCCACCTGTGATTGGACCAAACATCGAATAGTGTGTGTGTGAGAAGGATATCAGTGAAAAGTGTGTGTGTGTGTGTGTGAGAAGCCATTTGATATGTATAATATGTAACACCAGAGCAGGGAGCATCCATGAAAAGCAGCAGAGGATCCCCTCGCAGAGGAGCTGCTCATGCCTGCAGCACAAATCTCTGACCTGATGATGACGTAGATTTTATATCTATTTGCGTTTGGACATAACAGAGGCGACCCGGATGAATGAAACTGGGCTCCTTCCTCTGTTCTTTAAAATATTAGAAACCGAAAAAGCTGCAGATCACTGAGATATTAAAGCACCTTGTCTTATTCAGATGTTCTGTTCTTGCTCTGAAAATGAATTACACACACCAAAAAAGAGCTGAAGTCAGAGGATGGCATAAGCTTCATCAGTGTCAGCAGAATCATCCATGAACGGACTCATACATAGGACATCGGTGACACCTGGTGGTCAGGCAGCTGAACTGCAGGCAGAGAGAGCGAAAGACGGGTAAAATAACACACACTGATCAGTTTCTGCTGCTTCACAAAGTTCTCTGAAATATCCAGAACATAAAAATCCTGAGATGAAGTGCAGCAGGCCTTTTCAGGAAAAGGAGGCACTGAGAGAACGAGGGGGAGATGATTTGTGCCCAGTTTGATGACAACAGCAGCGTAAAAGCTCCTTCCACCGCCTCTGCTCAGATCTTAAATCAGGATGACAAAGGATGACCTGAAGCTCCGCCAACACGTGATGTCACATGCTGCTGTTTCTGATGTCACTTCCTCCATCACCTTTGAATCTGTCGCTTCCACAGATTTGAGTTTCTGTAAAGTGCTGACAGAGCGACGCTTTCTTGGGAAGCCGTAAGCCTGACTGAAGCCCGACTGTTATCTCTGCATGACCGACAAATCATCCTCATCCTCTCCTCTGAACTTCGTCTGAAGACACGTTCCAGAAAACACTGTTTGTTAAACTGTTCATTCAGGTCCTGAAGTGAGATGATGAGTTGATGACGGATGCACAAACGAAATGTTTCCCTAAAGAAAATAAAAAAGTTTTTTGCGTGTGTTTGACTCGTTTGGTTTCTTTTCGATTCCTGCTGCTCAGTTTCCTCTGATCTTCGTCCCCCTGAAGTGCTCGCTGTTTCTGTGTTACTGATTTAACTTCCTGCTGTGTTCAGGTGGATTGGGTCGACCGGACGCCTCCCACTCTGAACACCAGGGGGAGTCCCAGCACCGTGGTGGATCTGGGCGGCGGCCGTTATGGAATCTTCATCACCAGCAGAGAGCTGCAGGCCTCAGACCCTGACAGCCCCACAGAGGAGCTCGAGTTCTCCATCAGCAGACCTCCACTCTCAGGATACCTGGAGAACGCCGCCACAGGTGTGCGAGGAAACTGATGGTTGCTTAGACAGGCTCACCTGTGCAGGGCTCACGTTCTCCTACTGTGCAGTCAGATTAAAAGCCTTCCTTCTCTTCCTCTTCCTTCTCTCGCTCCATCAGGGTCGTACATCAAAGGTCGTTTCACGCAGCGTGACGTGGATCGGCGAGCCGTGATGTTCGTCCTCCCCGCTGACGTGGAAGTGACGTCTGACAGCTTCCTGTTTGTCCTCAGAGATCCGGCAGGAAACAGCGCGTTGCCTCAGACGTACGTTACATCACATCCTGTCTGTCTGCTCGCGGTTACTCTGTGAACATAAATGAAATCTTCGGTCAGGTGGGGGTGCTGTCTGACTCTAACAGCCTCTTCTTTTTCCTGCAGGCTGGAGCTGTCCTGGTCTCGAGTGGAGCTGTCGGCGACCTGCTACAGAACCTGTGAGACGGCCGGGACACTTCAGATCCGCGTGCAGCGCAGCGGGAGGAGCGCTGACCCGGCCTACGTCGCCATCCAGGTCAAACCTCGCCCTCCTCCTGGTTTATAATATATAAAACAGGAAGTTCCTAACTGCTTTGTCTGCTCAGATTCTGTTTTAAGTCTGAGTGAAATCGCAGACTCTCAGATGTCTTCCTGAGCGTTTCTCAGTTTTCAAGCCGCTGTGGTAAACCTGCGAAAGACTCCAGCTTTTACAAACTCTGAGTTAGATTAAAAGCAGCTGAGAATCGAGTGAAGCCGACGTGTAACGAGCAGGAAGCTGTAGCTCGGTTTGTTTTGGACTAAAATCCTGACGTCTTCTTCTTCAGGTGGACGAAGGATCAGCCAAAGCTGGCAGAGATTTCACTCACAGCACTGCGAGTCTCATCCAGTTCGATCCAGGTCTGACCGCCGCTTGGACTTTCACCGCCTCATCATGTGACCTGTTGTGGCGCAGCGTGCAGTCCTGGTCTAACAGCTGTTTTTTGTTGTGCTTCAGGTGTGAAGGTGAAAACCTGGAACATTTACCTGATTGACGACGGCCTGGAAGAAAACCACGAGAGCTTCACGGTCACGCTGAGAAACCCCCAGAACGCCATCCTGGGACCAAGGAGCTCGGCCACCGTGGAGATCATCGACCCCCGCCGAGGTGACATGATCGATCTGATCAATGAGTCCAATGAATGAATTCAACTCTACAAACTGAGAAATAAATACAATAAAATTGTCTGTGAGCGGGATTTAAAAATGATTCCAGTCGACTTGAAATGAAAACTGCTGCTTTATTTTTCATTTAACGGGTTCAGATCTTGATTAAATACAGCTGGTTCTGATGAACCAGGACGTCAGCGATGAAAGCTCATCCTCTCTATAAACCATCAAACCATCCTCACATCATCACAGTTAGGACTTTAATGCTGGGCTTACACTGTGCGATTTTTGGCCCATTTTGAGCCGATTTTTGAGTCGTGCGACCGTTTTGGCGAGCGGCCCGATTTTGGCCTTCATCGTGCATCGTGTAGTATACGTGGGGTAACGAGACGCGATTAGCACCTCACGACCAGCTCCCGATCATCAAATCGCTTGGTCGTGAGGATTTCAAACCTGTTTGAAATCCTCGCGACCGTCATGAGGCTGTCACCGCAGTTTGTCACACTGCGCACGCGCAAACACAAATGTCAGCGAAAAAGACGGCGCAGCACGGCAGTGCAGCGTGTGATCTGGACACAAGCGATGGAGGCACAACTTGTAGAACTTTGGAAAGCTCATCCGAGCCTTTTCGATGCGGCCTCACAAAATTATCACGACCACAACAACCGTGAAAATAGTTGGATCTACACTGCTGCTCAATCACAGCTGCCTGATCAATGTTTTTCATTAGCAATTTAGCAAAGTTGATGGTGGTGGTGTGCGTGTCTGTGTGAGTGAGTGAAAGACAGAGAGGGAGAGCGAGTGACAGAATTTCTGTTATAACCTTCATTTTATGTACGCACAGTGTGAGCACTCAGGTCGCATCAGAGCATCGGGCCGTATAGTGTGAGACCCTGCATCGTGACCTATGAACTTCTAACCCCTGCGAGTCAACCGTACAGTTTGAGCAGGAGCTGAATCGCGCGACTGAAAAAATCGCACAGTGTCTGCCCAGCATAAGCCGCTGGTCAGTCTTAGATTCGACTGAACGTTAAAGGATCGTTTCTGTGTCTCAGGAAGCTGTGACCCAGACGACCTGTGGGTAGAAGATGATCAGCGCCCCCTTCCTCCTCCTCCTACTCCTCCCCCTCTCCCTCCTCAGCTCCCTGATCCTCTGCAGCCAGAGGAGGAAGAGGAGGTTCCGGTCATCAATATAGAGGCGGAGCTGCTGTGGGAGAACCAGCCTCACCCGCCCCGAGGAGACGTCCCGAATCGACACCACCTGGACTACAAAGAGGTGGAGCCACGAGACCCAGAGCCCCACAGCAATGGCTACACCCCCCACAGCAGCCACCTAAACATTCAGCAGCACACTGGAAGCAGTACTGGGAACACTGGGAGCACGGTGAGACACAGACAGAACATGAATCTGAGTTCTTTAAACTTTAAACAGTCAGAGTGAACGATTGTCACACGATCGTAACACATCAGCGAACAGGAAGTTGGGCTCAGATGGGCACCGCCTGCGCTCTCAAACAATATCTGTTCACAGATTTGTGATCCATTTTCTCGTCTGTGTGTGTTTGTGTGAGTGTGTCTTTCTGTAAATTCTGAACTTTGTGTTGTTGTTCAGGTCCGTCTGTCTGCACAGAGGAGGCCTGAGGACGAGCAGGAGAAGGTTTGGACGGTAAGACACTCAGCCAGTTTATCCAGAGACCGACTGAAGCTCACTGTGTTAATGTCTCTTCCTCCTCCTCCTCCTCCTCCTCCTCCCCTTCTTCCTCCAGTTCCACAGTCTGACTCCTCTCCGGCTGGAGGAGCTGCAACCGGGCGATGTCGAGTGGAGCTGGTCAGCTCACGGTCGCCCCCTGCAGGAACTCCACGTTGGAGATTCTCCTCAGATGGCTCATCAAGCTCAGAAACACCAGCTCCGCCAGCACAAGGTACACACACACACCTGCACACACACACACACACACATACACACACACACTGGAGTAACCTTTGACCTCCGGCTATCTGTGTGTGTTCAGGTGGGGAAGTCTGTGAGCAGCTCATGTCCTGATGGCTGGACGCACCACAGGAGACGATGTTACATCCTCAGCCCGTCCGTGGCGAGCTGGGCCAGCGCCGACAGAACCTGCTCGCTGCTGTAAAGAAGCCGCTTTCTCCTCTGACTCTGTTTCCGTTCTGTTTCTGGTTTGCTGATTGATCTTTGGTTTCAGATTTGGTCACTCAGCTGACATGCGACACAAGTCAGAATCATCACTGATGTCCATGACATGTTTAAAACATGACCACGAGTCTCGCTGTAACACATCTGACGGTTTAAAGGAGGTCCTCACAGAGTTTCTTCCAGCTGTGCGTGGCAAACAGCCTGCAGCTGTAAAGCAAGGAAAAGATTTTGAACCATCGCAGTGACTGTATGATTTTTATTTGAACTCAATGAGCATTTGAAAACCGTGCTTCATCTAATTAAAGCAACGATGCTGAGCCAGCCTGAGGTCATGCACCTCTGTGCTGCACGTATGAGCAGGAAGGAAATATTAATCATTCAAGAACCTGCTCTCTAATGTGACCTTTGACCTTTGCTCTCCTCTGGCAGGTTTAACAGCAGCCTGACTGACGTGCACTCCAGGAGAGACGTGAGCTGGCTGTGGAGGTTTGCAGGGAAGAAGCCATTTTGGATCGGTGGGTGTGTCCTCAATAATGATAACCAGTAATTAATCAAGTTCATTGATAGTTAGTTTAGCTGTTTCCTGATGTTTCTTGGCTTTTGGGTCATGTTGACTTTTATCCACATTTAAAGAACTGAAAGTCTGAACAAACCCCAGCAGGCCTCTGCAGTTTGACTGGGAAACTGTATTTTATTTCACTGTTTTTTTTAGGATGTAGCACAGATATGTGAAACTGTACGCAGGCTGAATCTGGTCCCTCACAGATTTTCACTTTGGGCTCTTAGTAACACCTCGCTGGACCTGCAGGCTCAGAGAGAATCAAAGGTGATGCTGACGTAGGAGGAATAAACGAGCAAACTCTTTAAAGAAAAGTTCTGTTTTCAGAGATTTGGAGTTTGGGCCATCACTTTGAATATGTGGCAAAGAAAGCAAAGCCATTGTCTTTTTTAAACTCTGTTCTCAGAGAAATCAAGCTGTCGTTGTTACCTGGCAGGAGGCTGTGCTGCAGGTAAACTGCAGGATCATTGTCACACAGGTGCTGAGTTTGTTCTCACACACCTGAACACAAAGGACGCTTTGTGGTGTCAGTGTGGCCCTCTGGATCATATCAGAGCTCTGCTGCAGTCGCTGAGCTCCGAGCATGTTGTTCTGGTTGTTTCACTCTTGAATCTGCCATCTTTTGATGCTTTGAACTCTTTGGAAACTTTTAAGCTCGCAAACCTGAGCAGGTTTTCTTTATTAATGAGTTTTCGGGCTGATTCTGATGACGATGAAAGGTTTTTGTTTCAGTGACTCTGATTTGGAGCTCCAGTGGATGAAATGTTGTATCCTGAGGCCTGGTGCGTGTCAGGCTTTGCTTCCAGACTGACGGCTCCTCTCTCTGCTCCTCAGGTCTGTCTGGAGGTCCAGGACGCTCATCGTGGGCTGACAGTCGCTCGCTGTCTTCCTCCAGACTGAGGGGGGCGCCGGTGAGCCCCGGTGAGCCCGAGAACGACTCCAACTGCGTGCTGGTTCAAAACCCGAGAAGCTGGATCTCCACGAGCTGCTCTGCAGAAACTCAGCACTCATTCATCTGTTCATCGCCAGCTCAAACTCACTGAGAAGTTCATAGCCAGTGGCCTTCATATTTAACGTGATGAGGTGATGCTGCTCTGTACATTAGTTTCATACTTTGTCTTAATAAAGCTGCTGCACAAACACAAATATGAGTCAGCAGTTTTGTGACTTCTTTCCTCACATTTTCAGATAGGTTTGTATTACAGTATAAACTGTGTCATTGATTGGAATCAATGTATAAAGAGAGTTAGCCAGTTTGAACAGATGAGTTTTGACTTGGATGAGGAGAGAGAGCCAGTATTCCTGATATCAGGAGGAAGGGAATTCCAGTGCCGCGGTGCAGAGCGGCTAGAAGGAAGAAATATACAGCTGAGTGTCATCAGCATGACAGTGAAACTTAATATTAAATTTCTGAGTATGTAACCAAGTGGAAGCATGTAAAAAATGAATAGAAAAGGCCCTAATACTGAACCCTGTGGCACACCAGCAGAAACAGAAAATGAACCTAAAAAGTGAGATTTAAGTTGAATGAAATGAGTGCAATCTGAGAGATATGAGGTGAACCAGGCTAGGAGGATATGACTAATGCCAAAATCTTTTCAGAAGAATAGTGTGGTAGATCAAAGGCTGCACTCAGAGAAGGGTGAGGATGGTGAGGACGCTGGAGTCACCTGCCATCAGGAGGTGATTGGTCGTTTTGAATATTTTCTGTGCTGTGAAGTGGGCGAAACCAGACTAGAATTGTTCATAGAGATTATTGTTATTGACGTGTGTGAAGCTAAGAGGCGACAACATTCTCAATAATTTTAGAAATTAAAGGGAGGTTAGATATCTGTAGAAAGTTATTGAAATTATGGGAAATTATTAAGAATTGGAGTAACGGATGCAGTTTTCAATAATGAAGTAACAACTCCAGCGCTAAGGGAAAAGTGAAAAATATGGATATGGTTATATTCTAAAGAGCAATCATTGCCTTCCTCGTGCATGTTTGAGATCCTGAGCACCTTCTTTGCAGGTGCTTGGAGAGATTCGGTTTTACGTTAGCTTTTCTGTTCTCTGCACAAATTACACTTTTCTGTTACACCGTTTTTAATGTTTTTGGAAATTAATTTCTGAATTTGAAATCACATTTAATCCGCACTGATACAAATACCTTGCACTGGAATGATGTTTTACCTCGCTTTTAGATAATAAACCCACGTTTCCACAGAAATTGTTATCAAGACACGGCTAAATATTGACCAGCTCTCTGACAAGGTGTACAAACACAATTTCAGGATATAGTTGCTGGAATTTGTATTGGGAATGAGGACCAATCGGACTCAGGACATTCTACACCCTTCCTTAAAGCAAACATTCTAATAAACCTTCAATGGTTACTTGAATAGTTTTAAAAAAGAAATATTTCAGTTTTTCAAGAAACTCTCAAAACTAATTTTCACTCTGAATTTCTTTTAGTGCAGACTAAAAACTTGATAACTTAAATAATTTAAATACTAATTAAAAGTAAAGCGGTCAGAATTCTGAAACGTCTCAGCAAACTGGTGGTTTTTCAGTGTGTATTCTATATTCTAACATGCGGTCTTGTCAATCAAATCACAGAAATAACAGATACTTGATGGCAGTTAAATTTAGAGCAGTGAAAAGTTCTGCACTTTTTCACTGACACTGGCAGATCTCTGCTTTGCGTCATCGGCTTATTTGTAAAAACATTTGTAGCCCTCTTCCAGAGCAATGTTTGGGAGAAATAAAAAAACAACCATATGATAATTATAGGTACAGGTAATGGGAGGAGTCAGGCAAGGATTATAGGATATAAGTAAGAATGCTCCAGTTACACATCAACAAGCCTCACACAGAAATGAGCTGATCCGCACACCTTTACCAGGTAAGAGAGGTGACACAAAACTCTGTGATGCAGATCAGAGCACTGTACAGAGACTCATGCTACCATAGGTTTGTAATTAATTACTGAAGGTTGTAGGACGCCAGTCGTTCAATGAGGAGATGGTGGAGGATTTGGGTACAGGGACGATGGTGGCCATTTTGAAGCAGGCTGGAACTACAGACAGATAGAGGGAAAGGTTGAAGATGTGTGTGTGTTTTGAACGGATAATTGGAGGTTTTTAAAAAACGCCTTGGCTGCATTTTTAGGTAAACGGCAGCAAAAAACTCAGTAACTTTTTTGAAGAAGTAACTATATAATTAATTGCCCAACATTGGTCTTTATATACTGTATTTTGCCAAACCATCTAACTTGGATGGATTTGATGCTGGCGTGACCACAATGTACACGTCTGCTGTTGCTCACAGTGTACCAAGGGACTGCTCAGGGAGTTTGTGTGTTCGCTCAGACACGTGAAAAATTAGAGGGAACATTGCTCAAGAGTTGGGAGTTCGCCTTATAATCTGAAGGTTGTCGGTTCGAGTCCCGGC
This sequence comes from Perissodus microlepis, assembly GCF_051167445.1. Lineage (NCBI taxonomy): Eukaryota > Metazoa > Chordata > Actinopteri > Cichliformes > Cichlidae > Perissodus > Perissodus microlepis. The sequence goes on along the minus strand of NC_140482.1, from coordinate 32,775,492 downwards.
TTGGACAGTCTCAGCTGTTGTGTCCTTGGGCAAGACACTTCACTGTAGCTACAATGGGTGGATGACTGGATCTGTAAAGCGCTTTGGGGTCCTTAGGGACTAGTAAAGCGCTATACAAATACAGGCCATTTACCATACAGTACCAATGCACCTGACACCCAAGGAGGTGTGCGAGTTCTGGACCAAGCTGAAACTTGTGAAGAGCTGAGGTTCTTTTATGGGGTTGCATAGTGTTTTTTTTTTTTTTTTTTATAACTTTGGCCCCCTTGATATAGCAGCAAGTCGTGGATGATGCCGGATGAACTTGCTTGGCAGAACAATTTAAAGCCCCACTCATCTGGTTTGTTGGCACTATACTGGTGGAGAGTGCCAGGCCTTGCAGCTTCATATGAAACCATGACCTCAAACACACTGTGGTTGAAAGTGGATGGCATCATGAGACACCACTCAAGAATCCGCCACAGGACCATGTGATTTTTAGCCATATAATTGTTTATATCCATACAGTACTTGTTAAACATGAAATTATATTTTTGACAACTTAGTATTATTAATTTACCAGCTACTGTAATTTGGTTAAAATGTAATTAGTTTTGATATTTGTGATTTCCACATGTTACTCTTGATTTTTACCATATTTACTAATATTAACATAGAAAGTTACAAAAATTACTTGCTGAGAAAATAATTTCAGCAAATTCTTGCTGTGCTCCACCCTGATTGGAGGATAACTGCACTGCCAGCACTCATGGACATTACACCTTATTTACAAACCGTATTTCTATTTATACTTCAATGCAACCAACATCCCTATTTAAAGTGTATTTAATATAACCTTATTTAGTATAGTTGCAGCAGTCCCCCCCCCCTGCATTTAATAAAATACGTTTTTGAAATCAAAACAGAGCTGCAATCCATCATGAAGCAAACAGTGACATCATCAAGCGCTAGTTTATTTTAACCAGACTTATGAAGCATGGAGGTTTCAGTTCAAGCTACATTAACTAACTACAACTAAAGGGTTAGGGTAGCTACATTAACTATAGTTAGTTAATGTAGCTAACTATAACTATAACTAAACTAAAACACAAGCAGTTCATTAAAAGACATGAGTTTTTTTTTTTACTTTATTATTGCTCAGTAATAAGACAAAAGTATTTATTACCTGAGTACGAGATTCATAAAAATACACCATAGCCATGCATTAGTTTAGTTTGTTTATATTTAGCAAATGCATTTTGCAATTTAGAATAAATCTGCATTCATGTGCAAAATTTAGCATTTCCCAATGAGATTGAGAACATGCAGTGCCCTCACAGAAAGGGCCAAACAATTTCAACAACAGTGAGAGGTTCTGAATCGAGGTGTTTTATATTGTAAGGTAAAAACCTTACAAAATTAAAGCTCCAACCCAAACAATCCCCCATGAGCAAGCACTTGGCAACAGTGGGGAGGAAAAACTCCCTTTCAACAGGAAGAAACCTCCAGCAGAACCAGGCTCAGAGAGGGTCAGCCATCTGCCGCGACCTGTTTGGATGGGGCTGATGCGAGACAGAACCAACACTGTAGGATTTTAAAATTGTTGAAATCTTGTGAATTGTATATATCATAGTCGAAATCATAGCCTGATTTCGACTATGATTTTGTAGGGAAACAATGTTTTCAAAAATTGCCCAAAAGAACAACAGTTCCTAAAGGTCTTTGAAGAGGATTGTTCAGATGAATTGTTGTTATTCTCCTTAACAACAAAAACCTTAATCCTCTTGTCCTTCATCTTGTTCGCTTCAGAGATCAACGTTCTTGCTACATTATCTTCAAAGTTTAACTGCCTGAATTCCATGGCAGTCTGTACCATCATTTTAGACTTATATGTCTTCTTTAGACTCTTATAAACGGCTCTAACAAGTTTGCCTAAAGATTTTGGAAGTTGTGCGGGTAGTTTACCCACAGCCAATTCAATAACCTTTTCTAAAATGGCAAAAATGTTGACCTGCTTTGTTGCTGTGCCTGTCTTTAAGGCGATCATGTTGATCAGCCTAACAAGAAACTGAATTATAAAGTTTCTTTCTTTAGTTTCTTGTGTCCTTTGCCCTGGACTGGACACAAAGAAGGGGATCTGTTCTTCAGCCGTTTCAGCAGGACTGGTCTGATTTTCCCCAACAACAGAATCCTTTATCCTTTTCTCCTTTACCTTATTGATCTCTGATATTAAAATTCTTGTGACATTTGCTTCAAATATTGACTGATGAAATGCAATGACAAATAGTAGCAAGTCCTTGGAGTTGTACATCTTCTGCAGTCCATGGAAAACAGACTTAACCACCCTGTCTATAGATGTTGGCAGTTCTGCAGGTAATTTTCCTGCAGTTTCTTCTGTGACCGTTTTGAGGAGTGAAGACATGTCGATGGGTTTTATGACTAATTTAATTTTTGTTGTAATGGTGTTTGAAAGCTTTACAACAAACTGAACGATAAAGTTTTTTTCATCCATTTCTCGTCTTTCTGCCCGTGTAAGGGTCATAAAGGCGGATTTGAAGAGAACTGTCTGCATCTCCTCTTCAGATATTTCTATGGGCCTGGTTTCCTGTGGACTGTCTGCTTTAAAGGAATCCATTTGAGTTTTTTTTCTGTGCTGTTCTCTGATGCCGTTACTAGTGTCTGTAATAACGTTTAGTATGAAGTTTCTTTGGCTCCGAACCTATTTATGAGCTGGTAGATCAAAGCGGACCAGATCAAAGCTGAAAATGTATCACGTGACACTGACGTCAGCTTTGGAGTGCGATGTCACTGGAGAGGGCGTGGCCGCCGAGATGCACGATCGGGAAGGGAGCTGGAGAATGGGATCTCTTTTTACCGTTTGTAAAACGGATGGACAAGCGACTGTTTTTATGTGTTGTCGTTAGCAACGGTAAAACCGTCGTGTCCGCTTGTTTATTTTCCTTTCACAATAAAGCTCAAGATCCTGTTGAGACTTTTCAAAATAAACTGAATCACGTGAAAGAGTGTTTACGGATGAGTATGGGCTCAAATTGTGGTCATAAATATGTTGTACTTGTAAAAAAGATTTGTATGTGTAAAAAAGACTTGTGTGTGGACTTAGCCAAAAAGTACATGTGAAAGTCGAACCGGCAACCTTCCGATTACAAGGCGAGCTCCCAACTCTTGAACCACGACCGCCCCAGAAATCAATAACAAAATATTTATGACCACAATTTGAGCCCATAGATGAGAAGCAAAAAAGAGCCGCCAGGTGCTAAAAATAAACCTTAGACTCAAACGTTAGAACAGGCCTTTCCCCGCAGCACGCCGTTGAATAAATACTCACGAAGAAAACGGCGGCCGTTACAACTTATGTATCGTTTCATGCAACACTCAACTCCAGGTACACGATGCCCAGCTGAGTCGAGCTGCCCGAGATTCACAGAATATGTTACATTTTTGTGATTTATATCGTTATCGGGGCTATAGATGCTTATATTGGGATATGTGATTTTGGTCACATCGCACAGCCCTACTCTGAGGCCATAGCAAATTAGAACAAACATCCTAATGAGTGATTTTGTAGATATACGTTCTATTTATAGAGTTGCTAATTGTTTTTCATTATTGCAGGCCAATGAAATGGATGGCACAAATCCTGACTGGGTTCCATATGGGGCACTACGAAATCCCTGCTTCAAACTACACGCTACATAGCATACCACTATGCCAATCAGATTAGTTCTTCCATGTGAGGGTGAAGAGGTGACCCTTTTGGACAAGATAGTGAAGGTTTCTGCGTTTTGGTGAATGAGTGAGTGGTAGTAAAACCAGGGAAAAATGCTCTTGTTAAATACTCTTAAAAGTCTTGTGCTGTGTATGTACTTATAAGTTTTCAAAAGAGACAGGAAATTACAGAACGCTAATAGTGGGTGATATTATTTAAATGTTGTCATGGTTTTATGTGAACATTTTGTCATTTGTAAACTATACATTGATTCTACATTGTAACTGATGTGATATTCTACAAAGTGGTTTTAATTAAAAGGCAAAAATTAGTTTGTTTCTTTATTCAACTTTTTGAACAGTGTTACTTAGTAAGCACATATTCAGTAAATGCAAATTATTTACATGGCAATGCGCTTCAGACACAAATGTAGACCCCCTAAATAAAACATTATGGGTTATTCAGAACAGAACTATGCTTGGAGAAATATTTTCTCATCCGTTGAGACGACTCCTCCACAGTAGCAGGTGGAATTTTTCTTTTCTGAGGACGGCTTCTTTTACCTGTCACTACAGATGGTCTGTTTGTGTTTTGATTGAGAGCCTTTTTCGGGGCAGCTGAAGAGAAGTCTATCTTATGGCCAACCTCTGACTGTATCATGGTCATATTGCCCAGCAAAACCCAGTATGCAGGTTCATCTGTAACAGTCCTTGTGCCACAGATCAACACTGTTGCTTCTACGTTAAACAGAAGAGGGGTGACATGGCTGCAGGTATCCGCGACTCCGGGCACACAGGTGCAGTGGGCGGCTTCAACCTTCCCTGTGATGCTCACAATGACCCATGCCTGCAATGCTGGTTCATTCAGTGCCGTGCAGTACCTGCAACACACACAAAGTTAATTTAAAGACAATACATGTAATTTTTTAAAAATCTTTTTATGTATCCATCTATAGAATGTTGCATGTTACATTCTAAATCTGCCTGTTTTGTTTTTGTTTTTTTTTAAATCTGCCAGCAAAAAATGAACCTAAATTATGTAATGCAAGGATGTAATCACTTTCAAGAGGGAGAAAGCATAAAGTTCGACTTTAAGTGACAAATATGAATCACTTAATATGATAAGGAGATTCTGCAGGTCATTAATCAATGTATAAAACAAAAAAAGAATGTATTTTTAGTGACACAGGACATAAACACGGAAGCAAGATGTATAATTAGGATTATTTATAATAAATATGAATTAATGATTGCAATTTCTTTAACCATAGAGAATGACTAAATGCTTCAGGACAATGTCACATCAATGCACTGAACTCACTATGTTATCCATCTAACAGAGCCTCCACATGTTCTCACTGTAATTTCCCCCTCATGAATGAATTGATGCTTGCACTAATCTGAAAGTACGGGGGGAATTAAATGCATTTTACTTGCAGTACTCAAGCTGACTTACCTTTGTTTGAATGACGGCGTATTGACTAAATCCTCCTTCTCTTGTACGGTGTATACACCTGAGACTGTCACCTGTCTGTGTGTCCTGCACTCTCTCTCTGTTTCTTTCTCTCTGATTGTGTAATAAAAGTATGAACATGTATTTATAAGTTACACTTGTGTTTGAATCCTGCAGCTTACCACACATTTGATTTCCATGTGTGACAACTGCAAGTGTCCAGAGTGAGGACAGACTGAGGGACCCACTGCTGCACATCATCTGTGAGGCTTTGCACCCCTGATGATCCACCAGGACAAACTCAGCAGTGTGTGAGGAAGAGGAGGAGGAAGAGCCCGCAGCAGCTGACAGATGAAGAGAATAGACAGACTGTTCCCTGTTTGTGAAGGACTGCTAGAAAAGTTTAAACTAACTGTCTGTCCTGAATCAATCTTATTAGGTAATGTTCCCATAATTTTATCATTCAAGTGTTTTCAGTGTGGGAGAAAGTACTCAGGGCTCTGAATTGGGATACAGCCTGTTTGCTTTGATTTGTGGCCTGCCATGTACAGATCATTAAAAAAGCTGATATATAAAATCACATATAAAAGCAAGTGGAAACCTACAGCAGCGCAAGTTATTAGTAAGTTACTACATCTTTCTTCAAAAATAGATAAACAGACCAAATTTATCCTCCACATGAGATGGTATTATAGTCCGTGTGCAGATGGGTGACTGCACTCCAGAGGAGATCCTACCTTTTATACAAACTGCTGTATACATTCTTTATTGTGCTGGTCTGTAAAATCTATATAAAACACAAACCTGACTTCAGTCTTTCTTTCCCTGCTTTGTCTCAGTCTGGCGTGAACAAGCAGATGCAATCAAGTTTTAATTCACTGCACAGTCTCAGTGTTTCTGGCCACCATCCATTAAGCTGTGCTTGCATGAAGCTCACCATGTTTATTAATAGAGGCGATTGATTGATAGATCATTTATTTCAAGCATATACGTACATACATACAAAATAGAGCATATCTACGAAAAGGAAAATACTGTCCTGTAGTACAACCAGTGTTCAAAAAGCAGTGGGAAGAAGTAACACACGTGTTACCACCCCCTTCACATATTTATAGCTCAGTCATGTAATTGTGCAGCTGCTTCCAAATGTTGTATAACCATGAGAATTTATTACATTGGACTGCATGAAAACCCATATCTTTATACATTGATTTAAATTTCTGAATATATTTGTCTTGTCAATTAATTTTAAATTTAAATGTAAAAATAATTTTCAATAAAGACACTAATGTGTTTGTCTTATAGAGGTTTAAGTTGCAGAGAAATGCCATTACTGTTTGTTCAACTATTGCAGGACAACCACTTTTTAAGTGAAAAAAGAAATGTTATGACATTAAATTTGAATGCACATGTGGTAAAACATATTTTTGTTGTAAATCTACACCAACTACCGAGTGAAAGGGTTTTCTGTACTCATTCATGTGCTTTCTATTATTTTATGCATCGCCTTTCTATGGCCACATAAGCCTCTAATTTTGGAGATTTTTAATCCAAGTTTTTACTCATTATAATTATTTAATTTCCTTTTTCAGTAAATGAATCATTTAAAGTCCAGTTTGTTTCTCAGTATCGTGTATCTGGTTTAGTCACACATGTGGAAATGTTCTTGCGTCTCTCATTATTTTTGTAATAGTCAGGAAGTGCAGATTACTGTTACCATTTCCTCTGTCTGATGTGAATCTGCAGTTTATCACCGGAAGGTTTCTCTCGCTGTTTGAGCTGTTTTTTTCTTATTAAGTAAAAGTACACATACATTACACAATTTGATGACCACAGTTGAGTCCATGTTGATTTTTAAATGCACCTCATGTTGTTTGAAGATTGAAGGTTTCAAGCGATTACTATTTTCTTTGTTGACAGTTAGTTTCCTGATCAGTTGACCTTTGTTTTGTGTTTAACTTAATAAACAATGACAAAAAATGCTTGGAACCAAAGCCTCTGTAATGTTCTCCAGCCGTCTAAAACCCAAAAATATTCCCTTTGCTGTAATCTGTGGAAAATCACATATCTGACAAACTATCAAATGTTCTGTTCATCAAAACAGCTGATTTAATTTCTGTCAATTACCATGTATTATTAGACTAATCAGCATCTCTAACACAAATATGATGTTCCTTAGAAACAGGAATGATGGTTACTGTATCGGTTGTTGGAGAATGTAACTTTCCCTTATGTTCTTTGATGGAGTCTCTGTGGTCAGGTATCTTAGTATAACCCTGAATTGTTGAGCCATCTGGGTTTATTTTGCTGGTGGATATCACCCCATATACCTTTCCATCTTCACAGACTAATGGACCACCACCGTCTCCCTGGAAGTATTTAGTATTTACACAGTATTTAGTGATTACTTTGGAAGTGAATTTCTGTTGTTGACCAAAGTTTTTTTCTCGATGTTAGTGTGCAAAAATACACTTACCTGACCAGGTTCTCTCTCACCCTCAGAGCAGTACATGTTTCTGTTAGCACACAGCTCATTGTCAGTCAGGGTCACATTTACTTCCAGGAGTTTGACAGACATATATTTGCTGTTTTCTGTGCTTCCCCAACCAGAAATGACACATGCTTTTGGCAGAGATCCATCATCACGGTCAGCAAGAGCGATGGGTTTCACTTTGTCGTTCAACTCTGCCTTGGTGCTCAACTTAAGGAAGAGAGAGAGAAAACCCCTTTGTTAAAAGAAAAAAGTAAATATTAGCACTGTTAACTACAGTCTGTTTCCGTGCTGCATTCAGTTGGGCTCAACTTCAGTAACGCGAAGAGGGAAAAAAGTAAAATAAAAATCAGTATGTACAGGATTTCAGTACAACTTGAATGAACAGAGCAACAGCCAAAAAAAAAGAGAAAAAAACTTGGAGATTCTGAAAAAAAGACTAAATTAGAGCAATGTGGTGAACTTCAAAAGTACAATCATATTTTTTTTTATATATATATACCTTAAGAAGCATCATATCATTTTTAATATTAACTGGATTGTAGCCTTTCATTGGAAATGCATTTCTCCCAGGCACATTAACATGCTGTACACCATTCTGATCATGATAATTATGAAGTCCCAGAAAAACTTTGTAGGACCTAAAAAAAAAAAAAAGTTTATTATTTGTTTGATAAAAATAATGAGTTTTTGGTCTTGTGTTCACAAGATAAAAAATTTTTGGGTCATTTTATCTAATAACCATGAAGCTGCATAAAAACAGATTTCCTCCTCTCAATATGTGACTTGACTTTAATCTTGAGATTACAGATTCCACAGTAGGCCCCTAAACACTAAACAGGTAAAAAAAACAAAACACAACAGTGTGTTAGACTCACTCGGCTTGGCAGACTGCAGCAGTCATCACAAAATCCTCATTGAGAAGGAAGCCAGCACAGTGTCCTATATGACCACCTGTGCTGTTCATCTGCAAAAGCACCATGTAAGGTCTGCTGTGAGGCACAGCCTCGTGACCTCCAATGATCGCATGGCCTGAGACAAAAGTGAAATAAAGTATATACATACAAAAACAAATGTGTGCGTAAAATATGTAAAGATCTTTACCTTGTTGATGAAAGCTCAGTACCAGTGTCAGTAATGTCAGTTTATAGTAAATAATCATGGTGCGATCACAGTCGAGAGTTCAGCTGAGATACTGAAGAGAAATAATAATCTCTGATCATTTTCACCCTGAAATGTTTCCTATATATTTGTGTTATTTGCATACGCATGCTCAGTGATGTGGCTTTGAACCACATTCTTAAGGAAGGTAAATATCGCCTTACTATTTTTCATGAAAAATGTCTAAAAATATGATCCTGTGAACTGATTAACCTCACTCCAAAGTCCACTAAGTTTGCACCAAATTGTTTTTTTTTTTTATGTTCAATTAAATTTCATTTTAAACAATAAAATGTTAAAATGAAATTCAGTTTAAATTCCAGGATTCAATAAAGCATCACCACCTGAAAATTAAAGCCTTAATTTATTTTGATAATATTTTGACTCTTGCAGGATTCCAACTAATGTGTGCTGTCATGAGCACCTTTCTCTATAGCGACCAGAAAAACAGTTTACATGTAAAAACAAATTGAGAGTAAATCATACCTCATAAACAAGTACAAAGAAATTCAGGAAGATCTTGATGCACGTGACGGGACCGAACTGAAGTGGAAACAGACAAACAGAATAAAAAATGACAAAGACGATGAACTGGAGGAAACTCAGGACTTAAATGCACAGGATGATGATGATGATTATAAACAAAGGTCAGGAGAAAAAAGGAGAGCCTGTATTAAGCTTCAAGGCCACTGAAGGCCAGGACATGTAATAATAACAATTAGCGGAAATAATGTATCCCTCTCAGTGACTGTGAGGACTGCTGCTGGCTGAATGACTGTGATTGTTTACACCTGTGTTTGCCGAGTGTCTCGGACAATATGCGGTTTGATTGTTATTTATACTCATTTTACGTTTTTTATTACTGTATTTTTCTTATTTTATTCATTTATTTATTTTTTGCTTATTATTACACTGTAGAATACAATAATCAATCGACAATATTTTGTTTCAGCCTGTGTGTTTCTAGATACCTTGAGAAATCACAATTAAACCTTCTTGAATTTTAAATCTTCAATAAGGCAGAGACAGCAATAAGACTGAGAATCGCAAATACAGGAGAGAGAGAGTCGACATTACCGCTGACGGCCAACAGAGAAGAGAGCGTGCAGTAATGCAGAGAGTAGGCAAAGGACAGGAGAAAGAAGGGAAAACCTGTGTCAAGGATCAATGTAGTTTGCAGAGGTCAGAAAAGAGAAAAGCGAGATCCTCTATGCCTTTACTTTTTCACTTTTACTTGAATAAAGTACTTCTACTTTTACTTGTGTATTTTGTAACACTAGTATCTGTACTTTTTCTTACGTACAGAATGTCTTTACTTGTTAAGTCCCCCGTTTCTGCAGTAAACAGCAATGTCTTCAACATTCTTGTGGTGTAGAGAGATAGAAAAGACCCTAATACTGAACCCTGTGGCACACCAGCAGAAACAGAAAATGAACCTAAAAAGTGAGATTTAAGTTGAATGAAATGAGTGCAATCTGAGAGATATGAGGTGAACCAGGCTAGGAGGATATGACTAATGCCAAAATCTTTTCAGAAGAATAGTGTGGTAAATCAAAGGCTGCACTCAGAGAAGGGTGAGGATGGTGAGGACGCTGGAGTCACCTGCCATCAGGAGGTGATTGGTCGTTTTGAATATTTTCTGTGCTGTGAAGTGGGCGAAACCAGACTAGAATTGTTCATAGAGATTATTGTTATTGACGTGTGTGAAGCTAAGAGGCGACAACATTCTCAATAATTTTAGAAATTAAAGGGAGGTTAGATATCTGTAGAAAGTTATTGAAATTATGGGAAATTATTAAGAATTGGAGTAACGGATGCAGTTTTCAATAATGAAGTAACAACTCCAGCGCTAAGGGAAAAGTGAAAAATATGGATATGGTTATATTCTAAAGAGCAATCATTGCCTTCCTCGTGCATGTTTGAGATCCTGAGCACCTTCTTTGCAGGTGCTTGGAGAGATTCGGTTTTACGTTAGCTTTTCTGTTCTCTGCACAAATTACACTTTTCTGTTACACCGTTTTTAATGTTTTTGGAAATTAATTTCTGAATTTGAAATCACATTTAATCCGCACTGATACAAATACCTTGCACTGGAATAATGTTTTACCTCGCTTTTAGATAATAAACCCACGTTTCCACAGAAATTGTTATCAAGACACGGCTAAATATTGACCAGCTCTCTGACAAGGTGTACAAACACAATTTCAGGATATAGTTGCTGGAATTTGTATTGGGAATGAGGACCAATCGGACTCAGGACATTCTACACCCTTCCTTAAAGCAAACATTCTAATAAACCTTCAATGGTTACTTGAATAGTTTTAAAAAAGAAATATTTCAGTTTTTCAAGAAACTCTCAAAACTAATTTTCACTCTGAATTTCTTTTAGTGCAGACTAAAAACTTGATAACTTAAATAATTTAAATACTAATTAAAAGTAAAGCGGTCAGAATTCTGAAACGTCTCAGCAAACTGGTGGTTTTTCAGTGTGTATTCTATATTCTAACATGCGGTCTTGTCAATCAAATCACAGAAATAACAGATACTTGATGGCAGTTAAATTTAGAGCAGTGAAAAGTTCTGCACTTTTTCACTGACACTGGCAGATCTCATCTTTGCGTCATCGGCTTATTTGTAAAAACATTTGTAGCCCTCTTCCAAAGCAATGTTTGGGAGAAATAAAAAAACAACCATATGATAATTATAGGTACAGGTAATGGGAGGAGTCAGGCAAGGATTATAGGATATAAGTAAGAATGCTCCAGTTACACATCAACAAGCCTCACACAGAAATCAGCTGATCCGCACACCTTTACCAGGTAAGAGAGGTGACACAAAACTCTGTGATGCAGATCAGAGCACTGTACAGAGACTCATGCTACCATAGGTTTGTAATTAATTACTGAAGGTTGTAGGACGCCAGTCGTTCAATGAGGAGATGGTGGAGGATTTGGGTACAGGGACGATGGTGGCCATTTTGAAGCAGGCTGGAACTACAGACAGATAGAGGGAAAGGTTGAAGATGTGTGTGTGTTTTGAACGGATAATTGGAGGTTTTTAAAAAACGCCTTGGCTGCATTTTTAGGTAAACAGCAGCAAAAAACTCAGTAACTTTTTTGAAGAAGTAACTATATAATTAATTGCCCAACATTGGTCTTTATATACTGTATTTTGCCAAACCATCTAACTTGGATGGATTTGATGCTGGCGTGACCACAATGTACACGTCTGCTGTTGCTCACAGTGTACCAAGGGACTGCTCAGGGAGTTTGTGTGTTCGCTCAGACACGTGAAAAATTAGAGGGAACATTGCTCAAGAGTTGGGAGTTCGCCTTATAATCGGAAGGTTGCCGGTTCGAGTCCCGGCTTGGACAGTCTCAGTTGTTGTGTCCTTGGGCAAGACACTTCACTGTGGCTACAATGGGTGGATGACTGGATGTGTAAAGCGCTTTGGGGTCCTTAGGGACTAGTAAAGCGCTATACAAATACAGGCCATTTACCATACAGTACCAATGCACCTGACACCCAAGGAGGTGTGCGAGTTCTGGACCAAGCTGAAACTTGTGAAGAGCTGAGGTTCTTTTATGGGGTTGCATAGTGTTTTTTTTGTTTTTTTTTATAACTTTGGCCCCCTTGATATAGCAGCAAGTCGTGGATGATGCCGGATGAACTTGCTTGGCAGAACAATTTAAAGCCCCACTCATCTGGTTTGTTGGCACTATACTGGTGGAGAGTGCCAGGCCTTGCAGCTTCATATGAAACCATGACCTCAAACACACTGTGGTTGAAAGTGGATGGCATCATGAGACACCACTCAAGAATCCGCCACAGGACCATGTGATTTTTAGCCATATAATTGTTTATATCCATACAGTACTTGTTAAACATGAAATTATATTTTTGACAACTTAGTATTATTAATTTACCAGCTACTGTAATTTGGTTAAAATGTAATTAGTTTTGATATTCGTGATTTCCACATGTTACTCTTGATTTTTACCATATTTACTAATATTAACATAGAAAGTTACAAAAATTACTTGCTGAGAAAATAATTTCAGCAAATTCTTGCTGTGCTCCACCCTGATTGGAGGATAACTGCACTGCCAGCACTCATGGACATTACACCTTATTTACAAACCGTATTTCTATTTATACTTCAATGCAACCAACATCCCTATTTAAAGTGTATTTAATATAACCTTATTTAGTATAGTTGCAGCAGTCCCCCCACCCCTGCATTTAATAAAATACGTTTTTGAAATCAAAACAGAGCTGCAATCCATCATGAAGCAAACAGTGACATCATCAAGCGCTAGTTTATTTTAACCAGACTTATGAAGCATGGAGGTTTCAGTTCAAGCTACATTAACTAACTACAACTAAAGGGTTAGGGTAGCTACATTAACTATAGTTAGTTAATGTAGCTAACTATAACTATAACTAAACTAAAACACAAGCAGTTCATTAAAAGACATGAGTTTTTTTTTTAACTTTATTATTGCTCAGTAATAAGACAAAAGTATTTATTACCTGAGTACGAGATTCATAAAAATACACCATAGCCATGCATTAGTTTAGTTTGTTTATATTTAGCAAATGCATTTTGCAATTTAGAATAAATCTGCATTCATGTGCAAAATTTAGCATTTCCCAATGAGATTGAGAACATGCAGTGCCCTCACAGAAAGGGCCAAACAATTTCAACAACAGTGAGAGGTTCTGAATCGAGGTGTTTTATATTGTAAGGTAAAAACCTTACAAAATTAAAGCTCCAACCCAAACAATCCCCCATGAGCAAGCACTTGGCAACAGTGGGGAGGAAAAACTCCCTTTCAACAGGAAGAAACCTCCAGCAGAACCAGGCTCAGAGAGGGTCAGCCATCTGCCGCGACCTGTTTGGATGGGGCTGATGCGAGACAGAACCAACACTGTAGGATTTTAAAATTGTTGAAATCTTGTGAATTGTATATATCATAGTCGAAATCATAGCCTGATTTCGACTATGATTTTGTAGGGAAACAATGTTTTCAAAAATTGCCCAAAAGAACAACAGTTCCTAAAGGTCTTTGAAGAGGATTGTTCAGATGAATTGTTGTTATTCTCCTTAACAACAAAAACCTTAATCCTCTTGTCCTTCATCTTGTTCGCTTCAGAGATCAACGTTCTTGCTACATTATCTTCAAAGTTTAACTGCCTGAATTCCATGGCAGTCTGTACCATCATTTTAGACTTATATGTCTTCTTTAGACTCTTATAAACGGCTCTAACAAGTTTGCCTAAAGATTTTGGAAGTTGTGCGGGTAGTTTACCCACAGCCAATTCAATAACCTTTTCTAAAATGGCAAAAATGTTGACCTGCTTTGTTCCTGTGCCTGTCTTTAAGGCGATCATGTTGATCAGCCTAACAAGAAACTGAATTATAAAGTTTCTTTCTTTAGTTTCTTGTGTCCTTTGCCCTGGACTGGACACAAAGAAGGGGATCTGTTCTTCAGCCGTTTCAGCAGGACTGGTCTGATTTTCCCCAACAACAGAATCCTTTATCCCTTTCTCCTTTACCTTATTGATCTCTGATATTAAAATTCTTGTGACATTTGCTTCAAATATTGACTGATGAAATGCAATGACAAATAGTAGCAAGTCCTTGGAGTTGTACATCTTCTGCAGTCCGTGGAAAACAGACTTAACCACCCTGTCTATAGATGTTGGCAGTTCTGCAGGTAATTTTCCTGCAGTTTCTTCTGTGACCGTTTTGAGGAGTGAAGACATGTCGATGGGTTTTATGACTAATTTAATTTTTGTTGTAATGGTGTTTGAAAGCTTTACAACAAACTGAACGATAAAGTTTTTTTCATCCATTTCTCGTCTTTCTGCCCGTGTAAGGGTCATAAAGGCGGATTTGAAGAGAACTGTCTGCATCTCCTCTTCAGATATTTCTATGGGCCTGGTTTCCTGTGGACTGTCTGCTTTAAAGGAATCCATTTGAGTTTTTTTTCTGTGCTGTTCTCTGATGCCGTTACTAGTGTCTGTAATAACGTTTAGTATGAAGTTTCTTTGGCTCCGAACCTATTTATGAGCTGGTAGATCAAAGCTGACCAGATCAAAGCTGAAAATGTATCACGTGACACTGACGTCAGCTTTGGAGTGCGATGTCACTGGAGAGGGCGTGGCCGCCGAGATGCACGATCGGGAAGGGAGCTGGAGAATGGGCTCTCTTTTTACCGTTTGTAAAACAGATGGACAAGCGACTGTTTTTATGTGTTGTCGTTAGCAACGGTAAAACCGTCGTGTCCGCTTGTTTATTTTCCTTTCACAATAAAGCTCAAGATCCTGTTGAGACTTTTCAAAATAAACTGAATCACGTGAAAGAGTGTTTACGGATGAGTATGGGCTCAAATTGTGGTCATAAATATGTTGTACTTGTAAAAAAGATTTGTATGTGTAAAAAAGACTTGTGTGTGGACTTAGCCAAAAAGTACATGTGAAAGTCGAACCGGCAACCTTCCGATTACAAGGCGAGCTCCCAACTCTTGAACCACGACCGCCCCAGAAATAAATAACAAAATATTTATGACCACAATTTGAGCCCATAGATGAGAAGCAAAAAAGAGCCGCCAGGTGCTAAAAATAAACCTTAGACTCAAACGTTAGAACAGGCCTTTCCCCGCAGCACGCCGTTGAATAAATACTCACGAAGAAAACGGCGGCCGTTACAACTTATGTATCGTTTCATGCAACACTCAACTCCAGGTACACGATGCCCAGCTGAGTCGAGCTGCCCGAGATTCACAGAATTTACAGAAAATGTTACATTTTTGTGATTTATATCGTTATCGGGGCTATAGATGCTTATATTGGGATATGTGATTTTGGTCACATCGCACAGCCCTACTCTGAGGCCATAGCAAATTAGAACAAACATCCTAATGAGTGATTTTGTAGATATACGTTCTATTTATAGAGTTGCTAATTGTTTTTCATTATTGCAGGCCAATGAAATGGATGGCACAAATCCTGACTGGGTTCCAACGCTACATATGGGGCACTACGAAATCCCTGCTTCAAACTACACGCTACATAGCATACCACTATGCCAATCAGATTAGTTCTTCCATGTGAAGGTGAAGAGGTGACCCTTTTGGACAAGATAGTGAAGGTTTCTGCGTTTTGGTGAATGAGTGAGTGGTAGTAAAACCAGGGAAAAATGCTCTTGTTAAATACTCTTAAAAGTCTTGTGCTGTGTATGTACTTATAAGTTTTCAAAAGAGACAGGAAATTACAGAACGCTAATAGTGGGTGATATTATTTAAATGTTGTCATGGTTTTATGTGAACATTTTGTCATTTGTAAACTATACATTGATTCTACATTGTAACTGATGTGATATTCTACAAAGTGGTTTTAATTAAAAGGCAAAAATTAGTTTGTTTCTTTATTCAACTTTTTGAACAGTGTTACTTAGTAAGCACATATTCAGTAAATGCAAATTATTTACATGGCAATGCGCTTCAGACACAAATGTAGACCCCCTAAATAAAACATTATGGGTTATTCAGAACAGAACTATGCTTGGAGAAATATTTTCTCATCCGTTGAGACGACTCCTCCACAGTAGCAGGTGGAATTTTTCTTTTCTGAGGACGGCTTCTTTTACCTGTCACTACAGATGGTCTGTTTGTGTTTTGATTGAGAGCCTTTTTCGGGGCAGCTGAAGAGAAGTCTATCTTATGGCCAACCTCTGACTGTATCATGGTCATATTGCCCAGCAAAACCCAGTATGCAGGTTCATCTGTAACAGTCCTTGTGCCACAGATCAACACTGTTGCTTCTACGTTAAACAGAAGAGGGGTGACATGGCTGCAGGTATCCGCGACTCCGGGCACACAGGTGCAGTGGGCGGCTTCAACCTTCCCTGTGATGCTCACAATGACCCATGCCTGCAATGCTGGTTCATTCAGTGCCGTGCAGTACCTGCAACACACACAAAGTTAATTTAAAGACAATACATGTAATTTTTTAAAAATCTTTTTATGTATCCATCTATAGAATGTTGCATGTTACATTCTAAATCTGCCTGTTTTTTTTTTGTTTTTTTTTAAATCTGCCAGCAAAAAATGAACCTAAATTATGTAATGTAAGGATGTAATCACTTTCAAGAGGGAGAAAGCATAAAGTTCGACTTTAAGTGACAAATATGAATCACTTAATATGATAAGGAGATTCTGCAGGTCATTAATCAATGTATAAAACAAAAAAAGAATGTATTTTTAGTGACACAGGACATAAACACGGAAGCAAGATGTATAATTAGGATTATTTATAATAAATATGAATTAATGATTGCAATTTCTTTAACCATAGAGAATGACTAAATGCTTCAGGACAATGTCACATCAATGCACTGAACTCACTATGTTATCCATCTAACAGAGCCTCCACATGTTCTCACTGTAATTTCCCCCTCATGAATGAATTGATGCTTGCACTAATCTGAAAGTACGGGGGGAATTAAATGCATTTTACTTGCAGTACTCAAGCTGACTTACCTTTGTTTGAATGACGGCATATTGACTAAATCCTCCTTCTCTTGTACGGTGTATACACCTGAGACTGTCACCTGTCTGTGTGTCCTGCACTCTCTCTCTGTTTCTTTCTCTCTGATTGTGTAATAAAAGTATGAACATGTATTTATAAGTTACACTTGTGTTTGAATCCTGCAGCTTACCACACATTTGATTTCCATGTGTGACAACTGCAAGTGTCCAGAGTGAGGACAGACTGAGGGACCCACTGCTGCACATCATCTGTGAGGCTTTGCACCCCTGATGATCCACCAGGACAAACTCAGCAGTGTGTGAGGAAGAGGAGGAGGAAGAGCCCGCAGCAGCTGACAGATGAAGAGAATAGACAGACTGTTCCCTGTTTGTGAAGGACTGCTAGAAAAGTTTAAACTAACTGTCTGTCCTGAATCAATCTTATTAGGTAATGTTCCCATAATTTTATCATTCAAGTGTTTTCAGTGTGGGAGAAAGTACTCAGGGCTCTGAATTGGGATACAGCCTGTTTGCTTTGATTTGTGGCCTGCCATGTACAGATCATTAAAAAAGCTGATATATAAAATCACATATAAAAGCAAGTGGAAACCTACAACAGCGCAAGTTATTAGTAAGTTACTACATCTTTCTTCAAAAATAGATAAACAGACCAAATTTATCCTCCACATGAGATGGTATTATAGTCCGTGTGCAGATGGGTGACTGCACTCCAGAGGAGATCCTGCCTTTTATACAAACTGCTGTATACATTCTTTATTGTGCTGGTCTGTAAAATCTATATAAAACACAAACCTGACTTCAGTCTTTCTTTCCCTGCTTTGTCTCAGTCTGGCGTGAACAAGCAGATGCAATCAAGTTTTAATTCACTGCACAGTCTCAGTGTTTCTGGCCACCATCCATTAAGCTGTGCTTGCATGAAGCTCGCCATGTTTATTAATAGAGGCGATTGATTGATAGATCATTTATTTCAAGCATATACGTACATACATACAAAATAGAGCATATCTACGAAAAGGAAAATACTGTCCTGTAGTTCAAAAAGCAGTGGGAAGAAGTAACACACGTGTTACCACCCCCTTCACATATTTATAGCTCAGTCATGTAATTGTGCAGCTGCTTCCAAATGTTGTATAACCATGTGAATTTATTACATTGGACTGCATGAAAACCATATCTTTATACATTGATTTAAATTTCTGAATATATTTGTCGTGTCAATTAATTTTAAATTTAAATGTAAAAATAATTTTCAATAAAGACACTAATGTGTTTGTCTTATAGAGGTTTAAGTTGCAGAGAAATGCCATTACTGTTTGTTCAACTATTGCAGGACAAGCACTGTTTAAGTGAAAAAAGAAATGTTATGACATTAAATTTGAATGCACATGTGGTAAAACATATTTTTGTTGTAAATCTACACCAACTACCGAGTGAAAGGGTTTTCTGTACTCATTCATGTGCTTTCTATTATTTTATGCATCGCCTTTCTATGGCCACATAAGCCTCTAATTTTGGAGATTTTTAATCCACGTTTTTACTCATTATAATTATTTAATTTCCTTTTTCAGTAAATGAATCATTTAAAGTCCAGTTTGTTTCTCAGTATCGTGTATCTGGTTTAGTCACACATGTGGAAATGTTCTTGCATCTCTCATTATTTTTGTAATAGTCAGGAAGTGCAGATTACTGTTACCATTTCCTCTGTCTGATGTGAATCTGCAGTTTATCACCGGAAGGTTTCTCTCGCTGTTTGAGCTGTTTTTTTCTTATTAAGTAAAAGTACACATACATTACACAATTTGATGACCACAGTTGAGTCCATGTTGATTTTTAAATGCACCTCATGTTGTTTGAAGATTGAAGGTTTCCAGCGATTACTATTTTCTTTGTTGACAGTTAGTTTCCTGATCAGTTGACCTTTGTTTTGTGTTTAACTTAATAAACAATGACAAAAAATGCTTGGAACCAAAGCCTCTGTAATGTTCTCCAGCCGTCTAAAACCCAAAAATATTCCCTTTGCTGTAATCTGTGGAAAATCACATATCTGACAAACTATCAAATGTTCTGTTCATCAAAACAGCTGATTTAATTTCTGTCAATTACCATGTATTATTAGACTAATCAGCATCTCTAACACAAATATGATGTTCCTTAGAAACAGGAATGATGGTTACTGTATCGGTTGTTGGAGAATGTAACTTTCCCTTATGTTCTTTGATGGAGTCTCTGTGGTCAGGTATCTTAGTATAACCCTGAATTGTTGAGCCATCTGGGTTTATTTTGCTGGTGGATATCACCCCATATACCTTTCCATCTTCACAGACTAATGGACCACCAGCGTCTCCCTGGAAGTATTTAGTATTTACACAGTATTTAGTGATTGCTTTGGAAGTGAATTTCTGTTGTTGACCAAAGTTTTTTTCTCGATGTTAGTGTGCAAAAATACACTTACCTGACCAGGTTCTCTCTCACCCTCAGAGCAGTACATGTTTCTGTTAGCACACAGCTCATTGTCAGTCAGGGTCACATTTACTTCCAGGAGTTTGACAGACATATATTTGCTGTTTTCTGTGCTTCCCCAACCAGAAATGACACATGCTTTTGGCAGAGATCCATCATCACGGTCAACAAGAGTGATGGGTTTCACTTTGTCGTTCAACTCTGCCTTGGTGCTCAACTTAAGGAAGAGAGAGAGAAAACCCTTTAAAAGATATTAGCACTGTTAACTACAGTCTGTTTTAGTGCTGTATTCAGTTGGGCTCAATTTCAGTAACGCGAAGAGGGAAAAAAGTAAAATAAAAATCAGTATGTACAGGATTTCAGTACAACTTGAATGAACAGAGCAACAGCCAAAAAAAAAAAAAAAAAATCTTGGAGATTCTGAAAAAAAGACTAAATTAGAGCAATGTGGTGAACTTCAAAAGTACAATCATATTTTTTTTTATATATATATACCTTAAGAAGCATCATATCATTTTTAATATTAACTGGATTGTAGCCTTTCATTGGAAATGCATTTCTCCCAGGCACATTAACATGCTGTACACCATTCTGATCATGATAATTATGAAGTCCCAGAAAAACTTTGTAGGACCTAAAAAAAAAAAAAAAGAAGTTTATTATTTGTTTGATAAAAATAATGAGTCTTTGGTCTTGTGTTCACAAGATAAAAATTTTTTGGGTCATTTTATCTAATAACCATGAAGCTGCATAAAAACAGATTTCCTCCTCTCAATATGTGACTTGACTTTAATCTTGAGATTACAGATTCCACAGTAGGCCCCTAAACACTAAACAGGTAAAAAACAAAACACAACAGTGTGTTAGACTCACTCGGCTTGGCAGACTGCAGCAGTCATCACAAAATCCTCATTGAGAAGGAAGCCAGCACAGTGTCCTATATGACCACCTGTGCTGTTCATCTGCAAAAGCACCATGTAAGGTCTGCTGTGAGGCACAGCCTCGTGACCTCCAATGATCGCATGGCCTGAGACAAAAGTGAAATAAAGTATATACATACAAAAACAAATGTGTGCGTAAAATATGTAAAGATCTTTACCTTGTTGATGAAAGCTCAGTACCAGTGTCAGTAATGTCAGTTTATAGTAAATAATCATGGTGCGATCACAGTCGAGAGTTCAGCTGAGATACTGAAGAGAAATAATAATCTCTGATCATTTTCACCCTGAAATGTTTCCTATATATTTGTGTTATTTGCATACGCATGCTCAGTGATGTGGCTTTGAACCACATTCTTAAGGAAGGTAAATATCGCCTTACTATTTTTCATGAAAAATGTCTAAAAATATGATCCTGTGAACTGATTAACCTCACTCCAAAGTCCACTAAGTTTGCACCAAATTGTTTTTTTTTATGTTAAATTAAATTTCATTTTAAATAATAAAATGTTAAAATGAAATTCAGTTTAAATTCCAGGATTCAATAAAGCATCACCACCTGAAAATTAAAGCCTTAATTTATTTTGATAATATTTTGACTCTTGCAGGATTCCAACTAATGTGTGCTGTCATGAGCACCTTTCTCTATAGCGACCAGAAAAACAGTTTACATGTAAAAACAAATTGAGAGTAAATCATACCTCATAAACAAGTACAAAGAAATTCAGGAAGATCTTGATGCACGTGACGGGACCGAACTGAAGTGGAAACAGACAAACAGAATAAAAAATGACAAAGACGATGAACTGGAGGAAACTCAGGACTTAAATGCACAGGATGATGATGATGATTATAAACAAAGGTCAGGAGAAAAAAGGAGAGCCTGTATTAAGCTTCAAGGCCACTGAAGGCCAGGACATGTAATAATAACAATTAGCGGAAATAATGTATCCCTCTCAGTGACTGTGAGGACTGCTGCTGGCTGAATGACTGTGATTGTTTACACCTGTGTTTGCCGAGTGTCTCGGACAATATGCGGTTTGATTGTTATTTATACTCATTTTACGTTTTTTATTACTGTATTTTTCTTATTTTATTCATTTATTTATTTTTTGCTTATTATTACACTGTAGAATACAATAATCAATCGACAATATTTTGTTTCAGCCTGTGTGTTTCTAGATACCTTGAGAAATCACAATTAAACCTTCTTGAATTTTAAATCTTCAATAAGGCAGAGACAGCAATAAGACTGAGAATCGCAAATACAGGAGAGAGAGAGTCGACATTACCGCTGACGGCCAACAGAGAAGAGAGCGTGCAGTAATGCAGAGAGTAGGCAAAGGACAGGAGAAAGAAGGGAAAACCTGTGTCAAGGATCAATGTAGTTTGCAGAGGTCAGAAAAGAGAAAAGCGAGATCCTCTATGCCTTTACTTTTTCACTTTTACTTGAATAAAGTGCTTCTACTTTTACTTGTGTATTTTGTAACACTAGTATCTGTACTTTTTCTTACGTACAGAATGTCTTTACTTGTTAAGTCCCCCGTTTCTGCAGTAAACAGCAATGTCTTCAACATTCTTGTGGTGTAGAGAGATAGAAAAGGCCCTAATACTGAACCCTGTGGCACACCAGCAGAAACAGAAAATGAACCTAAAAAGTGAGATTTAAGTTGAATGAAATGAGTGCAATCTGAGAGATATGAGGTGAACCAGGCTAGGAGGATATGACTAATGCCAAAATCTTTTCAGAAGAATAGTGTGGTAAATCAAAGACTGCACTCAGAGAAGGGTGAGGATGGTGAGGACGCTGGAGTCACCTGCCATCAGGAGGTGATTGGTCGTTTTGAATATTTTCTGTGCTGTGAAGTGGGCGAAACCAGACTAGAATTGTTCATAGAGATTATTGTTATTGACGTGTGTGAAGCTAAGAGGCGACAACATTCTCAATAATTTTAGAAATTAAAGGGAGGTTAGATATCTGTAGAAAGTTATTGAAATTATGGGAAATTATTAAGAATTGGAGTAACGGATGCAGTTTTCAATAATGAAGTAACAACTCCAGCGCTAAGGGAAAAGTGAAAAATATGGATATGGTTATATTCTAAAGAGCAATCATTGCCTTCCTCGTGCATGTTTGAGATCCTGAGCACCTTCTTTGCAGGTGCTTGGAGAGATTCGGTTTTACGTTAGCTTTTCTGTTCTCTGCACAAATTACACTTTTCTGTTACACCATTTTTAATGTTTTTGGAAATTAATTTCTGAATTTGAAATCACATTTAATCCGCACTGATACAAATACCTTGCACTGGAATAATGTTTTACCTCGCTTTTAGATAATAAACCCACGTTTCCACAGAAATTGTTATCAAGACACGGCTAAATATTGACCAGCTCTCTGACAAGGTGTACAAACACAATTTCAGGATATAGTTGCTGGAATTTGTATTGGGAATGAGGACCAATCGGACTCAGGACATTCTACACCCTTCCTTAAAGCAAACATTCTAATAAACCTTCAATGGTTACTTGAATAGTTTTAAAAAAGAAATATTTCAGTTTTTCAAGAAACTCTCAAAACTAATTTTCACTCTGAATTTCTTTTAGTGCAGACTAAAAACTTGATAACTTAAATAATTTAAATACTAATTAAAAGTAAAGCGGTCAGAATTCTGAAACGTCTCAGCAAACTGGTGGTTTTTCAGTGTGTATTCTATATTCTAACATGCGGTCTTGTCAATCAAATCACAGAAATAACAGATACTTGATGGCAGTTAAATTTAGAGCAGTGAAAAGTTCTGCACTTTTTCACTGACACTGGCAGATCTCTGCTTTGCGTCATCGGCTTATTTGTAAAAACATTTGTAGCCCTCTTCCAGAGCAATGTTTGGGAGAAATAAAAAAACAACCATATGATAATTATAGGTACAGGTAATGGGAGGAGTCAGGCAAGGATTATAGGATATAAGTAAGAATGCTCCAGTTACACATCAACAAGCCTCACACAG
Source organism: Perissodus microlepis (assembly GCF_051167445.1). Classification (NCBI taxonomy): domain Eukaryota; kingdom Metazoa; phylum Chordata; class Actinopteri; order Cichliformes; family Cichlidae; genus Perissodus; species Perissodus microlepis. Next base: position 32,751,724 of record NC_140482.1, on the reverse strand, counting down.
AAATCAGCTGATCCGCACACCTTTACCAGGTAAGAGAGGTGACACAAAACTCTGTGATGCAGATCAGAGCACTGTACAGAGACTCATGCTACCATAGGTTTGTAATTAATTACTGAAGGTTGTAGGACGCCAGTCGTTCAATGAGGAGATGGTGGAGGATTTGGGTACAGGGACGATGGTGGCCATTTTTAAGCAGGCTGGAACTACAGACAGATAGAGGGAAAGGTTGAAGATGTGTGTGTGTTTTGAACGGATAATTGGAGGTTTTTAAAAAACGCCTTGGCTGCATTTTTAGGTAAACGGCAGCAAAAAACTCAGTAACTTTTTTGAAGAAGTAACTATATAATTAATTGCCCAACATTGGTCTTTATATACTGTATTTTGCCAAACCATCTAACTTGGATGGATTTGATGCTGGCGTGACCACAATGTACACGTCTGCTGTTGCTCACAGTGTACCAAGGGACTGCTCAGGGAGTTTGTGTGTTCGCTCAGACACGTGAAAAATTAGAGGGAACATTGCTCAAGAGTTGGGAGTTCGCCTTATAATCTGAAGGTTGTCGGTTCGAGTCCCGGCTTGGACAGTCTCAGCTGTTGTGTCCTTGGGCAAGACACTTCACTGTAGCTACAATGGGTGGATGACTGGATCTGTAAAGCGCTTTGGGGTCCTTAGGGACTAGTAAAGCGCTATACAAATACAGGCCATTTACCATACAGTACCAATGCACCTGACACCCAAGGAGGTGTGCGAGTTCTGGACCAAGCTGAAACTTGTGAAGAGCTGAGGTTCTTTTATGGGGTTGCATAGTGTTTTTTTTGTTTTTTTTTATAACTTTGGCCCCCTTGATATAGCAGCAAGTCGTGGATGATGCCGGATGAACTTGCTTGGCAGAACAATTTAAAGCCCCACTCATCTGGTTTGTTGGCACTATACTGGTGGAGAGTGCCAGGCCTTGCAGCTTCATATGAAACCATGACCTCAAACACACTGTGGTTGAAAGTGGATGGCATCATGAGACACCACTCAAGAATCCGCCACAGGACCATGTGATTTTTAGCCATATAATTGTTTATATCCATACAGTACTTGTTAAACATGAAATTATATTTTTGACAACTTAGTATTATTAATTTACCAGCTACTGTAATTTGGTTAAAATGTAATTAGTTTTGATATTCGTGATTTCCACATGTTACTCTTGATTTTTACCATATTTACTAATATTAACATAGAAAGTTACAAAAATTACTTGCTGAGAAAATAATTTCAGCAAATTCTTGCTGTGCTCCACCCTGATTGGAGGATAACTGCACTGCCAGCACTCATGGACATTACACCTTAGTTACAAACCGTATTTCTATTTATACTTCAATGCAACCAACATCCCTATTTAAAGTGTATTTAATATAACCTTATTTAGTATAGTTGCAGCAGTCCCCCCACCCCTGCATTTAATAAAATACGTTTTTGAAATCAAAACAGAGCTGCAATCCATCATGAAGCAAACAGTGACATCATCAAGCGCTAGTTTATTTTAACCAGACTTATGAAGCATGGAGGTTTCAGTTCAAGCTACATTAACTAACTACAACTAAAGGGTTAGGGTAGCTACATTAACTATAGTTAGTTAATGTAGCTAACTATAACTATAACTAAACTAAAACACAAGCAGTTCATTAAAAGACATGAGTTTTTTTTTTAACTTTATTATTGCTCAGTAATAAGACAAAAGTATTTATTACCTGAGTACGAGATTCATAAAAATACACCATAGCCATGCATTAGTTTAGTTTGTTTATATTTAGCAAATGCATTTTGCAATTTAGAATAAATCTGCATTCATGTGCAAAATTTAGCATTTCCCAATGAGATTGAGAACATGCAGTGCCCTCACAGAAAGGGCCAAACAATTTCAACAACAGTGAGAGGTTCTGAATCGAGGTGTTTTATATTGTAAGGTAAAAACCTTACAAAATTAAAGCTCCAACCCAAACAATCCCCCATGAGCAAGCACTTGGCAACAGTGGGGAGGAAAAACTCCCTTTCAACAGGAAGAAACCTCCAGCAGAACCAGGCTCAGAGAGGGTCAGCCATCTGCCGCGACCTGTTTGGATGGGGCTGATGCGAGACAGAACCAACACTGTAGGATTTTAAAATTGTTGAAATCTTGTGAATTGTATATATCATAGTCGAAATCATAGCCTGATTTCGACTATGATTTTGTAGGGAAACAATGTTTTCAAAAATTGCCCAAAAGAACAACAGTTCCTAAAGGTCTTTGAAGAGGATTGTTCAGATGAATTGTTGTTATTCTCCTTAACAACAAAAACCTTAATCCTCTTGTCCTTCATCTTGTTCGCTTCAGAGATCAACGTTCTTGCTACATTATCTTCAAAGTTTAACTGCCTGAATTCCATGGCAGTCTGTACCATCATTTTAGACTTATATGTCTTCTTTAGACTCTTATAAACGGCTCTAACAAGTTTGCCTAAAGATTTTGGAAGTTGTGCGGGTAGTTTACCCACAGCCAATTCAATAACCTTTTCTAAAATGGCAAAAATGTTGACCTGCTTTGTTGCTGTGCCTGTCTTTAAGGCGATCATGTTGATCAGCCTAACAAGAAACTGAATTATAAAGTTTCTTTCTTTAGTTTCTTGTGTCCTTTGCCCTGGACTGGACACAAAGAAGGGGATCTGTTCTTCAGCCGTTTCAGCAGGACTGGTCTGATTTTCCCCAACAACAGAATCCTTTATTCTTTTCTCCTTTACCTTATTGAGCTCTGATATTAAAATTCTTGTGACATTTGCTTCAAATATTGACTGATGAAATGCAATGACAAATAGTAGCAAGTCCTTGGAGTTGTACATCTTCTGCAGTCCATGGAAAACAGACTTAACCACCCTGTCTATAGATGTTGGCAGTTCTGCAGGTAATTTTCCTGCAGTTTCTTCTGTGACCGTTTTGAGGAGTGAAGACATGTCGATGGGTTTTATGACTAATTTAATTTTTGTTGTAATGGTGTTTGAAAGCTTTACAACAAACTGAACGATAAAGTTTTTTTCATCCATTTCTCGTCTTTCTGCCCGTGTAAGGGTCATAAAGGCGGATTTGAAGAGAACTGTCTGCATCTCCTCTTCAGATATTTCTATGGGCCTGGTTTCCTGTGGACTGTCTGCTTTAAAGGAATCCATTTGAGTTTTTTTTCTGTGCTGTTCTCTGATGCCGTTACTAGTGTCTGTAATAACGTTTAGTATGAAGTTTCTTTGGCTCCGAACCTATTTATGAGCTGGTAGATCAAAGCGGACCAGATCAAAGCTGAAAATGTATCACGTGACACTGACGTCAGCTTTGGAGTGCGATGTCACTGGAGAGGGCGTGGCCGCCGAGATGCACGATCGGGAAGGGAGCTGGAGAATGGGATCTCTTTTTACCGTTTGTAAAACGGATGGACAAGCGACTGTTTTTATGTGTTGTCGTTAGCAACGGTAAAACCGTCGTGTCCGCTTGTTTATTTTCCTTTCACAATAAAGCTCAAGATCCTGTTGAGACTTTTCAAAATAAACTGAATCACGTGAAAGAGTGTTTACGGATGAGTATGGGCTCAAATTGTGGTCATAAATATGTTGTACTTGTAAAAAAGATTTGTATGTGTAAAAAAGACTTGTGTGTGGACTTAGCCAAAAAGTACATGTGAAAGTCGAACCGGCAACCTTCCGATTACAAGGCGAGCTCCCAACTCTTGAACCACGACCGCCCCAGAAATAAATAGCAAAATATTTATGACCACAATTTGAGCCCATAGATGAGAAGCAAAAAAGAGCCGCCAGGTGCTAAAAATAAACCTTAGACTCAAACGTTAGAACAGGCCTTTCCCCGCAGCACGCCGTTGAATAAATACTCACGAAGAAAACGGCGGCCGTTACAACTTATGTATCGTTTCATGCAACACTCAACTCCAGGTACACGATGCCCAGCTGAGTCGAGCTGCCCGAGATTCACAGAATTTACAGAAAATGTTACATTTTTGTGATTTATATCGTTATCGGGGCTATAGATGCTTATATTGGGATATGTGATTTTGGTCACATCGCACAGCCCTACTCTGAGGCCATAGCAAATTAGAACAAACATCCTAATGAGTGATTTTGTAGATATACGTTCTATTTATAGAGTTGCTAATTGTTTTTCATTATTGCAGGCCAATGAAATGGATGGCACAAATCCTGACTGGGTTCCAACGCTACATATGGGGCACTACGAAATCCCTGCTTCAAACTACACGCTACATAGCATACCACTATGCCAATCAGATTAGTTCTTCCATGTGAGGGTGAAGAGGTGACCCTTTTGGACAAGATAGTGAAGGTTTCTGCGTTTTGGTGAATGAGTGAGTGGTAGTAAAACCAGGGAAAAATGCTCTTGTTAAATACTCTTAAAAGTCTTGTGCTGTGTATGTACTTATAAGTTTTCAAAAGAGACAGGAAATTACAGAACGCTAATAGTGGGTGATATTATTTAAATGTTGTCATGGTTTTATGTGAACATTTTGTCATTTGTAAACTATACATTGATTCTACATTGTAACTGATGTGATATTCTACAAAGTGGTTTTAATTAAAAGGCAAAAATTAGTTTGTTTCTTTATTCAACTTTTTGAACAGTGTTACTTAGTAAGCACATATTCAGTAAATGCAAATTATTTACATGGCAATGCGCTTCAGACACAAATGTAGACCCCCTAAATAAAACATTATGGGTTATTCAGAACAGAACTATGCTTGGAGAAATATTTTCTCATCCGTTGAGACGACTCCTCCACAGTAGCAGGTGGAATTTTTCTTTTCTGAGGACGGCTTCTTTTACCTGTCACTACAGATGGTCTGTTTGTGTTTTGATTGAGAGCCTTTTTCGGGGCAGCTGAAGAGAAGTCTATCTTATGGCCAACCTCTGACTGTATCATGGTCATATTGCCCAGCAAAACCCAGTATGCAGGTTCATCTGTAACAGTCCTTGTGCCACAGATCAACACTGTTGCTTCTACGTTAAACAGAAGAGGGGTGACATGGCTGCAGGTATCCGCGACTCCGGGCACACAGGTGCAGTGGGCGGCTTCAACCTTCCCTGTGATGCTCACAATGACCCATGCCTGCAATGCTGGTTCATTCAGTGCCGTGCAGTACCTGCAACACACACAAAGTTAATTTAAAGACAATACATGTAATTTTTTAAAAATCTTTTTATGTATCCATCTATAGAATGTTGCATGTTACATTCTAAATCTGCCTGTTTTGTTTTTGTTTTTTTTAAATCTGCCAGCAAAAAATGAACCTAAATTATGTAATGCAAGGATGTAATCACTTTCAAGAGGGAGAAAGCATAAAGTTCGACTTTAAGTGACAAATATGAATCACTTAATATGATAAGGAGATTCTGCAGGTCATTAATCAATGTATAAAACAAAAAAAGAATGTATTTTTAGTGACACAGGACATAAACACGGAAGCAAGATGCATAATTAGGATTATTTATAATAAATATGAATTAATGATTGCAATTTCTTTAACCATAGAGAATGACTAAATGCTTCAGGACAATGTCACATCAATGCACTGAACTCACTATGTTATCCATCTAACAGAGCCTCCACATGTTCTCACTGTAATTTCCCCCTCATGAATGAATTGATGCTTGCACTAATCTGAAAGTACGGGGGGAATTAAATGCATTTTACTTGCAGTACTCAAGCTGACTTACCTTTGTTTGAATGACGGCGTATTGACTAAATCCTCCTTCTCTTGTACGGTGTATACACCTGAGACTGTCACCTGTCTGTGTGTCCTGCACTCTCTCTCTGTTTCTTTCTCTCTGATTGTGTAATAAAAGTATGAACATGTATTTATAAGTTACACTTGTGTTTGAATCCTGCAGCTTACCACACATTTGATTTCCATGTGTGACAACTGCAAGTGTCCAGAGTGAGGACAGACTGAGGGACCCACTGCTGCACATCATCTGTGAGGCTTTGCACCCCTGATGATCCACCAGGACAAACTCAGCAGTGTGTGAGGAAGAGGAGGAGGAAGAGCCCGCAGCAGCTGACAGATGAAGAGAATAGACAGACTGTTCCCTGTTTGTGAAGGACTGCTAGAAAAGTTTAAACTAACTGTCTGTCCTGAATCAATCTTATTAGGTAATGTTCCCATAATTTTATCATTCAAGTGTTTTCAGTGTGGGAGAAAGTACTCAGGGCTCTGAATTGGGATACAGCCTGTTTGCTTTGATTTGTGGCCTGCCATGTACAGATCATTAAAAAAGCTGATATATAAAATCACATATAAAAGCAAGTGGAAACCTACAACAGCGCAAGTTATTAGTAAGTTACTACATCTTTCTTCAAAAATAGATAAACAGACCAAATTTATCCTCCACATGAGATGGTATTATAGTCCGTGTGCAGATGGGTGACTGCACTCCAGAGGAGATCCTGCCTTTTATACAAACTGCTGTATACATTCTTTATTGTGCTGGTCTGTAAAATCTATATAAAACACAAACCTGACTTCAGTCTTTCTTTCCCTGCTTTGTCTCAGTCTGGCGTGAACAAGCAGATGCAATCAAGTTTTAATTCACTGCACAGTCTCAGTGTTTCTGGCCACCATCCATTAAGCTGTGCTTGCATGAAGCTCACCATGTTTATTAATAGAGGCGATTGATTGATAGATCATTTATTTCAAGCATATACGTACATACATACAAAATAGAGCATATCTACGAAAAGGAAAATACTGTCCTGTAGTACAACCAGTGTTCAAAAAGCAGTGGGAAGAAGTAACACACGTGTTACCACCCCCTTCACATATTTATAGCTCAGTCATGTAATTGTGCAGCTGCTTCCAAATGTTGTATAACCATGTGAATTTATTACATTGGACTGCATGAAAACCATATCTTTATACATTGATTTAAATTTCTGAATATATTTGTCGTGTCAATTAATTTTAAATTTAAATGTAAAAATAATTTTCAATAAAGACACTAATGTGTTTGTCTTATAGAGGTTTAAGTTGCAGAGAAATGCCATTACTGTTTGTTCAACTATTGCAGGACAACCACTGTTTAAGTGAAAAAAGAAATGTTATGACATTAAATTTGAATGCACATGTGGTAAAACATATTTTTGTTGTAAATCTACACCAACTACCGAGTGAAAGGGTTTTCTGTACTCATTCATGTGCTTTCTATTATTTTATGCATCGCCTTTCTATGGCCACATAAGCCTCTAATTTTGGAGATTTTTAATCCACGTTTTTACTCATTATAATTATTTAATTTCCTTTTTCAGTAAATGAATCATTTAAAGTCCAGTTTGTTTCTCAGTATCGTGTATCTGGTTTAGTCACACATGTGGAAATGTTCTTGCGTCTCTCATTATTTTTGTAATAGTCAGGAAGTGCAGATTACTGTTACCATTTCCTCTGTCTGATGTGAATCTGCAGTTTATCACCGGAAGGTTTCTCTCGCTGTTTGAGCTGTTTTTTTCTTATTAAGTAAAAGTACACATACATTACACAATTTGATGACCACAGTTGAGTCCATGTTGATTTTTAAATGCACCTCATGTTGTTTGAAGATTGAAGGTTTCCAGCGATTACTATTTTCTTTGTTGACAGTTAGTTTCCTGATCAGTTGACCTTTGTTTTGTGTTTAACTTAATAAACAATGACAAAAAATGCTTGGAACCAGAGCCTCTGTAATGTTCTCCAGCCGTCTAAAACCCAAAAATATTCCCTTTGCTGTAATCTGTGGAAAATCACATATCTGACAAACTATCAAATGTTCTGTTCATCAAAACAGCTGATTTAATTTCTGTCAATTACCATGTATTATTAGACTAATCAGCATCTCTAACACAAATATGATGTTCCTTAGAAACAGGAATGATGGTTACTGTATCGGTTGTTGGAGAATGTAACTTTCCCTTATGTTCTTTGATGGAGTCTCTGTGGTCAGGTATCTTAGTATAACCCTGAATTGTTGAGCCATCTGGGTTTATTTTGCTGGTGGATATCACCCCATATACCTTTCCATCTTCACAGACTAATGGACCACCACCGTCTCCCTGGAAGTATTTAGTATTTACACAGTATTTAGTGATTGCTTTGGAAGTGAATTTCTGTTGTTGACCAAAGTTTTTTTCTCGATGTTAGTGTGCAAAAATACACTTACCTGACCAGGTTCTCTCTCACCCTCAGAGCAGTACATGTTTCTGTTAGCACACAGCTCATTGTCAGTCAGGGTCACATTTACTTCCAGGAGTTTGACAGACATATATTTGCTGTTTTCTGTGCTTCCCCAACCAGAAATGACACATGCTTTTGGCAGAGATCCATCATCACGGTCAGCAAGAGCGATGGGTTTCACTTTGTCGTTCAACTCTGCCTTGGTGCTCAACTTAAGGAAGAGAGAGAGAAAACCCTTTAAAAGATATTAGCACTGTTAACTACAGTCTGTTTTAGTGCTGTATTCAGTTGGGCTCAATTTCAGTAACGCGAAGAGGGAAAAAAGTAAAATAAAAATCAGTATGTACAGGATTTCAGTACAACTTGAATGAACAGAGCAACAGCCAAAAAAAAAAAGAGAAAAAAACTTGGAGATTCTGAAAAAAAGACTAAATTAGAGCAATGTGGTGAACTTCAAAAGTACAATCATATTTTTTTTTATATATATACCTTAAGAAGCATCATATCATTTTTAATATTAACTGGATTGTAGCCTTTCATTGGAAATGCATTTCTCCCAGGCACATTAACATGCTGTACACCATTCTGATCATGATAATTATGAAGTCCCAGAAAAACTTTGTAGGACCTAAAAAAAAAAAAAGTTTATTATTTGTTTGATAAAAATAATGAGTTTTTGGTCTTGTGTTCACAAGATAAAAAATTTTTGGGTCATTTTATCTAATAACCATGAAGCTGCATAAAAACAGATTTCCTCCTCTCAATATGTGACTTGACTTTAATCTTGAGATTACAGATTCCACAGTAGGCCCCTAAACACTAAACAGGTAAAAAAAACAAAACACAACAGTGTGTTAGACTCACTCGGCTTGGCAGACTGCAGCAGTCATCACAAAATCCTCATTGAGAAGGAAGCCAGCACAGTGTCCTATATGACCACCTGTGCTGTTCATCTGCAAAAGCACCATGTAAGGTCTGCTGTGACGCACAGCCTCGTGACCTCCAATGATCGCATGGCCTGAGACAAAAGTGAAATAAAGTATATACATACAAAAACAAATGTGTGCGTAAAATATGTAAAGATCTTTACCTTGTTGATGAAAGCTCAGTACCAGTGTCAGTAATGTCAGTTTATAGTAAATAATCATGGTGCGATCACAGTCGAGAGTTCAGCTGAGATACTGAAGAGAAATAATAATCTCTGATCATTTTCACCCTGAAATGTTTCCTATATATTTGTGTTATTTGCATACGCATGCTCAGTGATGTGGCTGTAATGAGGCCACTAAGTTTGCACCAAATTGTTTTTTTTTTTATGTTAAATTAAATTTCATTTTAAACAATAAAATGTTAAAATGAAATTCAGTTTAAATTCCAGGATTCAATAAAGCATCACCACCTGAAAATTAAAGCCTTAATTTATTTTGATAATATTTTGACTCTTGCAGGATTCCAACTAATGTGTGCTGTCATGAGCACCTTTCTCTATAGCGACCAGAAAAACAGTTTACATGTAAAAACAAATTGAGAGTAAATCATACCTCATAAACAAGTACAAAGAAATTCAGGAAGATCTTGATGCACGTGACGGGACCGAACTGAAGTGGAAACAGACAAACAGAATAAAAAATGACAAAGACGATGAACTGGAGGAAACTCAGGACTTAAATGCACAGGATGATGATGATGATTATAAACAAAGGTCAGGAGAAAAAAGGAGAGCCTGTATTAAGCTTCAAGGCCACTGAAGGCCAGGACATGTAATAATAACAATTAGCGGAAATAATGTATCCCTCTCAGTGACTGTGAGGACTGCTGCTGGCTGAATGACTGTGATTGTTTACACCTGTGTTTGCCGAGTGTCTCGGACAATATGCGGTTTGATTGTTATTTATACTCATTTTACGTTTTTTATTACTGTATTTTTCTTATTTTATTCATTTATTTATTTTTTGCTTATTATTACACTGTAGAATACAATAATCAATCGACAATATTTTGTTTCAGCCTGTGTGTTTCTAGATACCTTGAGAAATCACAATTAAACCTTCTTGAATTTTAAATCTTCAATAAGGCAGAGACAGCAATAAGACTGAGAATCGCAAATACAGGAGAGAGAGAGTCGACATTACCGCTGACGGCCAACAGAGAAGAGAGCGTGCAGTAATGCAGAGAGTAGGCAAAGGACAGGAGAAAGAAGGGAAAACCTGTGTCAAGGATCAATGTAGTTTGCAGAGGTCAGAAAAGAGAAAAGCGAGATCCTCTATGCCTTTACTTTTTCACTTTTACTTGAATAAAGTACTTCTACTTTTACTTGTGTATTTTGTAACACTAGTATCTGTACTTTTTCTTACGTACAGAATGTCTTTACTTGTTAAGTCCCCCGTTTCTGCAGTAAACAGCAATGTCTTCAACATTCTTGTGGTGTAGAGAGATAGAAAAGGCCCTAATACTGAACCCTGTGGCACACCAGCAGAAACAGAAAATGAACCTAAAAAGTGAGATTTAAGTTGAATGAAATGAGTGCAATCTGAGAGATATGAGGTGAACCAGGCTAGGAGGATATGACTAATGCCAAAATCTTTTCAGAAGAATAGTGTGGTAAATCAAAGGCTGCACTCAGAGAAGGGTGAGGATGGTGAGGACGCTGGAGTCACCTGCCATCAGGAGGTGATTGGTCGTTTTGAATATTTTCTGTGCTGTGAAGTGGGCGAAACCAGACTAGAATTGTTCATAGAGATTATTGTTATTGACGTGTGTGAAGCTAAGAGGCGACAACATTCTCAATAATTTTAGAAATTAAAGGGAGGTTAGATATCTGTAGAAAGTTATTGAAATTATGGGAAATTATTAAGAATTGGAGTAACGGATGCAGTTTTCAATAATGAAGTAACAACTCCAGCGCTAAGGGAAAAGTGAAAAATATGGATATGGTTATATTCTAAAGAGCAATCATTGCCTTCCTCGTGCATGTTTGAGATCCTGAGCACCTTCTTTGCAGGTGCTTGGAGAGATTCGGTTTTACGTTAGCTTTTCTGTTCTCTGCACAAATTACACTTTTCTGTTACACCGTTTTTAATGTTTTTGGAAATTAATTTCTGAATTTGAAATCACATTTAATCCGCACTGATACAAATACCTTGCACTGGAATAATGTTTTACCTCGCTTTTAGATAATAAACCCACGTTTCCACAGAAATTGTTATCAAGACACGGCTAAATATTGACCAGCTCTCTGACAAGGTGTACAAACACAATTTCAGGATATAGTTGCTGGAATTTGTATTGGGAATGAGGACCAATCGGACTCAGGACATTCTACACCCTTCCTTAAAGCAAACATTCTAATAAACCTTCAATGGTTACTTGAATAGTTTTAAAAAAGAAATATTTCAGTTTTTCAAGAAACTCTCAAAACTAATTTTCACTCTGAATTTCTTTTAGTGCAGACTAAAAACTTGATAACTTAAATAATTTAAATACTAATTAAAAGTAAAGCGGTCAGAATTCTGAAACGTCTCAGCAAACTGGTGGTTTTTCAGTGTGTATTCTATATTCTAACATGCGGTCTTGTCAATCAAATCACAGAAATAACAGATACTTGATGGCAGTTAAATTTAGAGCAGTGAAAAGTTCTGCACTTTTTCACTGACACTGGCAGATCTCTGCTTTGCGTCATCGGCTTATTTGTAAAAACATTTGTAGCCCTCTTCCAGAGCAATGTTTGGGAGAAATAAAAAAACAACCATATGATAATTATAGGTACAGGTAATGGGAGGAGTCAGGCAAGGATTATAGGATATAAGTAAGAATGCTCCAGTTACACATCAACAAGCCTCACACAGAAATCAGCTGATCCGCACACCTTTACCAGGTAAGAGAGGTGACACAAAACTCTGTGACGCAGATCAGAGCACTGTACAGAGACTCATGCTACCATAGGTTTGTAATTAATTACTGAAGGTTGTAGGACGCCAGTCGTTCAATGAGGAGATGGTGGAGGATTTGGGTACAGGGACGATGGTGGCCATTTTGAAGCAGGCTGGAACTACAGACAGATAGAGGGAAAGGTTGAAGATGTGTGTGTGTTTTGAACGGATAATTGGAGGTTTTTAAAAAACGCCTTGGCTGCATTTTTAGGTAAACAGCAGCAAAAAACTCAGTAACTTTTTTGAAGAAGTAACTATATAATTAATTGCCCAACATTGGTCTTTATATACTGTATTTTGCCAAACCATCTAACTTGGATGGATTTGATGCTGGCGTGACCACAATGTACACGTCTGCTGTTGCTCACAGTGTACCAAGGGACTGCTCAGGGAGTTTGTGTGTTCGCTCAGACACGTGAAAAATTAGAGGGAACATTGCTCAAGAGTTGGGAGTTCGCCTTATAATCGGAAGGTTGCCGGTTCGAGTCCCGGCTTGGACAGTCTCAGTTGTTGTGTCCTTGGGCAAGACACTTCACTGTGGCTACAATGGTTGGATGACTGGATGTGTAAAGCGCTTTGGGGTCCTTAGGGACTAGTAAAGCGCTATACAAATACAGGCCATTTACCATACAGTACCAATGCACCTGACACCCAAGGAGGTGTGCGAGTTCTGGACCAAGCTGAAACTTGTGAAGAGCTGAGGTTCTTTTATGGGGTTGCATAGTGTTTTTTTTGTTTTTTTTTATAACTTTGGCCCCCTTGATATAGCAGCAAGTCGTGGATGATGCCGGATGAACTTGCTTGGCAGAACAATTTAAAGCCCCACTCATCTGGTTTGTTGGCACTATACTGGTGGAGAGTGCCAGGCCTTGCAGCTTCATATGAAACCATGACCTCAAACACACTGTGGTTGAAAGTGGATGGCATCATGAGACACCACTCAAGAATCCGCCACAGGACCATGTGATTTTTAGCCATATAATTGTTTATATCCATACAGTACTTGTTAAACATGAAATTATATTTTTGACAACTTAGTATTATTAATTTACCAGCTACTGTAATTTGGTTAAAATGTAATTAGTTTTGATATTCGTGATTTCCACATGTTACTCTTGATTTTTACCATATTTACTAATATTAACATAGAAAGTTACAAAAATTACTTGCTGAGAAAATAATTTCAGCAAATTCTTGCTGTGCTCCACCCTGATTGGAGGATAACTGCACTGCCAGCACTCATGGACATTACACCTTATTTACAAACCGTATTTCTATTTATACTTCAATGCAACCAACATCCCTATTTAAAGTGTATTTAATATAACCTTATTTAGTATAGTTGCAGCAGTCCCCCCACCCCTGCATTTAATAAAATACGTTTTTGAAATCAAAACAGAGCTGCAATCCATCATGAAGCAAACAGTGACATCATCAAGCGCTAGTTTATTTTAACCAGACTTATGAAGCATGGAGGTTTCAGTTCAAGCTACATTAACTAACTACAACTAAAGGGTTAGGGTAGCTACATTAACTATAGTTAGTTAATGTAGCTAACTATAACTATAACTAAACTAAAACACAAGCAGTTCATTAAAAGACATGAGGTTTTTTTTTTAACTTTATTATTGCTCAGTAATAAGACAAAAGTATTTATTACCTGAGTACGAGATTCATAAAAATACACCATAGCCATGCATTAGTTTAGTTTGTTTATATTTAGCAAATGCATTTTGCAATTTAGAATAAATCTGCATTCATGTGCAAAATTTAGCATTTCCCAATGAGATTGAGAACATGCAGTGCCCTCACAGAAAGGGCCAAACAATTTCAACAACAGTGAGAGGTTCTGAATCGAGGTGTTTTATATTGTAAGGTAAAAACCTTACAAAATTAAAGCTCCAACCCAAACAATCCCCCATGAGCAAGCACTTGGCAACAGTGGGGAGGAAAAACTCCCTTTCAACAGGAAGAAACCTCCAGCAGAACCAGGCTCAGAGAGGGTCAGCCATCTGCCGCGACCTGTTTGGATGGGGCTGATGCGAGACAGAACCAACACTGTAGGATTTTAAAATTGTTGAAATCTTGTGAATTGTATATATCATAGTCGAAATCATAGCCTGATTTCGACTATGATTTTGTAGGGAAACAATGTTTTCAAAAATTGCCCAAAAGAACAACAGTTCCTAAAGGTCTTTGAAGAGGATTGTTCAGATGAATTGTTGTTATTCTCCTTAACAACAAAAACCTTAATCCTCTTGTCCTTCATCTTGTTCGCTTCAGAGATCAACGTTCTTGCTACATTATCTTCAAAGTTTAACTGCCTGAATTCCATGGCAGTCTGTACCATCATTTTAGACTTATATGTCTTCTTTAGACTCTTATAAACGGCTCTAACAAGTTTGCCTAAAGATTTTGGAAGTTGTGCGGGTAGTTTACCCACAGCCAATTCAATAACCTTTTCTAAAATGGCAAAAATGTTGACCTGCTTTGTTGCTGTGCCTGTCTTTAAGGCGATCATGTTGATCAGCCTAACAAGAAACTGAATTATAAAGTTTCTTTCTTTAGTTTCTTGTGTCCTTTGCCCTGGACTGGACACAAAGAAGGGGATCTGTTCTTCAGCCGTTTCAGCAGGACTGGTCTGATTTTCCCCAACAACAGAATCCTTTATTCTTTTCTCCTTTACCTTATTGAGCTCTGATATTAAAATTCTTGTGACATTTGCTTCAAATATTGACTGATGAAATGCAATGACAAATAGTAGCAAGTCCTTGGAGTTGTACATCTTCTGCAGTCCATGGAAAACAGACTTAACCACCCTGTCTATAGATGTTGGCAGTTCTGCAGGTAATTTTCCTGCAGTTTCTTCTGTGACCGTTTTGAGGAGTGAAGACATGTCGATGGGTTTTATGACTAATTTAATTTTTGTTGTAATGGTGTTTGAAAGCTTTACAACAAACTGAACGATAAAGTTTTTTTCATCCATTTCTCGTCTTTCTGCCCGTGTAAGGGTCATAAAGGCGGATTTGAAGAGAACTGTCTGCATCTCCTCTTCAGATATTTCTATGGGCCTGGTTTCCTGTGGACTGTCTGCTTTAAAGGAATCCATTTGAGTTTTTTTTCTGTGCTGTTCTCTGATGCCGTTACTAGTGTCTGTAATAACGTTTAGTATGAAGTTTCTTTGGCTCCGAACCTATTTATGAGCTGGTAGATCAAAGCGGACCAGATCAAAGCTGAAAATGTATCACGTGACACTGACGTCAGCTTTGGAGTGCGATGTCACTGGAGAGGGCGTGGCCGCCGAGATGCACGATCGGGAAGGGAGCTGGAGAATGGGATCTCTTTTTACCGTTTGTAAAACGGATGGACAAGCGACTGTTTTTATGTGTTGTCGTTAGCAACGGTAAAACCGTCGTGTCCGCTTGTTTATTTTCCTTTCACAATAAAGCTCAAGATCCTGTTGAGACTTTTCAAAATAAACTGAATCACGTGAAAGAGTGTTTACGGATGAGTATGGGCTCAAATTGTGGTCATAAATATGTTGTACTTGTAAAAAAGATTTGTATGTGTAAAAAAGACTTGTGTGTGGACTTAGCCAAAAAGTACATGTGAAAGTCGAACCGGCAACCTTCCGATTACAAGGCGAGCTCCCAACTCTTGAACCACGACCGCCCCAGAAATCAATAACAAAATATTTATGACCACAATTTGAGCCCATAGATGAGAAGCAAAAAAGAGCCGCCAGGTGCTAAAAATAAACCTTAGACTCAAACGTTAGAACAGGCCTTTCCCCGCAGCACGCCGTTGAATAAATACTCACGAAGAAAACGGCGGCCGTTACAACTTATGTATCGTTTCATGCAACACTCAACTCCAGGTACACGATGCCCAGCTAAGTCGAGCTGCCCGAGATTCACAGAATTTACAGAAAATGTTACATTTTTGTGATTTATATCGTTATCGGGGCTATAGATGCTTATATTGGGATATGTGATTTTGGTCACATCGCACAGCCCTACTCTGAGGCCATAGCAAATTAGAACAAACATCCTAATGAGTGATTTTGTAGATATACGTTCTATTTATAGAGTTGCTAATTGTTTTTCATTATTGCAGGCCAATGAAATGGATGGCACAAATCCTGACTGGGTTCCAACGCTACATATGGGGCACTACGAAATCCCTGCTTCAAACTACACGCTACATAGCATACCACTATGCCAATCAGATTAGTTCTTCCATGTGAGGGTGAAGAGGTGACCCTTTTGGACAAGATAGTGAAGGTTTCTGCGTTTTGGTGAATGAGTGAGTGGTAGTAAAACCAGGGAAAAATGCTCTTGTTAAATACTCTTAAAAGTCTTGTGCTGTGTATGTACTTATAAGTTTTCAAAAGAGACAGGAAATTACAGAACGCTAATAGTGGGTGATATTATTTAAATGTTGTCATGGTTTTATGTGAACATTTTGTCATTTGTAAACTATACATTGATTCTACATTGTAACTGATGTGATATTCTACAAAGTGGTTTTAATTAAAAGGCAAAAATTAGTTTGTTTCTTTATTCAACTTTTTGAACAGTGTTACTTAGTAAGCACATATTCAGTAAATGCAAATTATTTACATGGCAATGCGCTTCAGACACAAATGTAGACCCCCTAAATAAAACATTATGGGTTATTCAGAACAGAACTATGCTTGGAGAAATATTTTCTCATCCGTTGAGAGGACTCCTCCACAGTAGCAGGTGGAATTTTTCTTTTCTGAGGACGGCTTCTTTTACCTGTCACTACAGATGGTCTGTTTGTGTTTTGATTGAGAGCCTTTTTCGGGGCAGCTGAAGAGAAGTCTATCTTATGGCCAACCTCTGACTGTATCATGGTCATATTGCCCAGCAAAACCCAGTATGCAGGTTCATCTGTAACAGTCCTTGTGCCACAGATCAACACTGTTGCTTCTACGTTAAACAGAAGAGGGGTGACATGGCTGCAGGTATCCGCGACTCCGGGCACACAGGTGCAGTGGGCGGCTTCAACCTTCCCTGTGATGCTCACAATGACCCATGCCTGCAATGCTGGTTCATTCAGTGCCGTGCAGTACCTGCAACACACACAAAGTTAATTTAAAGACAATACATGTAATTTTTTAAAAATCTTTTTATGTATCCATCTATAGAATGTTGCATGTTACATTCTAAATCTGCCTGTTTTGTTTTTGTTTTTTTTAAATCTGCCAGCAAAAAATGAACCTAAATTATGTAATGCAAGGATGTAATCACTTTCAAGAGGGAGAAAGCATAAAGTTCGACTTTAAGTGACAAATATGAATCACTTAATATGATAAGGAGATTCTGCAGGTCATTAATCAATGTATAAAACAAAAAAAGAATGTATTTTTAGTGACACAGGACATAAACACGGAAGCAAGATGCATAATTAGGATTATTTATAATAAATATGAATTAATGATTGCAATTTCTTTAACCATAGAGAATGACTAAATGCTTCAGGACAATGTCACATCAATGCACTGAACTCACTATGTTATCCATCTAACAGAGCCTCCACATGTTCTCACTGTAATTTCCCCCTCATGAATGAATTGATGCTTGCACTAATCTGAAAGTACGGGGGGAATTAAATGCATTTTACTTGCAGTACTCAAGCTGACTTACCTTTGTTTGAATGACGGCGTATTGACTAAATCCTCCTTCTCTTGTACGGTGTATACACCTGAGACTGTCACCTGTCTGTGTGTCCTGCACTCTCTCTCTGTTTCTTTCTCTCTGATTGTGTAATAAAAGTATGAACATGTATTTATAAGTTACACTTGTGTTTGAATCCTGCAGCTTACCACACATTTGATTTCCATGTGTGACAACTGCAAGTGTCCAGAGTGAGGACAGACTGAGGGACCCACTGCTGCACATCATCTGTGAGGCTTTGCACCCCTGATGATCCACCAGGACAAACTCAGCAGTGTGTGAGGAAGAGGAGGAGGAAGAGCCCGCAGCAGCTGACAGATGAAGAGAATAGACAGACTGTTCCCTGTTTGTGAAGGACTGCTAGAAAAGTTTAAACTAACTGTCTGTCCTGAATCAATCTTATTAGGTAATGTTCCCATAATTTTATCATTCAAGTGTTTTCAGTGTGGGAGAAAGTACTCAGGGCTCTGAATTGGGATACAGCCTGTTTGCTTTGATTTGTGGACTGCCATGTACAGATCATTAAAAAAGCTGATATATAAAATCACATATAAAAGCAAGTGGAAACCTACAACAGCGCAAGTTATTAGTAAGTTACTACATCTTTCTTCAAAAATAGATAAACAGACCAAATTTATCCTCCACATGAGATGGTATTATAGTCCGTGTGCAGATGGGTGACTGCACTCCAGAGGAGATCCTGCCTTTTATACAAACTGCTGTATACATTCTTTATTGTGCTGGTCTGTAAAATCTATATAAAACACAAACCTGACTTCAGTCTTTCTTTCCCTGCTTTGTCTCAGTCTGGCGTGAACAAGCAGATGCAATCAAGTTTTAATTCACTGCACAGTCTCAGTGTTTCTGGCCACCATCCATTAAGCTGTGCTTGCATGAAGCTCACCATGTTTATTAATAGAGGCGATTGATTGATAGATCATTTATTTCAAGCATATACGTACATACATACAAAATAGAGCATATCTACGAAAAGGAAAATACTGTCCTGTAGTTCAAAAAGCAGTGGGAAGAAGTAACACACGTGTTACCACCCCCTTCACATATTTATAGCTCAGTCATGTAATTGTGCAGCTGCTTCCAAATGTTGTATAACCATGTGAATTTATTACATTGGACTGCATGAAAACCATATCTTTATACATTGATTTAAATTTCTGAATATATTTGTCGTGTCAATTAATTTTAAATTTAAATGTAAAAATAATTTTCAATAAAGACACTAATGTGTTTGTCTTATAGAGGTTTAAGTTGCAGAGAAATGCCATTACTGTTTGTTCAACTATTGCAGGACAACCACTGTTTAAGTGAAAAAAGAAATGTTATGACATTAAATTTGAATGCACATGTGGTAAAACATATTTTTGTTGTAAATCTACAGCAACTACCGAGTGAAAGGGTTTTCTGTACTCATTCATGTGCTTTCTATTATTTTATGCATCGCCTTTCTATGGCCACATAAGCCTCTAATTTTGGAGATTTTTAATCCACGTTTTTACTCATTATAATTATTTAATTTCCTTTTTCAGTAAATGAATCATTTAAAGTCCAGTTTGTTTCTCAGTATCGTGTATCTGGTTTAGTCACACATGTGGAAATGTTCTTGCGTCTCTCATTATTTTTGTAATAGTCAGGAAGTGCAGATTACTGTTACCATTTCCTCTGTCTGATGTGAATCTGCAGTTTATCACCGGAAGGTTTCTCTCGCTGTTTGAGCTGTTTTTTTCTTATTAAGTAAAAGTACACATACATTACACAATTTGATGACCACAGTTGAGTCCATGTTGATTTTTAAATGCACCTCATGTTGTTTGAAGATTGAAGGTTTCCAGCGATTACTATTTTCTTTGTTGACAGTTAGTTTCCTGATCAGTTGACCTTTGTTTTGTGTTTAACTTAATAAACAATGACAAAAAATGCTTGGAACCAGAGCCTCTGTAATGTTCTCCAGCCGTCTAAAACCCAAAAATATTCCCTTTGCTGTAATCTGTGGAAAATCACATATCTGACAAACTATCAAATGTTCTGTTCATCAAAACAGCTGATTTAATTTCTGTCAATTACCATGTATTATTAGACTAATCAGCATCTCTAACACAAATATGATGTTCCTTAGAAACAGGAATGATGGTTACTGTATCGGTTGTTGGAGAATGTAACTTTCCCTTATGTTCTTTGATGGAGTCTCTGTGGTCAGGTATCTTAGTATAACCCTGAATTGTTGAGCCATCTGGGTTTATTTTGCTGGTGGATATCACCCCATATACCTTTCCATCTTCACAGACTAATGGACCACCACCGTCTCCCTGGAAGTATTTAGTATTTACACAGTATTTAGTGATTGCTTTGGAAGTGAATTTCTGTTGTTGACCAAAGTTTTTTTCTCGATGTTAGTGTGCAAAAATACACTTACCTGACCAGGTTCTCTCTCACCCTCAGAGCAGTACATGTTTCTGTTAGCACACAGCTCATTGTCAGTCAGGGTCACATTTACTTCCAGGAGTTTGACAGACATATATTTGCTGTTTTCTGTGCTTCCCCAACCAGAAATGACACATGCTTTTGGCAGAGATCCATCATCACGGTCAGCAAGAGCGATGGGTTTCACTTTGTCGTTCAACTCTGCCTTGGTGCTCAACTTAAGGAAGAGAGAGAGAAAACCCTTTAAAAGATATTAGCACTGTTAACTACAGTCTGTTTTAGTGCTGTATTCAGTTGGGCTCAATTTCAGTAACGCGAAGAGGGAAAAAAGTAAAATAAAAATCAGTATGTACAGGATTTCAGTACAACTTGAATGAACAGAGCAACAGCCAAAAAAAAAAGAGAAAAAAACTTGGAGATTCTGAAAAAAAGACTAAATTAGAGCAATGTGGTGAACTTCAAAAGTACAATCATATTTTTTTTTATATATATACCTTAAGAAGCATCATATCATTTTTAATATTAACTGGATTGTAGCCTTTCATTGGAAATGCATTTCTCCCAGGCACATTAACATGCTGTACACCATTCTGATCATGATAATTATGAAGTCCCAGAAAAACTTTGTAGGACCTAAAAAAAAAAAAAAAAAGTTTATTATTTGTTTGATAAAAATAATGAGTTTTTGGTCTTGTGTTCACAAGATAAAAAATTTTTGGGTCATTTTATCTAATAACCATGAAGCTGCATAAAAACAGATTTCCTCCTCTCAATATGTGACTTGACTTTAATCTTGAGATTACAGATTCCACAGTAGGCCCCTAAACACTAAACAGGTAAAAAAAACAAAACACAACAGTGTGTTAGACTCACTCGGCTTGGCAGACTGCAGCAGTCATCACAAAATCCTCATTGAGAAGGAAGCCAGCACAGTGTCCTATATGACCACCTGTGCTGTTCATCTGCAAAAGCACCATGTAAGGTCTGCTGTGAGGCACAGCCTCGTGACCTCCAATGATCGCATGGCCTGAGACAAAAGTGAAATAAAGTATATACATACAAAAACAAATGTGTGCGTAAAATATGTAAAGATCTTTACCTTGTTGATGAAAGCTCAGTACCAGTGTCAGTAATGTCAGTTTATAGTAAATAATCATGGTGCGATCACAGTCGAGAGTTCAGCTGAGATACTGAAGAGAAATAATAATCTCTGATCATTTTCACCCTGAAATGTTTCCTATATATTTGTGTTATTTGCATACGCATGCTCAGTGATGTGGCTGTAATGAGGCCACTAAGTTTGCACCAAATTGTTTTTTTTTTTATGTTAAATTAAATTTCATTTTAAACAATAAAATGTTAAAATGAAATTCAGTTTAAATTCCAGGATTCAATAAAGCATCACCACCTGAAAATTAAAGCCTTAATTTATTTTGATAATATTTTGACTCTTGCAGGATTCCAACTAATGTGTGCTGTCATGAGCACCTTTCTCTATAGCGACCAGAAAAACAGTTTACATGTAAAAACAAATTGAGAGTAAATCATACCTCATAAACAAGTACAAAGAAATTCAGGAAGATCTTGATGCACGTGACGGGACCGAACTGAAGTGGAAACAGACAAACAGAATAAAAAATGACAAAGACGATGAACTGGAGGAAACTCAGGACTTAAATGCACAGGATGATGATGATGATTATAAACAAAGGTCAGGAGAAAAAAGGAGAGCCTGTATTAAGCTTCAAGGCCACTGAAGGCCAGGACATGTAATAATAACAATTAGCGGAAATAATGTATCCCTCTCAGTGACTGTGAGGACTGCTGCTGGCTGAATGACTGTGATTGTTTACACCTGTGTTTGCCGAGTGTCTCGGACAATATGCGGTTTGATTGTTATTTATACTCATTTTACGTTTTTTATTACTGTATTTTTCTTATTTTATTCATTTATTTATTTTTTGCTTATTATTACACTGTAGAATACAATAATCAATCGACAATATTTTGTTTCAGCCTGTGTGTTTCTAGATACCTTGAGAAATCACAATTAAACCTTCTTGAATTTTAAATCTTCAATAAGGCAGAGACAGCAATAAGACTGAGAATCGCAAATACAGGAGAGAGAGAGTCGACATTACCGCTGACGGCCAACAGAGAAGAGAGCGTGCAGTAATGCAGAGAGTAGGCAAAGGACAGGAGAAAGAAGGGAAAACCTGTGTCAAGGATCAATGTAGTTTGCAGAGGTCAGAAAAGAGAAAAGCGAGATCCTCTATGCCTTTACTTTTTCACTTTTACTTGAATAAAGTACTTCTACTTTTACTTGTGTATTTTGCAACACTAGTATCTGTACTTTTTCTTACGTACAGAATGTCTTTACTTGTTAAGTCCCCCGTTTCTGCAGTAAACAGCAATGTCTTCAACATTCCTGTGGTGTAGAGAGATAGAAAAGACCCTAATACTGAACCCTGTGGCACACCAGCAGAAACAGAAAATGAACCTAAAAAGTGAGATTTAAGTTGAATGAAATGAGTGCAATCTGAGAGATATGAGGTGAACCAGGCTAGGAGGATATGACTAATGCCAAAATCTTTTCAGAAGAATAGTGTGGTAAATCAAAGGCTGCACTCAGAGAAGGGTGAGGATGGTGAGGACGCTGGAGTCACCTGCCATCAGGAGGTGATTGGTCGTTTTGAATATTTTCTGTGCTGTGAAGTGGGCGAAACCAGACTAGAATTGTTCATAGAGATTATTGTTATTGACGTGTGTGAAGCTAAGAGGCGACAACATTCTCAATAATTTTAGAAATTAAAGGGAGGTTAGATATCTGTAGAAAGTTATTGAAATTATGGGAAATTATTAAGAATTGGAGTAACGGATGCAGTTTTCAATAATGAAGTAACAACTCCAGCGCTAAGGGAAAAGTGAAAAATATGGATATGGTTATATTCTAAAGAGCAATCATTGCCTTCCTCGTGCATGTTTGAGATCCTGAGCACCTTCTTTGCAGGTGCTTGGAGAGATTCGGTTTTACGTTAGCTTTTCTGTTCTCTGCACAAATTACACTTTTCTGTTACACCGTTTTTAATGTTTTTGGAAATTAATTTCTGAATTTGAAATCACATTTAATCCGCACTGATACAAATACCTTGCACTGGAATAATGTTTTACCTCACTTTTAGATAATAAACCCACGTTTCCACAGAAATTGTTATCAAGACACGGCTAAATATTGACCAGCTCTCTGACAAGGTGTACAAACACAATTTCAGGATATAGTTGCTGGAATTTGTATTGGGAATGAGGACCAATCGGACTCAGGACATTCTACACCCTTCCTTAAAGCAAACATTCTAATAAACCTTCAATGGTTACTTGAATAGTTTTAAAAAAGAAATATTTCAGTTTTTCAAGAAACTCTCAAAACTAATTTTCACTCTGAATTTCTTTTAGTGCAGACTAAAAACTTGATAACTTAAATAATTTAAATACTAATTAAAAGTAAAGCGGTCAGAATTCTGAAACGTCTCAGCAAACTGGTGGTTTTTCAGTGTGTATTCTATATTCTAACATGCGGTCTTGTCAATCAAATCACAGAAATAACAGATACTTGATGGCAGTTAAATTTAGAGCAGTGAAAAGTTCTGCACTTTTTCACTGACACTGGCAGATCTCATCTTTGCGTCATCGGCTTATTTGTAAAAACATTTGTAGCCCTCTTCCAAAGCAATGTTTGGGAGAAATAAAAAAACAACCATATGATAATTATAGGTACAGGTAATGGGAGGAGTCAGGCAAGGATTATAGGATATAAGTAAGAATGCTCCAGTTACACATCAACAAGCTTCACACAGAAATCAGCTGATCCGCACACCTTTACCAGGTAAGAGAGGTGACACAAAACTCTGTGATGCAGATCAGAGCACTGTACAGAGACTCATGCTACCATAGGTTTGTAATTAATTACTGAAGGTTGTAGGACGCCAGTCGTTCAATGAGGAGATGGTGGAGGATTTGGGTACAGGGACGATGGTGGCCATTTTGAAGCAGGCTGGAACTACAGACAGATAGAGGGAAAGGTTGAAGATGTGTGTGTGTTTTGAACGGATAATTGGAGGTTTTTAAAAAACGCCTTGGCTGCATTTTTAGGTAAACAGCAGCAAAAAACTCAGTAACTTTTTTGAAGAAGTAACTATATAATTAATTGCCCAACATTGGTCTTTATATACTGTATTTTGCCAAACCATCTAACTTGGATGGATTTGATGCTGGCGTGACCACAATGTACACGTCTGCTGTTGCTCACAGTGTACCAAGGGACTGCTCAGGGAGTTTGTGTGTTCGCTCAGACACGTGAAAAATTAGAGGGAACATTGCTCAAGAGTTGGGAGTTCGCCTTATAATCGGAAGGTTGCCGGTTCGAGTCCCGGCTTGGACAGTCTCAGTTGTTGTGTCCTTGGGCAAGACACTTCACTGTGGCTACAATGGGTGGATGACTGGATGTGTAAAGCGCTTTGGGGTCCTTAGGGACTAGTAAAGCGCTATACAAATACAGGCCATTTACCATACAGTACCAATGCACCTGACACCCAAGGAGGTGTGCGAGTTCTGGACCAAGCTGAAACTTGTGAAGAGCTGAGGTTCTTTTATGGGGTTGCATAGTGTTTTTTTTGTTTTTTTTTATAACTTTGGCCCCCTTGATATAGCAGCAAGTCGTGGATGATGCCGGATGAACTTGCTTGGCAGAACAATTTAAAGCCCCACTCATCTGGTTTGTTGGCACTATACTGGTGGAGAGTGCCAGGCCTTGCAGCTTCATATGAAACCATGACCTCAAACACACTGTGGTTGAAAGTGGATGGCATCATGAGACACCACTCAAGAATCCGCCACAGGACCATGTGATTTTTAGCCATATAATTGTTTATATCCATACAGTACTTGTTAAACATGAAATTATATTTTTGACAACTTAGTATTATTAATTTACCAGCTACTGTAATTTGGTTAAAATGTAATTAGTTTTGATATTCGTGATTTCCACATGTTACTCTTGATTTTTACCATATTTACTAATATTAACATAGAAAGTTACAAAAATTACTTGCTGAGAAAATAATTTCAGCAAATTCTTGCTGTGCTCCACCCTGATTGGAGGATAACTGCACTGCCAGCACTCATGGACATTACACCTTATTTACAAACCGTATTTCTATTTATACTTCAATGCAACCAACATCCCTATTTAAAGTGTATTTAATATAACCTTATTTAGTATAGTTGCAGCAGTCCCCCCACCCCTGCATTTAATAAAATACGTTTTTGAAATCAAAACAGAGCTGCAATCCATCATGAAGCAAACAGTGACATCATCAAGCGCTAGTTTATTTTAACCAGACTTATGAAGCATGGAGGTTTCAGTTCAAGCTACATTAACTAACTACAACTAAAGGGTTAGGGTAGCTACATTAACTATAGTTAGTTAATGTAGCTAACTATAACTATAACTAAACTAAAACACAAGCAGTTCATTAAAAGACATGAGTTTTTTTTTTAACTTTATTATTGCTCAGTAATAAGACAAAAGTATTTATTACCTGAGTACGAGATTCATAAAAATACACCATAGCCATGCATTAGTTTAGTTTGTTTATATTTAGCAAATGCATTTTGCAATTTAGAATAAATCTGCATTCATGTGCAAAATTTAGCATTTCCCAATGAGATTGAGAACATGCAGTGCCCTCACAGAAAGGGCCAAACAATTTCAACAACAGTGAGAGGTTCTGAATCGAGGTGTTTTATATTGTAAGGTAAAAACCTTACAAAATTAAAGCTCCAACCCAAACAATCCCCCATGAGCAAGCACTTGGCAACAGTGGGGAGGAAAAACTCCCTTTCAACAGGAAGAAACCTCCAGCAGAACCAGGCTCAGAGAGGGTCAGCCATCTGCCGCGACCTGTTTGGATGGGGCTGATGCGAGACAGAACCAACACTGTAGGATTTTAAAATTGTTGAAATCTTGTGAATTGTATATATCATAGTCGAAATCATAGCCTGATTTCGACTATGATTTTGTAGGGAAACAATGTTTTCAAAAATTTCCCAAAAGAACAACAGTTCCTAAAGGTCTTTGAAGAGGATTGTTCAGATGAATTGTTGTTATTCTCCTTAACAACAAAAACCTTAATCCTCTTGTCCTTCATCTTGTTCGCTTCAGAGATCAACGTTCTTGCTACATTATCTTCAAAGTTTAACTGCCTGAATTCCATGGCAGTCTGTACCATCATTTTAGACTTATATGTCTTCTTTAGACTCTTATAAACGGCTCTAACAAGTTTGCCTAAAGATTTTGGAAGTTGTGCGGGTAGTTTACCCACAGCCAATTCAATAACCTTTTCTAAAATGGCAAAAATGTTGACCTGCTTTGTTGCTGTGCCTGTCTTTAAGGCGATCATGTTGATCAGCCTAACAAGAAACTGAATTATAAAGTTTCTTTCTTTAGTTTCTTGTGTCCTTTGCCCTGGACTGGACACAAAGAAGGGGATCTGTTCTTCAGCCGTTTCAGCAGGACTGGTCTGATTTTCCCCAACAACAGAATCCTTTATCCTTTTCTCCTTTACCTTATTGAGCTCTGATATTAAAATTCTTGTGACATTTGCTTCAAATATTGACTGATGAAATGCAATGACAAATAGTAGCAAGTCCTTGGAGTTGTACATCTTCTGCAGTCCATGGAAAACAGACTTAACCACCCTGTCTATAGATGTTGGCAGTTCTGCAGGTAATTTTCCTGCAGTTTCTTCTGTGACCGTTTTGAGGAGTGAAGACATGTCGATGGGTTTTATGACTAATTTAATTTTTGTTGTAATGGTGTTTGAAAGCTTTACAACAAACTGAACGATAAAGTTTTTTTCATCCATTTCTCGTCTTTCTGCCCGTGTAAGGGTCATAAAGGCGGATTTGAAGAGAACTGTCTGCATCTCCTCTTCAGATATTTCTATGGGCCTGGTTTCCTGTGGACTGTCTGCTTTAAAGGAATCCATTTGAGTTTTTTTTCTGTGCTGTTCTCTGATGCCGTTACTAGTGTCTGTAATAACGTTTAGTATGAAGTTTCTTTGGCTCCGAACCTATTTATGAGCTGGTAGATCAAAGCGGACCAGATCAAAGCTGAAAATGTATCACGTGACACTGACGTCAGCTTTGGAGTGCGATGTCACTGGAGAGGGCGTGGCCGCCGAGATGCACGATCGGGAAGGGAGCTGGAGAATGGGATCTCTTTTTACCGTTTGTAAAACGGATGGACAAGCGACTGTTTTTATGTGTTGTCGTTAGCAACGGTAAAACCGTCGTGTCCGCTTGTTTATTTTCCTTTCACAATAAAGCTCAAGATCCTGTTGAGACTTTTCAAAATAAACTGAATCACGTGAAAGAGTGTTTACGGATGAGTATGGGCTCAAATTGTGGTCATAAATATGTTGTACTTGTAAAAAAGATTTGTATGTGTAAAAAAGACTTGTGTGTGGACTTAGCCAAAAAGTACATGTGAAAGTCGAACCGGCAACCTTCCGATTACAAGGCGAGCTCCCAACTCTTGAACCACGACCGCCCCAGAAATAAATAACAAAATATTTATGACCACAATTTGAGCCCATAGATGAGAAGCAAAAAAGAGCCGCCAGGTGCTAAAAATAAACCTTAGACTCAAACGTTAGAACAGGCCTTTCCCCGCAGCACGCCGTTGAATAAATACTCACGAAGAAAACGGCGGCCGTTACAACTTATGTATCGTTTCATGCAACACTCAACTCCAGGTACACGATGCCCAGCTGAGTCGAGCTGCCCGAGATTCACAGAATTTACAGAAAATGTTACATTTTTGTGATTTATATCGTTATCGGGGCTATAGATGCTTATATTGGGATATGTGATTTTGGTCACATCGCACAGCCCTACTCTGAGGCCATAGCAAATTAGAACAAACATCCTAATGAGTGAGTTTGTAGATATACGTTCTATTTATAGAGTTGCTAATTGTTTTTCATTATTGCAGGCCAATGAAATGGATGGCACAAATCCTGACTGGGTTCCAACGCTACGTATGGGGCACTACGAAATCCCTGCTTCAAACTACACGCTACATAGCATACCACTATGCCAATCAGATTAGTTCTTCCATGTGAAGGTGAAGAGGTGACCCTTTTGGACAAGATAGTGAAGGTTTCTGCGTTTTGGTGAATGAGTGAGTGGTAGTAAAACCAGGGAAAAATGCTCTTGTTAAATACTCTTAAAAGTCTTGTGCTGTGTATGTACTTATAAGTTTTCAAAAGAGACAGGAAATTACAGAACGCTAATAGTGGGTGATATTATTTAAATGTTGTCATGGTTTTATGTGAACATTTTGTCATTTGTAAACTATACATTGATTCTACATTGTAACTGATGTGATATTCTACAAAGTGGTTTTAATTAAAAG
The DNA here is from genome assembly GCF_051167445.1 of Perissodus microlepis. Classification (NCBI taxonomy): domain Eukaryota; kingdom Metazoa; phylum Chordata; class Actinopteri; order Cichliformes; family Cichlidae; genus Perissodus; species Perissodus microlepis. The sequence continues at coordinate 32,722,937 of NC_140482.1, read as the reverse complement.
GCAAAAATTAGTTTGTTTCTTTATTCAACTTTTTGAACAGTGTTACTTAGTAAGCACATATTCAGTAAATGCAAATTATTTACATGGCAATGCGCTTCAGACACAAATGTAGACCCCCTAAATAAAACATTATGGGTTATTCAGAACAGAACTATGCTTGGAGAAATATTTTCTCATCCGTTGAGACGACTCCTCCACAGTAGCAGGTGGAATTTTTCTTTTCTGAGGACGGCTTCTTTTACCTGTCACTACAGATGGTCTGTTTGTGTTTTGATTGAGAGCCTTTTTCGGGGCAGCTGAAGAGAAGTCTATCTTATGGCCAACCTCTGACTGTATCATGGTCATATTGCCCAGCAAAACCCAGTATGCAGGTTCATCTGTAACAGTCCTTGTGCCACAGATCAACACTGTTGCTTCTACGTTAAACAGAAGAGGGGTGACATGGCTGCAGGTATCCGCGACTCCGGGCACACAGGTGCAGTGGGCGGCTTCAACCTTCCCTGTGATGCTCACAATGACCCATGCCTGCAATGCTGGTTCATTCAGTGCCGTGCAGTACCTGCAACACACACAAAGTTAATTTAAAGACAATACATGTAATTTTTTAAAAATCTTTTTATGTATCCATCTATAGAATGTTGCATGTTACATTCTAAATCTGCCTGTTTTGTTTTTGTTTTTGTTTTAAATCTGCCAGCAAAAAATGAACCTAAATTATGTAATGCAAGGATGTAATCACTTTCAAGAGGGAGAAAGCATAAAGTTCGACTTTAAGTGACAAATATGAATCACTTAATATGATAAGGAGATTCTGCAGGTCATTAATCAATGTATAAAACAAAAAAAGAATGTATTTTTAGTGACACAGGACATAAACACGGAAGCAAGATGTATAATTAGGATTATTTATAATAAATATGAATTAATGATTGCAATTTCTTTAACCATAGAGAATGACTAAATGCTTCAGGACAATGTCACATCAATGCACTGAACTCACTATGTTATCCATCTAACAGAGCCTCCACATGTTCTCACTGTAATTTCCCCCTCATGAATGAATTGATGCTTGCACTAATCTGAAAGTACGGGGGGAATTAAATGCATTTTACTTGCAGTACTCAAGCTGACTTACCTTTGTTTGAATGACGGCGTATTGACTAAATCCTCCTTCTCTTGTACGGTGTATACACCTGAGACTGTCACCTGTCTGTGTGTCCTGCACTCTCTCTCTGTTTCTTTCTCTCTGATTGTGTAATAAAAGTATGAACATGTATTTATAAGTTACACTTGTGTTTGAATCCTGCAGCTTACCACACATTTGATTTCCATGTGTGACAACTGCAAGTGTCCAGAGTGAGGACAGACTGAGGGACCCACTGCTGCACATCATCTGTGAGGCTTTGCACCCCTGATGATCCACCAGGACAAACTCAGCAGTGTGTGAGGAAGAGGAGGAGGAAGAGCCCGCAGCAGCTGACAGATGAAGAGAATAGACAGACTGTTCCCTGTTTGTGAAGGACTGCTAGAAAAGTTTAAACTAACTGTCTGTCCTGAATCAATCTTATTAGGTAATGTTCCCATAATTTTATCATTCAAGTGTTTTCAGTGTGGGAGAAAGTACTCAGGGCTCTGAATTGGGATACAGCCTGTTTGCTTTGATTTGTGGCCTGCCATGTACAGATCATTAAAAAAGCTGATATATAAAATCACATATAAAAGCAAGTGGAAACCTACAGCAGCGCAAGTTATTAGTAAGTTACTACATCTTTCTTCAAAAATAGATAAACAGACCAAATTTATCCTCCACATGAGATGGTATTATAGTCCGTGTGCAGATGGGTGACTGCACTCCAGAGGAGATCCTGCCTTTTATACAAACTGCTGTATACATTCTTTATTGTGCTGGTCTGTAAAATCTATATAAAACACAAACCTGACTTCAGTCTTTCTTTCCCTGCTTTGTCTCAGTCTGGCGTGAACAAGCAGATGCAATCAAGTTTTAATTCACTGCACAGTCTCAGTGTTTCTGGCCACCATCCATTAAGCTGTGCTTGCATGAAGCTCGCCATGTTTATTAATAGAGGCGATTGATTGATAGATCATTTATTTCAAGCATATACGTACATACATACAAAATAGAGCATATCTACGAAAAGGAAAATACTGTCCTGTAGTTCAAAAAGCAGTGGGAAGAAGTAACACACGTGTTACCACCCCCTTCACATATTTATAGCTCAGTCATGTAATTGTGCAGCTGCTTCCAAATGTTGTATAACCATGTGAATTTATTACATTGGACTGCATGAAAACCATATCTTTATACATTGATTTAAATTTCTGAATATATTTGTCGTGTCAATTAATTTTAAATTTAAATGTAAAAATAATTTTCAATAAAGACACTAATGTGTTTGTCTTATAGAGGTTTAAGTTGCAGAGAAATGCCATTACTGTTTGTTCAACTATTGCAGGACAACCACTGTTTAAGTGAAAAAAGAAATGTTATGACATTAAATTTGAATGCACATGTGGTAAAACATATTTTTGTTGTAAATCTACACCAACTACCGAGTGAAAGGGTTTTCTGTACTCATTCATGTGCTTTCTATTATTTTATGCATCGCCTTTCTATGGCCACATAAGCCTCTAATTTTGGAGATTTTTAATCCACGTTTTTACTCATTATAATTATTTAATTTCCTTTTTCAGTAAATGAATCATTTAAAGTCCAGTTTGTTTCTCAGTATCGTGTATCTGGTTTAGTCACACATGTGGAAATGTTCTTGCATCTCTCATTATTTTTGTAATAGTCAGGAAGTGCAGATTACTGTTACCATTTCCTCTGTCTGATGTGAATCTGCAGTTTATCACCGGAAGGTTTCTCTCGCTGTTTGAGCTGTTTTTTTCTTATTAAGTAAAAGTACACATACATTACACAATTTGATGACCACAGTTGAGTCCATGTTGATTTTTAAATGCACCTCATGTTGTTTGAAGATTGAAGGTTTCCAGCGATTACTATTTTCTTTGTTGACAGTTAGTTTCCTGATCAGTTGACCTTTGTTTTGTGTTTAACTTAATAAACAATGACAAAAAATGCTTGGAACCAAAGCCTCTGTAATGTTCTCCAGCCGTCTAAAACCCAAAAATATTCCCTTTGCTGTAATCTGTGGAAAATCACATATCTGACAAACTATCAAATGTTCTGTTCATCAAAACAGCTGATTTAATTTCTGTCAATTACCATGTATTATTAGACTAATCAGCATCTCTAACACAAATATGATGTTCCTTAGAAACAGGAATGATGGTTACTGTATCGGTTGTTGGAGAATGTAACTTTCCCTTATGTTCTTTGATGGAGTCTCTGTGGTCAGGTATCTTAGTATAACCCTGAATTGTTGAGCCATCTGGGTTTATTTTGCTGGCGGATATCACCCCATATGCCTTTCCATCTTCACAGACTAATGGACCACCAGCGTCTCCCTGGAAGTATTTAGTATTTACACAGTATTTAGTGATTGCTTTGGAAGTGAATTTCTGTTGTTGACCAAAGTTTTTTTCTCGATGTTAGTGTGCAAAAATACACTTACCTGACCAGGTTCTCTCTCACCCTCAGAGCAGTACATGTTTCTGTTAGCACACAGCTCATTGTCAGTCAGGGTCACATTTACTTCCAGGAGTTTGACAGACATATATTTGCTGTTTTCTGTGCTTCCCCAACCAGAAATGACACATGCTTTTGGCAGAGATCCATCATCACGGTCAACAAGAGTGATGGGTTCCACTTTGTCGTTCAACTCTGCCTTGGTGCTCAACTTAAGGAAGAGAGAGAGAAAACCCTTTAAAAGATATTAGCACTGTTAACTACAGTCTGTTTTAGTGCTGTATTCAGTTGGGCTCAATTTCAGTAACGCGAAGAGGGAAAAAAGTAAAATAAAAATCAGTATGTACAGGATTTCAGTACAACTTGAATGAACAGAGCAACAGCCAAAAAAAAAAAAAAAAAATCTTGGAGATTCTGAAAAAAAGACTAAATTAGAGCAATGTGGTGAACTTCAAAAGTACAATCATATTTTTTTTTATATATATATACCTTAAGAAGCATCATATCATTTTTAATATTAACTGGATTGTAGCCTTTCATTGGAAATGCATTTCTCCCAGGCACATTAACATGCTGTACACCATTCTGATCATGATAATTATGAAGTCCCAGAAAAACTTTGTAGGACCTAAAAAAAAAAAAAAAAAGTTTATTATTTGTTTGATAAAAATAATGAGTTTTTGGTCTTGTGTTCACAAGATAAAAAATTTTTGGGTCATTTTATCTAATAACCATGAAGCTGCATAAAAACAGATTTCCTCCTCTCAATATGTGACTTGACTTTAATCTTGAGATTACAGATTCCACAGTAGGCCCCTAAACACTAAACAGGTAAAAAAAACAAAACACAACAGTGTGTTAGACTCACTCGGCTTGGCAGACTGCAGCAGTCATCACAAAATCCTCATTGAGAAGGAAGCCAGCACAGTGTCCTATATGACCACCTGTGCTGTTCATCTGCAAAAGCACCATGTAAGGTCTGCTGTGAGGCACAGCCTCGTGACCTCCAATGATCGCATGGCCTGAGACAAAAGTGAAATAAAGTATATACATACAAAAACAAATGTGTGCGTAAAATATGTAAAGATCTTTACCTTGTTGATGAAAGCTCAGTACCAGTGTCAGTAATGTCAGTTTATAGTAAATAATCATGGTGCGATCACAGTCGAGAGTTCAGCTGAGATACTGAAGAGAAATAATAATCTCTGATCATTTTCACCCTGAAATGTTTCCTATATATTTGTGTTATTTGCATACGCATGCTCAGTGATGTGGCTGTAATGAGGCCACTAAGTTTGCACCAAATTGTTTTTTTTTTTATGTTAAATTAAATTTCATTTTAAACAATAAAATGTTAAAATGAAATTCAGTTTAAATTCCAGGATTCAATAAAGCATCACCACCTGAAAATTAAAGCCTTAATTTATTTTGATAATATTTTGACTCTTGCAGGATTCCAACTAATGTGTGCTGTCATGAGCACCTTTCTCTATAGCGACCAGAAAAACAGTTTACATGTAAAAACAAATTGAGAGTAAATCATACCTCATAAACAAGTACAAAGAAATTCAGGAAGATCTTGATGCACGTGACGGGACCGAACTGAAGTGGAAACAGACAAACAGAATAAAAAATGACAAAGACGATGAACTGGAGGAAACTCAGGACTTAAATGCACAGGATGATGATGATGATTATAAACAAAGGTCAGGAGAAAAAAGGAGAGCCTGTATTAAGCTTCAAGGCCACTGAAGGCCAGGACATGTAATAATAACAATTAGCGGAAATAATGTATCCCTCTCAGTGACTGTGAGGACTGCTGCTGGCTGAATGACTGTGATTGTTTACACCTGTGTTTGCCGAGTGTCTCGGACAATATGCGGTTTGATTGTTATTTATACTCATTTTACGTTTTTTATTACTGTATTTTTCTTATTTTATTCATTTATTTATTTTTTGCTTATTATTACACTGTAGAATACAATAATCAATCGACAATATTTTGTTTCAGCCTGTGTGTTTCTAGATACCTTGAGAAATCACAATTAAACCTTCTTGAATTTTAAATCTTCAATAAGGCAGAGACAGCAATAAGACTGAGAATCGCAAATACAGGAGAGAGAGAGTCGACATTACCGCTGACGGCCAACAGAGAAGAGAGCGTGCAGTAATGCAGAGAGTAGGCAAAGGACAGGAGAAAGAAGGGAAAACCTGTGTCAAGGATCAATGTAGTTTGCAGAGGTCAGAAAAGAGAAAAGCGAGATCCTCTATGCCTTTACTTTTTCACTTTTACTTGAATAAAGTACTTCTACTTTTACTTGTGTATTTTGTAACACTAGTATCTGTACTTTTTCTTACGTACAGAATGTCTTTACTTGTTAAGTCCCCCGTTTCTGCAGTAAACAGCAATGTCTTCAACATTCTTGTGGTGTAGAGAGATAGAAAAGGCCCTAATACTGAACCCTGTGGCACACCAGCAGAAACAGAAAATGAACCTAAAAAGTGAGATTTAAGTTGAATGAAATGAGTGCAATCTGAGAGATATGAGGTGAACCAGGCTAGGAGGATATGACTAATGCCAAAATCTTTTCAGAAGAATAGTGTGGTAAATCAAAGGCTGCACTCAGAGAAGGGTGAGGATGGTGAGGACGCTGGAGTCACCTGCCATCAGGAGGTGATTGGTCGTTTTGAATATTTTCTGTGCTGTGAAGTGGGCGAAACCAGACTAGAATTGTTCATAGAGATTATTGTTATTGACGTGTGTGAAGCTAAGAGGCGACAACATTCTCAATAATTTTAGAAATTAAAGGGAGGTTAGATATCTGTAGAAAGTTATTGAAATTATGGGAAATTATTAAGAATTGGAGTAACGGATGCAGTTTTCAATAATGAAGTAACAACTCCAGCGCTAAGGGAAAAGTGAAAAATATGGATATGGTTATATTCTAAAGAGCAATCATTGCCTTCCTCGTGCATGTTTGAGATCCTGAGCACCTTCTTTGCAGGTGCTTGGAGAGATTCGGTTTTACGTTAGCTTTTCTGTTCTCTGCACAAATTACACTTTTCTGTTACACCGTTTTTAATGTTTTTGGAAATTAATTTCTGAATTTGAAATCACATTTAATCCGCACTGATACAAATACCTTGCACTGGAATAATGTTTTACCTCACTTTTAGATAATAAACCCACGTTTCCACAGAAATTGTTATCAAGACACGGCTAAATATTGACCAGCTCTCTGACAAGGTGTACAAACACAATTTCAGGATATAGTTGCTGGAATTTGTATTGGGAATGAGGACCAATCGGACTCAGGACATTCTACACCCTTCCTTAAAGCAAACATTCTAATAAACCTTCAATGGTTACTTGAATAGTTTTAAAAAAGAAATATTTCAGTTTTTCAAGAAACTCTCAAAACTAATTTTCACTCTGAATTTCTTTTAGTGCAGACTAAAAACTTGATAACTTAAATAATTTAAATACTAATTAAAAGTAAAGCGGTCAGAATTCTGAAACGTCTCAGCAAACTGGTGGTTTTTCAGTGTGTATTCTATATTCTAACATGCGGTCTTGTCAATCAAATCACAGAAATAACAGATACTTGATGGCAGTTAAATTTAGAGCAGTGAAAAGTTCTGCACTTTTTCACTGACACTGGCAGATCTCATCTTTGCGTCATCGGCTTATTTGTAAAAACATTTGTAGCCCTCTTCCAGAGCAATGTTTGGGAGAAATAAAAAAACAACCATATGATAATTATAGGTACAGGTAATGGGAGGAGTCAGGCGAGGATCATAGGATATAAGTAAGAATGCTCCAGTTACACATCAACAAGCCTCACACAGAAATCCGCTGATCCGCACACCTTTACCAGGTAAGAGAGGTGACACAAAACTCTGTGATGCAGATCAGAGCACTGTACAGAGACTCATGCTACCATAGGTTTGTAATTAATTACTGAAGGTTGTAGGACGCCAGTCGTTCAATGAGGAGATGGTGGAGGATTTGGGTACAGGGACGATGGTGGCCATTTTGAAGCAGGCTGGAACTACAGACAGATAGAGGGAAAGGTTGAAGATGTGTGTGTGTTTTGAACGGATAATTGGAGGTTTTTAAAAAACGCCTTGGCTGCATTTTTAGGTAAACAGCAGCAAAAAACTCAGTAACTTTTTTGAAGAAGTAACTATATAATTAATTGCCCAACATTGGTCTTTATATACTGTATTTTGCCAAACCATCTAACTTGGATGGATTTGATGCTGGCGTGACCACAATGTACACGTCTGCTGTTGCTCACAGTGTACCAAGGGACTGCTCAGGGAGTTTGTGTGTTCGCTCAGACACGTGAAAAATTAGAGGGAACATTGCTCAAGAGTTGGGAGTTCGCCTTATAATCGGAAGGTTGCCGGTTCGAGTCCCGGCTTGGACAGTCTCAGTTGTTGTGTCCTTGGGCAAGACACTTCACTGTGGCTACAATGGGTGGATGACTGGATGTGTAAAGCGCTTTGGGGTCCTTAGGGACTAGTAAAGCGCTATACAAATACAGGCCATTTACCATACAGTACCAATGCACCTGACACCCAAGGAGGTGTGCGAGTTCTGGACCAAGCTGAAACTTGTGAAGAGCTGAGGTTCTTTTATGGGGTTGCATAGTGTTTTTTGTTTTTTTTTTATAACTTTGGCCCCCTTGATATAGCAGCAAGTCGTGGATGATGCCGGATGAACTTGCTTGGCAGAACAATTTAAAGCCCCACTCATCTGGTTTGTTGGCACTATACTGGTGGAGAGTGCCAGGCCTTGCAGCTTCATATGAAACCATGACCTCAAACACACTGTGGTTGAAAGTGGATGGCATCATGAGACACCACTCAAGAATCCGCCACAGGACCATGTGATTTTTAGCCATATCATTGTTTATATCCATACAGTACTTGTTAAACATGAAATTATATTTTTGACAACTTAGTATTATTAATTTACCAGCTACTGTAATTTGGTTAAAATGTAATTAGTTTTGATATTTGTGATTTCCACATGTTACTCTTGATTTTTACCATATTTACTAATATTAACATAGAAAGTTACAAAAATTACTTGCTGAGAAAATAATTTCAGCAAATTCTTGCTGTGCTCCACCCTGATTGGAGGATAACTGCACTGCCAGCACTCATGGACATTACACCTTATTTACAAACCGTATTTCTATTTATACTTCAATGCAACCAACATCCCTATTTAAAGTGTATTTAATATAACCTTATTTAGTATAGTTGCAGCAGTCCCCCCACCCCTGCATTTAATAAAATACGTTTTTGAAATCAAAACAGAGCTGCAATCCATCATGAAGCAAACAGTGACATCATCAAGCGCTAGTTTATTTTAACCAGACTTATGAAGCATGGAGGTTTCAGTTCAAGCTACATTAACTAACTACAACTAAAGGGTTAGGGTAGCTACATTAACTATAGTTAGTTAATGTAGCTAACTATAACTATAACTAAACTAAAACACAAGCAGTTCATTAAAAGACATGAGTTTTTTTTTTAACTTTATTATTGCTCAGTAATTCAATTCAATTCAATTCAATTTTATTTATATAGCGCCAAATCACAACAAAAGTCGCCTCAAGGCGCTTCATAGATACAGAGAAAAACCCAACAATCATATGACCCCCTATGAGCAAGCACTTTGGCGACAGTGGGAAGGAAAAACTCCCTTTTAACAGGAAGAAACCTCCGGCAGAACCAGGCTCAGGGAGGGGCGGCCATCTGCTGCGACCGGTTGGGGTGAGAGAAGGAAGACAGGATAAAAGACATGCTGTGGAAGAGAGACAGAGGTTAATAACAGATATGATTCAATGCAGAGAGGTCTATTAATACATAGTGAGTGAGAAAGGTGACTGGAAAGGAAAAACTTAATGCATCTTGGGAATCCCCCGGCAGCCTACGTCTATTGCAGCATAACTAAGGGAGGATTCAGGGTCACCTGGTCCAGCCCTAACTATATGCTTTAGCAAAAAGGAAAGTTTTAAGCCTAATCTTAAAAGTAGAGATAGTTTCTGTCTCCCGAATCCAAACTGGAAGCTGGTTCCACAGAAGAGGGGCCTGAAAACTGAAGGCTCTGCCTCCCATTCTACTTTTAAATACTCTAGGAACAACAAGTAGGCCTGCAGAGCGAGAGCGAAGTGCTCTAATAGGGTGATATGGTACTACAAGGTCATTAAGATAAGATGGGGCCTGATTATTTAAGACCTTGTATGTGAGGAGCAGGATTTTGAATTCAATTCTGGATTTAACAGGAAGCCAATGAAGGGAAGCCAAAACAGGAGAAATATGCTCTCTCCTTCTAGTCCCTGTCAGTACTCTTGCTGCAGCATTTTGGATTAGCTGAAGGCTTTTCAGTGAGTTTTTTGGACATCCTAATAATAATGAATTACAGTAGTCCAGCCTGGAAGTAATAAATGCATGAACTAGTTTTTCAGCGTCACTCTGAGACAGGATATTTCTAATTTTAGAGATGTTGCGCAAATGGAAGAAAGCAGTTTTACATATTTGTTTAATATGTGCGTTGAAGGACATGTCCTGGTCAAAAATGACTCCAAGGTTCCTCACAACGTTACTGGAGGCCAAGGTAATGCCATCCAGAGTATGAATCTGGTTAGATACCATATTTCTAAGATTTTCAGGGCCGAGTACAATAACCTCAGTTTTATCTGAATTAAGAAGCAGAAAGTTAGCGGCCATCCAGGTCTTTATGTCTTTAAGACATTCCTGCAGTTTAACTAATTGGTGTGTGTTATCTGGCTTCATGGACAGATAGAGCTGGGTGTCATCTGCATAGCAGTGAAAATGTATGCTATGTCTTCTAATGATGCTGCCTAAGGGAAGCATGTATAATGTAAACAGAATTGGTCCTAGCACTGAACCCTGTGGAACTCCATAATTAACCTCAGTGTGTGAAGAGGACTCTCCATTTACATGCACAAATTGGAGTCTATTAGATAGATATGATACAAACCACTGCAGTGCAGTACCTGTAATACCTACAGCATGTTCTAATCGCTCTAATAGGATATTATGGTCAACAGTATCGAACGCTGCACTGAGGTCTAGCAGGACAAGCACAGAGATGAGTCCACTGTCAGAGGCCATAAGAAGATCATTTGTAACCTTCACTAAAGCTGTTTCTGTGCTGTGATGAGCTCTGAAACCTGACTGAAACTCTTCAAATAAACCATTCCTCTGCAGATGATCTGTTAGCTGTTTGACAACTACTCTTTCAAGGATTTTTGATATGAAAGGAAGGTTGGAGATTGGCCTATAATTAGCTAAGACTGCTGGGTCTAGAGATGGCTTTTTGAGTAAAGGTTTAACCACAGCCAGCTTGAAGGCCTGTGGTACATAGCCGACCATTAGAGATAGGTTGATCATATTTAAGATCGAAGAATTAATCAATGGCAGGACTTCTTTGAGCAGTTTTGTAGGAATGGGGTCTAAAAGACACGTTGATGGTTTGGAGGAAGTAATTATTGAAGTTAACTCAGAAAGATCAATTGGAGAAAAAGAGTCTAACTTAACATCAATGGTACTAAGAATAGCTGTAGATAATATTACATCTGTGGGATGATTACTGGTAATTTTTTCTCTAATGATAAAAATTTTATTTGTGAAGAAGTTCATGAAGTCATTACTAGTTAACGTTAAAGGGATGGTTGGCTCAACAGAGCTCTGACTCTTTGTCAGCCTGGCTACAGTGCTGAAGAGAAACCTGGGGTTGTTCTTATTTTCTTCAATCAGTGATGAATAGTAAGATGTTCTGGCTTTGCGGAGGGCTTTCTTATAAAGCAGCAAACTATTTCTCCAGGCTAAATGATGATCCTCTAAATTTGTGACACGCCATTTCCTCTCCAGATTACGAGTCATCTGCTTTAGGGTACGTGTTTGAGAATTATACCACGGAGTCAGGTACTTCTGATTAGAGACCTTAGTTTTCACTGGAGCTACAGTATCCAGAGTCGTACGTAGTGAGGAGGTGAAATTATTAACAAGATAATCGACCTCTGTTGGGGTAGCGTTCAGATAGCTGCTCTGCTCTGTGTTGGTACAGGGCATTGAAGATGATAACAGTGGGTGGATTATATTCTTAAACTTAGTTACAGCGCTTTCAGAAAGACATCTACTTTGATAAAATCTACTCTCCACCGCTGTGTAATCAATTATTGTAAATGTAAATGTTATCAGGAAATGATCAGACAGGAGAGGGTTTTCAGGAAACACTGTTAAATGTTCAGTTTCTATGCCATATGTTAAAACAAGATCTAGAGTGTAATAAGACAAAAGTATTTATTACCTGAGTACGAGATTCATAAAAATACACCATAGCCATGCATTACTTTAGTTTGTTTATATTTAGCAAATGCATTTTGCAATTTAGAATAAATCTGCATTCATGTGCAAAATTTAGCATTTCCCAATGAGATTGAGAACATGCAGTGCCCTCACAGAAAGGGCCAAACAATTTCAACAACAGTGAGAGGTTCTGAATCGAGGTGTTTTATATTGTAAGGTAAAAACCTTACAAAATTAAAGCTCCAACCCAAACAATCCCCCATGAGCAAGCACTTGGCAACAGTGGGGAGGAAAAACTCCCTTTCAACAGGAAGAAACCTCCAGCAGAACCAGGCTCAGAGAGGGTCAGCCATCTGCCGCGACCTGTTTGGATGGGGCTGATGCGAGACAGAACCAACACTGTAGGATTTTAAAATTGTTGAAATCTTGTGAATTGTATATATCATAGTCGAAATCATAGCCTGATTTCGACTATGATTTTGTAGGGAAACAATGTTTTCAAAAATTTCCCAAAAGAACAACAGTTCCTAAAGGTCTTTGAAGAGGATTGTTCAGATGAATTGTTGTTATTCTCCTTAACAACAAAAACCTTAATCCTCTTGTCCTTCATCTTGTTCGCTTCAGAGATCAACGTTCTTGCTACATTATCTTCAAAGTTTAACTGCCTGAATTCCATGGCAGTCTGTACCATCATTTTAGACTTATATGTCTTCTTTAGACTCTTATAAACGGCTCTAACAAGTTTGCCTAAAGATTTTGGAAGTTGTGCGGGTAGTTTACCCACAGCCAATTCAATAACCTTTTCTAAAATGGCAAAAATGTTGACCTGCTTTGTTGCTGTGCCTGTCTTTAAGGCGATCATGTTGATCAGCCTAACAAGAAACTGAATTATAAAGTTTCTTTCTTTAGTTTCTTGTGTCCTTTGCCCTGGACTGGACACAAAGAAGGGGATCTGTTCTTCAGCCGTTTCAGCAGGACTGGTCTGATTTTCCCCAACAACAGAATCCTTTATCCTTTTCTCCTTTACCTTATTGATCTCTGATATTAAAATTCTTGTGACATTTGCTTCAAATATTGACTGATGAAATGCAATGACAAATAGTAGCAAGTCCTTGGAGTTGTACATCTTCTGCAGTCCATGGAAAACAGACTTAACCACCCTGTCTATAGATGTTGGCAGTTCTGCAGGTAATTTTCCTGCAGTTTCTTCTGTGACCGTTTTGAGGAGTGAAGACATGTCGATGGGTTTTATGACTAATTTAATTTTTGTTGTAATGGTGTTTGAAAGCTTTACAACAAACTGAACGATAAAGTTTTTTTCATCCATTTCTCGTCTTTCTGCCCGTGTAAGGGTCATAAAGGCGGATTTGAAGAGAACTGTCTGCATCTCCTCTTCAGATATTTCTATGGGCCTGGTTTCCTGTGGACTGTCTGCTTTAAAGGAATCCATTTGAGTTTTTTTTCTGTGCTGTTCTCTGATGCCGTTACTAGTGTCTGTAATAACGTTTAGTATGAAGTTTCTTTGGCTCCGAACCTATTTATGAGCTGGTAGATCAAAGCTGACCAGATCAAAGCTGAAAATGTATCACGTGACACTGACGTCAGCTTTGGAGTGCGATGTCACTGGAGAGGGCGTGGCCGCCGAGATGCACGATCGGGAAGGGAGCTGGAGAATGGGATCTCTTTTTACCGTTTGTAAAACGGATGGACAAGCGACTGTTTTTATGTGTTGTCGTTAGCAACGGTAAAACCGTCGTGTCCGCTTGTTTATTTTCCTTTCACAATAAAGCTCAAGATCCTGTTGAGACTTTTCAAAATAAACTGAATCACGTGAAAGAGTGTTTACGGATGAGTATGGGCTCAAATTGTGGTCATAAATATGTTGTACTTGTAAAAAAGATTTGTATGTGTAAAAAAGACTTGTGTGTGGACTTAGCCAAAAAGTACATGTGAAAGTCGAACCGGCAACCTTCCGATTACAAGGCGAGCTCCCAACTCTTGAACCACGACCGCCCCAGAAATCAATAACAAAATATTTATGACCACAATTTGAGCCCATAGATGAGAAGCAAAAAAGAGCCGCCAGGTGCTAAAAATAAACCTTAGACTCAAACGTTAGAACAGGCCTTTCCCCGCAGCACGCCGTTGAATAAATACTCACGAAGAAAACGGCGGCCGTTACAACTTATGTATCGTTTCATGCAACACTCAACTCCAGGTACACGATGCCCAGCTGAGTCGAGCTGCCCGAGATTCACAGAATATGTTACATTTTTGTGATTTATATCGTTATCGGGGCTATAGATGCTTATATTGGGATATGTGATTTTGGTCACATCGCACAGCCCTACTCTGAGGCCATAGAAAATTAGAACAAACATCCTAATGAGTGATTTTGTAGATATACGTTCTATTTATAGAGTTGCTAATTGTTTTTCATTATTGCAGGCCAATGAAATGGTTGGCACAAATCCTGACTGGGTTCCAACGCTACATATGGGGCACTACGAAATCCCTGCTTCAAACTACACGCTACATAGCATACCACTATGCCAATCAGATTAGTTCTTCCATGTGAGGGTGAAGAGGTGACCCTTTTGGACAAGATAGTGAAGGTTTCTGCGTTTTGGTGAATGAGTGAGTGGTAGTAAAACCAGGGAAAAATGCTCTTGTTAAATACTCTTAAAAGTCTTGTGCTGTGTATGTACTTATAAGTTTTCAAAAGAGACAGGAAATTACAGAACGCTAATAGTGGGTGATATTATTTAAATGTTGTCATGGTTTTATGTGAACATTTTGTCATTTGTAAACTATACATTGATTCTACATTGTAACTGATGTGATATTCTACAAAGTGGTTTTAATTAAAAGGCAAAAATTAGTTTGTTTCTTTATTCAACTTTTTGAACAGTGTTACTTAGTAAGCACATATTCAGTAAATGCAAATTATTTACATGGCAATGCGCTTCAGACACAAATGTAGACCCCCTAAATAAAACATTATGGGTTATTCAGAACAGAACTATGCTTGGAGAAATATTTTCTCATCCGTTGAGACGACTCCTCCACAGTAGCAGGTGGAATTTTTCTTTTCTGAGGACGGCTTCTTTTACCTGTCACTACAGATGGTCTGTTTGTGT
Organism: Perissodus microlepis; assembly: GCF_051167445.1. Taxonomy (NCBI): domain Eukaryota; kingdom Metazoa; phylum Chordata; class Actinopteri; order Cichliformes; family Cichlidae; genus Perissodus; species Perissodus microlepis. The sequence goes on along the minus strand of NC_140482.1, from coordinate 32,707,835 downwards.
TTTGATTGAGAGCCTTTTTCGGGGCAGCTGAAGAGAAGTCTATCTTATGGCCAACCTCTGACTGTATCATGGTCATATTGCCCAGCAAAACCCAGTATGCAGGTTCATCTGTAACAGTCCTTGTGCCACAGATCAACACTGTTGCTTCTACGTTAAACAGAAGAGGGGTGACATGGCTGCAGGTATCCGCGACTCCGGGCACACAGGTGCAGTGGGCGGCTTCAACCTTCCCTGTGATGCTCACAATGACCCATGCCTGCAATGCTGGTTCATTCAGTGCCGTGCAGTACCTGCAACACACACAAAGTTAATTTAAAGACAATACATGTAATTTTTTAAAAATCTTTTTATGTATCCATCTATAGAATGTTGCATGTTACATTCTAAATCTGCCTGTTTTGTTTTTGTTTTTTTTTAAATCTGCCAGCAAAAAATGAACCTAAATTATGTAATGCAAGGATGTAATCACTTTCAAGAGGGAGAAAGCATAAAGTTCGACTTTAAGTGACAAATATGAATCACTTAATATGATAAGGAGATTCTGCAGGTCATTAATCAATGTATAAAACAAAAAAAGAATGTATTTTTAGTGACACAGGACATAAACACGGAAGCAAGATGTGTAATTAGGATTATTTATAATAAATATGAATTAATGATTGCAATTTCTTTAACCATAGAGAATGACTAAATGCTTCAGGACAATGTCACATCAATGCACTGAACTCACTATGTTATCCATCTAACAGAGCCTCCACATGTTCTCACTGTAATTTCCCCCTCATGAATGAATTGATGCTTGCACTAATCTGAAAGTACGGGGGAATTAAATGCATTTTACTTGCAGTACTCAAGCTGACTTACCTTTGTTTGAATGACGGCGTATTGACTAAATCCTCCTTCTCTTGTACGGTGTATACACCTGAGACTGTCACCTGTCTGTGTGTCCTGCACTCTCTCTCTGTTTCTTTCTCTCTGATTGTGTAATAAAAGTATGAACATGTATTTATAAGTTACACTTGTGTTTGAATCCTGCAGCTTACCACACATTTGATTTCCATGTGTGACAACTGCAAGTGTCCAGAGTGAGGACAGACTGAGGGACCCACTGCTGCACATGATCTGTGAGGCTTTGCACCCCTGATGATCCACCAGGACAAACTCAGCAGTGTGTGAGGAAGAGGAGGAGGAAGAGCCCGCAGCAGCTGACAGATGAAGAGAATAGACAGACTGTTCCCTGTTTGTGAAGGACTGCTAGAAAAGTTTAAACTAACTGTCTGTCCTGAATCAATCTTATTAGGTAATGTTCCCATAATTTTATCATTCAAGTGTTTTCAGTGTGGGAGAAAGTACTCAGGGCTCTGAATTGGGATACAGCCTGTTTGCTTTGATTTGTGGCCTGCCATGTACAGATCATTAAAAAAGCTGATATATAAAATCACATATAAAAGCAAGTGGAAACCTACAACAGCGCAAGTTATTAGTAAGTTACTACATCTTTCTTCAAAAATAGATAAACAGACCAAATTTATCCTCCACATGAGATGGTATTATAGTCCGTGTGCAGATGGGTGACTGCACTCCAGAGGAGATCCTACCTTTTATACAAACTGCTGTATACATTCTTTATTGTGCTGGTCTGTAAAATCTATATAAAACACAAACCTGACTTCAGTCTTTCTTTCCCTGCTTTGTCTCAGTCTGGCGTGAACAAGCAGATGCAATCAAGTTTTAATTCACTGCACAGTCTCAGTGTTTCTGGCCACCATCCATTAAGCTGTGCTTGCATGAAGCTCACCATGTTTATTAATAGAGGCGATTGATTGATAGATCATTTATTTCAAGCATATACGTACATACATACAAAATAGAGCATATCTACGAAAAGGAAAATACTGTCCTGTAGTACAACCAGTGTTCAAAAAGCAGTGGGAAGAAGTAACACACGTGTTACCACCCCCTTCACATATTTATAGCTCAGTCATGTAATTGTGCAGCTGCTTCCAAATGTTGTATAACCATGAGAATTTATTACATTGGACTGCATGAAAACCATATCTTTATACATTGATTTAAATTTCTGAATATATTTGTCATGTCAATTAATTTTAAATTTAAATGTAAAAATAATTTTCAATAAAGACACTAATGTGTTTGTCTTATAGAGGTTTAAGTTGCAGAGAAATGCCATTACTGTTTGTTCAACTATTGCAGGACAAGCACTGTTTAAGTGAAAAAAGAAATGTTATGACATTAAATTTGAATGCACATGTGGTAAAACATATTTTTGTTGTAAATCTACACCAACTACCGAGTGAAAGGGTTTTCTGTACTCATTCGTGTGCTTTCTATTATTTTATGCATCGCCTTTCTATGGCCACATAAGCCTCTAATTTTGGAGATTTTTAATCCACGTTTTTACTCATTATAATTATTTAATTTCCTTTTTCAGTAAATGAATCATTTAAAGTCCAGTTTGTTTCTCAGTATCGTGTATCTGGTTTAGTCACACATGTGGAAATGTTCTTGCGTCTCTCATTATTTTTGTAATAGTCAGGAAGTGCAGATTACTGTTACCATTTCCTCTGTCTGATGTGAATCTGCAGTTTATCACCGGAAGGTTTCTCTTGCTGTTTGAGCTGTTTTTTTCTTATTAAGTAAAAGTACACATACATTACACAATTTGATGACCACAGTTGAGTCCATGTTGATTTTTAAATGCACCTCATGTTGTTTGAAGATTGAAGGTTTCCAGCGATTACTATTTTCTTTGTTGACAGTTAGTTTCCTGATCAGTTGACCTTTGTTTTGTGTTTAACTTAATAAACAATGACAAAAAATGCTTGGAACCAAAGCCTCTGTAATGTTCTCCAGCCATCTAAAACCCAAAAATATTCCCTTTGCTGTAATCTGTGGAAAATCACATATCTGACAAACTATCAAATGTTCTTTTCATCAAAACAGCTGATTTAATTTCTGTCAATTACCATGTATTATTAGACTAATCAGCATCTCTAACACAAATATGATGTTCCTTAGAAACAGGAATGATGGTTACTGTATCGGTTGTTGGAGAATGTAACTTTCCCTTATGTTCTTTGATGGAGTCTCTGTGGTCAGGTATCTTAGTATAACCCTGAATTGTTGAGCCATCTGGGTTTATTTTGCTGGTGGATATCACCCCATATACCTTTCCATCTTCACAGACTAATGGACCACCACCGTCTCCCTGGAAGTATTTAGTATTTACACAGTATTTAGTGATTGCTTTGGAAGTGAATTTCTGTTGTTGACCAAAGTTTTTTTCTCGATGTTAGTGTGCAAAAATACACTTACCTGACCAGGTTCTCTCTCACCCTCAGAGCAGTACATGTTTCTGTTAGCACACAGCTCATTGTCAGTCAGGGTCACATTTACTTCCAGGAGTTTGACAGACATATATTTGCTGTTTTCTGTGCTTCCCCAACCAGAAATGACACATGCTTTTGGCAGAGATCCATCATCACGGTCAGCAAGAGCGATGGGTTTCACTTTGTCGTTCAACTCTGCCTTGGTGCTCAACTTAAGGAAGAGAGAGAGAAAACCCCTTTTTTAAAAGAAAAAAGTAAATATTAGCAGTGTTAACTACAGTCTGTTTCCGTGCTGCATTCAGTTGGGCTCAACTTCAGTAACGCGAAGAGGGAAAAAAGTTTAAAAAAAAAAAATCAGTATGTACAGGATTTCAGTGCTACTTGAATGAACTGAGCACTCGAAAGAACTGAGCATTGGCCAAAAAAAAAAAACTGAAGAAAAAACTTGAAGATTATGAAAAAAAAAGACTAAATTAAAGCAATATGATAAACTTCAAAAGTACAATCATAATTTATTTTTTATATATATACCTTAAGAAGCATCATATCATTTCGAAAATCAACTGGATTGTAGCCTTTCATTGGAAATGCATTTCTCCCAGGCACATTAACGTGCTGTACACCACTCTGATTATAATAATTATGAAGTCCCAGAAAAACTTTGTAGGACCTAAAACAAAAAACAAAAATGTATCATTTGTTTGATAAAAATAATTATTTTTTGGTCTTGTGTTCACAAATTAAAAAATATTTTTCTGGTAATTTTATCTAATAGCCATGAAGCTTCATAAAGACAGATTTCCTCCTCTCAATACGTGACTTGACTTTAATCTTGAGATTATAGATTCCACAGTAGGCCCCTAAACACTAAACAGGTAAAAAAAACACAACAGTGTGTTAGACTCACTTGGCTTGGCAGACTGCAGCAGTCATCACAAAATCCTCATTGAGAAGGAAGCCAGCACAGTGTCCTATATGACCACCTGCGCTGTTCATCTGCAAAAGCACCATGTAAGGTCTGCTGTGAGGCACAGCCTCGTGACCTCCAATGATCGCATGGCCTGAGACAAAAGTGAAATAAAGTATATACATACAAAAACAAATGTGTGCATAAAATATGCAAAGATCTTTACCTTGTTGATGAAAGCTCAGTACCAGTGTCAATAATGTCAGTTTATAGTAAATAATCATGGTGAGATCACGGTCGAAGCTTCAGCTGAGATACTGAAGAGAAATAATAATCTCTGATCATTTACACCCTGAAATGTTTCCTATATATTTGTGTTATTTGCATACGCATGCTCAGTGATGTGGCTTTGAACCACATTCTTAAGGAAGGTAAATATCGCCTTACTATTTTTCATGAAAAATGTCTAAAAATATGATCCTGTGAACTCATTAACGTCACTCCTAAGTCCATTTAGTTTGCACCAAATTGTTTTTATGGTAAATTAAATTTCATTTTAAACAATAAAATGTTAAAATGAATTTAAATTCAGTTTAAATTCCAGGATTCAATAAAGCATCACCACCTGACAAATTAAAGCCTTAATTTATTTTGATAATATTTTTGACTCTTGCGGGATTCCAACTAATGTGTGCTGTCATGAGCACCTTTCTCTAAAGCGACCAGAAAAACAGTTTACATGTAAAAACAAATTGAGAGTAAATCATACCTCATAAACAAGTACAAAGAAATTCAGGAAGATCTTGATGCACGTGACGGGACCGAACTGAAGTGGAAACAGACAAACAGAATAAAAAATGACAAAGACGATGAACTGGAGGAAACTCAGGACTTAAATACACAGGATGATGATGATGATTATGATTATGAACAAAGGTCAGGAGAAAAAAGGAGAGCCTGTATTAAGCTTCAAGCCCACAGAAGGCCAGGACATGTAATAATAACAATTAGCTGATCTAATGTAAATCCCTCTCAGTGACTGTGAGGACTGCTGCTGGCTGAATGACTGTGATTGTTTACACCTGTGTTTGCTGAGTGTCTCGGACAATTTGCGGTTTGATTGTTATTTATACTCATTTTAGGGTTTTTATTACTGTATTCTTCTTTTTTTTTTTTTTTTTTTTTTTACTGATTATTACACTACAGAATACAATAATCAATCAAGAATATTTTGTTTCAGCCTGTGTGTTTCTGCAGATACCTTGAGAAATCACAATGAAATCTTCTTGAATTTTAAATCTTCAATAAGGCAGAGACAGCAATAAGACTGAGAATCGCAAAACAGGAGAGAGAGAGTCGGCATTACCGCTGACGGCCAACAGAGAAGAGAGCGTGCAGTAATGCAGACAGTAGGCAAAGGAGAAAGAAGGGATCAAGGATCAATGTAGTTTGCAGAGGTCAGAAAAGAGAAACGCGAGAACCTCTATGCCTTTACTTTTTCACTTTTACTTGAATAAAGTATAATAAGTACTTCTACTTTTACTGTAGTATTTTTTAACACTAGTATCTGTACTTTTTCTTAAGTACAGAATGTCTGTACATGCTAACTCGCCCAGTGTCTGCAGTAAACAGCAATGTCTTCAACATTCCTGTGGTGTAGAGAGATAACTTAGATAACTTATGGTGCTCAGCTCAACCAACGTATTGACAGTTAACCACGTCACACAGTGAACAAGCCTTTTAATGATTTTGTTGTTATTATATTGAAATCTTTATTAAAAGCAACAAACTCAGCTGATTTCAGAATGCTTATGTCAATGTAGAAAAAACAATGAGACTTAGCATTTTTAGCAGATACAGTTTTGACTTGCTATACTGCCATGAAGAGAGCATGGAAACCTTTTTATGAGAGTGCACCCAGCTGCTGCTGACTACGATAAGCCCTCGACCTCTGACATCTGATATAATTTCTCTTTGTGGTTCCTTATCTTCTCTTGCATGTCACTAGTGTACTCGAGCCAGCTTCAGTGACGCACCTCTGCAAACATCCCTGCACTGAAGAGCATAACACCAGGAAGCCTTTGTTACACTGATCCACTGTTTATCACAGCAGTTTTACAGAAAACCATGTCTTCTGTAGATATTTGTAAAAATATTACATTCTCACTAAACACTGGACGTCGGGTAGACGTGCAGATCATGTCTGTCTTGAGTCTGTTGGTCTTAAAACTTGAACTTTGGACTGGGTAATATTTTTGGACGTCATGTGGACATCTATGACAGGTGCAGGAAATGTACAGGATTAATACATTTGTTTATTTACAAATATTAACATTGTTGTTATCAATATGATATATATGAATACAGATATTTATAAACAAACCTGATTTATTATGTGTTAGCCTGCTGAGCACTCTGCACACTTTCACACATATCTGTTTCTGTCCTCCACCCTCTGGAAACACGGGACTACAGAGCCTCTAGAAGCAGTATAAAATCAACATCTATAATGAGTTGGAGTTTGACTCTGAAAAGACGTGCACAATGACCATATTTGGACTATAAATAGCCCGTGCATGGAGGCCCTAATGATGTCAACACTAGAAGTTTAATAGGCGATGAAATAAAGATGTCATATTGACGTCTATGTCGGCTCATGGTTGGATGTCCAGAATTGGTTAGGGCCTTTGTCTGAGCACAAAAAGAAGTGCTCATTAGTCCATCTGGAGTCATATATGTCAGCCTGTACAGAATTTCCATAAACTGTATGGATTTTTTCATCGATTTCTATTACTTTTGGATTATAATAAATTTTTGGGGGCTCTATGTGTGTGTGTGTGTGTGTGAATCTGAGTCGCAACAGAGATGATCAGAAATGACAGAGTCAGATTGTGCAAAGTACGTGACTGAAGCAAGGAATTTATTTATATTGCACTTTCAGAGCAACTCCCAGCTGAAGACAAAGTGCTGTACACTTGACATGCCAAAAATGATACATTGAATAAGTAAAAAAAAATTAAGATAAAAATAGAAATACTTCCGTATTACTGTAGTAATACAAGCAGTACAAATGTAAGAATGCAAAGTTATCCGTGGCTTATTGCTGAGTCTTTTTTTTAATGGTGTGCTATAAAAAGTGAACATTTTCCATTATTCTTTAGGCTCTGTTCAATTTAAATTGAAAAAGTAAATACAAACAGTCACAAAGAAGTCATTATACAAATGATTCTAATTAATGCTGAAAAGAGAAATGTATAAACAGGTACGAAAGGTTTATTTTTAGACAATATGAGATAAAACAACGTTAGAGGATTTTATTTTCTCATTAGATTGAAGAATCTGTTTAATACATATGAAGATGGAACAATAATGACATAAAATATTCAATGTACTGAACCAAATTCAGATTTCAGACGTCTGCAGATATGAAATCAGTTGTAAAGGTAACATTTAAAAAACAAATCCCCAGAATTATCCAAAAACTGTAGAAAGTAATGGAACAAAAGATTATTAATTTAATTGTTAGTAAACCTGAGAATCAATGTTTTATTTTAGATTATAGATTTTTTCTTAATTTTGCATTAAGACGTGGTACTTCTTAGATATTTCTCATTTCTGCAACTTCCACATTAACTGACTAATCAGCAGGTCTAATACAAACATGATGCTGTGTTTCAGTGGATTCAGGAATTTTAGTGAATCTGAAGATGTCTGGGCCACCTGAGTGTGGAGTAACTGCAGTGGATATCACGCCGTATGCCTTTCCATCTTCACAGACAAATGGACCACCAGCATCTCCCTGGAAGTAAATATTCAGCATGTGAAGCAGTGATGCTTCAAAAGTGAGTTAACTGAACGAAGTCAGTTCACTTTATTTTATAAAGATGTACATACCTCACTTGGAGCAGTCTCTCTCTGAGAGCAGTAGAAGTTTTCCATGGCGCAGTTCTTATTGTCAATCAGTATTACGTTAGTTTCCATAAGTGTGGGAGACAAATATTTACTATTCCGGTCTGTTCGTCCCCAGCCAGAGAGTATACATGATTTTGGCAAAGTACCATCATCATGACTCGCCAGAGGAATAGGTTTCACATTCTCACTGAACTTTGCCTTGGAGCTCAACTGGAGGAAAAGCAAAACAACAAAAAACCCCAAAATAAAATAAAAAAATGTAAGCTGAACTTTATTTTCAAACTCAAATTCAAGGGAGCATTTAAAAATAATAATGTGGGACTCACTATTTTCATTATATTGTACTTTCTGTGCAGGGATACTCTTACCTTCAGAAGCATTACATCATTTATAAAAGAGGTTGTGTTGAAGTATTTATGTGGAAATGGTTGTTCCAAGAGGAGAGGAGCTGTGGTTAAACAGCTGTAAGCATATATTGTGTGGCAGGAAGTCATGTACACACACACACACAAACACACACACACACATGCATACACACACACACACACACACACACACACACACACACACACACACACACACACACACACACACACACACACACGGAGTGTTTTAACCTTTTGTGACCATAGGGGGGTTACAATGGGTGTTGGTGTAAACTGTGTGTCACAGAATAAAAAGGCTGCAAGAAAGGCTGTTTATTTGAAGTTGGCTAGGAAACAGGTGAGGAGCGTTCAGCTCCAAGAGCTTGGGTTCCGACCAGCCTCCCTTGCTAGCAAGTAAGTTCTGTCGTTGTCATGCTTTCTTCATGAGTGATGAGTCTCTGAACTAGCGGGTCTGCTGAAGTGCAGATCCAACACACAACACATGCTCAGTGGATAATGAGACTTCTATAGGCCCAGTACAGGACTAGTAATGATAGCTCCTGTTGTCACAGCCCACAGTTTGCTTTTATATATGATACAGCTATAAAAGCGTTTGAGAAGAGGAAGAGAAAAAGTGCTAATGGGTGATATTTTCAGACCAGAAATGAAACTAGATAAAAAGGCTGACTTGTACAAACAGTGCCCCTCTAATAAAAGCCTAGAAGAACTGCCAGATACACTGTATGACTAAAACGACATTGCACTGAAAAATATTAGCTGCAACTTTGCACTGTGATACAGACACACTTAGACACTGGAAGAAGAGACATGTTTGAAGTCCTAAAACTTATCTTCAAGTTAGTTGCACTTATAAGATGTGCTCCCTACTCAAATCAACCACAAAATCTGATATGAAATGATGAAACAACTCAGATGCAGATGAAGTGCAGACTTTCAGCTTTAGAAAAAGATTGCATAATAATATGAGGAACTTAAGTTTTTTAACACAATCCCTTCATTTCAAGGGCTCAAAAGTAATCGGACAAATTAAATAACTGAAAAATAAAATGTTTATTTCTAATGCTTGGTTGAAAACCCTTTGCTGGGTTTGCTGACAGCCTGAAGTTTTGAACTCATGGACATCACCAGACGCCGGGTTTCCTCCTTTTAATGCTCTGCCAGGCCTTTACTGCAGCGGCTTTCAGCTCCTGTGTGTTTGTGGGCCTTTCTGTCTAAGGTTTATTCTTCAACAAGTGATATGCTCAGTTGGGTTAACTGACCTGCTCATTCAAGAATATTCCACTTCTTTGCTTTAATAAACTCCTGGGTTTCTTTGGGTCATTGTCCATCTGTATAATGCCCAAATCTAGCCTTTCTGTTCTTGAGGCTTATGAGTGACTTGCACCTTGCAGTGAAACCCTCTGTATTTACTTTCATTCAGTCTTCTCTTTATGGTAGACTTGGATATTGATACTCCTACCATGGAAATGATTCTGAGATCTTCCACCAATGTCGCCTTCCGTGGACGTCCAGGTCTTTTTGCATAGTACCAAACTGTAGAATTTGCCACTCCTAATATTGTATCAATTTCTAGGTTTTTTTTCCTTCTGTTTAGCCTAACGATGGCTTGTTTCACCTGCATGGAGAGCTCCTTTAACCACATGTTGTCTGATCACAGCAAAATCTTCCAAATGCACCACGCGTCAAATCAACTTCAGGCCTTTTATTTGCTTAACTGATAATGCTATAACAAAAGGAATTCCCCACCGGGCCATGAAATAGCCCTGGAGTCAATTGTCTAATTACTTTTAGTCCTTCTAAAAAGACTGTGTCACATGTTAAGGAGCTGAAACTCCTAAACCCTTCATGCAACTTCAATGTGGATACCGACAAATTAAAGCTGAGAGTCTCCACATTATATCCATGTCCATATAACTATAATTGGAATATGTTTCAGTAAACAGTTAAAAAACAAAACTTGTGTTAGTGTCCAAATATATATGGATCTAACTGTATATCTCCTATCACATCTGCCTGGGACATGTTGGGTCGACGTGTTCATCAGAGTAAGCCACAATCAGTAACTACTGCCCAGCTGCACTCATCCAAGCATGGAAAAACTGTAGATACATGAAACTCAAAAGTATTACTGTATTTATTTGTTCTGCAAAATGTGTAACAACATGAAACAGAAGCATAACTTTAGGAACAGATCATGTTAAATTATAGTTAATCAAATATAATTTACCGAAAAGTTATTTTATTTGAAAATAATCTCTTGTCGTTATTTTTTTTTAAAAATCTTTGAGTGTTGCATGCTAATGTCTTGGAAATACAGCAACTGTACATTTAGCATGTTTGATGAGCAAATAAGCCAGTAAGCAGGGGTGTCATTTTCTAAGTGCCAAACAAGTTGTGAAGAGACGAAAATGGTGACAGAGATGGTTAAAGAACATTTTATTCTTGAGTAAATAAGCTATTTAGCTAAGAGTCTTGAGGATGAAGCAGTTTCTTTCATCTTTGTTGTTTTCCAAATACTTCATAGCTGTACACAGAGTGGCAGGCCAGTAATGTTTTGTAAAGAAGTGCATGAAGTTGAGCAATCCATGAAAATTGCTGCAGTCAAAGGCAACGTAAGTAAGGATCTAAATTTAGCAAAACTTTTGATGGCAACCTGAAAAAGGGAACATGCAAGATGGATACTGATGGAAAGAGAAAAAAGGCCTGTAGAAAGACATCTCTGTATACATGCAAGGTGTTGATCTTATAATACACTCTTTGCATAAAGCATTCCAGGACCAATCACACGTACATAACTGAGATTCCAAAACCAGCTGATTCTTGTTTGTTCTACATTTGAGGTGTTTTGAGTTGATTTCTGTGTCATTGCCTCAGAGTATTTGTTATGGTCCCCATGTCTGCCCGGGGGGCCCCGCGAGGCCACATGTGTTTTTGTTTATGTTTTGCTCTCTCTTCTCCGGCATCACTCGGCCAGGGTGGAGCTCACTTCATTGAGTTAACTTGTTAAGTGTAAATCCCAGCTTTATAGACTTGTGTGATTCATCAGTATCCTAGTGGTGATTACCCACTATCTTGTCTGTAGATTCCCGGAACCATCCAGTAACCCTGCTTTCTTGTGGAAGACTGAGCATGACTGCCTGGCAGCGAGGAAGAGTGTGTGTGAACGTCAAGTGGAGAGGAGGACTGGAGCTGAGTGTGAGAACGAGAGTGAAGCGAGAGCAGTGTGTGAAGCACAGTACCTCTTTTCCCCCCTGTCAGCCGACCCCTCGTGTCCTTCCCTGATTCCTTCACATTGTACTTATTGCACCTGGTGTTTAAAAGTTAATATCTGTGAACATGATCCGTAGCCTCCAATTGAGTCCGACCCGCTAGCCGTGACAGTATTCATGTGATGTAAATGAAGTTCGTCATCTGTTGTCTTCATTATTTTATGTATATTATATGTGTTGTTATGCTGAAGTATAAAAAGCTCTGATTTCATATTTCCATCCAGAAATATTTCCATCCATTAGGTTTTATTAGGTTTTACAGTTGCCATAGCACAACTGCACAACAGGATGTTCTTTTTAGCTTGAGGTCCAAAGATCAGGGTCTGCCTTTGCCTGGCTTCTCACCTTTGACCTGTCCAGGACAGATAGACGTGTGAGTTGTTGGGCACCACTCTCATAGTTGTCAAGGTCCTCAAAGCACAAACCCTGCCCATCAAAGAAAAGTGACAACAAAAAGGGTTAACAGTATCAGTCCAGCTGTTTTTCATCAAACTGTCTATTGTACTGCAAATTTGCTCCAATAACAACAACAACAACAACAACAACAATATTATTATTATAGTGATATTATTATTATTATTATTAATAATAATAATAATAATAATAATAATAATAAAAATAATCATCATCATAATAAATGTTATTTAAAAGCGCCTTTCAAGACACCCAAGGACACTTAACAATAACAAAAGCATCATACTGAAAATTGTACATTTTAATTTGTTATTGACCCCTTTACCCCTACTCCTAACGTGTATATTTATTTTCCTACTCTTCTTATATTTATTGTTTGGTTGGTTTTTTGCACTGATGTAACTGGGGCACACATAGTAGAACAATGACAAAATGAAGAACAATAAAAAATACAAGATAAAATAAATAAACATTTCACAGTGAATATGCAGACTTGAACCCAAATAAACAGGAGGAGGGAACCAATGTTTTTTATATCTGGGGGCAGAGAGTTCCACAGCCTGGGAGCTGAGCAACCGAAAGCTCTGCTTCCCATGGTGCTGACATGGAAAGAAGGCACAGCACATTGGATAGAAGAAGATTGAAGTGAGTAGGCAGAAGAGGTAGTGCTTAACAGGTCAGAAAGGTAAGGAGGAGCAAGGTTATGAAGGGCCTTGAAGGTGAGCAGAAGGAGCTTGTACATTATTTAGAATTTCACATTGTTTTTACTTCAAGATTCATTAGAATCTAACAGTGCTGAGGTGTGCCAATGCACCGTGAAAACTAAACAGAAACACAAAATACATCTTATTCGATGCTTATTATTAATATAAACTCAAATATAAATCAAAGTAATAAATACAACAAAATATCAACTCAGCAATCAGGTACAGGTTCCGCCTCCCAAGGGCCGCAATGTGTTTACTTTGTTAGACTCTGGTATCACACTGCTTTGCGCTTCATTGAGAGCAGCATTCTGGCACATGTACACCACAAGTCTTTGATTTTCCGGTCTGAGCTGGGAAGTGCAGCTTGTCGCTAACTATGTGACAGAGCCCTCTACTGGACACTACTCATAACTATACAGCTTATACCAATAAACAAAAATGGACCTTTACAGCTCTGAACCTGAGGTGAAGAGAGAACCGTGGAGTTTTCAATAGTGAGAGTGAAATGATTTGCCTTCAGTAGGTTGGATTTAGTGCCAATAAGAAGGATTTCAGTTTAAACCTCACTGAGCTTGAAAATTAGAGCTGAACCAGGATTTTAATTCAGATAAGCATTCTGTAAGAGAAGAAGGTGGGAGGGAGGTATCAGGCCAGCAGGAGAGCTATAACTGGATGTCATCGGCAAAAGAGTGAAAGTGAGCTGCCTTTCTAAGAAGTAGTTCCTTTTCTGTGAAGTAATGACATTTCACTACAAATTCAATTCAATTCAATTCAATTTTATTTACATAGCGCCAAATCACAACAAAAGTCGCCTCAAGGCGCTTTATATTGTACAGTAGATACAGAGAAAAACCCAACAATCATATGACCATATGACCAGCAAACACTTTGGCGGAAGGAAAAACTCCCTTTTAACAGGAAGAAACCTCCGGCAGAACCAGGCTCTGCTGCGACCGGTTGGGGTGAGAGAAGGAAAACAGGATGAAAGACATGCTGTGGAAGAGAGACAGAGATTAATAACAGATATGATTCAATGCAGAGAGGTCTATTACAGTTTTTTCTGAATGCTTAAACCCTAACTGTGATTCTTATAGCACAATTTCTAAAACTATTAATACTTATAGCAAAACCACTCACTGAGTTTGCAAAACTAAAAGCACAAACACTGCTTTGCACTCAGTTTGCCATTTTGTAACACACACTTTGCAAACCTGTAGCTACAATCCACTGCACAGCACTCTTTTTGCAGAACTGTAAACACAACTCACTGCTTTACACTCAATTTCCAAATGATCAACGCACTCCTAGCAAAACTATACACATTTATGGCTATTATTTACACTATTTTGCCAACTGTCTGGCACACTGCCACATGTGAAAACTTTTTTAGATAATTAGTTTACTTTGCAATCAGCCCAAGCACTATAATACAGGTAAGCTCTGTGTGTGGAGTACAATGGAGGGAGCAGGAAGAGTGAGAAGTAGAGGAGGCCGAGGAGGACGTGGAGGTGAAGAAGTAGGACGAAGAAGACGACAAGGACAAGGAGGAGCAACAGGAGGACGAGGAGGGGGGAGAGGAGGACGAGGACGGGGGGAGAGGAGGACGAGGAGGGGGGAGAGGAAGGGTAAGAAGAGTAAGAAATAGAATTGCTGATGACATCAGAGCTACAATAGTGGACCATGTAATCAACCGTGGAATGACCCTGAGGGAAGCTGGCCAACGGTACATTACCTGTAATACCTACAGCATGCTCTAATCGCTCCATTTACATGAACATATTGGAGTCTATTAGATAGATACGATTTAAACCACTGCAGCGCAGTACCTGTAATACCTACAGCATGCTCTAATCGCTCTAATAGGATATTATGGTCAACAGTATCGAACGCTGCACTAAGGTCTAGCAGGACAAGCACAGAGATGAGTCCACTGTTAGAGGCCATAAGAAGATCATTTGTAACCTTCACTAAAGCTGTTTCTGTGCTGTGATGAGCTCTGAAACCTGACTGAAACTCTTCAAATAAGCCATTCCTCTGCAGATGATCTGTTAGCTGTTTGACAACTACGGGGCGACCGTGGCGCTGGGGGTTGGGAAGCGCATCTGTTGCCGGTTCGATCCCCGGGCTCTCTGTCCTGGTTGTTGTGTCCTTGGGCAAGACACTTTATCCTACTGGTGTTGGCCAGAGGGGCTGATGGCGCGATATGGCAGCCTCGCTTCTGTTAGTCTGCCCCAGGGCAGCTGTGGCTACAACTGTAGCTGCCTCCACCAGTGTGTGAGAGTGAATGAATAATGGCATTGTAAAGCGCTTTGGGTGCCTTGAAAAGCGCTTTATAAATCCAATCTATTATTATTACTCTTTCAAGGATTTTTGATATGAAAGGAAGGTTGGAGATTGGCCTATAATTAGCTAAGACTGCTGGGTCTAGAGATGGCTTTTTAAGTAACGGTTTAACTACAGCCAGCTTGAAGGCCTGTGGTACGTAGCCGATTATTAGAGATAGGTTGATCATCTTTAAGATCGAAGAATTAATTAATGGCAGGACTTCTTTGAGCAGTTTTGTAGGAATGGGGTCTAAAAAACCCCATGAAGGTTTGGAGGAAGTAATTCTTGAAGTTAACTCAGAAAGATCAATTGGAGAAAAAGAGTCTAACTTAACATCGATGGTACTAAAAGTAGCTGTAGATAGTATTACATCTGTGGGATGATTATTGGTAATTTTTTCTCTAATGATAAAAATTTTATTTGTGAAGAAGTTCATGAAGTCATTACTAGTTAACGTTAAAGGGATGGTTGGCTCAAAAGAGCTCTGACTGTTTGTCAGCTTGGCTACAGTGCTGAAGAGAAACTGAGGGTTGTTCTTATTTTCTTCAATCAGTGACGAATAGTAAGATGTTCTGGCTTTGCGGAGGGCTTTCTTATAAAGCAGCAAACTATTTCTCCAGGCTAAATGATGATCCTCTAAATTTGTGACACGCCATTTCTTCTCCAGATTACGAGTTATCTGCTTTAGGCTACGTGTTTGAGAATTATACTACGGAGTCAGGTACTTCTGATTTGAGACCTTAGTTTTCACAGGAGCTACAGTATCCAGAGTCGTACGTAGCGAGGAGGTAAAATTATTAACAAGATAATCGACCTCTGTTGGAGTAGCGTTCA
The DNA here is from genome assembly GCF_051167445.1 of Perissodus microlepis. NCBI lineage: Eukaryota > Metazoa > Chordata > Actinopteri > Cichliformes > Cichlidae > Perissodus > Perissodus microlepis. The sequence continues at coordinate 32,691,731 of NC_140482.1, read as the reverse complement.
GATAGCTGCTCTGCTCTATGTTGGTACAGGGCATTGAAGATGATAACAGTGGGTGGATTATATTCTTAAACTTCTACTTTGATAAAGTCTACTCTCCACTGATGTGTAATCAATTATTGTAAATGTAAATGTTATCAGGAAATGATCAGACAGGAGAGGGTTTTCAGGAAACACTGTTAAATGTTCAGTTTCTATGCCATATGTTAAATGCCCTTGGTGGCTGGTCATCTTGTGTTGGTTTGCTGCGAGGGTCCGGTGTGCCCTATCCAGAGTCTGTACTTTTTCCAGACAAGCAATAGAGTCGGAATTAGCACTGACTCCCTTTTCCAACTCAGATGTGTGGCTTTCGACCTTATCCAGTCCTTTATTGAGCCTCTCAACGACGCTATGCAGCTTCGTTTGTGTCTCTGCAGCCTTTTCATCTATTTTCTCCAGCAATTCTTGCTTCATTAACTGCAGCTCCTTCAGGATTGTCTGCTGCTCGCCCCCAGTTGTCTCTGTGGCATCTGGGCAAGATATGCCCTCGTGTCCTGTTCCATCTTGTTGGCTGGAATTTTTGGGGGCATATTGTCCATAGACCGGGAAGGTTGTTTTCCAATATGTTCGTGATCTCGTGTGTGAAGTAATATCACGTAATTTTTGAAGAGTGATATTGTAAATACAAGGGTTCAAGTGCTGAGCTCACAAACCCACATCCTCACATGGCGCAGCCTCAACCGGAAGTCGAATTGCTGTCATAAAGAAGGCATTAAGCAAATAATCTTTGCTTGGTGCTCATTAACACACCAAGTCAATTTCCATTTTGTAGATATGAACTTGCATTGCATAACAATGTTGATATTTTTAAAAAATATTACATTCCCACTAAACATTGGACATTGGGGAGACGTGCAGATCATGTCAATATTGAGTCCATTGGTCTTAAACATTTGAACTTTGGACTGGATAATGTTTTTGGATGTCAGGTGGACGTCTATGACAGGTGCAGGAAACTTACGTGATCAATACATTTTTTTATTTACAAATATTACCATTGCTGCTATCAACATAGTATATATGAATACAGATTATTTATATTTTATTCAGTATATATGGGGTGGGGGGCTGGGGAGGGGTTTTACATTTTCACAAGTATCCTGTTTTATTGTGAAGAGCTTTGTAAGAGGAAGTAAATGTAGTTGTGATCAGTAGCAGGACTGAAAGAAGTTTGTTTCAGTGTGTATGTATAAATTGGACTATCTACTCGTCTTTGTTGACGTTCACATTTTGAAACTGTCTATGAGAAGCTGGGGACATTTCTGCTCAACATCCACTGAGCAGCTGCTCACTTTTGTTTTAGCTCAGGAGGCCAGCAATCTCATAGATGTCTGCTGATCACTCTGCACTCCTTCACACATAACTGTTTCTTTACTAAAAACATGCCTTACACCTTCTGGAAACACGGGACTACAGAGCCTCTAGAAGCAGTATAAAACCAATGATTTTAAATTTGACACTGAAAAGACGTGCACATTGACCATATTTGGACCGTGCATGGAGGCCCTATCGACATCAACACTAGAAGTTTAGTAGATGTTGAAAAAAAGATGTCATATTGACATCCAAGTCTGCTCATGGTTGGATGACCAAATTGTGGACCTGGTTTGGATGTCCAGAATTGGTTAGGGCCTTTGTCTGAGCACAAAAAGAAGTGCTCATGAGTCCATCTGGAGTCATATATGTCAGCCTGTACAGAATTTCCATAAACTGTATGGATTTTTCATCATTTTTATTACTTTTGGGTTATTATGAATTTTTGGCGCTCTGTGAGGCGAGCTTTCTTTCTGAGTGTGTGTGTGTGTGTGTGTGTGCATGTAAATCTGAGTCGCAACAGAGACGGTCAGAGATGACAGAGTCAGACTGTGCACAGTACCTGACTGAAGTATTACTACACAATAATACAAGCAGTATAAATGTAAGAATGCAAGTTCAAAACCCCAGATCAGCTCAATAATATCATTTACTGATATTATACATTTTAAATAGATTAACCCTAAATTATGATGTACAGTATTAATTTTGCAGTTGCAGCACAATGTCAAAAAAGAGCCGATTAAGAAAACAGAAACGGGAAACTTCAGCCTCAGGGTAGCAGCTCTGTTCTGTCCTGAATCAAGCCATTTAGCAGTAAGGAGGTAAGTATATAAGCAAGTAAAAGGCCTGCTACTGAGTGCAAATTATTAAATTACTGTTATTTTTATTATTTACTAAATACTTATGTGACTTTTTTTGGCTGATCACATGCCTAAGCCTATATGGTTCTTATTCTGTCATCCAACAGGCAGGGATTACTATCATAAACCATTTCCTGTGACTGACTAGTGAAACTGCAATGTTTCATCCATGCCTTATTGCCGAGTCTTTTTTTTAATGATGTGCTATAAAAAAGTGAACATTTTACATTATTCTTCAGACTTACAGAATTACTGACATAATATCAACATATCAAAGAGTTTATGACTTACCTGCTTTTCTTTTCTTAAAGAAAAGACAGACAATAAAAAATATAAAAAATTAAAAAAATAATGAATTGATTAAATATATAATTAATTAAACCAATGAAATGAATGCATATTTAATTAATTAGTTGTATAGTTAATTAATGAATTATTTCCAATTCAAATTAATCGTTTACATATTTAATTTTTAAATTTACATTATATTTAATTCATTTTGGGACTCGAGGTCCTCTACAGAAAAATCACTTCCCACACCAGCTGAAGCTGTTATAGCTGCAAAGGGTGGGCCTATAAGTTAGACCTCAGTGTGCGAAAAGATTTGAGTAGGAATACAGTAATAAACATTTTTAATGGAAAAAAAAAAGACCAAACTTAGATATAAGGCCTTTTGTTTTCACTTTAATTTATTGTACAGTTTAGTTGATGCTGTTTTGACTTGATGTAGAATGTATATCTCACCAGAACATGCTCTGGTTGGATATAGAGATCAATTTTTAAAACAAAGCCTGAATATTTTTCTGAACCAACCTTTATTTATCAACATTAGAAACATAAATATGAATCATGGCAGAAGCAAAGATTTTCCTTATTTTATGAGGCCATAATTATACAGACACTACGAGTTCTGAATGAGAGTCCACAACTACTGCTGGATATAAATATGAAAAACAGAATATTTTAAAATAAACATTCATGTTTATTTCATTTCTTTGGTTTCAGGAGGAATATGAAGCTAAAGAGTTCCTAACATTTATCACTGCAAAGTGCATAACCTTAACCCATCAAACAAGATGTTCAAGTTTCAACAAAGACCTCCTAAATTATAAATACACATAAGATTTGTCTGTTGTTTACGTATTAAAAAATGACAAAATACACATTTATATATTTTTACATCATAGATGTGATAGCATTTACAAATATAAATCGCTACATAGTAATCACAACAATCAAATAATAGTGTCAAAAAAAGAGATTGCTCCTGTTACCTGATTAGTATTGCAATATTTTTCAAAGGAAAAGCAACAACTTTATATTTCTTACATAATTAAAACAAGCTGTTCCAAATGGCTTGTCAATATTCCACACCAGAACCACAGTGATCTGAAAAACTTATCTTAACAGAGTATACATATCACTTACAAATCACTGAATTCAATCAACACACTAAATTAATATACTGTTATGATCCAGAATCATGTCTGTTGTTTTTGTGTTCGGCTCCTCCCATCACAGTATATGTTAGTATATGCTTTTCTCTCTCTTTCCTCCAATTTAGTGTATTTGCTGAGAAAGCTGTTTGCTGAGTGGCTGATTTGAATTGGTTTCAGGATTGGTTGACTAGATGGACACCAGCCTCATAAACACCAGCTCACTCCTGTGTTGCCTCCAAAATCAACAGCATCTTTGTTAGCAATTCTGTGTGGGGACTCTGATCTGAAAGTCTGTTAGTGAGCAGCCCACCAGTTTTTGTAAATAGGTTTGTAAACAGATAATTGTAAATATTACACTGTATATGTCGAACACTGCAGCAGTAGTAGAAGTGAGAAGGCTTTTTGGTGAACTCCTGTTTATTGGTTAGGAGCTTAGTTTAGACATTTGTCTATTGTTTGCTTTTATTTTGGTTAGGGAAGACTAGGGAACATTATAGACCTTTTGTTTTGCATTTTCTCTACATTTTCTTGATAAAGCTAATACCAAATGGCCTGTAAATGGCCTGTATTTGTATAGCGCTTTACTAGTCCCTAAGGACCCCAAAGCGCTTTTACACAACCAGTCATCCACCAGCTGCTAGACTTGTTTCACTTCAGTTTCTTCGCTCACTTGTTGCATTATGAATGTCTCCCTCTTAGTTTTCATACTTAATATCATATGCAAGCGGTCCGTTAATGGCAAAACCAATGTAGAAAGACACTTTTTCTGTGCTAAAGCCACTTCTGATTCCACTTAACCGAGCTGGACGCACCAGGATCTTCTGTTGACCATAGTTTGCATACACTGCTCCTTGCTCAATAGTCCCACTGACCCGGTGGAGGCGGCTGATGATTGCTTTTTCCTTAAATATGTCTCCGTTCCACCAAAGCTGTGCCAAAGTATCACGAGGCATCTTTGGCAGAAAGCTCTCATCTAGTTTAGGTTTTGAAACAAGCCTCTTTAGTCCTTCCCCTTTTCCTAAGTATAAGCGGGCAATAGTGCTTCTCTTATTAAATAACTTGGACAGGTGCTTGTGGGAAGACTTTCGAATGGCTGTGACATATTTCCCGATTTCTGTGTTTTCCTCTGTAGGACTTGGCCAGAATAAAAGCAGAGCCAGATAATAAGGATCTGGGAGATGATGGCATAGTCCTATTTCCTGCAGAGTTTCTGAAAGTAGACCAGAAAGGAATCTGTAACTCTTGACATGTTTAGATTTTGGTTTCAAAAAGTAAAGAACAATGTTTGATAAGATGTAATTAATTTTCATTTGTGCATTTTGTTTTTGATTGCCAGTTTTCTGCAGAAATGCGTAGCATTCTGTGACCATTTCAATCTTTTCAGCAGGCTTGTCCAAATGCTGAAGTATTCCTGAGAAAGTGTCTGCTTGGTTCTTTTCAAGAAACAGCTTTTGTTCCTGGACATCCAATTTCAAAGTGAGATTGGATTGATGTTCTTTTTCTTTTGTCATTTCTTCAGGTGTACTACAGAAAAGATGAACATACTTCTTAAAATGGTCACAGACTATTCGATGATTCATTGAGTCAAATTCACACACCCCTTTAATGTAGGCAAAGTAACAGTTAAGGATATCAAATATTTCTTTGACGTCAGACTTCAGTTTAACAAGAAACCTCTCGTGTTCGTTGATGATCTTGACATACCAATTGGTGATCTCATTGTCCTCGTCACAAAGAGTGTTGAGCTTATTTCCCCTAAGAAAACTCTGCAGGTACTTTTTCTTCATTGGGTTGTGTTCATCAAAGAAAGGCAACCTGCTCAGTATCTCAAAGACCAAGAAAGCAATTTCTAGCATGCGCACATACCCATAAACATTGTATGACTTTCTGGGGTAGTCCTCTGAGTCATCATCAGGTGGTTCTTCTTGTGGTTCATCTTCCTTATCTGCCAGCTGTTGGGCTCTTTCGAAAGCTTTCATACCATTGATGGCTATTTTAATGTTTGTGTCCAAGTCCTCTGGGTTGTGTGATTTCTCCTGCTTTTCTTTGTCCATGTTAGACTTTAAATTGCTTTTGTGAATTTGTCCGATTGTGTCAAAGGTGTAAGGATTTTCTTTAATGTCTTTGGCTTTTTCTGCCCACTTCAGAGCCTCTGGGAAGTCACGCTCATTGATGTACAAATATCTCGCCAATGCCTGAGGAATAGATGCACTTGTCACAAATCTGGATGAGGCTTTCACAAAGATTTCTTGGATGGTTTGTCTCCCCTGCTGGTTATGGATTTTGTGTACGAGAGGAGAAAATAGTTCTCTCTCATCTCCATCTTTTTTACGTTGCCTTTCAATCAACATTCGTTCAATTGAGCGCATCAGTCTGTTTTTCACAACGAAAGTACTGAAGAACAGATCATAATGGAGCATCTGCATAGTAATTTCACTGACTTTCTTGTAGCAGCTTCTCTCCAACTCAGCCAGACAGGCAGATGCAATGGTCTGATGAAGTATCCGGAGTCCTTCGTATCCACCCGATTCTTGAATCCTGTCTATGATGAGAAGGTTTGAATACGGATTCATTCTTTCCAAAACACTGTCCTCTCTCCAGCGAATAAATTTCATCCCCAAAAAATCCTCACAGAGAGAGAGAGATATTTCTGATTCTTCCACGTAAGTGTTCAGTAAAGCTAGAAAGGCAAACAGCTCAGACTCCTTTTTGCTGAAATCAAAATTCTCCAGTGTGTTATGAGCAAGGTCATCTATATATTTTTGGTCAAAATTGTTCTTCATGATCATGAAGCTGTAAAAGTTTTCAGGTTTGTCATGAGTTTCTTCAAGCTCTTTGAGTTTCTTTTCAAAATCTTTCTGCTCTTGTGGGGTCAAAGATGCAGTTATGAACTGATTCTGTGTTTGATTGTGCTGTCTGTATTGCTGCTTTGGACTATGGGAACGAACACAGTTAAGGATAATGACTTTCCAGTTTGGTGCATCATCTGCACTTACACTGAAGTTTTCTTCTACTGCAGCTTTACGTATGGAGATCACAAGATCGTAAGGATTATCCGTTTCTTTTGAATCAACTAAGAGCAGAACTGGAGATGGTTTCTCACTTTCAAGTTTCATTAGTTTAATAACTTGGATGGCAACTTCTGTTTTGGGCATGGAGTTGTCTTTCAGCACGGCACATCTGAATTCATGACGGAGGTCCCACATCACATGCATTGCTAAGGTGGTGCCGCCACAGCCAGGATGGTGAAACAGGTTGAGCAGAACACACATGTCGTTTGAATCTCTCCACTGAGATCTGATCAGCTTCATCACATTCTCATACTTGTCTCTCTTGATAAATGGCTTCTCTTTGTCTTTGTCACAGAAGTAGAAGTTCCACCATTTCACTTTGCCACCTCTGTAGAATTCTTTTTCAACACTGATTCTAAATTCATGAAACTCTGAACTGTTTTCATCATATACGCTTTCACATTGGTTCGTACACAAAACATCTAGAGCTGTCAATAAGTCTTCATCCTTCTGTGTTAGGACAACAGTACTGGAACCAGAAGAGGGAAGCAGCCGTACAGATGACTGACTGAATGGTCCCATCGCCATTATGGTGCCATTGATCTCACTCAGGGTTAGTTCATTTATGGACAGATGCTCAATGTCAAAGTCACACTTCTCCCTGATCAGCTCCCTCCATTTCAGATATGTGCTCTGAGACTCACATACACTAATGATGTTTTCCTCCTCAGTGTGCTTTATGAATGACTTGTAGATATCAAAGACTGGGTCTTTCTCAGTGTCCACAGGTGAAAGTAGGAGGAAGATGATCAGATATCTTCCACGGAGGAGAACTTCAGGGTTGCAGATGAATGAAACTAACTGTTCTACATCTTTACAGGATTTCCTGAGCCAGTTCTTATAATCCAGCGCCAAGTTTGAGTCACTGTTCAAGTCATGCCGGCCATTACAGAACACCCAGCTGGTCTGTTTGTAGAGGTTGAGGTTCTTTATCACTGACTCAGTCTGTCCTTGAAATTGTGGTGGTGTATGCAGGTTGGCCACCCTTGACTCTCTGTATGAGTGACACAATCCACCTGAGGCAGCAGAACTGGGGTCAAAGTCTAACACGCAGAACAGTTTCAACTTCGTCAGAAACTGAAGATAATGAAGTTGTTCTTGATTGCTCTTGTTTACAACAACAACAAATTTGTCATAGTTATCAAGTGTGTTTCCACCACAACTTAATAAAGTCTTCAGCTTTTCTCCCTGGTTTGCTTCTTTCCTCACAGATTCTTTTGACAGAGTCATCTGCATCAGCTGACCTGTATGAACAGAAAAATAAATCAAAGTAAAAAGAAAGTGTTAGAGTGTATGTTAAATGTTGCCATTGTGGTACTTAAATTTGTAAACCTTGTCCTAAATGGCATGTTTAGATATTTTTCTGTTCCTCCACTGTCTCTAGGTGGGGGATGCAATAGCTACAAGTGTTTAACTGCAGGCACATTGCATGTAAGGTTCTAGGTGTCCTTTTTTAGTAAGGATGTTTACTTCCTGCCCTTTATGGCCTCACCTATGCTTGTGTATGGTGAACCTTTAAAGGAATTAATCCATATACAGGATGAGGGCAGATGGCCCTTTGTGATCAGCAGAGATGGGCAGTAACGCGTTACTGTAATCTGATTACTTTTTTAAAGTAACGAGTAAAGTAAGGGATTACTATCGCAAAAACGGTAATTAGATTACCGTTACTTTCCTGTAGGAACGCTGCGTTACTGCGTTACTAAAACCGTGATTTTTTTGCGAGAGTGTCTCATGACAGTGACGTAAGCGAGTGCGACGTTCGTGACAACAGCTGTGTGCAGATCAACAGTGGATCATATATCGAGTGCGGGAGAGAGTATGAGCGCGCAGCGTTTAAAGCGTGGAAGTACTGACCTTACTTTGAGTTTGATTCCATAAAAAGTGACAAAAACATTAGTGTCCGTTGTGCGTGGGAAGAAAACTTCTTTTTACAGCGAAAAAACCCCCCTAAACAAGCACCGAGTGCGCAACGACGTAATGGGAAATTCACAGAGAAACTCGCGGATTCTTCCACTGACCGCTGCGGCACACCTGCACCAGGGTAAACCTCCGCCTACCCTACTCCTGCTTTACAGGTGAAAATAGAGTTAAAGGACCGCTAGTCTTTGATGTTATTTATTTTCTGCTGTGTTTTACTTGCATCTATTTGAAAGACTGAGTGTAAACACAAAAAGATATTTTATTTTATGTGCTGGAATGTGCAGAAAATAGGTTTAAATGTTAAACTCATTTCTTCAAGTCAGAGAATGGTGCATATAATTTAATTTTTACTCGATGCATAAAGTTAAAAGATTAAAACTGATAAAACAAGTTAAAAAAAAAAAGAGACTTTTCCATTTGATTACATTTTGTATGATGGATTATGCAGAAAAAGTAGAATTGGGCTGAAAGATCTATCGCTTTATCACCTATTCAGGTTGTAAATCGTGTTTTTAAAAAGTAACTAAGTAATTAATTACTTTTGAAAATAAGTAATCAGTAAAGCAACGGGATTACTTTTTTGGGGAAGTAATCAGTAATTAGTTACTAATTACTTTTTTCAAGTAACTTGACCAACACTGGTGATCAGCAGGAAGTCACACACACACGCTCGCACATTCACACACACACACACACACACACACACACACACACACACACACAGTGCCTTAATTTTATGACGCACCACAGGTTTGTTTTTTTTTTTTTTTTTTTACAATGGGTGGTGCTTGTATTCACTGAATAAAAGGCTGCAGGGAAGGCGTTTTCTTTGAAGTTGGCTGAGAAACAGGTGAAGAGCATTCAGCTCCAAGAGCCTGGTTCTGACCAGACTTCCCTTGCAAGTTAAAATGGATCGCTGTTTGTCTTGCTTTGTTTACAGGTGATAAGTCTCTGAACCAGCGGGGCCTGCAAGCACAGACCCAAAAGAAAGCATAAACAGGATCACTCTGAAGGTTAACGGTTCAGCTTGATGTATTTTATATATTATTGTGATTTTCATAAAATCATAAGAGAAATAAAAATTAACAATATCTGTCACTCAAAACTTTGAATTTTCCAGTATATAGAATACAAGTATGTCCTGACAAGTACTTTCTATGGTAATTTAAACTGGGGCTGCAACAATTCAATTAGTAATTTGAATAATTTTATTATTAAAAATAAGACAAATTATTTGCTTTTAAAGTTTCCTTTTAATGCGCAGCTGTGTAGTGCTCAGTTGTCACCATGTAAATGCGAGTGTTTCACCCATATTTGGAACTTAAAATAGACCTGCAATGGAAACGTATCTAGGAGCAAAGTGTGAATAGAAAGTAGGACAACATTAAGCAGCCATCAGTTTTTAATCAAAAACACTGATGACTCAATAACAGCACCAAAGATTGGGTCAACTTGGGAAAATAAATCTGTTCTGAATTTATTTTGGCCTTCAGACAATAATTCTGATTGCTACATTGCTGGACATAACAGACAACCAGAAATCCTGGATGACCACATAGGTGCGCTCACAGCTGACAGCCTGAGATGTGGCTTTCAGGACAGGGGATCAGAATGCTCATTGCTGGGCCAGGTCTGCACTCTAATAAAGAAATAAAGGCTGCAAAATGCACTTATGCAGAGAGAATCCAGGGACACCTCTGTGAGACAGGAAATACCAAGCGAATGTGACAGGGAGTACAGGCACTGACAAATTACAAACCTAGACAGGGGGTCAAGAATGATGAGACTACTTCACCAGTGTGTGAATGTGTGTGTGAATGGGTGGATGACTGGTTGTGTAAAGCGCGTTGGGGTCCTTAGGGACTAGTAAAAGCGCTATACAAATACAGGCCATTTACCATTTACTTTCCCAGACAGGCTGAATAACTAGTTTATTTTGCGACACCATGAAACAAACAATAGCGTAATATGAAACGGTAGACATTTTCATACCGTCATCCAACATATATTGTTATATTGAACAGCGGTATGCCGTCGTATAGTACTCCTACAGGAGTGCAGTTGGTTATACTCTAAACCACATCCCAAAGCTCTCAGGAATTTATAGCTTATACCTAAGTTGCACATTTTATTATTTGAATGCATTCTTACTAGGAACAGGCTTCAGCCACTACATAACCATGAATTGAAGAGTTAGTTGATTCTTACTTACTTATTCTTTCTTCCAGCTGACAGGCAAGTTTCAGCTGATTCATCTTTTTTAGAGTTTGTATTGCGACCTGTGGAACTTCCTTGCTTCCATAGTGGTCAGTCATTAAATTAGCAATATCCATGCTGTCCTTATCCTCCAGTTTACTCTGACAAATAGGTTTACGTTTGGATTCAGTGTGTGATCTTAAATGAAAAATAAATGTTTTAAGATCCACTTTCAAAAGGTCAGCAAGGATCTTCTCGATCTCCACAGTAATCCTGGATGCATCGGGTGACACTGTGGTCTGCTGGAAGAAAGCAATATTTAAGAATCCAACAGCTTTATTTATTTTTATTTTTTCATTTTCATTTGTATAAAGCTATATTAATATGTATATAATATTTGATGTAGTGTGGTGTATAAATAATAACAGAAACTTTACCACAACAGTTCCTTTGTTCCAGACCCCTGTGTTCTGTGGCTTTGGTTGTTGAATTTCTTTCTTCTCTGAAGTTTTATCCAATGGTAACTGAATCTGTTTGGAGTCTTTTTCCACTATCCCATCTCTTTTGGATTCAGTGTTTTCATATGATTCTGGACGGTTTATTTCTTTGGCCTGAGCATTTCCTGGTTCAGTAGGTTTGGCAGCTTCTTTTTGGTCTGTAATAGGTTGCAGAGTTGGCTCCGGTTTCTGGTTCAGTTGTTTGAGTGCTGAAATAATTCTTACAGCAGGACCACCTTTTACATCTAGATCCACTAAATCCTGCTTCCTGAAGCAAACAAGGCAATCTCCAGACACATCTTCCTCTTGGAGTCGTTCTGCATATTTGCTGTATACATTCACATGCTGCACTAACCACTGGCTCACCTGCTCTTTGGTCCATTTTTCCACATATTCTGGGAACTCTGATTGATGCTTACATGCTTTTTTCAGACTTTCCAGATAAGCTGTGATTTTCACAGCAGGACCGTGTTTTATTCCGAAGTCCAAAATGTCTGTTTTATCGAAGGAAACTAAACATGCCCCCGACACTTCCTCTTCAGTAAATCTGTCTGCACAACTCTGTTGAACTTTGACCTCTGCCGTCAGCCACTGGTGAACATCCTCTGTGGTCCATTTTTCAATCGGAGGTGGTTTTCTTGTTGTTGACTGGTTCATTTTGGATCACCTAAATTTGAGAAAAAAAGTTTAACACATCATCTCTATGTGTCCATATTTCACTCCTTCATGGCTCAATATTCCGCCCGTTCCAGCCTGCAGCAATTATTTATCTTTTATCCAAGTAAAGTCTGTTAGCTGCTACGTTAATAATAATAATAAAAAATGACTGATGTGGCTATCAGATAACTAATAATAATTAAATGGCAAATATTAATGTGTGCACTGGCTATTCTTTTTTACTTTGTCTTTACATATTATTTAGAATGTTAGTTTGTTTTAATAGCTTTCTCTTAAACATGTGGGTTGAGAGAGTTTTTGTTCTCCTTGTTGCCATGGAACTGTTACTTTTATTGAGGAATTGGACCTCAGTGCAGCAGCTACACAATGCACGTGTTCTTTAATCCAGAGATCAGCTGATTGGCCTGGTGCTGGCTGGCTTGTCAGCCAGACTAATGGACTGACTGATGGATGTAGAGGTGAGGGACACAGGAGGAGAAAGAGGGAGAGTGTGAGACAGCGGAGGCTTGAAGAGAGAAGGTACAAACAAACAAATAGTTATGTCTATAACTTCTGTTCCCTGAAGGAGAGGAACGAGGTACAACACATAACTATTGGATATCACGCTCTCGCGTGTCCTGGCTGAAGAAACCTTTATTCACGCCTTTAAGGCAGATGACGTGTGATGACACGCACACGGCTTCGCCTGCACATATAGCTGCTGTCATCACAGTCATCCCTCAGTTCGATAGCCGCTCTTCACTGAGCCAAACTGCTCAGTGGGGCCACCTTGTGTTGTACCTCGTTCCTCTGCTTCAGGGAACAGAAGTTACAGACATAACTATTCGTTCCCTTTCAGTCGATTCACTCGGTACAACACATAAGTATGGGACATATATACACGCAGAGCAGAGCAGCCACGGAACCGGAATCGGACCACCACATCCTTAGTGAGTGGTAGACCCAGCAGAAAGGACAGTATGAGCCACCGAAGGGGCTGTAACGTCCAACCGATAAAACCGCACAAAGTGTGCGGTGATGCCCAACTAGCTGCCGCACAAATCTGACAACACAAATGATGTTGTGCAGTGTAGATGATATAAGTTACCAAGCCTTTGCCATTTGATTTTGAGGAACATTGTTTTTGAAGTATTCCACAATCTTTTTACACACTCTTTCACAGAGTCTCTGTGGAGAGTCTCTGCCCATCTTGAATTCTGAGAGACTCTGCCTCTCCAAGACATTCCTTTTATAGCTAATCACATTACAGACCTGATATCAATTAATTTCAATTACTTGCTAAATGTTCTCCCAACTGAATCTTTTTAACTTTCTTGCTTTTTCAGCCATCTGTAGGAAGCATAGAATTATGAAATTTCTCAGTTTAAACGTGTTATTTTATCTATGTTCTGGTGTGAATAAAATATTGGCTCATATGATTTGAAAGTCTTAGTTTTCATTTTGTTCAAATTTAAAGAATGTCTCAACTTTTCTGGAATTTGGGTTGTACACTATGAAATTAGTCTCTGTGCAAAAGTTTGCAATTAATCAAGCCCCACAAATTAAACGACAAGAAGACCACAGTGCATTGAAACAGGAACAGGAGGTAATACGATGCTGCAGTAATACTGTCTATTTGCCTCAGAAGTCCATGGTTGGAGCTGGGAGTGCCATCACTCGAGTTGATAATGTTCCAACAGTAAAGCTGGAAAAGCAAGGTTTAACTACCACATGAAAACCATACCCTCCACTGAGTGTTGTACCCTTCTGTCCTGTTGTGTACCAGTATGAATACTGTGCCTTTTCAGTGGTTCAGGGTCGGCTTACCTTATCTATCTCATAATTTTTACCACACATTTATGTTTTATCTTTTATACTACAAAGATATGCATTGATAGTAGAATTATACACACTGACACTAACAGACAGAGAGAATTTGTGGGGTGGTTCTAATACCTGCAAGAAAACAAGGCTATAAATATGGCGTGTTTGTTAGAGGGAAGCATCCCCTCCCCCCGGTGTCTCATAAAAAAGTGTTTACTGCTTGGGTGTGGCATTCTTGTCTCTCCAGTCCCTTTAAAGACAGCTTAAAAACTAGGTTGAAATTCAAACTGTGTGATAATAAATTTTCAAGACTTAAACTTTGAGCATATTTGTCTTCTCCCTCATACAAAGAAGCCAACAAAAGTCTGGTCAGTGTTCAGCATATAGCTCATTTAGTGAGTTTTATCTTGGATTGTAATGTTGGAGTTGTAGGGGCTTCTTGGACTTTTTAGATTGGAAGTCCAACTTAAGGGAGTATTTTCAACAAGCACACTTGAGTGTACTTGGCTGAGATTAAAGTTAAACTTCATAATTGGATTTTTTTTTTTTTTTTACTTTAATGTCTTACTGGAGCTGTCAGTATATTTTTAATTGAATATTTAATTTGAACCTTAGTTCCCCAATGTAGAAATGTGTTATACTAGTTTTTAAAAAAAAAAAAAATCTCAGATTTGATTAAAACTAACATTAAAGATTTTTTAATCCAGGGAGAAAAGCAAGAGCATTTTCAGCATTTTTGGACCAGCAATGAATCAAGCTCATTGTGGATAAACCTGTTCCCTGTTAGCAGTTAACCATTTCACAAACTGCGCAAATCTTTTAATTCACTTGTCATGTTTTTGTTATCAATATATTTTACAAACATGGTTATACAGAATATGATGCTGGACATTAAACAGAATTTAGTATTTAAAATGGGTTCAAACTTAAACATCTAGCAGTAATATCGATCTATATAATAAAGATGAAATTTTTGTGCAGAGTATTTTACTTTTTGTTCATTTATTTACAATTTTCCAGTTATACAGTTTTATATGTAGTGGGGTGTTTTCAAAGTGTTTTATTGCTTATTTTACTAAAGGAATGGTTCTAAAAAAAAGTCCTCCACCACTCCTCATTACTAATAGCAAATATTTTTTTGCAATACAGTACATATTTATTTAACAATACAAGTAGTACAAGTAATATTATTTAATTATTCTTCAGCCAGCAATGAATACAGAAAGGTGAAGATATGGATGTTGAAGGATCCTCTCTGCTTGCCTTTCTGTAAAAGTCACTGAACACCAAGGGATTAAATTATGTATTTTTTTATACTTCTTCAAATGTATCCTAAATACAGACAGTGTATTGTAATTTTTAGAATTGTAAAAGATAAAAATAAAATCATTTTCAAATCTCAACAGTTTGTTTGTGTTCAACAAGCAGAATGAGCTGCATGCATGCATGTCGTTATTAAAACAGGTGAAGTCTGTCTTTCAGTCATGTAGTGACTGCTGTTGCATAGGCTTGACACTATGAGACACTATGAAACACATTACATAAATATCTGGATGTTGGAAGACAACTAATAAAGGTCATGAATAAGACTAAAGACAGGGAGGTGTTCTTTAGATCTACAGATGAAATTCATATAATTGTAGTTGGCAGCTTTAGAATTAAAATATTATGAGTTTCTACATCAGAAACCTATTTCAGTATAGTAGTTTCCAGTTCTTAACCAGTTCTAAGTTCACAATGTAAATTAATGCACAAGTCAGTCTAGAGTTAACTGAAATCTTTCCAAATTATTTTGCCAAAGTACTTAGAATACATTTTTATATAAAAACAAATAAACAAACACACACACAAAAACCCCTGGGAATTAGATTTATCGAGCAGCCATTTTAAAAGGGTAGTGAGTAAAGAAAAACTCCCCAAGTGAACAATATTTCTGTGTTGAATTACCGTTTCAGTGTGTTTAAAGACTTTCCTTTAGAATCTATAATAAGAAACTTTGCAAGTTCCTCAGCGCCAATCAGCTGTATATCGGATGTGGCTGGAATGCTGCTGTAAGCATAACATTTGCACAGCCCCTCCCTAATAATAAGACAATTCATCGACGGGTACCTCGGTTTAAAGTTAAAGAACACACGCTCACATTAAAAACGATACTTTTAGCAATTTCTAAACATTAAAACGTTGCACAATCATATCTACTAACTCATTCTTGAATGATTCTCTTTGCCTCTACTTAAACATTTAGCCGATTTACAGGAACAGAGAAAAAAGAAAAAAAATCATAAACAAAATTCTCACCTCAGGCTTCGTTTTGGCAGTCGACTTAGTGAATATGAAATATGATGGAGTCTACTGTGTGCACAAATATAGGTGCACGGTCATTATAACGGAGGCACTACGTAGCGAGAAACTTAGCCTACATTCTGTTTTCCTTCAAATGCTCAAAGCGTCTGCGTGAAAGAGCCTCCTTTCACAGGAAGTCATGTGAGGTGCAGTTTCAAATCATAGTCGCACCCACCCACAAGTGGTTTAACTTGGTTTTGTTTTAGCAATGTGTGCGCGCATTTTGGTCTGCGTGGAAATAAATGTGTACATATTGAAATCCGTCTGTGTGTAACCAGATTTATAAATGTGTCAAATCTGTGACTCAATGTCCCACTTTTCAGCCATATATTAATGGCTGAAAAGTCTTAAATCTTAGCCACACTGCGTTCCAAATTATTATGTAAATAATATAGTTGATACAAATGGCAGTCTGTATAATTTTCAAGTCATCAGCCATTAGAGCACAATTCAAATTGCATTATACAAACCTCCCAATGATATCTACGTTTTTGCAAAAAAGAAAAAAAACCTCAAAATGCACTGTTCCAAATTATTATGCACAACAGAGTTTAAAAACATTTTATTGGTTGTAAAGAATTGAAAGCTGTTATTTCTTGAATTTGCAGCATTAGGGTGGTCATATTTACTGAAGCCAAACGCTATTTAAATCAAAAACATCTTAACAGGTCAAATTACATGCTAATATAGGACCCCTTCTTTGATATAAACTTCACATTTCTTGCACCCATTGAATTTGTGAATATTTAAAAAGTTTATGCTTGAATTTCTTTGCAAGATGTCCGAATAGCCTCCCACAACTGCTGTTTGGATGTGAACTGCCTCCCACCGTCATAGATGTTTTTCTTGAGGATGCTCCAAAGGTTCTTAATAAGGGTAAGGTCAGGGGAAGATGGGGGCCACAGCATTAGTTTTTCTCCCATAGCAGCCAATGGCACCGAGGTATTCTTTCCAGCATGAGATGGTGCATTGTCATGCATGAAGATAATTTTGCTACAGAATGCACACTTCCTTTTGTACCATAAATAAAGTGTTCAGTCAGAAACTCTATATAATTTACCATTTTTACACCTTCCAGGACCCAAAAGGGGCCTAGCAGCTCTCTCCCCGTGATTCCAGCCCAGAACATGACTCCCCCACCTCCTTGCTGATGTTGCACTCAAGTTGGGACATGGTTGCCATCCACTACTCATCAGTGAACAAGACTGTTTGAAAATTAATCTTGATGCATTTCTGGGCCCACTGCAACTGCTTCTGCTTGTGGGTATTGGTTAGGGATGGCTGAATGGCAGGTTTATGCACAACTGCAAGCCTCTGAAGGATCTTACACCGTGACTCCAGAGACACCATCAGCTTCAAATACACTATAAAGTCTAATTAGTTCCCAGAACTAGTAATGTTTACTTAAGATAACTATGTTAGAACAACTTATTCATTGCAAGTATACAGTACCAAGAATAATTTGACTGACTGTGTCATACTAATTGTTTACCCACTGATTAAAATTTCAAGTTCTACTAAATTAAAAATCAATTTGTGGTAACTTAATGTGATTAAAAAACAGTTTTATTATCATTGAAATGTCTAGTACAACGCTTATACTAATGTTATACTGTATGCAAGTATGATTCAAAAATAATAATTAACAACACTTCCTGTAATGGTATTAAAATCAGCCCAACTTTTATTTTCAAATGCAAAAAAGTATATCAGCAAACATACTGGACTCTGCTGAACAACAAACAATTACATTGCCATCATTGTAATAATCTTACAATGAAAAAAAGTCTCAGATTTAGTTATTCTGAATCCAAGTTTAGGCTTTCCACAACTTTGTTTTGCAAGTTACATTACTTATATAATCAGTATAAATGTATTTATTGTCTTTGGATCAAACAACACATTTGTTTTGCGTTCAAACACAGAAGCTTGGTATGTTGTAATATTTTAAGGATTGCTTGTTTCCAGGCCTGGTATTACTGCCTGAATGACTGTCATGGATTTAGGTGTTCCACATGCAAGTGCAGAAGAAAGTCTTTAACATTGTCCCAACTACCCTTAGGTACAGTGGCAGTGGATGTGGATTAGAGATGTAATGGCCTTAAAAGTGCAGGTGACCATCCTCACTGACCACACTATATGTGACAGAGGACTCATCTGTCCTGGTGGTCCACAAGCAAACAATCATATTCTTTAGAAAACCAACTTATTTCCTTTCTTAAGACATTTTTTCTGCATTTGCTATAGAACAGACCTCAATTTAGACAATTTCAGGCTCCCTCCCCACCGGAAAGGTGACACTCAATGTCCCACTTGTCAGTCTGGATAGCTCTGACCACTGACACACAATAATGTCATGAAAACAAGTTTTTTAAAAAGGGATATGCAAACATGGACAATAATTTTTCATTGTGATGATCCGCAGAAGCAAATTTCCCTGTTCAAAAACTTGCAGACTTCACTATATACAGTGTAGACAGTGTGGACCCTCTAAACTAAGTTTGTGGGATATAATCTTTTAAGAAATTCAGACCAAACTTACACAGCATGTCTTATAGAATTGACTGGCGTGAACAGCAACAACATAGAGCAGTCATATCTCAAGTCTAATAACAGAAGAGAGGAAAAGATCAGTAAAGAAACAACTTCCCAAACCAAAGCACAAATGAAACAATAAGTAAAACAGGTTGATCTAAAGTATGATTAAAGTTCAGCCTGATTAATATAAATGTCACTGACAATTACTTATATATTGGAAAATCAAAATACTATAATCAATATAATGTTATACTCATAAGACCAAACATTTTAGTGCATAATCACCTGTCACTGCCATTTAAAACCCTAAATTGAAGTATCTCATATGCGTGTGTGTTAATTACTTCAAGCTGTCCTGCTTACATTCAGAAGTATTTGGTGTTTAATCTCTGCCCCTGTGTTTTCTATTTGTATATGTGTATCTATGCCTGTGGTATATCACTGATGCAATACCTGTGCACAGGATTTAGTGAGCTCCATTGTCAGAAACAGAGAGAATCTGTCACAGGGTACCCATCTTTCAGCCCTGTTTAAAACATCCGTCTCTCTTACCGTTTACTACCAAAAGCAGATCACCCACAGAACTTTACCATAGCACTGGTGTACTATTGTGATTATGAAATCATGCTATTTTAATTACTTGGTTATCTGACCCTTAAAATAAGGTAAAAATGTGTTAAAAGTATAGTTTTTGTTTTTCTTCCTAAAGATGCTTATTAAAGCTTTTATTTCTTATAATTGCAATTCCTTATTCGCTTGTCTACAACATCACTGGTCATGTAGAATTTAACTCATTTTTCTTTAAAGAATTTTTAACTGCTGTCTTGCAAACTTCAAAGGAAAGATGAAATACTTGTGGAACAGTCACTCAGGGATCATTGTGTTGTGTTCATCCATGTGTCCAGTTTTTGTATTGCTTTTTGTTTTTTGGTTCATGCATTAGGTGTGTTGTTCAGTTTTGTTTTACAAAATGTTTGAGCTCATACACGTGTTTTAAACAGGTTGTATGTACATTTAACTCGGTACTTGGACTCAATGGGTATTTATGTATTATCATCTGTCTTTACTTCATCCAACCTGAATACACGGCTCGCGTTTTTCCTAGGACCAGTCCTATATTTGCATTTGGGTCCTTTTTCCTGAAACACCATCTATGCTTGCTAATCCACACAATGACAGGTAAACACACCTGTCGGGATTAAGATCACAAACACACGTTTGTATTATGACTTCAAGTAGCTGTATTCCTCAAAGTTAAAGTGTACTTATTAATGTAACTTACACTACTCTCAAACACGATGTCAGTCTTAGTTTTTCTTTTTTTAGCTAACTTTTAGTGTTTTTTTTCCACTGTTGTATATATATATGTATATCTATATATATATATCTATATATATATATATATATATAGATAGATAGATAGATAGATAGATCTATATATATGTGCCACATATATGTGGCACTTTTTTCAAATGTAATTTTCTCATAAAATCAATTAAACAAACACAAATATATACAGGCAAGTGGCGTGCCAGCACAGCAGTTACATACTGCATTCAGATACTGCATTCAGACATTCTCAGAGATGCTAATGTGAAAGTGCTGGTGAACCTGCACTGGTCAGCTTGCCTGTTTATTAGACCAGATATGTTCAGAGCTTCCGTCCCTTCTCCATCATTGCCAGCTTTCCTGCTAATGTACTAAATGAGTTATATAACAAATTTTCCACCCCCCATGTTCTCTACATCACACATGTTGGTCGAGGTAATAAGCAAACAGAAACTCATTTGTTACAATTAAAAATCACTGAAGCTTGTTTATATGCTAGTGCTAGCTGTGTCTCCACACAAAGGGCAAATCATAACTGATCTCAGAGCAGTGAAAGCAGAGCCAGCAGCTGACATGCTGATTTCCCATCAGTAGTTTATCCACAATGAGCATGTGCAAATCACCACAAAAAACAAACAAACAAAAAAAAAACTACTGGTCTGTCAGCTTGCTCAGTTTTAGCAAACTGTCTAAAATGCTTTTAGTAGTTCAGTTAAGACTCTGTTTTTTTCACAGATAGTTGATTCTGTTCATCTGGATTTAGCGTTTTCAGTAGGAGAAACGTTTCGTCATCATCCAAATGACCTCTTCACTCTCAGCTGACTGCAGGTTTCCTCAACCTTATAAACAGTACAAAATGAGCACAATGATCATTTGATCTCTTCTACAGTCATTGGTGTAGATCAACAATGGATAATATGGAGTGTAGGAGAGAGTACGACTATGTAGCGTTTAAAGCGTGGAAGTGCTTATATTACTTTAAGTTTTTGTCCTTTAAAAGTGACAGAAAAATTAGCGTCCGCTGTACACTCTACGTGGGAAGAAAACTTCTTGTTACAGCAAAAAATTAAACTTCAAATCTGAGCAAGCACTGAGGAACCTTACCACGGGAATGTGAAATTGACAGAAAGAGTGAGTGTAAACACAAAACATTATTTTAATTTATGCTGGAATATGCAGAAAATAGGTTTAAATGTTAAAGAATTTCTTCAAGTCAAAGACAGTTGCAGCTAATTTAATTTTTGCTTAATACAATGTGCATAAAATTAAAAGATCATAAAACACTCATAAAACCATTTTTAAAAGGAGACTTACCATTTGATTATATATATTGGATATATATATATATATATATATATATATATATATAATGGATTTTGCATAAAAAATTGCTTATTACGTATTCAGGTTGTTTATCATGTTTTTAAAAAGTATATAATAATAATATATATAATAGTATATAATAATAAATAATATAATAATAAATAAATGTGCAAAAAAAAAACCCAACTAGTAATGAATACTTCAAATCAAAAAGATGGAGGATTTACAGGAAAAACATGAAACTCTCAATAAAACAGAATTTCAAAACATATTTTTAAATTCAGAATGAAAACAAAAACAGCTTTTCAAAATATTTTTATTACATTTTTAAAGAGAGATAAATAATCGGCTAAGAAAATCAAATTAAAAATAGGATTAATACGTTTTTTTCAGGCATTGAAAATGGTGATTCCACCCCTCGTTTTGAATTCTATCACCTTTTCCGAGGCTGGATGAGCTATTGAATTAGCTTCTCATTTAGTTTCGGTGATTCTTTTGGTCCTTGGAAAAAACGCAATGCAAATTCATCTCCGACTGGTTAGAGAAGTGTTTGTGCTGCTAAAGGACATTTAGTCCACTGCATTGAAATGGAGCTGTGACCCTCTGAGGTGATTAGGCTGAGTCCATTGTCTGATTATATTAACAGTAAACTTAAGTAATGAGATTGTTGCATATGTGTGCCTTTTTAAAAAGGTTATCAGACTAACTAAATAACTAATAAAATACTGTGATAAATGGGGATAAAAAGGCGAGAAAGAAGAAACAGTTCTCCTGTGCGTCTTTTCACGTTATCCAAGCATATGTTAAACTTAACACTGCATGTACTCCCACTCATTTAAGCTCATATTCTAGCTAAGAGTTATTTTTATTAGTGGTTATTCCAATTTCTAAACTGCAGGATTCCAAAAATCTGAGGATTTATTATAGTTTTTATAGTCAGCGATATCAATGGAGGTCAATGATTGCCTTTGTTTGTCTGCTTTATTTCTGATTTTTTTCCAAATGAAAACAAGAAGTTGGAGATGAAATATGAAATGTCTTTAAATGTTTTATTACTGAAGGACAAACTGAAGCATGGAGTGAGCATAACAGGAAGAACACGTGTGTGTTTACAAGTAAAATAATGACTTTATTGATACCACAGCCCTGAGTCATCACGCTGCATTCATGTCTTGTGGGAAAAATCATTATTTCACAGTTGAAAGCTACAAGGAGGGGAATTTCATCGGACCCATGAAGGTGCCATGATTGTAGTTTTTCTGGACTCTGTCCAAAACTGACCTGAAATCTGATTCTCAGAGCATATCAGTTCCCACAAGAAGTGAATGTAGCACTGTTGTAACCAATCACAGAGAGGAAAAGGACACAGCAGAAACATGACCAATCAGTAGGTGTTTCACTTTTATGGGGTGGAGCCTAGTTGATGATTTTGTGGTAGGGGTTGAGGGGGAGGGAGGAGGTGAAAGCTCTGATGTCAGTGATGAGCGTGGTGTCCTGAAGAGATGGCGACTCGGTCGGCACAAATGTCAGCTCGCTCACTTCACCGTAGGCCGAGGACGAGGTAGCAGAATCTGGGCTGCAGGTGGCGCTCTGATCACCTTCCTCCACGCCGAAGCCGACCACCTGAGTGCAGACAGGAACAGGAAGGAAAATAAAGAGTGTGACTTTAACAACTCAACTTTACTGAAACAGCTTGTTCCTTACAAACGCAGCTCAGAGAGAAATACTGCTTCCTGTTTACTCACGTGCACGCTGAGCTTCCTGCTGCTGTTGTTTCTGTGCTCCAGGAACCAGGAGACCAGCTCCTGTTGGGTGAACGTCTTCAGAACCTCAATCTGCAACGCAAACCACAGTCGGTCATCAACTGGGACCAGAACCAGCAACACAGCCTCTCAGCATCAAATTCCTGGGCCAAACTCGCAATAGATCCATCCATCCATTTCCTTTACCACTTATCCAGTTCAGAGTTTCAGGGAAGGAGGAGCCCATCCCAGATGTAAGAGTGAGTGGTCGGTAGGCCATTCACCAGCACTGGCACGGTCACTGGCTGGTTTGGTTAAACCTGAGCCTGTAGAACGTGCTGAGAGAAAACTTCATAGCATGACTTCTGGTAAGATTCACATTCATCCATCTCAACTTAGCTGGGATAAGCTCCACCTCCACTGCAACCCTGAATTACATAAACAGAAAAGAGACTAGGTGGATGGATGGGTGGATGTTGGTAAAGTAACATGCAGATGCAGAAACATGAGCGTCACCTCCTTGTTGAGCCGGTCGAAGACGTACTGCTGCGTGACCACCTCGAACCAGTTGCGGTCCACCTCCTCCCCCAGGTGTGCGTCCTCGCACTCCTTCAGCTTGATGAGCGCCGTCACCTGAGTCCCAAAGGCCTCGTCACTCAGACCCGACAGACGCTCACCGAAACTCACCAGGAACTCCTCGATCTTTGCCTCGACGAACTCGGAGCTGTGAGGAGGACGAAAAGAAGCTTTAAACTGGCTCACCTGAAAACCTCAGCTAAATTCACACAGGTATCCTCACCTGAATTTTGTGGCTTGAGTTTCCACGGTGACGGAGAATCCAAGCACACCCGACGTGTTCCTGCAGGTGGGGTACACCTGGTACCTGGAAGTCAGAGGTCAGCAAGTTAAAAACTCAGTGATGATGTGGGGAGTTCTGCGTTTTAGTGCCCCCTGCTGTTTCTTTGAATGTAAAAGCAGCTCACACTCCAGTCTGTGTGACACAGATATGAACACGTGATTGTTTGTTATTAAAGGTTTCTGATTTTATTCAGCTGACGTCAAGGTGGGATCTCCTTTCCTGTTGGCTCAGGGTGGAGAGTTGTTCACTGATGGAGGTTCTCATTATCAGTGATTGTGTTGCTATGGAAACCTGTTTCAGGAAACCTGCTTTATCAACATGATGATGCTGTGGTTTGAATCAGTGTGACAGTTAACCGGAAGAACACTCACCCCAGCGTCTCCTTCGTCCTCAGGAAGTCGAAGCAGGGCTCCTCCATGTGCATCTGTGAACACACACACACATAAACTTCAAACAGGAAGCTGTAACGAGTTCACTTCCTGTAGTTTCAGTCAGAATACGTACCAGTGAACAGGTGTTAGCTTGATAAAATTAATGTGTATGAGGTGTGATCTAAAAGCTTCATTACTTCACCCAGATTTAAAAACCCCACTTGTTTAAACCTGGATGATCTTTCCTTGAAGGTGGTCTCCTCTGAACCTTTTAAATATCTTCCTGTTAGTCCTGTGCTGACCACCCCTTCCTCACCAGAGCAGAGGCTCGTGTTTGCTCTGTGAACGTGTTTGAGGTCAAATTACAGGGTGAGTGGTCAGAGCAGGTGCACAGGGAGACGACCTTAGAGGGGTGATTGTCCATCTTTACATCGGCTACAGGTTCTTATGGGCGGAGTCACAGAACTTTGTGAACTTGAACGATCTGGATTTATTCAGTTTGCTCCTAAATGTTAAACTTGTGTTCAGTGTTTGAGGCGACACTCACCACCATCAGCTCCATGAGAGCGTGCTCTCTGAGCTTCTTCAGCCCGGACTGCAACACACACACACACACACACACACACACACACACACACACACACACACACACACACACACACACACACAAACAGAATTAAAGCCCAGCAGGAAGCAGCTGGTTGTGATTGAAGGTGATACTATCAGGAGACCGCTGCCGGCTTCATGCCCCAAATTAAAATAGAGGATGCTGTAAAGCAACTCGTGGCGCTGTGATGTCCCCGATACTCGCACTAAGGCATTTTACTGAAATAGAAACCACAAAAATATAAAAAATAGAATTATATCTGTTGTCTTGAGCTCTTCTATCAAAACCAGGATGAACATCATGAAATTTACAGTTTTGTTCATTCTGGACGAGCTTGAGAGTGCCCCCTATTGGACAAAGCGGGAATCAGCAGTTCTGTGGTGTTGTGTTTTTTGTTTTTTTACCTGGTAGTAGACGGTGACCTCAGAGTTGGCGTCTCCTTTGTTGAGAGATTTCACTTTGCAGAGATGATGTTTCAGCGGCAGCTCCACCACCCGGAACAGCACGGGGACGTCTGCAGGCAGCGGCTGGAACTGCAGCTTCCTGCACACAGGTTGGTGTGACATCAGAGCAGAAAGCTGAACTCTTCCCTGAATCTGTAAAACCTCGCTGATGTCATTTAGAGGACTGAAGATGTCTCTGTGAACTGATGAACAGCAGCAGATACTCACTCAGTGAAGTAGCGCAGAAACCCTTTGGACTCCTGTGGGAGGAAATGACATCATCAGTGAGCTCAGACCTTCAACCTGAACTAAATATTCTTCTACTTGATTCTGATCTGCACATCGGTGGCGTTTCAACACACCTCGATCTTTGTAACCTGTTGCGGTTGAAGACACAATCAGGACTTAGAGAAGCAGAGATTCTAGAGTTTTAAAAAAATTAAACTTCCTAGAGAAAAGAGCATTTTCTGTACTTCCTGTTTCTTCTTCTTGTATAGCAGCGCCGCTGTGGAGGTTTTATCTGTTATGATGCATATTGTTTAGGAGGAACTCAGTCCCAGGATACACGCTGACAGACTTTACCTTTAACCTCAGCTCTGTGTGCGTGTGTGTCTATGTGAACCATGTTTATACATACTTGTGAGGACCAAAAATTGGAATGCTACTATACTTGTGGGGACCAACAGCCCTTTTGAGGACAAAATGCCCTTTCCCCATGAGTTTGAAGGCATTTTTGAGACTCTAAATGTGGTTTTAGTGTCAGAGTTACAGTTAGGTTATGGTTAAATTTAGGTTTAGGCTGAGGATTAGTCATTCATTTTTCATGGTTAGGGTAACCGGCTAGGGAAAGTATTATGTCAATTAGGCTACGTTCACACTGCAGGCAAAAGCGCATCAAATCCGATTTTTTTGACCCTATGCGACCCATATCCGATCATGGTATGACAGTGTGAACGGCACAAATCCGATATTTTCAAATCCGATCTGGGTCACTTTCGTATGTGGTACTGATACATATCCGATGTTTTAGAAAGCAACTGCTGTTTGAATGGTGAAGTCACATTAAATCCGTCTTTTACGTCACTGACACAAGACAGACGCCAATTATCAGCGCCGGAGAAGCGCCCGAGAAGACATCGCGAACGCTTCCTGGCCATCCCGTGTAGATGTCAGTGAAACTGTTGGGAAGACAACGTTGGAGAAACGTGAACATTTTATTTGTACTGTATAATCTGCAGATTCTGACAGAAATCTGCAACTATTCTTTGAAGCACCGCTCCTCTAAAACAGCAATAAGGATAATTATTAGGTTATCTACATTATTATGTAAATAACAAAATAACTTAAAGCAAAAATTGGGAAACGTGAAGTCCGAAGTCTTTATATTAAGGGCCATCTGTCAAACAATACTGTTTGCTCTGGGTCTAAACAGAGCGCATTGTGTGTGACGTCTTCTTTTGCGCATGCGGGCCGCTTTGAGCGTTCACACTAGAGCGCGTTTGCAGTCGCATTTTATTTGTAGTGTGAACAAGCAGACAAAAAAAATCGGATTTGATCAAAAAATCAGAATTGAGCATTAAGACCTGCAGTGTGAACGTAGCCTTAGATGTCCTCACTATATGAAAACAAGTCTGTGTGTGTGTGTGTCTCACCGCACTAGTGAAGTTTCCCTGCACCAGCCCCTCAGCATAAAGCTCCGCCTTCAGCCCTCTGACGAAGGTCATGAGGTCGTCGACAGTGAGACCTTTTGAGACTGCGCGATACTTCTGGATGACGGACCAGCGGCAGTGCTCGAGGATCAGCAGACGGATGTCTCTGCAGAGGAAACACCACACTGATCACATCCACCTACAGCTCCGCTTTAGACGGAGTCTCTCTCCTCAAAGGAAATGCTCAGTTTGGGAGCCGATACTGATCAAACCTTCAGAAATACAGAGGAAATACACACAGTTACAGCAAGACTGCAGACACAACACCCCGAGGCTTTCATTATTATATCTGGAGACTTTAATCATGCCACACTGGATTCTACTCTGGCTGCTTTTCACCAGTTTGTGAATTGTCCCACACGGAGCAACAGGACAATTGACCTACTGTATGCCAATGTGAGAGATGCATACAGAGCCACCCCCCACTAGGGAAGTCAGACCACAACCTGGTTTACCTACAGCCACAATACACACCCCTCGTCCAAAGGCAGCCTGTCACAACACGCTCCATCAGGAGATGGACCCCAGAAAAGGAGGATGCTCTGAGAGACTGCTATGACACCACAGACTGGGATGTGCTTCTGAGCCCACATGGTGAGGACATAGAGGGGGCGACACACTGTCTGACAGACTACCTCAACTTTTGTGTGGACACGGTCGCCCCTGCTAAGACGGTACGGTGTTATCCTAATAACAAACCGTGGGTAACACAGGAAGTCAAAGCTGTCCTCAACAGGAAGAAGAAGGCTTTCAGGAGCAAAGTGAAGGAGGAGATGAAAGCAGCACAGCGGGAGGTGAAAAGCTGCCTGAGGGAAGCAAAGGACACCTACAGGAGGAAGGTGGAGCAGAAGTTGGAGAGGAACAATATGAGGGAGGTCTGGAATGGTGTGAAAACCATCACGGGCCACAACACCAAGAACAGCACAGTGTGTGTGTGTGTGTGTGTGTGTGTGTGTGTGTGTGTGGGGGGGGGGGGGGGGGGGGGGGGACTGTGGAGAAGGCAAACGAACTCAACAACTTCTTCAACAGGTTTGACCAGCCCACAACCCCCCCACCCTCACCCTTACTACAGAGCCCTCTCCCCACTTCCCTACCTCCCTCGCTTCCCCCCTTCCTGACACTATGACACCCCCCTCCTCCAACCTCTCTCTCAACAGCAGGGCATCCCCCCCCCCCCTTCCAATCATCTCCCAGTGTCACAGTGGATCAGGTCAGGAGACAACTGAGGAAGCTTCGCCCCAGGAAGGCAGCAGGCCCAGACAAGGTGTGTCCGAGGATGCTAAAGGCGTGTGCTGCTGAACTTGGGGAGCCGCTACAACGAGTCTTCAATCTCAGCCTGCGACTGGGGACTTCAATACTTGAAATGTGCAATTCCCTTGTATTCTTATTCCTATTTATTCTACTTATCCCTTTTGTATACTCTTTATTTATATATGTCTCTGTATTTATATATGTGTATATATGGTATTCTGCTCACATTCTGTAACTTCTGTTGGTGCTGTGCTATTTGGAAACCGAATTTCGCAGAGCAATCCACCCGAAGGATTAATAAAGTTCTATCTTATCTTATCTTCTTAAATGTACGAGCCCACATACTGACATCAGTGAGCATGCTCTGACTGAGCACGGGGCAGAGAAGATGAACACAGCTTGATGGAAATCACTGGGAATCATTTATTTGATGGTAAAGTTTCTGATTAGCTTATTAAAATGTGACACGATTTACTGTTAAAACAGAACAGAACTGGTTCAGGAGCAGCTGTGCCTCAGAAGGTCATCCACTAATCACTGGTTCAACCCCTGGCTCCTCTAGATACTGAACTCAAAAGGCCTGTGTGGACGTACTTGCCCAGCCTGTCCGGCTTGATGAGGATATTGAAGTAGGTCTTCTTCAGCTGCTCTGAGAACATGGTGAAGACGCTCGGCTCGGTGCTGAAGTCTGCCAGCTGATCCACGATCAGCTGCAGCAGCAGCTGGAAGGAAAACAAAGCAGCTGAAATGATGTTTAACACTCCGAGTCGCAGATATCAAACCAACTTCATTATTGTGTGCTTTCATCTTTAACTAACAGATACCCTCACAGTCAAGCAGCATCGAAATACTCTCAGCAAAATTCAAACCTTCACAACAAAAAAGCTGATGAGACCTGCATAGAGCACTCACCCATGTGTTTTGTAGAGACTTTTATCTTTTGGAGATTATTTTTTTCCTCTGTGTTATTGTAGGTCTCTATACTACAATATAGAACGTGTTGAGGCGACTGTTGTTGTGATTAGGCGCTGTATAAATAAAATTGAATTGAATTATCAGAGAGACCGGCACTCACAGTTCCTGAAGTTTGTGAGAATTCAGTGACACGAAGACGGTGGGATTTTATTTTATGGGGCAACCCTTCAGTAGTTTATCACATGTGACTGGTGATGATTGAAGTTTAAGTTAATTTAGAAAAAGCTTTAGTATAAATGCCTAAATAAGTACCTGCTCATCTGCAGGACACTTCCTGCAATCTTTGGTTTTCAGAATAAAGAAGATAAAAGCAGAGACGGAGACTGTCAGAGCTGCAAGTGCTGACTCTGCAGGTTCATGCAGAGCAGGAATAACCTTCATACCAAATGTGTGTGTGTGTCTGAGTGTCTGTGTGTGTCCTCACAGGCAGTTTGTGGTTGAAGCCTTTCAGCCGGATCATCAGTCCGTGCTCTCCGGCCACCAGTTTGTACTCCAGCTGAGCCACGTCGGCCTCGTAGGCCGGCTCTGCTAGGTTATGAGCCAGGATGTTCACGAAGAGGTCGAAGAGAACCAGGCTGAGGAGGAGGAGAAGAGAGAGAGTTACCTTCATCATCATGATCATCATCGTGATCATCTCAGAATGTGAATGAACCGCTAGATCTGAATTCTTTACGTGTCCGTTTGAACCACGTCAGACCGAGCGCAACTCTCACTCTGAGCTGTGATCGCCACGCTCTGCTCACCTCTCTGTTCATAACTCAGTGACTGCATCGACAGATTTAGAGACTTTAGCGAGGCTCAGCCCACTCTCCATCTGTGCCGCTCAAATTTAATAAATGCTGAATATGTAGCACACGAAGTTATGTTTGTGTCAGTCACTGTTTCCAGGTAACACTGTGCTGCACTGCAGGTGGATCTAATATGTTCAGGTGTGTCGGTGGCTCTTACTTCTCTGGGCTCTTCTGGATCATCGGGGAGATCAGGTGGAAGCGAATGTAGGCTGAAATAAAAACACATCAGTGATTATTTATCCAAACAGATTCTGATACAGCTGACTGTTTCCAGCTGTTATCGTCTTGCTAATTCGTGTTTTGTGTAACTGTAGGTATAAATACAGTTTTTAATTGAGCTGACATCACACCGCATCACTCTTATTTGGATAAAGTGTAATGACATCAAGTGTCCACAAGATGCAGCTGTTCCACCTGCTTCCTATCAGGCATGTCCTGATAAAATTGAGCTTTAATGCCTGAGCAGTTTTCAGGTGGATAGTTTAAACTGGTCTGTCTGATTAAACCAGTATAGATCTTATTTATGGTTTAAACTTGGACTGAAACACTGACTGAAAGTTTTTACTCTGCAGGTCGTCATCTTTGTGCTCAGTGCCTGAAGATGCTGCAGACTCAGCAGAGGTCAGACTAGCACATTAACTCCTCTAACTCTGCCGCACTCGCTCACTGTCAGACACAGACTGTAAATAAAGGTGGAAGCATTTCCTTAAACAGCAACCCTTTCTAATGTCCAGGAGGGGGCGACTCCTCTGGTTGTAAAAAGAAGTCTGTCTGGACAGAAGTCTATAAGGAAGTGACCCTCCTGCTCAGCTGCCTCTGAGCTCAGGAAAGTCTGTCCTGATAAGTTTCTGGTGTTAGGTCTAAATCACTAAAACACAAACTTCATTTTGGTCCCGTTAGAGTCGCAAAAGACCAGGCAGCAGGAGAGGATTCAGGGCGGGGCTAAACAGTGATGGCTTTTTTGTCTTACATGAAGGTAAACTTGAGATTATTTGGTTCTGAATTGTTGGTTGGTCCAAACTTTGGTTTCCCTTTTCTGGTTCAGCTCCATCAGCAGACCTGGCCGGCCCAGCTCACCTTTGGGGATCTTGAACTTGTTGTCCTTCTTGTACCACAGACAGCCGCGCTCGCTGTTCACAATCCTCACAGGATACTCTGTGTCCGGACAGTCAGACGTTTTCAAGGTGAAATCCGTTGCTGCAGAAGCGACAAAAAACCCAGAAGATCGAGTTTATTGGTTGTCAGTAATGTTGATGTGATGACTGAAGCACTGAAACGTACTGATGTACAGCTTTACGCTGTGACTTCTGTCACAGCGTGATGTTACAGGATGTAAAAATGTTTTTTTTTTTGTTATTTAAATTCTTAAATCCTGACTGATTTCAGATCTAAACTTCTCCGAAGGCTGGAAACTTGTTCCTGGCTTTGCTGTAGGAGTCTGAGATGCACATCTGAACTTTTCAGCCTTCAGCTGATCCTAAATCAGCTTGACGTGGACTCAGCCTGAGCTGCTCTTCATCATCTGAAGCTGCCAAATGCATTCACACTGACCGATGAATTTGTTCTCAGCAGGCAGGTGGAGTTCAGGGTTGAGTTCGAAGTCTCCGGCCCAGCGCTCAGCCCACTCCTCTGGGATATCTGACGAGACAAAACAAACACACCCACATTTAGCGACAAACAGAAAGCAGTCACAGGGTCAGACTGTCACCGCTGAGGACCCCCTGAAACTTTAAACTCTGCGCTAACTTCACACCACTTAATTCTGATTGGCTTGTCCGGTCACTTCCTGTTTTGCCACCTTGTGAAGAGTTTGCAGTAATGGCGATGATGAAGACATTTGTGAACAAAGAAGCAGGTTTAACGGCAGATTTCTTCATTCATCTTTATTATGATGAAGAAACAGGAGTGCTGCAGTATGCATGTTCCTCCTCTCACAGCCCAAACACAAGCATGTTTGGTTCACAGCCGAATCAGCTGTACATGAAAACATAAACAGCTGATTTGCATTTAGTCTAAATTACACTGGATCTGGCTTTTTTAAAATTTTGAGCTATCAGGCTGCTGTACGTTTATTATTATTATCATTATTATTGAAAGCAGACATTTTAAATTTGAGACCTTTACACAAACAGGTAGGACTCAAAGTTGCCTTCACAGCTTTCGTTTCAAAGCAGACATTTACTCCATAAATGATTTAAAATCGCACGTATCAGTAATGTCGACAGAACAAATTTTGCAGCTTCATGCACACAAACGTTTGTTGTTATTTTGTTCAACTGTTTGCTGAAAAACTAAACAGTCGTTTTACCTCAGACCTCCACGTTCTCGAAGGTGAAGTTTGATGTTACTATAGTAGCGTATAAAAATGGTCTGTGTGAGTTAAGTGATGAAAATAATAAGCGCTTCATGCCCTCCCACCACGACGACCTCCCCCTGCCTCAGGGTTAGGGTTAGCTTTTAGCTACGCGCTCCTTGGTGCAGACTAACAGAGTAACTGTGCTGTGGTTAAAGCGTCGTACCCTCCATGCTGTAGCAGGTACCGAACCATTTCTCTTTGAGGAGGCAGCAGCCTTCGTTTTCCGGCGACAGCAGCAGCAGATTCGCTCTGTCGGGTTTCAGCAGGGACAGAGCGGCGTTGATCACCTGACAACACAAACAGTTCGCTGAGAGCGTAAACTCTGCACAGGACAGATTACTGCACTGATTCTGGATCAAGATCCGGATCACAGTGATGCTCACCTGGGGGTCGTACTCGAACATGAGCTGGTCTCCAGTCAGGAAGTCCTGTTTGGGAAACAGCTGCATGTTCTCGCAGATGTTCTCCACAAACTCGATGGGATCCGTCTGCCCAACACAATTGGAAGTGAGCGTTTCACAGAGAAAGACAGTAAAGAGTGAAGCTCATCATGAGTTATACAACGCTTGGCTCTATCATTTCTGTCCTACTCTGTCTCTGCTGTCCCTGATGAAGCGCCTTCTCCTCCTCTGAGTGTCTACCTTCAGCCTCTGCTCTCCTCCTGAGCTCACATCACTTCAGCCTGACTGTGTGTCTGTGGTGCAATACCTCTACCTGTTCCTGGTAGTGGAACTCGTTGGCTTCGATCTTCTGAATTTCCTCATAGATCCTGAAAAATAAAGAAAGCAGAAACAGAGGATTTCATTCAGACAAAGAAAAAGAAATAAAAGCAGATAAAATAAAATAATCTCAGAGCTCGGTGACTTCGTCCCAGATTAATGCTTAAAAAGATTTTTTTCCTGGACGTCATTTTTCACAAAGTTTGATGACATCATAGCTTCCTCAACAAGTGTCTGGCTCCTCCCACCAGAAGTGCCATATCCCCTCATCATATAACATCTGACTTCAGTGTGTGATAAGAACTCTGCCCTTCACTGAAGTTCTGTTTAAGCATCTTTTACAGAAGAAAATTAACAATAAATCGATCCAATTACGGTGCTTTTCATTACAGATGGGATTTTCTGATTGGATGTGGTACTGCAGACTGTGTGTCTGTTAGTGTTAGTTTATCTAATGAGTGTTAGTTAGTGTTAGTTTGATTAAAGCCGTTCCACAGTTTTATTCTCAGACTTCAAAATAATCCTTCCTTCATCCTGTCTGAAAAGTGATGCTTTAGCTCCTCCCACTCCAATACAACTTTCTTCTGATTGGACAGCTTCTGAAAGCCTGCAGAGGGGCTGGAGCTTGTTAGCACAACCCACTCATCTGGCCAGTGTGAAAGTTCTAAAAAACAAACTGTGAACCTGAACCTCCTCAGATCCATCTGAACACGCCAGAGTCTGAACCTGCAGCAGAAACCTCTGCTGTGCTCTGTAGATCTTCTCTCCTTTCTGAGCGTGCCGTGTCTGAAAGAAATCTGTGACACGGTGATGTCAGTTCACCGAGGTAACGAGCAATCTGAGCTGCTGGCTCACAGAGACTACTGCACATACACTGACCTCATTATTACTACGGTTTAATATGAACATCCAGCACTGCAACAGCAGATATAAAGGAGCAAAACATGTTTGATGCCTGTATGGCGTATCGGAATGTGAGCATGTGCAGCTGAGTCTCTAAACTCTAAATAGACAACTTAGGTTAAGTGATGTGTAGAAGAAAGATTTCCTGTCCAGTGTGGGTGTGGTTTTCAGTGAGAGGATGCCTCTTCCTCACTAAATGCTGCAGCAACACGCCGCACGAGGACGAGGGAACAGTAAGTTCAGACTATCAGACACTCATGGATCATTGCATGGATCATCTCAGCATGCTGCTCACAATGATACAGAAACTTACATGGAGATAAAGAGAAACGACACAAACATGTTTGTAGATTTAAAGATGAGTGATGGTGGACACTGAGTGGATGGTGTGCGGTGGCGTGATCATACATAAATACAATGTCAACAACAACACACCTGATTTTCAACAGAAGAATGGTGTAACGGAGACATCTGCTGAACTCTCACTTTTCAACCAAACGTGACAGATTTTAGCTTCTACGTCTGAGCCAATCAGATGTCAATTAGAGCTCTAATCAACAGGAAGATGCTCAGAGGGAAAACAGGAAGTCACAGCTGGAATTGGGCTAAATTCACACCTTTGGAACAGCTTGCAAAGATGACTTATAGTCTTTCAACAACAACCTAAATAGATTTGTTTTTAAATGATGACGACCAGATTTGACCTAGAAAACATCGTCTATGGACGTCTGCAGCTGAGATGGGAATTAGGTTTTTAAGCCTGACCTCTGCTGGGGGCCCAGAGTCTGCAGCATCTTCAGATACTGGAACACAAAGTGGACGACCTGCAGAGAGAACAGCAGCACGGTGAGGCCCCAAACCAAAGCTTTTACATCAGCAAACACATTTGTGTGTGTGTGTGAGCATGTACTCATATCTTTGTGGCAACCAAAAATTAGAAGTTTAATATCTTTTAAGTTTTTTAAGACTCAAAATGTGGTTTTAGTGTCAGGGTTACAGTTAGGTTATGGTTATGGTTAGGGTAAGGGGCTAGGGAAAGCAAGATATGAAAACCCAACATGTGTGTGTGTGTGTGTGTGTGTGTGTGTGTGTGTGTGTGTGTGTACCTGGTAGAAGTTCTGGTAGCCCTGATCAGTGAGAGTGATGGAGATGGAGAAGATTGAGTAGGTGGTGTTCTGGTCAAAGCCGGTCTCACTATTTCCTCCAAACAGAGCCAGAGCCCAGCATCTACACACACACACACACACACACACACACACTTATAAACACAGAACACACACACACACAGGGCAGTGCCTTCCTGCGTTCACACATCTGTTTTCATGACTCACTTCTTCCTGAGCAGAGACAGGATGCTGCCGGTCCCTTCATGTCCGATGAGCCAGGAGATGTAATGAAGAGGCTTCACTCTGACACAGGAACACAAACAAACGTGTTCACACACTCAGCTGTGAACATTTCAAATGACCGAGCCGCAATCCACACACACACAAACATCAGACCGGACGTTCAACACTACAAGCTTTGTGTGACGGTGGTCTGCGATGATGTGAGGATAAAGCATTTAAGAGTTCAGTGATGTCAAAGCGAGTGAGTGGTCATCGTGTTTTCTGCAACACGCTGAGTATTTCCTGATTGAGAACACGTCTGAATTGGTCTATTTCCTGATGCACAAGGAAAACTTTCAGATTCATTCAGGAGAGTAA
The DNA here is from genome assembly GCF_051167445.1 of Perissodus microlepis. Taxonomy (NCBI): domain Eukaryota; kingdom Metazoa; phylum Chordata; class Actinopteri; order Cichliformes; family Cichlidae; genus Perissodus; species Perissodus microlepis. The sequence continues at coordinate 32,655,946 of NC_140482.1, read as the reverse complement.
ACAGCTTCAAAGTGAGGATTCGTCTTACTGATGGTGACTATGATGTTAGACTACAGCCACGTGCACTAGCCAGGCTGCGCGTTACGATCAAAATGGTGATCAGTGATTGCTGTGCAATGAAATCTGAGTGCGAGCTGACTGAGACTCCTGCTCTTTAACTTGTGATACATCCCAGCCGGCTGCGCTGAACAGTCGAGGGTTAAAGGTCAGAAAGTGACTCACCTGTAATGCTTCCCCTGTGGCGGGACGGCCCAGCTGATGGTCAGAGCATGAACCTTCCTCACAGGCACCACTGCAACACACAAGCAGTCTTCATCAATCCCAATTTCTCACTGAAACATCATTACTATCAGAGTTTCAGGACGTCTCCATGGAAACAATGTGGGAGGAAACCGAATGGCTTCACTTCCTGGAACTCTGCTGTCAGGTGATGGAAGACTGGCCAGTCAGAGAGGGGAAGTGTTATCTAAGTGTTATAGTCTTATTGGCCCGAGAGATTGACATTAGTGATTACAGGTTGATTCTGATAAACTGTATTGATCAGGCAGTGGGTCTCCTCCTGACTGTGAGGTGTTTAGATTTAGATTCAGATTTCTGCCTCTCTCAGCTTTACTAAGGACGACCTGACGCTGAGCCACAGGTGATAAACCAGGTGCTACAACAGGGACAGGAAACACACCTGGAAGCAGCAGGTGCTCATGCTCCATATTCATAACCAAAGGATTGCTGCTAATAATAACAACAAAATGACATAATAATCAATAATCAGTATGAGTCACCTCTGTAGAGTTTGTTAAAGGCCGGCGTGTCAAACGGCTGCTGCAGGTGAGAGAAGTCAGGTCGAGGTTCACCGCTGGAAACAAACACACGCACGTTGACGTAATTTCCATTACTGATCCATCTGATCAGCACTCTGTCCACTAATCAATATCAATAAATATCAAACCTCTTCACTTTAAACAGATCAGGTAAGAAGCTGATCAACAGGTTTAACTGATGAAAGAACTCATCATTTATTCATTTAAAGATTCTGATGATCACTGTTTATTAATTCTACACAGAACAAAGTTCAGGGTTTCTACAGCAACACGTGATTGGATGCAGACATGTGACATCACTTAAATATTTGTGTGTGTGTGTGTGTGTGTGTGTGTGTGTGTGTGTGTGTGTGTGTGTGTGTGTCTTACTTGTTGGGCACCCTGATGAAGATCTCCCTCACCCACTCCTCCAGCGTGTCCAGAGTCTCTGAAGAACACAAACACTGTGATCCAGCTGTTACAGAGCTCGTTTCTATCCGCAGTTTCAGTTTAAAGCTGAACTTTACTCTATAAATAAACAGCGTTCAGTCCAGTCTGTTGGCACTTTGTGTTTTTGCTGCTTTCTGTGACACATTAGGAATAAACAGGTGCAAGGCTGAACTCAGCTCATCAGCAGGACAAGTCCTGCCCACAGACTCAGAGTGAAAACACGTGACAGACCGGCATAGCGGCGGTTCTACTGCTACCTTTGGACTGAACAGTGAGTGTCATGTACTGAGCTGAGTAATATCTCCTCCAGAAGTCCCTGAGCCGCTCGTAGGAGTTGATCTGCTTCTCTCGGGGCTCGTGCTTTAATGTCTGAGCGTTACCTGACGGGAACAAAACGACACCTGTTAAACACAAAAATCTGTCCACAACCAACAAGTGTGTGCAGGTCTGCCTGGGCAGGAAAACAATGCAGCAGGTGCAGCGAAAGAACTGAAAACAGACCTAGCAGATTACAGGCTATGAGCCCAAGCCCACTGATTTAGACATCTGTTAAATACGTGTTACTGCACCTTCATGAAAAGTTCCCTGTTACTGAGCCCTGATCAGACTGAACCATCAAACAAAGCCAGTGGAGTCAGCTTGTGTGTGTGTGTGTGTGTGTGTGTGTGTGTGTGTGTGCGTGTGTGTGTGTGTGCGTGTGTGTGTGTGCGCGCATGCGTGCGTGTGTGTTCTCACCCCAGCAGAACTTGCTCATCGGGTGTCCCGGTTTGGCCAGACTCCCAAACAGCATCTCCTTCCGGTGGGAGTCGGACGGCCTCGCCAGCTGAAACTCTGAGTATCAGAGGAAGTGACATCACAGAGGGAGATGTAAAGAGAGGGAGGAGAAGACCGCGAGAGGGCGCCGTAATGTATGGCAGATTTTAATATTTAAACATGTTTGGACTCACCGCTGTCGACAGCCTCCACCTCTCTGTCGACGGCGTCCTCGATCATCAGAGGACAGATGAAGAACTGAGCCCACCTGAAACGCAGACAGCACGTCAGAGCCACAGCTGGTGTGTCAGCTGAGACTGAGAAAGGCAGCAATATGTGTAGTTTAAATATTGTGTCCAACAGTTTGTCTGGTAGGAGAGCTCAGTGTGTTATAGGACAGTTTAAGCTCATGACACTAATGTGTGTGATTTTTACAACGACCAGGCGGCTGGAGTGTAACAGTTAAGCTGCTTTTCCTCCTTTTTGTAAACGGCGACCCTCTTCATTTGAAATGTTAACATTTGTCCCTGAATGTTAAGGAAATGTCTGCCAAGCAGAGGACATGGGAAACAAATAAGCTGACGACACTGCAAAAAAACGATTTTCAAGAAAGTAAAAAACCTTGGTTACGGACTTTTTTTCTTATTTTTTGTCTAAAAAGAAAACATATTCTTAACAAGCAAGTTTTGCACAAGAACATTAAGCTCAATCTAGAAAAAAATGTCTAGCTTTTTCTCAATAAGATATTTCAGCTCATTTCCAGCTTTATTTACCAGTTACAAGGTACACTGCAAACACAGCTTTGCTTGAAATAAGCCAAATATTCTTAAATCTGACAAAATTGTTTTGTTTTGACAAAAAAAAAATCTGCCAATGGGGAAAGCAAATGTTGCTCCTTAAAATTAGCAAATTAATCTAACCTTACTCTTTAAATAAGAAAAATAATCTTATTCTGGAAGAACGAGACAACTTTTCAATTTAAGAACTGTATTTGACAGCTGAGAGCGGCCGGCCTGGATTTGAGCAACCGCTGCTGGCAGATTTTTCTTCTCAAAACAACACAATTTTGTCAGATTTAAGAGTATTTGGCTTATTTCAAATAGAGCTGTTTTTGGCAGTGTACACACAGAGACAGCGGAATGTGGGAACTTTTTAACAGTTTCTGATATTTCTGAACCACAAATTCATGTCGTGAAACAGTGGGTATAACAGCCTCTCCATCCTCCAGATCGCTCGTGTCCTCAGCCGTCCGTCTGTCCGCTGCTCTAAAAACAGCCTCAGGACAATGTTACCTCACAGCGTCTGCAGTGAACAGCTGACCTCCCATCAGAGGTCCAGATGGCCCAAAGAGCTTCCGTCCGCTCGCAGCGAGGGCGCTGCCTTCACACGCCTGAAAGCTCACAGCGGATCCCATGAACAGCAGGTAACAGGAAACCCGAGGAGCTCACCTGTCGAGCGCGTCTCTGAAATGCTTCCTCTGCACATCGAACTGGAAGATGGTTCGCTCGCAGTCTGTGGAGGCGTTGTCACTGCCGCCATGCTTCTTCAGGAAGGCGTCGAAGCCGTTCTCCGCCGGGTATTTCTCACTGCCCATGAACACCACTGAGGGGGAGGAGGAGGAAGAAGCACAGAGCGGTCAGAGCATGTCTCTGCTGGCCAATCACAAGTTGCCAGCAGCTCGCAATCCTGGGTTTAAACTACGTAATCGTCTGTAGGTCCAGCAGGTTAACGTGTTAACGTTCAGATGTTTGAGGCTCCTCACGGTGACGTCTGGATTATTTCAGGCTGCTGGTGAAAGCAGCTACGTGGGAAATACCACTTAAAAAGTCAGTGCCGCGTCACCACGCGTCAGAACAACCTGTAAGAGTCAGACTGTGCTGATTTGTGCACCCAGATGTTCCCTTTGCAGCAGGAAGTCTTTAGCTTTTTAAAAATTTCTCAAAGGGAAAATCATTTTTTTATAGTGAGGACTTCCTGATGTGCTTTTGGAGGCTCAGATCGAAGCCACACAGGCTGAACTGACCACGTTTACAGCTTCTTTTTCCAGCAGTACTCATACAAGTGAAAAAAAGCATGTTTCTAATATTTTGGCAGCATTTTAATATTAAAGTTTCTCCAGTGATTTCAGTAAATTCATGTTATTTACTCATAACTTACAGCAGGTACTGCTAACAGAGGCAAGTTTGCATTTGCATTTTAGCTTCTGTAATAAAGTCTCTTTGTGCTGCATCATCAGGATTCTCCTGAGGTGGCGAGGCGAGGTTTAGTGACGCTGTTTAAGGGATAGCTGGAGCTGCACGATTCAACAATGAAAGCACGTGGAGGAAAGTGAGGACTTTGCAATCCCTTCTGAAAACATGGATGTTTAATTTGATTCCAGCTGTTGGCTGGACTCCTCCTTGTCCCATTGGCTGTGAGGGCCAACGCAGCTGTATTCATGTGAGTGAGGCGAGGTGTACGATTGCTTCGTGTTTGGTGTGAGCGCACCGTGAGAGTGGGTAGATTTGGGTGGGTAGGTTTGACGCTGGAAACAGACACCTGATGATGACTGTTCATTGACTTTCACGTCACATCATATCTCATTAATAAAGCTTTATTCTAATTAAAACCATGGGTGATCGTTTGTAAGACAAGCTCAGGTGATGTTTGCGATGACGTTCACACTCACTGTGCTCCAGGAAGTGTGCGAGGCCGGGCAGCTCATCAGGGTCACTGAAACTCCCCACGCCAATGCACAGAGCTGCTGCAGCCTGAAAACACATAAGGGTCACTGCCGGTGGATCTGTCACAGAGAGCTGACGTAGTTAAACTGTTTTTGTTCAGAGACACTTGAAGGAAGAGGATGAGCCTTCATCACCCATCCTCCACACACCCACCTGCTTCTCAGAGCTCTTCTTCTTCTTCACTGGGTTCTCCTCTTCCAGCTCTTCAAAGTCGCTGTCCTGCTCTTCCTCTGCTCTGTCCCCTTCTTCCTCCTCTGAGCCCTCACCTGAGTCCCCTTCATCTTCTTCCCCACCCTCCTCCTCTTCCTGCTCTTCCTCCTGCTCCGCCGACTCTCCGTCGCCTCCCTCCCCGTCAGCCCCACTAAAGTCGGAAATGAGGAGTGCTCGGAGGCCGTTGCTCAGCTCGATGTATCTGCAGGAGACCAGAAGAGTTCATACAGTGAACGCTCAAGTAACGTCACACCTGGATCTCAGGTAACAACTTTAAACACTGACGTTCCTGTCAGAGAGGCGTCAGACTAAACTGAGAGGAACAAAGTGCAAAGCCTGAAAGAAATGCATTGCATGCAATTTTCTGAAATGAAAAATAAAATGAACCTTCAGGAGGACCTTACACAAATAACAGCCTGGGGGGGCCAGAACAAAGTATTTCTAACAGTTCACTGGCTGGAACACTTTTGTTTCAACCAATCACAGGTAGGAGTTCACTTGTGAAGCAAACACCTGAAATGGAGGTCTGTGGGGTTAAACTGTCAGTTGGACTCAGCAGTTTTCTGGTTGCATTTGAACCCTCATCATGGGTTGAATAAATGCTTGTGTCACTCACCTGTATCTCTTTGGGTCACTGGGTGATTTGACGATCTCTGGGTCTCCCTGGTCGTCTACAGTGGCTCCCTCCTCCCCGTCTCCAGCAGCCACCTGAGCCCTGGCGCCCTCTGGGGGCGGAGGCTCACCTTGGTCTGGCGCAGATGCTGGACTGGCAGCACCACTCATCGACTTGCTGGTCTGAGGCATTTTGGAGAGTCCTCTGCAGTGAGACACACACATTAACAAGTTATCAATGACTAATTCACTGGAAATAAATGTATCAGCGCTGACTGTGATAATCGGTATAAACTGGTCACTTTTCTTTAGGACAGCGTGGGAGAAACATGAATCCAGACTGTGCAGATTTTATTTAATCATGGATGTTATTGGAATCACTTCATACATAAAACTAAACTCCTAATTTACAGAAAGAATCAGCATCAAGTAGCCAATAATAAAATACTATATATAGATTAAATGAATGCCGAATTGAAGAACAACGCCTCCTGCTTTTAAGAGTACCTCGGGTTTTATTTCAGCAAGTAAGGGTTTTCGGTAAAAGGTAAATATCAGATTTTATGAGGGGATTTTGGTGACTCGGCATCGTCTCTCGCGAGAACAACGTTGAACGTTAACAAGGATTTAAATTGAGCGGAAGCTCATGTGAAATCCAGTTTATTTAACTGCTAGCTTCCCCGTTAGGAAACTAACGGAGGCGCTAACGGGTTGACCGAGGCAGCAAACTTCATATAACCGCCGACGGCGTCTCCACAAACACACCGAGCTCCGTGAGCTTCAGGTGGAGGCTCCGCCGGCTCGTTTCACAGCTATTAAATTCAACATACTTTAATCCTAGCGGTTAGCGGATGCTAGCTACTCCAGATACTCGGAAGTAGCGTCAGCCAGCCGCCCGGGCTGGGTAGGTGGAGGCCGTGTGTCCGTCAGCTGGGAGCAGCTTCACCTGGACTCCAACATACGGACGAAGTGAGCCGTTTTTACCTGCTAGGAGGAATAAGACACTCACCTTCGTCTCTGAAGCCGCCGAAGTTTAAGAGAAGTAGCCCGGTACGACCCAGCTGGTCAAAACAAGGCCTCTGATTGGCTGAGGTCACGTTAATCACAGAAGACTGGCCGTCTGATTGGTTGCCACTAATCGAGCTGTAAAGCTTGTGCGAGAAACATGCTGGGGAGGGGGGCACCGGTAGTAATATAATAATTAATAAATTATAGATGCCTCCTGTTTGTCACAGTCTCGGTTATTGTTGTCATTAAAATAAAGAAACGTTTGTTTTATTAAGTAAAAAGTTGCATCGTTTCGGCTGATTGTATTTTGATTTGATTTTTTAACCCTGCGAAAATCCACAGTTAAGCTGTTACAGCAGCCAAAACAATAATGCAGATAATAACTACCACGTGTGGTGGTTATTACTGCTGCTTCACAGCAAGAAGGTCATGGGTTCAAATCCATGATGTTTCTGAGGTTGTTCTGTGTGGAGGTTACATGTCAGTCCGGGTACTCTAGCTTCGTCCCCATAGTATGAAGTTGATGATTAATAATTAGACTTGAATGGTTTTCTGTCTCTCTGTTAGCCCTGCCACAGGCTGGCGAGCTGTCCAGCGTATACCCTGCCTCTCGCCCTATGTCAGCTTGAATACGCCGCTTCTCCAGCAGAACTCATTGACTGATAGAACATGTCCATCATTTTGCTACACACAGTGAAGGATCTTGGCTTCCCTAGGAAACAGAGCCTGCTTGTCTCCTTCTTATGTCATCCCTCCAGTTCAGCCTGTTGTTGATGTGAACACTCAGATACTCCTCCAACACACACACACATCCTGATCTTCGTTCTGAAGCTGACCACCATCTCTCTGCTTTTATTCACATTCTGTACCGTCCTCCTGGACATCACTGATATCCAACCTCTGCAGAACCAGAGTTCTTCTGTAGGTGTTGTGACCCATCAGAGGATTATGAAGTGAACAGGAGTGGTACAGCAGACTCCTGTGGAGCAAATCGCACAGAGGTCCGACACAACTTTCAGAACTGTTTGCAGATTTATGTAATTTTTAAAAGATTCTATGGTGAAGACTGCGTACGTATGAATTCTACCAAGGAAAAGCGACACACATTCTGATTAAAGATTGTGATTTTTATTATACTAAATCTGATCTATAATATACAAACATTCACAATATTTTGTACAATCACTTTGTGCTTCTCCCCGAACAGGAGCAAACCGTAAGACAACAAGTTTACAGGAACTCTCTAAGAATTAGTCCATGGTTACACTGCAGAAAAATAAACTCAACACCAGGATCAGATCTACCTCTATCATTTACAAAGTCACTTAGAAAATAATCATATGAAGACGATGTCCATGTTATTGTAAGTTCTTATCCATATGAAGACACACGGCAGGGAGTTACACACACCAACGTGCGCTGTGGTTGCTATACAACAGTTTGGCAGGATATAAGTTTATCAGAATATTTAAGAACAAATGTTTCTTCAAGTCTTCCATGAACAAACGCACTGGATCTCAAAATATCACAAGAACCCGTACAACTGAACACGCGATAAATATCATGATACTCAACACGAACACACACGCACACACACACTCATGTAGGAAACACTGCAAACACGGCGGCTGTGCGACTACACCTGCTAAAGGGGGCGAGAGACGTGCTCTCCTCACTCATCAGTTCCACTCACGTATGTGCGTGACTAAAAATCAGTCTCCGTGTGGCCTTGGCGGCACGGTCGCAGGTGCAAAAGCTGATTGCCACCATGAAGCAGGGCTGCAGTGCTCAGTGTGGCCCGGGCCAGGGTCTCTGATCCTGATCTCCTTTCCTGTCTTTGTTCTTCTGTGATTTTGGAAAAAAGCAGACATGGAAGTCTGTTCACGACATAGAAACCAAAACTACAGCGAGCACGCACTCCAGCACCGGCCAGAGGCGAGACCCTGGATGCTTTTTACTCTTCTATGACTCGTGAACTCTGACTCAGCTTCCAGCAAAGTGCAATTCAAACAGGTTCACTTCACACCTGAAGGTTGATGATTAGTGTGAATGCAAACAACATTCTACATCTCAGATTGTTTCATAATAACACCAAAAAGAGCTCCAAGCATGTCTCCATTTGTCTGGAACAGAATTTGTATGTGAACTGAGCCCTTATGAGCACGCTCACACCACCAAAGGGAGTGGCTGATCATTCAGCTATGACGGTCAGACAGTCGTCAGTTAACCTCAGAAACAAACCTCCTGCATGTCGGTTACTTTGGAGTTCCTGTTGCTGTTTGCAGCTTCCATTAATGTGAGTCCGCTTGCTTGATCCTGAACCAGAAAAGCTGTGTGTTACTGGAAGGTTTGACTGCTGCAGCTCTGGGTTGTGTCGTCAGGTCTCAGTGGCTTTAGATAACTCCAGTCTTCTTAACTCGTGCTCTGTTTCTCTGTAATTAAAGCTCAGAGGTCAGAGAGGTGAATCCAGAGTTTCGGTCCCACAGGAAGGACAGCGTTTCAGTTTAAAGCATATCTCATTCGGGGTCATCACTGATTCTCTGCCGTGTATTTAAAGAATCTTACGGCTCTGTGAAGGCAGGAACTCTGCATCTCACTTCTGAGCACAGCCTTACATTACAGCAAAATGCACCTGAACTTAGGCTTCAGCAGCCACACCCACACCGGGCTTTAAAAATAAAAATGGCTCTGAGGCCTCTGATTCCTTGGAAGTCTTGGACCCCATTGGTCCATTCAGAAATCCTTCCACACCTTCACAACACAATGGAAACAGCTGGTACAGCGGCAGACGTTTTGGGGCTTCCTGTCAATGAGAAGAAACACTGACTGAAGGCCGGAAGAGTGAAGATCTGAAGGACTGCTTCATCAGACAGAAACAGGAAGGTTGTATAAGCTATGAAGGACATGCAAAGAGAGCTGAAAGTCAGGCAGCATCACGTTAAGTCCTGCAGAACATCAAACTGAGGGCAGCTGTTGGAGGCTGCAGATTAGAGAGGACAGAGATAACAAACAGGGATTGTTTGTGCTCCTGCACACGCTCACATCAGACTTATATTTGTTCTGTTTGTTGTTAATAATCTTCCCGACGGAGACAATCTGAGTCAGAGTTCAGAGTTTTTTTTAGTGGATGGTTTGCACATGCTCAAAGAGCATCTGTGTATCTCAGTTTGGTTTCCACAGAAACCAAGACTGAAATCATCATACAAACATCCATAAAATCACAATCACACAGCTTCATTTCACACCTGGTTACAGGTGTCATCAATACTCACAGCTGTTCATCCGATATGACTCTTGAAAATAATGATTTAATCTGAGGTTTTACAGATCAGAACTCCCAATGGAGGTTTTTTCTTGGATGTAAACGTATGTGTTGTCTCAGTAATACTTTGTTTTAACACCATTTCAAGTGTTTTCCTTCTCATTGAAGTTTCTGTAGTTATCTTAAGACCCTGTTCAACCACCAGGGGGTGCTGTCTCTTCACCTCTGACCCGGCTCCTCTGACCCGAGCGACTGGACTGCAGCCCTGTCAGAGTTGTGCGCTGGTGGTGCAGCCTTAAAGCGTCTGTCTGAATAAGGCCAGTAAGAGTTTGTGGGCTATAGGCATGTTATATCAGAGGAACTAACGCTAGCTGTAGAGAAGCAGCATGAGTGATGACTCAGAGGAGGACTGTAAACACATGAGCAGCTGTGGCGTTGTGCTACACTTTGAGAGGAAAGGCAGTGCTGTGCTGACCTGTGACCCTGCTGACATCACACTCCAACTAAATGGGCATTTGGCGTGTTTGAGACACTAAACTTGACCCGCAGTGTTACTCAGTTAGAGGCCTGCTGCCTCACTGCATGTGTCATTACAGCACAGAGCAAGCAGGTGGCAATCATCGCGTCTAATCTCAGGCAGAGTAAGAAGATTCACCCTCGGTGTCCCGGTCAACATCACAGTGCTGCAATCAAAGAGAGCATCTTCAGGGTAACATAGAGAAGTCGGACGGCATCTTTGTGATGCATGCGAATGAAGCACACTTCTTAAGGGGTGTCCACACAGGAAGTGATTCACTCATCTTGCATCATTTTAATGGCAGCTAGATTATGGCTGTTCCTGGCTGTGGTTGCTTAGGTAGCCCTCTAATGTATTTACCACCCCCTGATATGTCAGTCAGAGGTGTCCTTCACTCCACTGGTAGTTGCTTTAACCGCTCACCTTTAAGTTAAGGAAAGTTTAACTCAAGAGCCACCCACCTTGTAGTGGTTATTTCTCTGTGAAGAAGTCTGCACTACAGAGTGGCACGCAACGGCTTGCAGAAAAAAGCCTTTTACTAGTGTTAACAATCATCTGCAGTTTGGTCTCTGCAGCAGCTGGACTGGATGGATCCTATTGTCCCTCTGACCTGCAGTGGTTTCCTGCTGGATGTTTCACATCTGTGCAGCATTCTGGATCAGCTTCTGTTGGATTTGACTTTCATGCTTGCAAGAAGTTGAGTCTGTGGTTACCAGCTGTGCAGCTTTTTAGACATTAATTGTTTCCACCTTGAAGTCACACCAGCACAGAAAATGCGCAGATCTAATCATCCTGTTGGAAACACCTTCAGTGCATTTGTTTCTTGGCGGAAACAGTCCACTCTCCACCCCTGACTCACAAATTCCCCCCACTTACCAAAAGTCTTCCTCACAGTCCTGACCTCTGACTCCTCACTCCACAGTAAAAGGCTCTACTTCACACACATGAATGTCAGCATTTCAACTAACACAACTATGAAATAAACCGTGCACGCTCATCAACAGATGCTAATTATCCATGCGACAGCTAAGAGAACGAACCGGAAGTACCTGATGTCACTTTTTCAGCCTGTCTGTAACTGTGTCACTTTCTAGTATAATCAAGCCTTTGTTCTTTTTTTGTTTCTGCATAAGAGAAAAATCCTTGAAAACAGTCACTGGTCACAGTGATATCACCACCAGCAGCACAATAACCTTTTCAAACACACCAAATCCACATTAGCATGGAGTACGCTGACAGCTAAAGGGCCTCCCACGGACACTTGGGATGGTAAAAGTGGTTATATAGATGTTAGTTAGCAGGGCCTGGAGAAGGCGTAGTAATGGATGGCCGCTCACAAACATGAAGCAGAGCGAGTGTGCAGAGGAATGTTACAATAGATAATCTATATATTTTTTTTTCTTTTTCTTATTTTGAGAGCTTGGGGGATGACAGACGATCAGCAGCACTTCTGAGGTAGCTGGGCAGGTTTGTCGGTCAGTCTGGTGGTCTTGGAACCAGGAGCTGCCGGCGCCTCTACGTCCACACGCTCCGACATCTTCACACAGATGATGTCCACCAAGCGCTCGAACACCTGCCGCACATTGATGTTCTCTTTGGCGCTTGCCTCGTAGTACTCGAAGCCTGCGGGAGGAAGCAGAAGAGTTTTACTTAAAAACCACTGCAGTAACATTTAGAGGCGTCGGACTCAGTGGATCACATTAGACTAGTGATAAACGAAATGCTCCTTTATGCTGATGATGCCATGTTGTATAGCTCATAAACAAAGTGCTTTTAAACTCAGTGGAAATGTCATTGTCCTAGTGTTTTATATGTCTGAATTCTCTGAATTTTCTGTTGGATTTTATTATTATAGCATTTTGAAGTTAGTTTGTGGTAATGCAGATGTGTTTTCATGGATATTTGTTTTAGTTTTTAGGTCGTACTTAGTTTCAGTTCACACTTTCAGTAGTGTTTCATTATTTCTGTGTTTCTGGTTCTGTTGGGTTTTACTTCCTGTCTGTTGATTGTCTTGAATATGTTTAACTGTGGCTTATCTCCCCCCCGTCTAGTGTGTGTAAACAGTCCTGTCTCCCTCTGTGTTCTTGTCAGATTAGGTTTTTATCTGTGCTTTGTGTTGTGCTGCCCTGCATCTCCATGGGTTTTCTTTGGATTGCAAAATTTTGGATATTCCAACAAATAAAGGCTTTCTTTCAACTACCTGCCTTGGTGTTCTGGATTTGGACCCTTTCCAACACCTCCACCTTCCAATTTATGCAGGAAAACAACTTTCTCATGGGTTTATTTCTTTAATTTAATGAATGAAACATAAAATCTCCTTTCCTTTCCATGCTGATGACAATGCATTGTATTGCTCAGATGGGGTGGCTGTAGCTCAGGAGGTAAAGCAGGTCATCTACTAATCAGAAGGTTGGTGGCTTGATTCCTGACTGCTCCAGTCGGCATCTTGGGCAAGACACTAACCTCATCGTGCTGTCTGACGCATCAACCTGAGTTTGACTGTTCAATAGAAAACATTTATGTCATGGTCTCCGTGCCTGCCCGGGCCGGCCCCACAAGGCTACATTTGCTGTTTTGGTTCTCTCTCTCTCTCTCTCCCTCTCTGCCTGGGCGGAGCTCACTGTGGGCTCCCGCCCTTGGCCCACACACCTGACAACAATCACCTGTCATCACCGGGAGCACTATTTGAGGCTGGAACACAGATCCTCTCGTCGCTGGATGATTGTACTACTGACGTTAGTGTTTCTCGCAGCTCCTGCGAACTCGTGCTTAGTAATTTGAGATTCGTGATTAGTTTGTGACTTCCCTTCTCTTCTGCTTCAGACCTTCCTCCCCGGACCTGTGACCTCCCTGCCGTGTGAACGTGTGTGAGTGTGGGCAAGAAGACGTGAGCGAGTGTGAGAGAGCTACCCTGTGATTCCCTGGAGTTTTGGATTCCCCTCACTGTATATACTGTGCACTGGTGCTGTAAATAAACTGTTTTTTGGAGGCGTCTAAACGCTCTGCGCCTGAGTTCCTACAACCAGATTGTGACAATTTAAGCACATACAACATGTTGTATGAAAGGCTTTGAGTGCTCTGCAAGAGTAGAAAAGGGCTATATATGAAAGATCATTTAGATATATGTTTTTACTAAGTACATTCTTGAATATTAATGCAAGAGTAAAGACAAAAAACCCTGAGAATGAGATGGAGGCGCTTACTGGAAAAGAACCAGAAGAGTTTTCTTCTTTTAAGTGGCTGAGTATTTTCACTTCTAGCTTTAGAGCTTTAGTAAGATAGATGCTGTTTATATTGAACTGTAACTGTTTATATTGTCTGTTTGCTTTATGAAAACTGTTGCCATTCAGCTACGTGTCAATGTCTGCTCTAGTTTTAAAAATGAAAGGGAATACACTCCATATTTGATACCAGAGAGATCCTTAATATAATAAAGCTTAAAGTTTGGAGAGCGAACATTGGTTCATGTAAGAGCTGTCAGACAGACACTAGGTCCTACTCATTTCTTTTCGAGTAGGTTTTTCCCGTGTCATGGAAATGATTTTCTGTTTTTTTTTTTTAATCAGACTGTGTGAGAAGCAGACACTTGAACAGACGCTCGTTTAGCTGATGTGGAGAATCTGATTCACTCTCTTCCTCAGGCTACATGAAAGGTGAGTTAAACAGTTAATAGAGCTGCAGCAAGGCTCAGTTTCAGCTCTATTATCTGCATTAGGACAGAAAGCATGAAGAGTGAAGCATCTCATCCCATATTTGTGTGTTTAAGGTGTTTCAGGCTTTCGGCTCAATGTCAGCACAGCTCTCTGATGGACTGACCTCAGAGCAGCTTTGAATACACGTGACCTGAACAGAGGGCCCTGAATAACACCTGAGCTTGTCTAAAAACATTGGGAGTGAAGTCTGTAAAGTACAGACATGATAATGTTTATTTCTATTTTTCTGCATGTTCATTATTGATCATATGTAAAATTAGGCCGATCATGCATGTCGGGACTTTTTGCTGAGACACTTGAATAACAATGACATTCTTGTATCACAAACTTAACTATAAATAAATAAAACCAGAATAGTAATTTATTTGCCACATAATGTAAGAATGAAAAGTTTGAAGGTGTTTTCATGAGTGTGCTTTAATTAATAATAATTTTCAGGCTAAACACCATCAAACAAAGAAAAATCAATGCTGGCGCTCTGAATCACAGTTAGAAATTTCTTTGTTCTGCAGTCAGCACACGGTGTGCGAAAATGAATTCACATAGGGTGGTGCATTAATAAAATCTATCAACAATAAAGTGCAATGCTGCTTTTACTGGAATAAAAAGCTACTCGCCCCATCAGTGCTGAGAGCCGCAGCTTTTACCTGCTTTCATATTCTTGTTCTTCGTGTTCTTGTGCATAAAGAAAAATTAAAGCTAAACTGAGTACTTTCTAAATGTTCAGACCAAGAAAAAGCAAAAATAAAATAAACTTATAATCAGATTTCCTCCAACAGGTATAATTTAAAGAAAGTTCTTCGGCAGACAGGGCTCACCTGGTGAAAACACACCTGTCCTGACTGTTTGCAGAAACCATCCCTGTTAGTCTGAAGGCTCCTCCTGCACTGCCTTCATGCTCAGGTGTTTGCAGGTAAATGTTAGATAATATGAGGAAGTGGAGGGATTGTGTGTATGTATTTTAATCACACTATGGGTTTTTCTACTTTTTTACTACATCATACATACTACATGTCCCATGAGCCTCAGCACAGAGCTGCTGAAGGAAGAGATGAGCCATCCCCTTTTCTTTGAATAGTTAAACTAAATAAGCACATATATATAATTTTCTCTTTAGGTTCCTTTTTGGGGTCCTGAGGCAGTTTTTCTCTCACTCCAACCATCTCAACTAAAGAAGAAGAAACGTTTCTTCTGCTGTCTGTACCACCTGAGGTGAAAGAGAGCTGAGTCTCACCTAGCTGATCAGCCAGGTGTTTTCCCTTCTCAGGGGGTACCACTCTCTCCTCGTCCATGTCGCACTTGTTGCCCACCATGATCACCTGGGCGTTATCCCACGAGTACGTCTTGATCTGCGTGGCCCTGCAAACACACAGCAACATGACTGAGCTGAGTTTCACTTTCTGAGCTGAATCACAGGCTTCCAGCCAATCACCTACCAGTCCTGGACGGCGTTGAAGGATTCCTCGTTGGTGATGTCATACATGAGAATGAAGCCCATAGCACCGCGGTAGTAGGCTGTGGTGATGGTGCGGTAACGCTCCTGACCGGCCGTGTCCTGAAAACAAACACACAGCTAGTCACATGACCATAGATGGGCATGCGTTACTGTAATCTGATTATTTTTTTCAAGTAACGAGTAAAGTAAGGGATTACTATTGCAAAAAAAGGTAATTAGATTACCGTTACTTTCCCGTAGGAACGCTGCGTTACTGCGTTACTAAAACCGTGATTTTTTTTGCGAGATTGTCTCATGACAGTGACGTAAGCGAGTGCGACGTTCGTGACAACAGCTGTGTGCAGATCAACAATGGATAATATATGGAGTGCGGGACAGAGTACAAGCGTGCAGCGTTTAAAGCGTGGAAGTACTGACCTGAGTTTGAGTTTGATTTCGTAAAAAGTGACAAAAACATTAGCGTCCGTTGTGTGTGGGAGGAAAACTTCTTTTTATAGCGAAAAAAACCCCTAAACTTCAGAGCAAGCACCGAGTGCGCTACGACGTAATGGGAAATTCACAGAGAAACTCGCGGATTCTTCAACTGACCGCTGCGACACACCTGCACCAGGGCAAACCTCCGCCTACCCCACTCCTGCTTTACAGGTGAAAATAGAGCAACAGAGTCTTTGATTTTATTTATTTTCTGCTGTGTTTTACTTGCATCTATTTGAAAGACTGAGTGAAAACACACAAAAAAATTATTTTATATACTGGAATGTGCAGAAAATAGGTTTAATGTTAAACAAATTTCTTCCAGTCAGAGAATGTTGCATGTAATAACATTTTTGCTTGATGCATAAAGTTAAAAGGTTAAAACTAATAAAACAAGTTTTAAAAAGAGACTTTTCCATTTGATTACATTTTGTATGATGGATTATGCAGAAAAAGTAGAATTGGGCTGAAATATCTATTTCTTTATCTCCTATTCAGGTTGTAAATCATGTTTTTAAAAAGTAACTAAGTAACTAAGTAATTAACTACTTTTGAAAATAAGTAATCAGTAAAGTAACGCTATTACTTTTGGGGGGAAGTAATCAGTAATTAGTTACTGATTACTTTTTTCAAGTAACTTGACCAACACTGCACATGACTGTGCCAGCTGCAAACAGACTTTAACTAATCAGCAGCCTCCCAAGTACTAAAATCTGCAATTCTTCCAACGTCCAGCAGAGGCTCCAGCAGTGAGTCAGTCCCTTCAGACTCCGATTTTAAAGGTTTACAGCAAAAAGAAACATATTTACAGCTCAATACACAAACTTGTCTGGTCTCTATCGATAATTTCCCCCTTTATAACAACAGTATGGGGGGAGTGGTTTTAGAACTCCCCTAGAAAGTTTGCATTATTAGAGGCGTGGCCTCTTTGACTGACAGGTAAATGGTGACACAAGTGGCTGTAGCTGCTACCAGTCAATACCTCTGGACCCTGTTTGTGCTGTTAGAGCCTTTTTAATGACATTATGTGACCAATAATATGGCTGCTGTGAGGTTACTGTACTAACAGACCATCTAGGAAGTGAAATTCTAGGTATCTGTATCTGTGTGATGTACCCATACAGTCTGTAGATGCATACTGATAACAAGAGCATTAGCTGATAACTTAGCATTCCAGCCTCTCGTCTGAATATGGTCTGGAAACAAACAAACAAAAAAAAACAGCACGGCGAAGGCCGAAAGTAAACTCCAAAACTTCCAGACTTCGTGCCTGCATCCATATTTAAGGTCCACTCTATGAATCTACCATGATGAAGCCATCAGTGCTGAAGCTCCAGAAATAAAGCTGTAAAAATGTCTGTAAATCTGCAGGAGAAGAAAAAGAGAGGAAGACGCTGAGACACAGCGGGGAAAAACTCCTGAAACAAACATCCTCACAAATACATGAATACATAAACTACACAGCAGGTTCATTATAGATAATTTGTTTGGAACCTAAAATATGAGTGCGTTGATTCAGCTTAAGTGTTTCTTTAGACACCTGCTGGGTTTCTGCAGAAGCTCAAAGGCTTGAAAGAACAACTTCTGAAGAGTAAAGGGTGATGAATAAAAAGTTCGTTTTTAGTATTTAAGCAAAACAGTCATTCAGCTAACGGCATCAGCATCCCTGCCTGTGCTAATGTATATGTGTCAGTGCTGCTTTAATAACTCTGACTTGTGATATGACAGATTAAATACACATCATTACTGTGGAAACTGAAGACAATCAGTAAAAATTATCTAAGAAAGCACCAGAGACTCTTTCAGCTAGTCTCGGGCCATTGATCTCTGCAACAAGCAGCCGGGCCACGGTGTGACTTTCACGCCGCCGTCCTCCACCACTTCATCCTCCGTATCACTACAGCTGCCCCGAGTCACTCTGCTAATTTTAGCTCTGACTCAACACTTCCTGATTCTGCCTTTATCCGGAGAGACACAGCGAGAGCTCGCATACGATTAATTAATTCAGACTGTGGAGTGTGTGTGTGTTTACGATGGAGGATGATCAGCCTCAAAAATATGCAGACAGCTGAAACACTCTCCTACTTCCTACTCCTGTATGACACTAACAGAGCCAAAATGTCCAAAATGAATATCATGTTTTATTCCATAAGACCTGAGGCCATAAACTCATCAGAGGTTTGCACTGAGCTTGGCTGAGCGGGAGGATCAATCTCCTCTTAAACTTCTATCCAATCACACTTTTGACAACCAGAGGTGTCGCCCGTAGTGACTACATGTGTCTGTAAGCAGAGCCAGTGATCTAAAATCTGTGTTAACATGTTGAAGTTAACAGCCATAAACTACACCTCCCATGATGCTTTGGTTATAGCTCTCCATCCAACAGTTTGTGTTCAGTCTATTTTTACTCACAACGATGCTTTCAGTTTGAATCAGCTGGCTCTGATTGGCTCCAATTATGTCAACACACATACACACACACACGCACACACACACATGAATGCACACAAACACCTTCAGGGCCCTTTGTCTCCCGCCAGGTCTCAACCTCTCCACCCTGAGAGCTCCTTTTAATTGCCACTAAAGTCAACACAGTAACGGAGTGTGTGTTTGTGTGCCTGTGTGTGTGAGCGTAAAGGGCCGCTGTCATGGCAACAACATCACCACTGATAAAAGGAGCTGTGAGTGTGTTTTTGCTGCAAGCAGAGCTCAGTCTGCTGATCCACTTTAAACGCATGCAGCTGATCATTACTGCGCTTTATGAAGACGTGCGCTCTGTCACAGCACGTTCAACATTACAGCTGACGTCACAGAATTGTAACGTTTCGTCGCAGTGTATTAAAGCAGCGAGAGCAGAGACATTAAAGGACGAGGAGACACATCACTGAACCCTCTGAGAGATTCAGCATCAGCAAAGATGGAGGCACAAGTTTAACCTGCAGGGAAAAGATGCTTTTTAAACTTTAATTTGAAGGAATAAACAGACAATTTTACAAAAACTGCCCGAATGGAACAAGTAAAGGCTCAAAATCCACATCAATCAAGCCAATCGAATAAAAAACAGAGCAGGAAGCATCAGTGCGATCTGCAGCGGCTAAAGATTCGATCAAACCTTAGATCAGCATTGGGCTGTCAAATGAACATCAGATGATGTCTGTGGTCAGTTTGTGGAAGGTTTTTGATTGTTTTGGTGTAGCATGCATGAAAGCTGTGGTCTGATCTCGACTTAATGTGAGATCATTCTATTCATGCAGTTTTTATTTATGGACATGAAAGAAAAAAAAAAAAAAAAAAAGAGTTAATTTCAGTAATTCTTCACAATAACTGCTCCAGTTCAATTCAGTTTAATTCAGACAGCACCAATTCACAGCAACAATTGCCCCATGATGCTTTATAGTGTAAGATAAAGAGAAAACACCAACAATCAGACGATCCCCTGTGTGAGCAGGACGTGGCAACAGGAGGAAGAAAGAACTCCCTTTGAACAGGAAGTTAAATCACATAAGATCCGATCAGGCAAGTGCTTTAAGGTGTTTCCGAATTTCTGCTGATTGGTGAAAAGTGCATCTTCAAGCACTTTGGCTCTGCAGCTCAACATCTAAACCACATGGAGTATTTCCAGTATTTAGAATGGGTCCGCTCAGTCAGCGTCCTCCTGACCCATCAGGACAGCGTGTTCTGCCATACCACAAAACCTCACCAGGAACAGGTTGAGGAACATGGTGCGTCCATGGAGCTGGCTCGACCTCCAGACTTTCCCAATGGCTGCAGGTGAGCAGACATCCATTTCCCCAACAACATTTTCAGCTGAAAGATCTCTCTTAGAAAACCTTTCATTCTTGTTAACAGCTCACTTGGTGCTGTGTCAGCTGAGATGCTCAGCATTGTAAGAGGGGCTGATTGGCTCACAAACTGTGACTTTCTCTATGGTTCATCTTCACTTTTGCACAGAGATGCATCTAAAAAAAGGAGAGACCTTGGAGAAAATGTGTCACTCTTCCAGTGACTGTATCTGAGCGGTAACCTGAGGTTAACTTTGTATTTGGTGAGCTCAGACAACCTTCAGAGGAAGCTCATTTCTGCTGCCTGTATACTCAGTCTGCCATCACTGCCTACAGCTCTTGGTCATATGTGGGGTAGGAATGTGTAAGTTTGCTCACTTACAAATAAATGAACTGTCTCTATTTTTTTTATGATAGTTTCATTTTAATGGACAGAGACGGAATATCATTTGAAAATCCAGAAATTGACATTACATAAATGTTATAAATACATCTGTATGTTCATTGAGGGAAATAAGTATTTGATGCTCTGCGAACCAGCCAGAACCTCCTACAGACTGGCTGTTTGCCATGTGGCAAACAGATTACAATCAATCAATCAATCAAAAACTCAGTGACCATCAATCAGTCTAAGTCTGGAGCTTCATGCGAGATCTTGCCTCATGCGATGAGGATAATCATAGGAAAAGTGGTGGATCAGCCCAGAACTCCATGGGATGAGCTTGATAATGGTATCGTGTTACACTGTAATGGATTGGAATCTTCAAGGAGGCTCATGTTCAGGCCCATCTTAAGTTTACCAGTGAACACCTAAATGAATCAGAGAAGGCTTGGGAGAAAGACCTGTGGTCAGATGAAACCAAAATCGGGCTCCTGCTGAGGTTAGAGGAAGAGAAATGCTGAGTACGACTCAAAGAATAGCATCCCCACAGTCAGGCACAGAGGTGGAAACATTATGCTTTGGGCTGTTTTTCTGCTGCGGGTACATGATGATTTCACCGCACTGAGGGGCCGATGTATGAAGCCAAACTAGAACCAGAACCTCCTTCCCTCAGCCTGATCACTGAAGATGGGTCAAGGATGGGACTTCCAGCATGAGAATGACTCAAAACATATCGCCAAGGCAACAAAGGAGTGGCTAAAGAAGAAGCAAGTCCTGTGAAGCTACTAAGGCTTTGAGTTGGCAACTTGAGAAGTGAGCAAACCTGATCACCAACAACAAGAAACATCTTACTGCTCTGCTCGCCAACAAGACATGCAAGTCAGTTTATAATTTTTATGTAATGTGTTTTTTTAAATTTTTGGTTGATATTCATCTCTCATCATTAAAATGAAACCACCATAAAAAAAACAGAGACTCTTCATTTCAACTGGGATCAAATCATTATTCCCCCTTTAAACCTTTCTGTAAACCAGCTCCGCCTTCAGCATTCATCGTCACCACGACACACCGATAAGAAGCTTGCATTAAGTCCAAGGTCCGACTGACCCATTGGTGCATCTCATGCTTTTATCATCACTTTTAAACAACATCCTGAGATACTGAAGCAGCTGTGTGTTACGTCCCTGAATGACCATCAGTGTTGAGCCCTGAGTCTGTATGAGGGAAAGAGGTTATTGTTTGGTACCAACTTTTTAAAGGGCTGTTACAGAATCCAGGTAATGTTGCATTACCTTTCAGCGTCTCAGCCTTACCTGCATGGACCCTACCACCTGCCCAGTTAAGGGTGATGCAAATGAGACAAAATATAAACAAAGAGAAGTTCCTGCTGACTCCTCACTGCTAATTGACGCTACCATCGCATTCCCTGACTAACAAAAGAGCCACACAAAAAAACAGACACACAAACACAGAGTTTAAACTGATAATCTGATGATCAATAATTAATTTTATGACTAAAACATTTTGTGGTTGCAAAACCACTTCTTCCTAACAGAGGGGCTGGTTCTGAGGCCTGACACCAATGCAGGTGTCCTCTGACGTCAATGCGAACCAGGTTTAACATCTAACCACCAGCCTTCCAACTTCTTTCTATTATTTTTTACTTCATAGCTAAAAAAAAAAAATATATATATCACAGAGGCAGAGAGTGAAGACATCGATGCAACAAGACACCATGTGCATAATTTGTGACATCAGCATCTGTTTTCACAAGCCAGTCCATCTCCGGCATCTCAGACAAGCAAACCGTCCTCACCCAGATCTGCAGCTTGATCCTCTTGTCGTTGCGATACACCGTTTTCACTTTGAAGTCAATGCCCACGGTGCTGACGAAGGAGTTGCTGAAGGAGTCGTCGGCGTAGCGGAACAGGAAGGACGTCTTCCCCACGCTGCTGTTGCCGATGATCAGCAGCTTGAACATGTAGTCGAAGTTCTGGTCAGAGCCATCCCGCTGGCCGAAACGCTGGTCTGCCTTTGCCATCTGAAGATTTGAAAAGGACAAAAACACAAGAATCAGCAACATGAATTTTCATCCAGACTGAGAGCTTCTTTTAAGTCTCACCTGAGATTGCAGAGTTTACATTTGCTTATGTCACAGTCTAAGCATGTCAGTGGTATAAAAGCTCTTTTACTTTGATGGGATCAGTTGGGATGGGAAGAATCTGTCTGCTTACAGTGTTGTCACCCAGTATTCCAAACTCTCTTGATTATTTAGACCCATGAATGTATAGAAAAAGGGTAAAGAAAATCCTTTGAAGGTGATTCAACATTTAGTGAAGAGAACACCTGAACAGCAGACGTCTGTGGTCGCCTAAAACTCACTCAGGTCTGATGCACTAATGGTTTCAGTGGTGTTTCTGAGGTGGGATGCAGAGTGTTGTGCACGTGTGGACTACAGGAGCAGATTTCATGGTGGCGTGAGCGTCGTTTTAACCTAGTGTAACCAGTCAGCTTCACCACCAACAACATCAAGCGACTGCCTCACTGGTGAGTCCATAACATGCAGACAAAGGAAACGTAGAATAACCAACACTGACTTCATGTTTTATTCAGTACAACCTAAAACAAGTGGCTGAGCACATAAAACACACAGAAGTCAGAGATCTCATAGACTTCTACAGGACCGAAGTCTGTTTGCAGCCACAGCTCTCGCCCCCTGGTGGCCACTAAAAAGAAGGCAGCTTTAAGGCATTTTCCACACTGGCTTCATTTTTCACACCTGAAGCTGCGTTAGTCTTTTCTGCGGCCTGTGGGTGTTTTCTGCACGGCATCCAGTATCTGCCTGCTCCTCCACAGAAAGACGCGGTGCAATGTAAATCGTAAATAAATCGTCAAAGATGTGCAGATGATTCCAGGTGTTTGATTTGAAGGTGTGGTTGAAGGAGCTGAATAAAAAAGGACATTCTTAGGGTGAAAACATCAAGCAGATCCATCAGAAGAGGACACATCACAGCTTGGTCCATTCAGGGGTCAAAGGTCTGGAAGTTACATCAAAACATGAGGAAGCACTGTGTGTAGCATGAAGAGAAGAACTACAGGTGCAGAGGGTTCAGCCCGAGCTGGAAATATCCATCAGGTGAAGCTGAACCCGAGCCATCTCGTGCCGCTTCCATTAGCGCATGTCATAATGCAATATGATTGTTACCCCCCAAAACAACCACTAGTGGAGAGCATACTGTAGATAATGTAACTGAGTACATTTACTCAAGTACTTTACTTAAATACAGTCTTAATGTACTTAATGTACTTATCCTTGAAGTATTTCTGATCTCAGCCACTTTAATTATTTTGGATGTGATACTTTGTTTCTTCTTCTTCTGTAGATTTAAAATATAAATTAATTAACACATCAAAGGTGCAACATTAAAGTCATAAACACATTAAAGAAGCAACAATTGGTGGTTTAATGACTCAATAATCACCATAGAGATTTTATACTGGCTGTACGTGTGAATGGTTGTCTCTCTCTCTCAGTTAACCTTGTGATACCTGTGCAGGTGTGCCCCGCCTGTCACCCTATGACAGCTGGGACAGACTCGTCAGCTGAATAAGAAAATTAATCAATTTTATTTTATTTCTATAGCACCAAATCACAACAACAGTCACCTCGTTGTATGGAGTGCAATGACTAACACAGATGCTGCAGAGGCCAATGGAAATAGTCGCGTTTTCGCTTCTTTGGATAAAAATGATTGAAAAGTATAACGAACAAAAGAGGTTTAAACTTCATGAAGTATCATGTAAAACGTGTGTGAAGGCACGGGACCAATCAGGGACCACAGAATCACACCCAGCAGGTCTGAGCTCACGTGCTGCTCTCCTGATCAGAAGCATCATACCAGAGAGGATTATCTGATCATCACCAGGTTAACATCAGCACGCTTATTATCGCTAAATGAAAGGTGAAGTTGATGAAGGTGCTGTTTGATAATCAGAATGAGCAGCCATCCCTCCAATAGGGCCTCAGCAGGGAGGAGAAGCCACGGAGCAGCCTGAATCCCCGCAGACCAGCTGCACCTCTGACTTCATCATCACCATCATCATCATCCCACATGGACGTCATCAAGCTTCAGCGTCGAAAAATACAAACCATCGATTAGAGAAGGATCGAAGCCATCGATCACCGACGATGATGTGAAGATGATGATGATGAGGCTGGAGGAAAATCACAGAGATGCACGAGCCCCGGTGTCGCACCGGTGCAGGTGTGACCGACGTTTCTGGATCAGTGTGTGTGTGTCCGTATGTGTGTGTGTGTGTCCGTATGTGTCACCTCTGCTGGGCGGATCGGACGCTCTCTCGGTGTCTCGGTGTGCAGATAAAATCCGTGTCTTCTCAGCAGTGGCTCCTGTGTTGGGGAGAGGAGGAGGCGCGTGCAGACCGGATGTTTGCTGTGAAACGAGCTGAAGAGTCTGAATCTGTCCGCGCACAGATGCTTCACGCACGGCGGCAGGATGACATGCTGCACACAACTCCTGCTGCTCCTCACGCGCCAGCAGCGGCTCTTCCACGGTCAACGAGCGGCTCCGTGCGCGCGCAGGCGGCTCCTCTTCAACCAATCACAGCGCGCCGCTCCGCAGACGCTGCGCGCGATGACTCATAACAACGGAGGAGGCTGAAGGAGCGCGAGGACAGCAGCCTGTTGGAGCTACTGCACCATCATCATCTTCATCCTCTTCATCACCATTGTCTTCATTCTCATTAACTTCATCACATCATTATCTCATCATCATCACATCATCATCATCACATGATTTTCATGATCTTCGTCATCATCATTATTTTCATAATCTTCATCACATGATCATCTTCTTCATCCTCTTCATCATCCTCTTCATCACATCATCATATTATCATCTTCCTCATCATCACATCATCATCATCTTTATCACCATCATTTTCATCATCAGTATTTTCATCATCTTGATCCCATCATCATCACATCATCTTCATCATCATCATCACATCATTTTCATAATCTTCATTCCATCATCATCTTCATCATCAACGTCTTCATCTTCATCATCATCATCATTACGTTCATCATCATCTTCAGCATCATCATCCTCAGCAGCAGCAGGCAGACAAAGCTTTCACTTGCAGATTCACACTGTGAGAAACTTCAGCTGAGGGATCTGATCGGTTCATGCATGTGCAGGAACCACATGCAGATGGTGCAGTGCTGTAAGAACAGGTGGAGCAGCAGGGGGCGGGGCTGGCATTTTAAAAAGAGACACAATTTACACAATGACTGAAACTAGCTCACTGAATAAACAAGTAGAACAAGTAGAAAGAGATGTGCTGCCCCAACACTCACAGAGCAGAGCTGTTGCAGTCCATCTGCAGGGCATCTGCCTTGTAGCGCAGCCTCTGCAGTCGAGACCACGCAGTTACAACAGACCTACAACCATGCAGGCATCTGCACAGAACCCCACAAAACTGACCTCACACACCTCGCAGAAACTATATTTTTCAGCACATTTGTTTCCTTCTACACATCATTGCCTCAGTCTTTATATGAATCTGTGCGCTCTTTAAACATTTACATTATGACACAAACTATAAGGATCTGCAATGATCCAACATTTGAAACAGAACAGGTGAAAATGCTCACCTGCCTGATGCCTGCAGAGAAACCACTGTAGAACCTGACAGTGTACCTGATGGAAACTTTATTTCATTCAAAAGCTTTTCCCGTGATTTCAGCCTTGCTTAGAGTGTATATCCAGTAGATGGCGCTGTGACTCAATTTATTCACTCAGTGTCTGGGAGCCGGTGTTGTGACAAAAAGTGTTGTAAATGACTTGTTGGCATATAATCTGCCAAAGCTTTGTCAAACATATCTGTGATGAAGGATATAAAGTCACTTTGAGGCAGAAAGGACATTCCTGTCCTGTCAGTTTTTGGCAGAAGTGACTTTTACCGTTTGAATTAAAAAAAAAAAAATACATTTTATGTCTTTTCATATAAAGGATGTAGCCAACAGAGCAGCAGAAATTGCAACAAACATAACATTGCTGTTTGATAAAGATATTTGAAGTGTCCAAATCAGGTTTTAAGACCACACAAGTGAACTGCTGTTATTGCACAGGCACAGTGAGCACAGAGCTCAATGAGCTCCTAACCTAGAAACTGCTTCTCAGTTTTTCAGTGCGTGACCAGTGTGTACGAGTCACTGTCAAGAACTCACCAAAACTCTGAAGCCAGGACTCAAACTAATGATCCAATCCAGACACAGGAGCCTGACAGAGGCCAATCACTGCACTCCACCTGTCACTGCATCACTCTCTCACTCACACACACACGCACGCACACACACACACACACACACACACACAGAGTTAGGAGGAGCAGTAGAGACTGGCTCTTGTTGCGGTTCAGTCAATGGCAGATGTGTCAGACAGTGTCTGTCGCTATAAATGTATCCAGTTCACTTGTTTTACTGAACAGTCTGTGTGAGAGCAGCTGCAGCACAGAGAAAAAGAAACCTGTCTGAAGCTCAGCTCTTTATTTTTGACTCCAAACTTTACCTGCTTGATAATGAGCTGCATTGTTATTGATTTTTTTTAAAATCATGTACAGCTCCTCAGGCTCTCCAGCCTCTCACTGCTGACCTTACTCGACCTTTTTATTCTAACTTTCATTATTTAAAGTGCGTGCCACATACTCGACTATCGTGATGCCGATGTCATCACTTCCTGTTCATATTCAGCGTGATCACCTTTTTTTCCCTGACTGAAGACATTTAAACACATGTGAAGAGGAAACTCATAAAACACTAAAGCTTTCATCACAGAGAAGAATGTAAACATCAGACAGACACCGGGGAATCATTTTCAAAGAGTTTATTAAAGCACAGAGATAACCATAAAGCTATAATATGCTATAATCAATAACCCCTCACCGATTTACAGATCAATACAATCATCTTTCATTAAAAATTAATTTTTGTAGCTCAGATGATCAGAATACGATTAGATTCTAAGCTTTACGTGATAATTCACTGCATTAGAGAAACAGCCTGATTAAAAAAATTTTTTTTGAAAAGCAGACGAGTTTCTCTTCAGTCTTTAAAGCTGCACTAATCACTCGAGCCTTTCAGCCTCTTTTAGCTCCTAGTTTCGGTTCTGCAGACATTCACTGCCTGACTTCAAATTTAAAGACCAATTTTGATGCTTTTCTTTATTAAACATGGGAGAAAATGAACATCAGACCAGACAAAAACCTTTATCCACCAATCACATCGCAGAGGCTGATAAATTCAATCCTAATCTACTTATATAGCGCCAAATCACAACAACCGTCACCTCGAGGTTAAAGCAATCATTGCAGCTTTAAACGAGAGAAACCCTGCAGGTTCTCGCAGTTACTGTCAAAGAAGGGACAACATAATAGACCTATGACACCAAACCACAGAAAAAGCAAAGAGCAGATGAATTTAAAAGAGGAAATCAAACCATGTTTACACCAGCTGGCCTGATTTTTACATCAATGTTTATACAATATAAGAATCTAAGTCCAGGAGCCCTGACACAGAAAACCAGACAAACTGCATGTCTGTGTGTGCGATATGAAAACCATCAGCTCATATATACATATATATTTATTATATTATAGTAATATATATGATTAAAATCTCCCAACTTCCACAGCGGAAGACCAGTCAGAGCAGCTGAAACACAGCTTGTGTCTCTGCTGCTGACTTGAAAACTTTATGTGATACTTCTATTTATTTTCTGAAGTATCTGCTTCATCGCGTTTCCTCGTTTATAAACCATGGCTCTGCGTCCTACGCGGCGATATGTAACAGACTGTCAGGTTTATAACGTTTAGTAGGATTCGGTATTCGAAGCCTGTTGTTGGCTCCAGGAGCCAAAAGCCCCGATGCACCAAGCCAAGCTCTGTTCCACCTGGACGTCCAGAGGATCGGATCTTAAAGGAAACTAAAGAGTGATTTCATAAACATTGCAGAGCTCCTGCGACATTCATGTGGGATTTAAGCAGAGGCCAGATTCTCCATGAAGCTTTTTTCTCTGATGTGGGCAGCGTGGGTTTCAGGGTCGTTTGAGGTCAGCTTGGTGTGTCGGGGCACTGAATGTGGTTACGAACGTCAGGTGAATAACACACGGAGGTCCATATACCAGGATGAGTAAGACTGGACGGAAAAAACGCCGGTCATAACACCCGCTTCTTTTTTTGAAGCTTTTTTTTTTTAACGTTCAGACGACATCTCCGAACTAGAAGCTTCATGAGGAGATGTCAGTCTGGATCATCAAGTGTGAGCTGTGCCGTGAACACAATCACGGGGCACCTGCACCTGTGGTGTGCATCAGCACAATTATACTGTGAAGTTGGGATGTTGGTGATGGTTTGGACACAGTGGGACTGACAGCGTGAACATCCAAGTATAAATGAATTCATCATGAGTAACATGATGCTGCACATGGTGAGTAAACGCGTCACATACGGCCCACTGGGCTACAGAGCTTACAGACACGCAGCTTTACGTTGTAACCTGAAGAGCCAGACCTGAAGCTGCTCCAGGATCTGTTTCACCAAGAAAACCATCTCTGTGCAGAACCTCAGACTGGATCTCCAGGCTCGTTTTAACACATGAACATAAACTATCGGGACCTGAAGGTCACCTTTAACCCCAAACACTGGATAAACAAAGGAAGAGTCCACTGTCGTGTGTGTTTGGATCGGCAGTAAAACTGGTGCCGGCAGGATATACAGAAATTTTCAGTGAGAAAAACTAGAAATTAATTTCTATCCTGACGGCATTAAAATGAATTCATGGCCAGTTCCTGTAACGTTTCTATAAGAACTGCTCAAGGCGGGAACGTCTGCTGGTGCAGCAGGTGGCTGATTGAGGTGGGGGTGGGGTTTGGATGACCTGTGAGGAACTGAAGAAGCGGTTAACCCTGTAATGCCAAATGTACCACGTGAAACATGACTTTGGAGGCCTCTACATTTATCAGCGTGATTTTTTTCCTGTGTAACCGTAATAAACTGAACAATAAGTTTGTAACATTTTTGTGCAGTTGCTTATAAAGTAAAAGTCATAAACAAACTGATATTAAATAAAAACAAGTCTGTCAGTTTTAATTAAAGATTAAAAAATGAATGTTTGGAGTAATTATTTCATGATCCAGGCTTTACAGGGTTAACAGCCTCTCTCTGATTAACACGGGATGTCGACGCTGCTTTGATGGACAGGAAGTGAAGTCACAGCTGGCTGCTCGCTCAGATTCATCTGTGATCGTTCCCTGTTTAGAAGCTCTGTCTATCCTGAGGGTACTTGTGTAGCCCTGACCTCTGGTCGGACTGAATCTACGAAATCTACGAACTTATTGCTAAAAAGCAAAAAAAAGTGTTTTGTTTTTTTTGTTTTTTTAAAACAGCTGGATCTGTTTGGGGCTCCTGGACTAAAACAAAACATTTATCTTTACATCTGGCTCCATCATCATTTTAAACATATATATATTTAAAGAGAATATCTAATAATACACTGAATGTTTATTTAACAGTCAATTATAATTATTATTATTATTATTATTATTATTATTATTATTATTATTATTATTATTATTATTATTATTGATGATGGAGCCGTGCAATGGGTTTGTTTGCAGTGTTTAAACAGTTAGAGCTGGAGTGTACAGAGCAGTCGTCACAGAACATTTTTTCTTATAGAAGTGCCAAAGCATGACAATGACGATGATGACGATGACAGATGACAGAAGGCTAACAGCGACGATGGCTCCGGTTGTCCACTCCGGCTTGTCTGGGTGGGTGGGGTTTGCTGAGGAGACAAAAACACGAGGGCATTCTCAGTATCATTATTATTTTCACAGCTCGAACAGAAACATCCTGCTGGATGGTGATGGTGTGGTCCAGATGATGAGGCGCTGATCTGACTCCCTGACAGAAACAGACTTTTTTTAAAGTCTTACTTCCGTTTCTACAGAGCGCCGCAGAGTCGATAGAGGCAAAAAATATTTCAAATGAGCGTGTGCTGAAAGCAGAGCGATCTGATGGGGCAGTAGGAAGGACAAGAAGAATTTGTTTAGTGTTTGTTAATGAGGCAAATTTAATTGAAGGTGGACTGTCAAGAATTAGCGATTAAACAGAACGTAGAGAACAGTCTGGACCGGTTTTCATTCAGCTCTGCTGGGAGGAGCTTATGTATGAAATGACCCAGGGATGCTGAGATATAACCCTCAGCCTGCTCTGCTGTAAGCTTTTTACTAAGACTTAAACAACCTGCCCAGGAAAGACGTCCTGTATGTGCATGTGCCCGTGCTCCTAAACCAAAGTCATGTGGCACAGCTGAAGGTGAACGGGCGGCACAAACCTTCAGGAAAAAGTTTTTAAGATCATCGATTTAAACTGAGTGAAGAAACGTGCAGAAGTTTGATATCTGTGGCTTCTCCTGTCTGCTCTCCCCAGATATGAACAGTTTAGTCTTCAATGTTAAACTGACACTAAACTGTTATTAATGCAAAATAACCAGTTAGATTCTACAGGGAGTACATATGTGAAGTAATCCATTACTTTAAAGAAACAGTCTCCAGGTGTTCCTCTGAGCTGAGGCGGTGTGGCGTTTACTGACACTCTGTGAGGCTGCAGTTCATGTCAGAGCAGAGTGAGGAGACTTGAACACCCCAACCTGTTCAGGAAACATGTGACTTACGGGAAGGTGAAGCAGGGTCCAGGTGAGAACTGCAGTTCACTAGAAGAGAAAAAGAAATGTTGTGAATGAAACAGCGGATGATGGAAAGCATTTCCTGTCTGCCGGAAAAACGAACAAACAAAAAACAAAAAAAAAAACTTTTAAGCTGAGTCTGGGAACACCTGTATAAATTAATTATTAATTATTCTTTACAGCTCTCACCTGCGCAGTTGATCTCCTGCAGCATCTGAGGGAAAAAAAAAGTTGAGGTCAGAGCTAAAAATAGTTTTCTGAGAGCATACAAAGAACAGGAAACAGTCACTCTGTCAAACTGTGGAGATGATCTGATTTTTCTGGTAATATCTTCTCTGACTGAGTAACTGAAGAAACAGTATGCTCACATTTGCAACCTGTTAATCAATGTGTAACCCCGCCCCATTTCCGCACGTTCTTCTGCTCCTTTTTTGCTTTTAACAGCTCCATAATCTCAAAAATAACATGTTTAAATTTCCTGTCATAAAGTTAAACAAACAAACAAAAAAACCCCGGATCAGATACAGAGATGGACAGTTTGTTTTTCAGTCAGTGACACAGAAGTGTTCAGGGGAATCAGCTGCATGCACTGAAATATAAATCTGTGTTTTGAAATGATGAACTCTGTTTCTGTAAAATTAAAATATCACCGTTAAACTTTGCACACTGATAGTTCAGGTCTGAGCTCAGCAGTGGAAGGTTTTAGTCTTTTTGTAATAAAACCACAGAAAAAAAGGTCTGAATCTGAGCAAGAAGCTTGTTTTTACCCCAGAGCACTCCAGGATGTAGCGCAGGGGACGACAGTCAGCCAGGATGATGGAATCGTCCGTCAGACTGTGGACAAAGACTTCATGAAAGCGTGAGCCTCGTGCCATGACAGTTTTCTGCAAAAGAAACAAAATACTAATTACCATCCATACGCAGGTGACGGAGGCAGCAGTCTAACAGAGACTCTCAGACCTCCCTTTCTCAGCAACTTCTGAAAACATCAACGCATTCCCACACCATCCTGCAGACATAATCCCCAGCCAGGAGATGTCCTGGACAGACACTAAACCACCCTAGCTGGCCGACTCAGGTAACACCTATTGCTGACCTTTCATAACTGTCTCAGAATCGCTCTTTGTCTGGCCCCTCACCCAGGACCAATTTGCCTTGGGAGACCCTAACAGGGGCTAAATGCCCCCGACAACATAGCTCCTGGGATCACACGGGCACACAAACCCCTCCACCACGATAAGGTGGCGATTCACGGAGGGGGTTATTGTAATTCTTCAGCAGCTAATCAAGGCTGAAATGATTGATCACCAGAACACAGAGGTAGAGTCTCTCAACTTTCATCTAGCACCAGCAACAGGTCAAATTTTGTTGCTCCGGGATTTAGAAAGTGCATTTGGTTTGAACAGAGACACAGGCTGATGTTACAAACACAGTTAAAGGCAATAAGAAGATCTTCAGCTGGACTGTAAGCACTCAGTGTTAGGACCTGAATGCAGCAGATCGATAATCTGATTATTAAACATCCCAAAACTATTAGTTCGCCCCAGTATGGTCCAGTGGGTCATTCTGTGTTTTTGAGTGAAGAGTTCACAGATTAAACATTACTGACTGGAGGTGACAAATGATTCCACATCTTCCACGGCGAGGTTTACTTTTTGTTTCATTTTTCACGCTGTTGCCACTAAATGTTGTTATTGTAACTGTGTTGTTTCCATAATCGAGTTTAAAAAGTGAAAACGTTACTTTACTGCTGTGTAACATTTGCCTGAACCCTCCGAGTTTCAGGTTTCACAGAACGACAAGAAATGAAACGAAAAACAAAAGAGCAAAGACACACACACACACACACACACACACACACACACACACACACACACACACACACACACAATGCGATGCCGTCAGCCACAACTTTACAACCACACAAGCTTTCACTGAGAGGTTAATAAAGCAAAGAATGTTAATAACTTTGTGACTGAGTTACATCAAAGCTGCAGATCAAGAAAACAAACAAATTCTTCTGCTCTGCTTCTTCCGCTTCACCTCACGGGGAAAGTCCAGTGGAAATCTGGGGAAAGTCCTTCTGCTATTGTTCCCTTTTTAAAACTCTGTTCACTGACTTTATACGTAGATTCACCGAGTCCTAGCATCCAAGGGGAAGGTCAAAAAAAATACAGAATAGATTTGTGGATGAAACACAAAATAGATGCAACAATAGAGAAAATAAGCAATAGATGAGAAATAAAAATAAAAAAAAGCTACAACTCTCTGTATATAAGGGCACCAAAAGTAAAGAGGTTTGTGTTTGGTTGATTATTTTTGCTGTAACAATGCTTGTTGGCACCTGGCACCTCTTCCTCATGCAGGTCAGTGGCCTGGTCACACAATGCTGTGGGATGGATCCCATTCATCAACTAGCGTTTGTCAGCCAGTGTGGTTGTGTTGGCCACTCTGGCACAAACAGCTGATCCCACAAGCATTCAGTGAGGTTGAATGGGTTCACACCTACAGCCAATTTATAATCGGCAGTTAAACTAATCCATTAACCCGTCTTTTGACTGAACCGGGCGACTCCTTTTTCCCCACAGCGGATTGCGCCACAGCTTGTGAAAGTCGCTTTGATGATTTATGATGTAATACAGCAGTCAAACCTGCTTCCTGTCTGATTACCTCACCCTCAGCCTCTGTCAGAAATTCTCAACCATTCCTGATAATCTGCCTGAGATCAGACCCACTGCTGTCATGTTTCAGTGTGTTCACAAACAGGCGTTTGGCATTCGATCAGCAATTGGAGAAAGTCCCAGAGTCTGACTTCAGTCCTTCTGCCTGCAGAGTATCTCTTACTTGTCTGCATCACACAAACACAGAATCTGGTTTCCTGATCAGCTTCAGTCTGACTTAAATGACACAAACGTGACGGATTTACTGCCACAGATACAACCTCACAGCATAGGCTGACTCATTTAACCAGGTTCAGATCAAAGAAAACTGGTTTCAGTTTCAAAGACACCTGATTCTGTGAAAACACCACAAACCTCCACCTCAGAGCTTCCTGCTGGCTCACAGCATCACTGGCAGCAGCTACTGTTTCTCCCCTGATGTGAAGATCTGTTTGATGATCAAAAGTGAGAATCAAAAGAAACACTTAAGCAATTGAGGAAGGCCACACCCAAAACATGGCAGCCGAGGCATTAGGAAGTATAACTGGAAGGACTAGATTTGATACCCATTCAGGTATTTATGTATGGCAGGATCTGACATTGCACTGGACCGCATCTCTTTGAGACTTCCTCCCAATCATCGTCAGGAATCGACGCTATTCAATGTGTCTGCCATACAGTTTTAAGCACAGCAGAAGAGCCTGAATGCTTGAATATATTCAGAGATCGTCCTGCTCAAGCCTCAGAAGCACCTCAAACTCAGTGAGCATTCTGAAAACGAGCTACAGACATAACATCGAGCCTGAATGTACCTGAAGATGTGTCCTCTAGGAGCAAACATGCTGTTCTTCTCTTAGCCTTTATCAATTCATTTGTTTTTCACCTGTGCTATGTGAGCCCCGCCCCTCACTGCTGCTAGTCACCTAGCAGCCGAGTCACCTTGAGCGCCTGTGATCACTCGGGTTTACCTTCCCTGTCTGTTTATGGATTTCTCTGAGGTGCACAGCCAGTCCAATGACCCGCCCAATGTTTGAAGTGTAAAAGCCAGTGACATAGTTCTGTCATAAAAGTGTGTTTATGCCTTTTCTCTGCTGACACACCAAAGGACCAGGAAAGCTCAGAGGTCTCCAAACAAGGAAGTTAAAAGAACAAAATCTATGATGTAATCGTGGTGTTGATCAATAGGAGCAGGTTGTGAAAGTGAAATGTGTAATTGCTTGTGATTTGCTGATCTAACTCTGAGAGCATGTGTGCAGCAGTTACAGCAATGGCATCATGCTGAGTGTGGTGGACTCACGTTCTGATCCTCCCAGCAGGTGCTGCAGCTGGATGAACTGGGCCTGTGTGGCAGCTGGAACAGGACCGACCCATTAGAAAGCCGTGTGGAGTTACAGGTTAGACTTGATGGAGACTCTGCTGCAGAAAGCTGAAGACCAGGCAGCAGCACGAGGGCGAAAACTGAAAGTAAACAAACAGCACGGTCACACAACTTCAAAACTCTGACACTGGACCAGTCTAACACCTAAAGATGGTCTCAGAGCTACGACGGCAGTTTGTTGTTGTATAAAGCAGCAACAAAAGTGGAACGACTGGATCTGTTCCAGATGTTTACATCTAAAGCCAGCTGTCAAATTTATAGCAGTGCTCTGATACTACATTTTAAACTGTAGGGGCACAGTAATAGAGCCCTGTGGGACTCCATACTGTGTTTAAGGTCTTCGATTTGATTGCCAGAACATTTCTAAAAGCTGAGCTTCAATTAAATTTTAGTTCTATAGCACCAAATCACAACCTCAGTCGCCTCAAAGTGTTTAATATAGGTAAAGACCCTACAATAACACAGAGAAACACCCCCTATGAGCAAACACTTAGTAACAGTGGGAAGGAAAAACTCCCTACATTTGCTCTGTAAGTTATAAAGATCATAAAGGTTCTAAAAGGTCTGATAGCTGAGGCCCAAAGAAAAAATGCTGTTTATGATGCATTACTTCAGAGGGGTGGTTTACAGAGGTTTAACCTCATGTGAGGTTTCTTGACATCGCAGCTGTATTTGAGAGTTAGGAATATTTATCTGAGCATGATAAAACAGAAGATCTAAAAACTGAAGAGAAGTGCTGCCGCTTAGTTGTTACAGGACGAGAGGCAGGGTACACCTGGACAGGTTGGCATTCGATTGCAAGGCTAAAGGCAACCATTCACGCCTGCAGCCAATTTAAAAATCATCAATTACCTTATTAACCCATCTTTGGCCCGAGTCGGAGAGAATCCACAGACACAGGGAGAACACGTAAATGCTGCACAGCTGTGAGGCGACAGTGCTAACCACTGTGACGCCTGTATTTGTCATTTTTACTTTACCGATTCAGTGCTTTGTCTCGGCGACGTTTCAACTCAGTAAGTAACTGACTGCTAGCTGTCTGCTAGCTTCACCTGAACTGGACCTCCCGACCATGTTTGTGCTGTTGGAGCATTTTAATGACATTATCTGTCCATTAATATGTCTGGAGTGAGGTTACTCTGAGCTCCAGCTTTGCTGAGTGAAATTCTGGGATTTATCCAGGATGTGACTGAACTTTAATCAGCAGGTATCTGTGTTTGTGTGATGCTCCCATAACGTCTGCAAGTGCAGACTGATAACCGGCCTAGGTAGTATTAAAAGATAACTTAGCGTTCCACCCTCTCACCCAAATATGGTCACTTCTGGTCACTGACAAGCCAACAGGGTGGCGGCCAAAACACCATCTCTGCTGTTCCTCCGGACGAGTTTCAAAGATTTTTTCATCACTGGGAAAGTCCAGTGAGAAATGCCTACAAAGTCCTTGTGCTGCTGTTGCAACAAACATGAGCCTTCATTCATTCAGCTGTTTCTCTGCTGTGAGTGTGAGGACACTCCCACTGACATACTTTCACCTGTACACTGCAAGCCCCGCCGCCTTGCCACTGTTAGATTCTAACCATGAAGGCGAATGCCTTTGGAAGAGTTCCTCCTCCTCTTCCTGACGTGTTCGTGTGTTGCTATGAAACACACTCCAGCACGCTGCCTCACGTTAAAACTGTGTCAGAGTTTAAAGTGTGCCAGCCTCGGCAAGCCTTCGGCTTTTTATCACAGTGTGTCCTGACAGAAGGAAATGTACAGAGTGAAAATCCCCAAACAACAGCTCACAACAAACACGTTTCCATGGAAACATCCAGCTCTGATGGATGTTCAGCTGACTGAACAGTCTGTGGTTCAAAGTTTTTCAGGCTGTGAAAGTCACTCTCATGTTTTTATGACGCAATACAACCATCAAACTTCCTTCCTTCGTCAGTGAAACCTCCGACTTCAGCCTGTTAGTCAGTCCTCATCCTGAAAACATTCCCGATGACTTGTTTGTGGGTTTCACAGGAATCTCAAACCACTGCAGGATCTCACTTCACTTACATCTGTTAAAAAACAGATTCCCGTTGCTGGTTCCTCTCAGCAATGGGAAAACAAGTCCAAGAGACTCTTATCTGAATCTGATGTTTCCTGACCAGCTCCAGTCTGACAGTCTGACGTAATGACACAAACACAATGGATTTAGTGACACAGAAACAACCTCAGAGCCAGGATGGGACTAACAAACTCAAACGAGGTTCAGCTAAAGGAAAACTCGTCTGCTTTCAGCTTCAGAAACTCAGCTGATCCTGTGAATACACCACAAACCTCCACCTGTTATCCTCTTTACCAACAGAAACACTCAGGAAAGCAAACAGGTGAATCTGAAGCAGCTAAACTCACCAATGACACATTAATACATCACAGTTCAGGTGACCTTGTGTTTCACTCTATTTGGGATTCCCAAAAGGTTGATTGTTTTCATCTGGACGTGATGTTTTCAGTGAGAGAAACATTTCATCACTCATCCAGGTGACTTCTTCAGTCTCAGCTGAATGAAACGTTTCTTCAGATGTAATTTACAAAGGTCAACGTGTGAATCTCGCAGGTTACGCAGTTAGAAAGAGAACATCCGATAAGCTCATCCAGCATGAAGCAGTGGAAAGAGGAAGTTTCAAAACACACTTAAGACTCAACCATCATGATGTGTACAAACTACCCTTAAACATGAAGAAAATACTCTGAAACGACAAAGATGAGACCAATTCTCATCTAAATGTTTAGGCTACGTTCTGATTGGCTGTAATTTGCAAAGGTCAACATGTGACAGGAAACAAGGCTCACAAACGGCAGATTCACGCGATCAGTCCCAAATGAAACCACATCAAACATCAGCTATCAGCAACCAACATGAAGACAAGTGCCTCCAACCATCAACACACAAAACAGAGAGACCTAAAGGAGGACTGTACTGAACCATGAAACCTTTGAGAGTAACAAAGGCAGATGAATCATTCTCACTTCCTCCCAGTGCTATACACGGAGAGGGCCTCGTTATTAGCAACCTGATAACAATCTGAAAGAGCGAGCGAAGCAGAATCTTGTGTGACCTTTCAGAACTCTTGCTGATAGGAAGCTGTAACCACCTGATTAAAAAGTGGCTTTGCAAAAAACAGAAATCTTATTTCATTGTGGTAAATTGAGAAAATTCAAGGGTCAGTTAACCCAGTTCACAAACAGACACACAACAACACCCCAGCGTGTTTGGATCTGCTCTCTCTGACACTCGTGCCCTGTGTTCGGAGTTACGTCAGCTGCTCTGATGGCTGTTTGTTTGTCTTTTTTTTCCCCCTTCGTTTGAGCTGAGCTAGTTTCATTACTGCAGCGTGGATTTGAAACTCCACCCAACAAAAAGTCCCCCAACAGCCCAGCCGGATCTCTGACTTTCCCCTCACGTTCACTGTTTTTGTACAGACCGATGATCTGTAGGTCAAAGGGCAGGCTGCTGTTTCCACGCTCCACCTGTTCTTACTTGCAGGTGAGACTCCATGAAAGGGAAATGAGCACTGCAGAGTTCTTTAAATATGTCAATGTCACAGATTTAAAGAAAGTTGTCACAGGTTCTTCTTGGTCATTCGCCTGTTTCAATCACATTCACCCTTCAGGCAAACAGACACAGGGCTCAGGAATATAAAACGGTAACCAAAGGAATGTGCTGTTCATAATAATTTAGCGGGTTAAGATAAGAGGACTGTCAAATTGTCTCATTATTCAGGCTGATTGATCAGTTTGCGTATTTATTTGAAGGATGGAGACCGTCTGCCTTCCCCCACAGGAAGCCAACAAACAGGATTGTTTGAGGAGAAGCAAGAAACACCTCCTCTGAGCGCCGGACTTTCCAGGAAATCACTTCACATTAACTAAATCACAGCTGCGTGTGCAGAAGGACTGAAAACACTGAAGCCATCATTAAAAATATGATGTCTGTTACTCTGTTTTTATTTACTGAGCGCAGCTGGCACTGTAATATGCTGTAACTACAAGAGTGACGTCATTATTACTCGTGATCTTTTTGGCACAGTATAAAGCAACAAGTTATTTATGATGGATTCAATTCCAGCAGTCATTTTTTGGTAAATACCGGAAATCCCTTTTTGCCTTTTTGGCACAGCACCGGCTAAAGGAGTGCGTCAAAGTGTGTCTGCTGTGTTCACCTGTTGCAGGTGAGACAGAAACCCTGACTGTGGCCCGCGGATAGTTCACAGAAGAAAGAAAGCGAAGGAGGAAAATTTGAAACAAAGATCACACACAGACACCGTCAGAAGGACAGACAACTCACCGTACACGGAGACAATCATGATGTTTATGCTGGGAGAAATCGTCTTGTTGGCAGCTTCTTGGCGTCTAAACGTACCGAGCAGTGAGCCACGGGGCGTGTCTGTTTGCTTTTACGTAGAAAAGCCCCGCCCTCCATTGCTTCTCCCCACCCTCCCTTTTTGACGTCATCTGTCGGTGGTCTACGGTGGCCCTGAGAGGCCAAACGGACTGCAACTTCAGAAAACACTTGCAAAAAGAAAAATGCTGCAAAAAGAAAAACACTTGCAAAAAGAAAAACACTTGCAAAAAGAAAAACGCTGCAAAAAGAAAAACGCTGCAAAACGAAAAATGCTGCAAAAGCACACAAAGCACAACGGAAATAGGAAAAAAGACAACGGAAATGTTTCTGGGGAGACAATAACCGGACGGACCAGTTGCACGAACCAAAACATGTATGTATGGCTGTATCCCAATTCAGGGACTGTTTCCCAATTCAGGGTCTGCAGCGTTAAAGTACGCAGCCTTAACGGTCCTCAAGGGCCGCACTCAAAGACCGCTGAGGCCGGAAGTGTGAGGCTTGTAGGCTTGTGAGATGGGACGGTCTAGCCTCCGTTGTGCTGCCCAGGTTGCCTAGCAACCATGATACTAACAGCTGGAAACGTTTCATACAGCTTTGTTTGACAGAAATGGAGTAGAACATATTTTGTTCATTTGTTTCTACATGAGCTCTGTGTGATTTGATAAGTATCTGAGGCTGAGACCACAGGACTGTAAAACATGATTTTTGGGCTTCATTTCTGTACTAAACAGTCATTTAAGATTAGCTAGTAAATAACAATTAGCTAATGTTGTTCATGAGACTAAAGTCATCTCACTTTGGTAATGTAAATATAATATGGCCAATATTATATTAATCATTATTAGTTATTACAGCACTGAACATGAACTCTGTGCCAAACACTGAGCTTCAGTAAAGATTCAAGTTGCATTTATTTATATTTCCTATCACCTTAAATCTTCACTTAAAGACAAGTATCTGTGACAGTGTATATATAGATGTATTATATATAAGAGACAAATATTGTTCTTTTAATATGTTGGCATTACTAAATTTGGCTCAATATGTGTGGAAAAAGCAAATGTACGAGCTGTGATAACTGTGTCTGATAGAAGGAAGAGTAGACTGATATATTAAATATTCCTTTATTGGGTGAGAAAATCAGACCATGTCATAACTGCTTTAAGTCACACAGAATAGATATCAGAGCCTTAAACAGGCTGACTTCTGTTAAATGGGTCAAACTGGGCAGAAAGCATCCAAACGCATAACATCCTTATAGAATATGATGTAACACTATAGATCAACTTACCTCAGAATATATAAAGCATACAAAAAAA
Source organism: Perissodus microlepis (assembly GCF_051167445.1). NCBI lineage: Eukaryota > Metazoa > Chordata > Actinopteri > Cichliformes > Cichlidae > Perissodus > Perissodus microlepis. Next base: position 32,615,307 of record NC_140482.1, on the reverse strand, counting down.
TTACAGCAATATGATGCAACAAACACAGCAGTGCTACTAATCCAAAATACGCAAAGCTTCATAGAACTGAAACAAACATTTATTTTTAGCTCCATTCTGCTGCTGATACATACTTTAGGTTTCTGAATATTAAACTTGTTGCTGCCTTTCATAGTGTGTAACTTGAAGGCCCTGAGTACTTTCTCCCACACTGAAAACACTGGGATGATCACATTATTTGAACATTACCTAATAAGACTGATTCAGGACAGACAATTATGTTAAACTTTCCTAGCAGTCCTTCACAAACAGGGAACAGTCTGTCTATTCTCTCCATCTGTCAGCTGCTGCTGGCTCTTCCTCCTCCTCCTCTTCCTCACACACTGCTGAGTTTGTCCTGGTGGATCATCAGGGGTGCAAAGCCTCACAGATGATGTGCAGCAGTGGGTCCCTCAGTCTGTCCTCACTCTGGACACTTGCAGTCGTCACACATGGAAATCAAATGTGTGATAAGCTGCAGGATTCAAACACAAGTGTAACTTATAAACACATGTTCATACTTTTATTACACAATCAGAGAGAAAGAAACAGAGAGAGAGTGCAGGACAGACAGACAGGTGACAGTCTCAGGTGTACACACTGCTACACAACAGCACCAGAGAAGGAGGATTTAGTGTTTGTGTTATTACGAGTGCTAAACAAGAAGAGTTCCCAGATGGTCCAGTGGACACATGTGTGACTGCTGTGATTAAAGCATCTTTCTTTCAGCTTAACGAGTGAACCGTCAGCTCGTTCAAACACACGTTAAAGTCCGTTTGGCTCGACACCACCGAACAGAGGCAGCAATATAACATAGCTAACATTAACAGTGCAGTGGATCCTGCTTGTGCCGTGATATTCAGGACTGCAAACCGAGCAGCATCACTGACTTTCAGCCTGTTGTGTTTGTGGATATATGACTGACTTTAATTATCCATAAAATCATCAGATTCTCTGTAAGATTAAGGTTGACTATCTAACGGCGTATAAAGTAAAGGCTTTAAAACAAAGTAAATGCTGAAAGTACAAACATCGCTAATGTCACATAACTTTGCCGACATGTGGCCAACAGTAATGTTTTAATGTTCCTCATTATTAAACATTTGCACATAAATAAGTGACATAATATTCAGAACTTACTTTTGAAAGTTTACTCTTTGGCCGCTCCACTTCTTTGAAGTGTCTCCCAGTCCCAGTGCACTTGTTAGCATGTTTTGGTTCATGCAACTGGTCCGTCCGGTTATTGTCTCCCCAGAAACATTTCCGTTGTCTTTTTTCCTATTTCCGTTGTGCTTTGTGTGCTTTTGCAGCGTTTTTCTTTTTGCAGCATTTTTCTTTTTGCAGCGTTTTTCTTTTTGCAGAATTTTTCTTTTTGCAGCGTTTTTCTTTTTGCAGCATTTTTCTTTTTGCAAGTGTTTTTCTTTTTGCAGCATTTTTCTTTTTGCAAGTGTTTTCTGAAGTTGCAGTCCATTTGGCCTCTCAGGGCCACCGTAGTGGTCGCTATCATTACACTACTTTAACGTCTCACAAACATAATAATAATAATAATAATAATAATAATAAATTGCGAGTTTAAACCTTTTCTGGGGGACCTCTAAATTCCATCATAGCATCCCTTAAATATCTCCAGTAATCCTAATAATAATAATAATAATAATAATAATACTATCCTAATGTCAAATTTAGCCAACTTGTCTTTTGGAGATGGTAAATGAATGAAAACAGGCTTAAACACGCAGAGTTCTTCATGTCAGAATGTCACAGTGCACTCGTTAATATAGACTAGAGCAAATTCTCATGCTGGAATATCACGAGTTATCAGCCCAGGAGCTGATGAGCATTATGGTTATAGTTTTATGGTCTGTTTACAGCACATTTATAGGTAGTGACAGAACCAGGGTTTTCTTTCTACATGAATTTAAAACCGTTACCTATCAGCAGCAGCTCCCAGTCAATTACAATGTTGCAATAATTTCTGCTTCACTATTACATTTACCATTTGTGTGACAGCACAGAGCTTGAGAGGTAAGAGTGGACATGTAGTCAGAAGCACAGTTATAATGCCAAGGTACTTTGTGCTTTGCCCACATTCACTGATGGTGATCATTTCACATAACAAAGCAGCGATTTGCACTGTTATCAAATGTGGATTTCCAACCTGCTCTAATAATAACTCAGATTATTTTTGTTATTATCATTTTTGTGTGATTGTTAGAGCAAAGAATGAGTGAGGAGGATGCAGAGATCATACAAAAGTGGTAAGACCAGGTGAGCAAATTTGCAGGTAGGGAAGAAAAACCATAACTGTGTGGGTAATTTAAAAAAAATAGATTTACACCCATTTCACAGAAGCTTTGTGTGTTTTCCAAAACTTAAATTTATAGTGGACATTCTAAATAGTATTGATATGAACTGATATGCATTTAACAGAACTGACAGGACTATAAACATGCTTGAACAGGAAGGATCCTTCTGATCTTTGCTGTGTCTGCACGCCCACATTACCTGTTTAAAAGGTGCTGCTCAGTAACCAAACATCATTGTGTTGTTTTGTCCTAAATATGCAAACCTGTCTCATCTTTGATCAGCTCAGAAAGCTTGACTACTGGATGCTTGTGTTTACTCTCAGAGTGACTTATATGACCTAAAATTAATAAACAGAATTTAAGAGAAGGGAGTGGAGGACATGATAGAAACAGACCTATTAGTGAACCAGGCTGGAATAAACTGAGTGTTGCTCCTGTTTCTTTCAGTCTGAAACACATGTGTTGGGGTAAGTTTAATGCACTCAGAGCTGATCAGTGTCTTTAAACTGAGCTGCAGATGAGACAAACAACATTACAAAACAATGTTGTGATCAAAAATAAATGGATTTAATGAAACTCACTGATTATATTGGTCACTGTTGGACCCTAAATTATTTAACATATATATCAATGATGCGTATTGTGCCCAAAGTAGTAACAAATTATACTTTTTCCATTATGCTAATATTTTTTGTTCCCAAATTTATTGGATGAGATGAATACTAAAATGAATAACTGTCATAACTGTGGAGCGGTGAGGAGTGTGGACCCAAATGCAGGCACTAATGATTAACTGTGAGTGAGTTTTATTTTTACTGGAAAGAGAAATGCAAATAAAAGCAGAGCATGGCAGTGACTTAAACTAACAAAACCTAAACTGGGAGGAGCTACAAAAGAATAATACAAAGGAACAAAAAGCCTGTGACTAGAAACCTAAGACAGGGAAACACGGAACATGAAGACCAGTGAGGAGAAACATGGAACCTGGAACGTGGAGAAATACAACAGGAGACATGCAGTAGAAATGCATGCACAGACATTGACAGAGTGACACAGAACTAAGACTAAACATACAACATACGGAGACAAATAAGGAGAATGGAACTAAACCTTCACTAGAGTCATGACACCAGGAACACAGGGGAGGCACAGAAACAGAACAGAAACCTCAACCAGGAACTATAAATATAATACAGAAAACAATAATTCAAAGAGTATAACTTAAACCAAAAAACACTGGCTCACAGACCCAGTACCGTGACAATAACATGACGCTTTAGCTTGATTGATGAGCTTTCTTGGGGTAATAACAGATGAGAGACTTAGCTGAAAAACACTTGTTAATGAGGTATTCATCCCAAAATATCGAGAAGCATTCCAATACTAAATCATGTTTTTTTATCATTATATTAAATAATCAATCCCATGTGTTATTTGAATATGCAAACACTTTTGTTTATGTTTATTTTAAAAATTAAAAAATGTTTATTCAGTAAAGGAGGTCATGGGACTGAGAATTATTAATTATTTAAGCCATTCAGAAATAAACCGGTGACTCTCAGCAGCAACAGGTACACGTTGCACTACACACACACACACACACACACACACACACACACACACACACACACACAAACACACACACAAACACACACAGGGATCAATAAAGTATACATTATTATTAAAAAAAAGAAAAGAAAAAAGGGTAGGGATAGCTCAGTCGGTAGCCTGGTCGCCCCGTGATCGTGAGGTCGAATCCACTGAATGGCTACCCTGAGGTACCCCTGAGCAAGGTAGCGTCCCTAAACACTGCTTCCTGGGCGCTGGATTGGTGGCTGCCCACTGCTTCACTGAGTGAATGGATTAAATGCAGAGAGAATAATTTTCCCACGGGGATCAATAAAGTATACATTATTAATTTTTATTATTACACACACACACATTGGGTATTCATATCTTGTGGGAATTGACATAATGCTTTCCCTCACCCCTTACTCTAACCCTAACCATTAAAAATGAATGAATTGTAACCCTGATGCTAAAACCACATTTTGAATCTAAAAAAAATGCCCTTTAAACTTATGGGGACCAGGATTTTGTTCGTCATAAGGGCTGTTGGTCCCAAAAGTATAGTAAAACTTCCAATTTTTGGTCCTTACAAAGATATAATTACACACGCACACACAAACAGTAACTTACTTCACCTTAAGCATTCATCTTAGTTCAGGCCTATCAATAACTGTTCACAAGTTTCCACCTGCTGGTTTGTGTGTAATCATGGTGAATTATGCTATAACAACACTCAATGAGGGAACACTGTCAAAGGAAGCTAACAGCAGTGGCTAATATTTCCTTTACACCACCTCAGTAGAATAACGGTAGCATCCACGTGGTGCATCAGCAAACAGTCAACCTTAAATACAGCAAACGGATCACTGTAGGTCAAAGACACAAGACCACAGGACTGGTTTGCTCAGGAGCCACACTCCAATGTAATTTACTTTCCATTCCAGTAGGTGGCGCATCACTACACAACATGTAAGGTGGAGGTGAAAATAAGGAAACACTTGTATAGAATTGTATAACATAAAAAACAGCTGTGATCAGAGTTTTTTTTTGATATCTTAATCATCTTATAGTACCATATCACCCCATTAGAGCACTTCACTGTCACACTGCAGGCTTACTTGTTGTTCCTAGAGTATTTAAAAGTAGAATGGGAGGGAGAGCCTTCAGTTTTCAGGGCTCTCCTCTGGGGAACCAGATTCCAGTTTGGATTCGGGAGACAAACAGTATCTCTACTTTTAAGATCAGGCTTCAAACTTTCCTTTTTGCTAAAGCATCTAGTTAGTTTTGGATCAGGTGACCCTGAATCCTCCGCTTGCTGGGGAATTCCCATGATGCATTGTGTGTTTCTTCTTCACTGTGTGTTTATACATCTCTCTGAATTTAACTGACTTGATTTATATCAAATATGATACACTAGTTGTTAAGAGATTTAATTTACAAAAAAATATTAATTAGTCATTGATAATCAGTACGGGTTCAGATCAAGCAGATCAATGTCTCTGGGATTAGTAAAATCAGTAGAATATGAAATAGAATCAGAAACTTCACAGACAACAAAAACAGTGTGTTTGGGATTTTCATGGACTTTTATTGGACAGTTTATTGGATGTAACTTTTTGTTGAGAGAGAAGAAAATCATACTTTGACAGATAGACTACAACCAGGAAATGTTTTTGTGTTTCTGTGCTTGGAGTTAAAGGAACAGTCTGAGTGTAAAGCTCTTCAAGACAAGGTACAACTATATAGTTTTAATGAGATATAAAGAAAAGAAAGAGATCAATGGCAAAGATGAAGAGAGAGCTGAGTATAAAAGCAAAACTTTCAGTGTACCAGCTGATCTGCATCCTCAGCCTCACTTACAGTCACAAGCCCTGAGTAGTGGCTGCAAGAATGAGATCTTGGATACAAGCGATGGAGTTTTCTCCAAGGCAGGGCTGGCCTCTCTCTCAAGAGGAGCTCAAAGCAGAGCTGCTTCTCCTCCACAGAAAAAAGAGCCGGATGAGGTGGTTCTGGCATCTTCCTAGGATGCCTTCTCTTAGGTGAGGTGTCTTAGACATGTCCCACTGGGAGGAGTCCCCGGTGCAGACGCTGGACATGATGGCGAGCTTACAACCCCCGACCGGCCTGGGAACACCGACGTGAGTTGAAGGAGATGGCTGGAAAGAGGGAAGTCTGGGCTTCCGGATAAGGGGAAGGAAATGGAAAGATGGATGAACTGATGAATGGATGAATGGATGTCTTCAGTTTGTTACTACATCGTACTTATTCAGATTTTTAAATGAACAAATTTCCAAAACTGGAGGCACTTGCTTTGTTGTGTGAATGTAATCATGAAGCTCTGAAAACAAGACAATGTGACAATATTTTGTATTTTATGTATGTTTGCTAATGTATAATTAGCGGTATGTTTATTGTTGTTCTTGAGGTTTATAACAATAAGGATGAATAAAAACGGATAACTTATGGCAAAGAGGTGGTATTAAATACATGTGCACCACTTCCCACTCTGTATTGATATGTAAACTTAATTGGAATAGGTGGAGTGATGATGTCGAGTATTTCTTCTAATTTTTTCCCAAGTGATTTTCGGTATACTGTTTGATGAAAAAAATTGTTTACTGCATGTTTGCTCTTCAGTTTCAGATCATTTTAACTGATTTTCCTGTTTTATTCTGGAAACCTCTGTGTTTGGTCTCTTGGATCTATTGTTTCCCTTGTCTTGTTTTCTCTTGCTCTCCCTCTTTGCTCTCTGATAGTTAAAGAAATTAGTTTCTCAATTTCGGGACTTTGCCTTGAATCAAATTTAAAGTGTGTTTTTTTTGTATATATCAGGCTGTCTGTTGGTGCATATGGGTCCTTTTTACCTGCTTCCATAACAGCTGGGTTATTTAATCATGTGTGATATCATTTATGTGTGCTATGGTTTATGCCGTGAAAACACTTTTACAGATGTGTAACGATTTGCAGCCATCAGCATGTTTCCATCTGGGTGAATCGGCTATCATCAAACATTTCCTTGAATTCAGTGACGAGTCACATGTACTAGTTTCCTGCTTCACCTCTAGCATCACGTCGCCTTCCTTATCAATCTACTGCCTCACGAATTCTCTTGATATCTGTTTGCACCATTTACAAGATACACTCCCCACTCACTTTAAAATAACGTGCGTAACTGTGCACAGAACATTACAGATGTATATTTATGCATGTTTAATTTATATTATTTAAGTGTACACTACTCTGCAAACTCTGAGAAGACTGTCTGGTGATAATCATCTGTTGTTTTCTGAAGATGACAATAAAATAGTGTAATAGAGTGTGTAATTTTTATATTGGGTGGAGAAATAAATAAGTTTCATTAATTTGAGCTATATTTAAATTAATTTCCATTGCATCTGCAAAGTGACCTTTGGTTGGTGAAGTATACATTGTTATATTTGTATTCTTATATAGTTATACATATTATATCAATGAAGGCTGATGAATAAAAGATTAAACAGCATTTATTTAATGTACATGTTATGATAAACGTGTACGTGTCAAAATAAATGAGGAAATCGCATGTTTAATGCTGGGTATATTTTTATTTTAATTTTTGGTTACACTGGCAGAGAATCAGAAATGCTGAGATTTCAATAATATACAAGCAAAACTTTCAGTGAAGGTTTATTCATCATATTTTCTGGATTTCACAATCCCGTAGACCCACTGAAGGTATTTTGAGATGTCCGTATAGACATTTGATTTATTGGGGCAACTGCAGTTTCCATTATAGTTGAAAGAAACAACACCAACAGCAAACGTGTCGCATACCAGAGGACCACCAGAATCTCCCTGTGAGGAGGAAGAATTTTAATTTACCAGCTTTTATTTTAGTTTTTATATATTTGTGATCAAGGAGCCAGTTTACACTAAAAGGACAGAAAACATACCTGAAAGAAATGACAGATTGAGTGTGGGATACGTTTGTATTTTTGTTTTTGGTTAAACTGATGAAAGAATCAGAAATTCTCACATTTCAATAGTGAAAAGAAAAAACTGAAGTAAACTTTAACTTTAAGTGTTTTACTCAAAGAAATTTTTTTTCTCGTCGATCCATTTACGGTATTTTGAAATGTCCGTATAGACGTTGGGTTTATTGGGGTAATTGCAGTTATTTTCGTAGTTGAAAGAAACAACACCAACAGCAAACCCATGGCACACCAGAGGACCACCAGAATCTCCCTGTGAGGAGGAAGAATTTTAATTTATCAGTTTATGTTCATTATGTTTATGTTCTTAAGATTTGTGAACATGAAACCATTTTAAACTGAAAGGACAGAAAACATACCTGACAGAATCCTTTGGTTGTTCCATATCCACCTGCACAGATAACATTGGCAGGAAGACCAGACCATAGTTCCTCACAGACCCTTGGCTTAATGACAGACACGTCCACCACCCTCAACTCATCAACAGATTTACCATCAGTTTTAGTTTTTCCCCATCCAGCCACCTGACACACTTGGTTTTCTGTTAGGTTTATTTCAGCAGGTGGAAGCTGAATTGTTTGTACCCTGTCATTTAGCGGAACTTTCTCAGGCAGCTAGAGACATGACATGAAGTAAAAAAAATCTATGTTCATACGATAGTTCTGTAGTTATAATTTGAATAATAAAATCACAAGAACATGTACTTACTTTAATCAGCATGATGTCATTACCCAGTCCAACCTGTTGATAATTTTCATGGATGGTTTTGTTTTCAATCTTTATTTTTTGATGATTGCCGTTCTTGAGATTGTGGTTGCCGAGAACAACGTATGTGAGGCTCCTGAAAGAGTAATCAATGAGAGGACATCAATACATTGTCTAAATGTGTTTTAATGACATGACTCAGAGATTACAGCAGAAGATATTTGATTACTCACAAGTCATCACAGTGTGCAGCCGAGACTACAAAGTCCTCAGTGATGAGAAATCCTCCACAAACATGGTGACCGTTGTAGTCCTGCACAGAGGCCATGTACTGCATCGAGTTCTCTGGGGCTTTTTCACCATGTATGATGTCATGTCCATGTGCTGAAAAAAGTAGAATAAAGGAAATCAAAATGAAGTTAATGTTCCATTAAACAATTGAACGATAATGACAAAAACTTTCAGTTCTTACCAAGTTGTCCGAGGCATGCCAGAACATGGACGAGCAGAAATTTCTGCAGACCCAGCATGATGCCAGCACAAAGGTGAAGTTGTGTTTGTAGGAGTGTCGAGGTGAACCTTTTATACGTCAGTTTGCTTCATTGCCAAATACGATTATATTCCATCAGCCACATCCTTTCAGCCACATCCTTTACTCAGTGTAAGATTGAAACTGGCATTATCATCATGTTCATCAGCTTATCGGTGTGAAACACACTCATCATGTTTAGTCATCATTATTTTAACTCCATTTGCTGCTCACTTTTATTCATGTATTTAAGAGCCTTTGGGCCTCCAGATCATCTGTGGTTATAAATCACTTTTAATGGGTGAAACCTCGTCTGTAACACTGAGATTCTTCTCTGTGGAAATCACACTTGGTCAGATTGAACGAGTGGTTGTTTTTATAGTTCACGCTCATTTCTGATTTTCTCCTTTCCTCATTGTCTCGTTATGAGGACCTGCTTCTCCTCACTGTGACAATAAATAAGGTAAATCTGAAAACTAAAACCTTCCCCTTGTAGTCAGTTCACTCATCTTCTCTGTCATGTCTGTGTGGAGGCAGGCAGGGAGATAGAGTCCTGCATTTTGGGTCCTGAGGCAGACATGAACTCAGAATACACAGCTTTATTGCTGGAGAAACGGACCAGAAACTAAACTAACTGCGGCGGGCGGGCGGGCGGGCGGGACACACAGATAACGTGAGGATACGACGTGACACTGAGCAAGGGCAAACACAGGGCTAATATACACAGGGAAGTAATCAGGGAATGGAAGACAGGAGGGAGACACAGCTGGGAGAGATCAGGGCTAACGAGACAGGGGGAGCGAAGCTGGACACACTGACATAAGACACAATCCTTCAAAATAAAACAGGAAACAATACACAAGGACACAGACTAAGAAACACGGACCTTACACAGGCAGAACTAAACCTAAACCAGAATAAGCTGGGACCTATATCATCATCATCATCATCATCTAGACCAAGAAGATAACCAAAAATACAAAATCAAACCAAGACATGAAAACTCAAAATACTGGGTCAAACTGACCCAGAACCGTGACATTCACTCTGTTCACTCCTGATCATTTCAACAAATGAATACATTTTTACTAACACTGTCACAGACTGCCGGCCTGTCCATCATGCACTTCACCTTTCACCCTCACCCGGTTTTCAAGATGCTGCTGAGATTTGATTCAATTTTATTTTTAAAAATCACAATCAAAACATTTGAGAAAATGCAGTAAAAATCAGGAAACGTGGGTATAGGTAGACCCATCTGTTCCCCTTCCTGCTTGTCCATGTTAAAGGTGTTAAAGGTGGCCTGTTGGGCCCACAGGTTACGGGGGCTTAGAAGAATGAGGAAGGTTACATCAGGAAGGACATGCAGCATAAAATGTTTGCCTAATCAAACACGTGGACCAAAAAAATTCCACACAGCTCCGCTGACGCCCAGATTGAGGCATGAAACTTGTGCAGACAGTCTGACAGTCATCAGGCTCAGACACCGTCCTCGTTCACACCACCTCAAACTTCAACAGACAACACCCATATGAAAGACCTTAAATATTTCATTGTTGATCAAACACTCAAACATTAAAATATAATAAAAAACAGTAAAAAATAAATAAATGAAACCACACAAATAAAACCAGAATTTCTGTTCATGTTTTGTGCAGATATTTAGAAAGTCCTGACAGCTCCCACAATGTGAATAACAAAAAAAAGATTCTAATAAAAATGTTATATTATGATATATTATATGATAATATACGTGTGGACAAAAACGTTCCAGATAAACAGGCCAGGATGAGCTGTGTGTGTCAGTGATCTGCCAGCCAGACCATATGGACCAGGACCAGGAAGCAGACCCAACACACAGGAAGTTCAATGGTTTCGCTGATTTATTTATCACGTGGGTCGTTGCAGGCAGAGCGAGCGGTCTTGACATCATGTGTCTGCACAATTGCACCACTCACCTGCTAAACCTACGTTCCTCACAGCTGACAGAAAGGAGCTGCAGCGTGTTTTCTGAAACACACAGCTTTGTGTCTGACAGCCTTATATTTCTGAACCATCCATGCCGGGTCACACCCCCACTTTAGTTTTATTTGGATAAAGACTTTAATATACTTTGAGCTCCTTTGATGAACTCAGTTTTTTTTCCTATTGAGCTCTTTAGGGTGATTTTCAGCCTGATGAACTCTTTGATTTAGTTAGCTTTTATTTAATTGAGCTCTACTTTATAGAAGCTATTCGGTTGGAGGGAGTGTTTAATACCTTGGCTGCTGTAACACAGGACTTTCTAAACTTTTGTGATAAGTAAAATAATTGTTATTTGTATGTTTTTAGACTTCAGAGCCATGAAAAAAAGTTTATTGAGTTCATTGAAGAGGCCGGAGCTGGTGTGTCGGGGTGTGGGCTGGGTGGGGCTTTTGTTTTGTTCTTCCTCCTTACACATCTTTGGAGGAGTTGCAGGAGTTGCAAGTTCGATTCCCACCCAGTATCCAGGAGCTGTCCTGGTTAGATCCCCCCTACTAAAACCAAGCCCTGAAATGGTGCGGCTACGTCTGCAGCCTGTCCGCAGCTCAGACACAAAAGCATTTCGCTACATGATGTACGCTGTGTGATTGTGTATGTGACGAATAAAGGTTATTTGATGTTGTCTCCCAGGTGGATGTGTGGGCAGGTCGTGTCTACCAGGCCTGCCTTGTACACCTGAGAGCTACCTATTCATCAGTGAGTATTTATGCTCAGCCGTGCCTTCGGTTTGCAGCCATCTCATCTTCATTGCTACTCAGCTGTGATACTCACCAGCATGGCTGGTTTTGTGGATACCTGAGCACACAGGCAATATTCACAGCCCTCCTTTTTTTTCTCCGTATCCTGCAGATCATGTTCCTGCAGCCTCCGACTAACTCCTCCAGTGACTTAGAGATGGAACAGCTACGATACTGCACAAGAGGGGCCCAGAACACTGCTACACTCCTCCACATTAAAAGGAGTCAGCGGAGATGAAACCTGTTCTATTTCAGTTATGTAACTGTTGCTGTGGTTAACAGAAGATCACGTACACACACTGATCTTCAGGAGATGTGCTTTAGAGATATCGCATGCATAAATGCATTCTGTGCCGTGTAGTTTGAGCCTGATTACGCTACAGAAAGCTTTATTCAACCATCCTGCTTCATTCTACTGTAGTTGCTGAACAGACCACAGTACTGTGCAGAAGTGTTGAGCCACTCCTCTTCTTTAAATATTTCAATTAGTGGGTCGCTCAAGACTTTTGCACAGTAGTGTATGTATCGGATAGAGAAAGGCAGTACCTTCTAAAGTGTTTGCACGGAAAGATTCTTTACTGTGGAAATACTCGACACAGCCAAAATGACACAAGCTGAACCACAGAAACCACATTTTCCAGATCGAATAATGCTGACAACCATGCTGTTTCAGTCTTGGCATGATGTATAGAGCACTTTGAGTACTCGCTATATAAGTGCTATATAAGAATCGGTCCATTTACCATTTATGGACATTTTTTGAGCTAAATGTTAAAACAATGATGATTGTCGGTTGGTGGTTTTTGGTGTTACCAAATTTAAATTCCTGAGTAGAGGTGTGGAGACGTACTTATAAAATCTCATTACAATCCCTGTGTTTACTGCAAAAGAGAGCCATGAGAATTATTCACAATGTCAGATTTTATGAACACGCTAATGCTCAGGAATGTTTACATTCAGACTGCACAAAAAAGCTTCTTTATTTTTGCTTTTTTATTTTTGTAAGCCAGGTGAAAAAGAGCAACCAGCTGTTTTTGGACAGTTTTATAATTTTAGATATTGTGATCACAGATCAAGTTTTACAATACATGCACAATGTAATTCAGCAGTATTTGCGGCAGCACTGAGATTCAAAAGTGCGTCTCAGACAATCAGCCTGTGTGTTTCAGGTTCAGCCTGATCAGCATGTAACAGTTTACTTGTTCATAGTTTGTTTGTGCCACTCTGTATCTCTGCAGATCTGCCAGGAGGAGGTACTTAAAGATCAGTTACACATTACTCAGAGCTACGCTATTTTTATCCAGTTTATCTTCCTGAACATTAAAGCAAAAAAGAAAAGTAGTTAAAGTTACTTGTGTTTGTGTTTTTACCCGGTGAGAATAAATGGGCATGAATTTTATTTTTCAGACTTTTCAGAGGAGAAATTTTCTTAGGGTTGCATGGAAATCAAATCTTTTTTTATACCCCCCAACACACACACACACACACACACACACACACACACACACACACACACACACACGCCGGCGTTACATATACTTAAAATGATTCAAATGCAGTAAGTATACATGCTTCATATAAATATAGTCTATAACTTGTTTATTTTCTGTAGCCCAGAAAATTAAACATTTCATTTCACATAAGACATGTAAATTTTATTTTATATACTGTATAGCCTGTATAATAAATAAATATGTTGCCAAATAAATATAAAAACCAGAAAGCTACACAAAACAGGACAGTTCATTTACAAACACAAGTCTAACTTAAGTTTCACACTTTTTTGTTAGAACAAATCAAATTGTTAGTTAAATTTACACAAAATGTCAGAAATCTGCAGTGTCATGGACAAAAATTTCAACCTAATTTTTCATGATTTCTTGGTTAACCATTCCCAAAACTTTCCCCTCTTCCTAAACAACCAAATCCAACGTGTTGCCTTTTTTTAAAATGTTTTTTGACATGGCACATTTTTCCACCAATAGGAAAGAGGTAGCTTCTTTTCCCTTTCTTTACTGTTTTCGTCCTATCCTTAGAAAATGTTTTTTTTTCAACTGTTTCTTCCGCACTAAACGTGACGATAGTATTTAGGAAGAAAGCATCGCTTGTATATATTTTTAAAAACTAGGGGTGGCAAGAGATCATTTTTGGCTGGCCCACGCCAGACTTTTATAAATTAAAATGGATTATATAGTTTTGTAAACTGCCCTAGAGCTCCCTCTAGTGACTGCTTTGTAATATTGCTTTGATTACTTTGGAAAAAGAAAAATTGAGGAAGTAGAAAATCCAAGACGGCTGAACGTAATAAGTATTATTAGCTGATATGGAACTTCAAATGTTGTTGCTTTGGACAAGATTTTTCTGTAAGTACTAGTGATGATAAAATAATAATTGCTTTATTTAAGGTGAGTCATTTAGCCTGGCTGAACCTTCTCAAACGGCTGGAGATGCACAGACATGTCAACTCTCATATCATCACTCGTGTTGTACTGTAAATACTTCAACCACAAATATATACCACATTTTTTAACTGGTAACCAAACAAACACGTCTTTGAACTGAGGGAGAAAACAGAGACCACAGAGAAGGACCCCCGCCATCCAAAACCTTCTTTATTAAAGAGAAAGTTCTCACCATAGGACTACCACTTTCTCCGACAAAACACTAAATCTACTTGTTCCTCACTACAGCAGCAACTACACAAAAACATTATCACCAAACACTGCCCCCTAATGGTGAAGATCTTTATTAAATTTAGCTAAATCTGATTACAAGAAGAACCTTTACGGAACAAACACTGATGCTGTTGCAATATATTATACATATTTACAAATACATATTTAAAAGCAGTGCACAATGATATAGAGATTTATTGCTTTCTGTTTTATTTGAAGTATGTTTTCTCTTTCATAAATAAAATCATTTATATAATAAAATAATGAATAATTGTGGGTAAAAGCTCATCTAATGCAGGAACTGAACATTTGACCCCCTGACCCATCCCTGGCTTAGTTCCTACCCTTTGTGGTCAAACACAACTACACATCAATTTTGTTGTTGTTGTTGTTGTAAACAAAGTGTTTAGATTGACATGGAAAAAGAGTAACCAGCTGTTTTTAAGAGTCTTTTAGTTTTAGATATTAAGGATAACAATCAAGTCTAACAACATAGATCACAATCCAGTCCAATAATATTCTCTAAACTTTGCATTTCTTTTTGTTGAGAATGGGTTTGACCCATGAAAGGAGTTTTGATATGTCTCTATAGATGTTGGGCACATCCAGATACTCATAAATTCTGCGAGGAGGAAATATTATATTTGATTTTGTTCAGTAATTATGGAGTTTATCCCATATTTTATATGAAATCATTAAAACGTTATCTGACACAGTGTCCACCTGCACAAATAACATTAACAGGAAGCATATTACTCCACACACTCTGACATGTGTCCTTGTTAATGATGGAGGCATCCACCACTTGCAGTTTGTCAGCATGTTCACCTGTACTATTTATGGCACTCATGTAGCTACACTGCAGGTTTGTCTTCCTTTAGGTTCATTTTGGAACCAGGACCAGAATAGAGGAAGCTGCCAATCAGTAAAGCTATCTTTACTGAGGTGCACCTCAGTAAGGTTAGCTATGTTGCCACCACTACAGATTGTTGGACAGCACACCAGCAAAGTTTAATACGGGGCATGACTCATTGGATAGATGAGGAGATCTGCTGCCCTTGCTTGCTAGAGGTTAAAAGGGTCCCACACCTTTCATGTCCTAGCTGGTGCTTTCTGTTTTTGTTTTTTTTATTTCTCCAAAATTATTTTATTACTGGTCCTTGATGACATTCATTGTCAATACAGAATAAGGGGGAAAGTGGTAAGAACTACAACAGACAGTGGCTGAAACTTTATTAAAGCATTCAGTGTGTTTGGTGAACAAAGTGAACCTGAGGAAGGGGAGTCAGAGTCAGATCAAGGCTCTTCTGAAGAGACCAAAGCTGACAACCTGGACACATTCACCATCCTGGGGCAAGATGGCAGTCTTGAGTACCAGCCTCCCTCCACATCAAACAAACCACATCACAACACTGGCCTGCCTGCCTCAGCTGCCTGTGAGCGTCTCTTTAGCTGTACTGGACTACTGTTCATTGCAAAGCGAGCAAGGATAAACTACTAACTTTGAAAATCAACTGCTTCTCAAAATTAACAAGAAATCCAAAGAATAACAGTGCAGGACGAACACAAAGGAACTCTAATCTAAAGGTACAGTAGGGCAGGGTCAATAAAAGAAAATCATTTTTTTTATAACAACTGCTGTATAGTTCATTTGAAAAGTTTTAAATTCATTTGACTTGTTCTATGATTTGCAGGTTAGAACACAATCTCATATGAAAGAATTACATAGTTTTGTCTTGAAAACATTGTGATACCTAAGAGTTTGGTTTTATTTGGGTCATTCAGGGAAAGTCACAGCACTTGTGACCATTACCCAGTTTAACTGCCATTGCACTTTAATTTGTTTTTCTTTTAATTAAAAAACAACTACTTTGAGATTTGTATCCCATTGTCCTCCTGCTGTAAAAAAAAAACCTATTTAACCTTTGCTCCAAGTACATTTTAAATTAGCTACTTTTTACTTTTACTTGAGTAAATTTTTAGACAGGTAATTTTACTTGTACTTTAGTAAAATTTCATCAAAGTAATATTACTTTTACTTCAGTAGAATATTTTAGTTCTCTTTCAACCTCTGTTCATATCCAGCAATAAGAGCTGTGTTTTTTGGGTTAAAGTCCTGCCTGTAAATCTGCATTTGGGTTGACTCCTACCGGCTTCACAGACAATTTATGACTCTTTTGGGTTGAATAGAGCTTCTCATATCAACACAATTTAATTATAATGTAGTTGGTAGAATTTGGAGGTTTGGACTCTTTTGTATACGTATACTGTGTAATATTATATACTTATTTGCCTTTGTGTTGAGATTAAGAGTTGATGCTCTACACTCGCAGTTATGAAACTATTACTGCTGTTAGTAAAACTGCACATACACTCACAGAGCTTTTTATCTGTTGAATTATCATTCATTCAGCGTTTGCAGCATTAATGTGAATTTATTATTCATTATCTTCATCCTCATAAATCTGTACTCCAGCTGCCCTGCACTGAAGCTCAGAGGAAGATTTGTATGGGTCTCTGTTGAACCACTAGAGCATGCTGTTTCAGTAGATGAAGTTGTTAAAATGTTTGATAAAATCTGCCAGCACAGGTGTGTGCAGTATTAAAAAATCCAAGCCACTGCAAACCAGGTCATTCTACTATTACCCTCAAATCTTACGTCTTTTTGCCAATAATCACCCCTCTCCACAAACATCAGGTGGTGACTTGTGAGAGTGAGGACAAGTATTGTGTAATGCATTTAAGGTAAAAACAAACAGAATCTCCACCGAGCACATGTTGGAGCCGACAGTAAGCCGACAAAATCCTCATATTACTTAAATACCAAAAAGTAGTCATTCCTGAAACCAACATGTTTTTGAGCTTTACTGTAGTACGCTTCTGTTCATCATTCATAGAGGAATAAACAAGGAATATAAAAAATGAAATGTTATGAAACATATTTTCTCCTTTTCTGGTAGAAGAATGTGGCTCTACAGTCATTGACCTGTATCCATGGTAACACCTGCAGACTTAAAATTATATTATGAATATAATTTACCAATTAAAAAAAAAAAGTAAAAATGATAAAGCTGTACCAGAAGAGCTGTTCAAGTCTGAATTTGATTACTTCATTTGACACTGAACTTCAGTTTAATTGGAAAAAACTGAATTAAAATTTTGAGAAGCAAAAAACATACAAGGATGCAAATATGTCTTTCGTCACAGGCAAACTGAAGCGTGGTCCACTACAAAAGCAGAAATAATATAAAAAATTCAGCCTTTTGGCTGTTACAGAAAGAAATGACAGATCGAGTGTGGGATAACGTTTGTATTTTTGTTTTTGGTTAAAGAGATGAAAGAATCAGAAATTCTCACATTTCAATAGTGAAAAGAAAAACCTGAAGTAAACTTTAACTTTAAGTTTTTTACTCAAAAAAATGTTTTCAGAACCTCGTCGATCCATTTACGGTATTTTGAGATGTCCGTATAGACGTTGGGTTTACTGGGGTAATTGCAGTTGTTATAGTAGTTGAAAGAAACAACCCCAACAGCAAACCCATGGCACACCAGAGGACCACCAGAATCTCCCTGTGAGGAGGAAGAATTTTAATTTATCAGTTTATGTTCATTATGTTTATGTTTTTAAGATTTGTGAACATGAAACCATTTTAAACTGAAAGGACAGAAAACATACCTGACGGAATCCTTTGGTTGTTTCATATCCACCTGCACAGATTACATTGGCAGGAAGACCAGGCCATTGGTCCTCACAGTTCTTTGATGTAATGACAGACACGTTCACCACCATCAGCTCATCAACAAGTTCACCATCAGTTTTAGTTTTTCCCCATCCAGCCACCTGACACACTTGGTTTTCTTTTAGGTTTATTTCAGCATGTGGAAGCAGAATTATTTGTACTCCGTGGCCCAGTTTAACTTTCTCAGACAGCTGGAGACACAACATGAAGTAAAAATTAATCTCGTTAAAGTGACGTTAACGCCATAACCGCATTAATGCAGCAAATCTGTGTTAGCGAGTTAACGCGGATCGCCCCGTGTGTGGGGCTGCACAGCGTCAACACGTCAGCGCGGTTAGCTCATTAATGCGTTAGCGCAGTCCAGTCCCATGCACGGGGCAATCCGCGTGAACTTGCTAATGTATATATATAATTTGAATAATAAAACCACAAATACATCATGTGATGAAACTGTTGTGAACATGAGCATGTACTTACTTTAATCAGCATGATGTCATTACCCAGTCCAACGTGTTGATAATTTTCATGGATGGTTTTGTTTTCAATCTTTATTTTTTGATGATTGCCGTTCTTGAGATTGTGGTTCCCGAGAACAACGTATGTGAGGCTCCTGAAAGAGTAATCAATGAGAGGACATCAATACATTTTCTAAATGTGTTTTAATGACATGAGTCAGAGAAGCAGAAGCAGAAGATGTTTGATTACTCACGAGTCATCACAGTGTGCAGCTGAGACTACAAAGTCCTCAGTGATGAGAAATCCTCCACAAACATGGTGACCGTTGTAGTCCTGCACAGAGGCCATGTACTGCATCGAGTTCTCTGGGGCTTTTTACCATCTATGATGTGACTTCCATGTGCTGAAAAAGTAAAATAAAGCAAACCAAAATGAAGTTAACGTTCCATTAAACGATCAGAGGACAATAACAAAGTTTTGCAGATCTTACCGAGTCGTCCGAGACATGCCAGAACATGGAGGAGCAGGATTTTTTGCAGACTGAGCATGATGCCAGCAAAAAGGTGAAGTTGTGTTTGCAGGACTGTGAAATGGATCTTTTATACAGCAGTTGCTCTGTCAAGTCTGATGATCACATTTTGACTTCTAACCGCATCCTGTTTTTTTGGCACCTGTATTATCTTTACATTATCTTGTTCATCATTATTACACTACCTCATCATCCTGAAACACATGGGCTGTTTAATGGTTATGAGTTTCTCACAGTCTCTCACACCACAACTTTTGTACACCATCAGCACATGCACAGAAACCTGCCTAAACCTTCAAAATAATTTCCCCCAGGGATTAATAAAGTATTCTGATTCTGATTCTGATTCTGAAAAGCTGGGTTGTTAAAACAACAATATCTCACTGGGTTACTGATTTCCTATTTGGACCAAGACTAATAACATTATGGTACTTGGCTCATAATCTGTCCACCAGCAATGTGAAAACAGGAAGGAGATGCCTTTTCATTTAGCGCCTCCTTGGGGCCATTTCTTCCACTGTGTGAACTGTTTATGGAGCGAGGGTTGCAGGATTTGTCTTGTAGGAGGGCACTACGACTCTTCTGTAGGAGGCATTATTATGGAGCATGGTCTCTTGAAGGAAGAATATGTGAATAGTGCTGTGGCGGTAAAGAGAGTGTCAGAAAGAATCATGAGTTTGAAGCTGGAAATTGAAGATGTGATGCTGAAGTCAGTTGGATGAAGCAGTAGACATGCAGGTGAAGGGAGCAGAGGCAATGAGGAAGTGTTGATCAGGTGTTGATTAGGTATGGTGTTAAGGAGAGAAATGCTAATGGTGCTGGATTTTGACAAAAGGATGGAAATGACTGTGTGGTGAACCTCATGAAAAACAAGGAACTTGTATAAGAGTGGAGCAAAGTGTAAACATGTGGAGTGCATCTTTGCAGAAGAAACAAGAGATAGAAGATTACTGAGACAGGCTCCTTGTGCCAGGGCAAAGTTAACAGATGACTGGAAAAGTCTAGCTGAAGTGCTAAGGGAAACATGCCATACCATCTGTAAACATGATAGCTCAATAAGTGTCAAATTAATTCTGTTAAAACGTTGTTGGGGTGTAGAGTGGGGTCATGTTAACAAGCCATTAAAATTTGGCTCACATCCACCGAGGTCTTCAAGGTCAACTTCAAGATTTATTGGTGGAAAACTGAAACAAAGCCTTTTAAGATTAAAAGTGCTTAAAAGTGTGGTTTGTATTGTCAACATATTGAAAGGACCGCATAAAGATTTAAGGATTTTTCTGGAAACCACACAAGGGAGGACAGAAAAATCTCCTATTAATGGCTGTGCCCCATGTTATCTGTCTGACCTGCTGCACCTTTGTGTCCTGCCTCATTCTCTCAGAATTCTCTCTCGTTCTGATAACATCTCGCCTCCTAAACTCTTCTATTAGCAGCTATTACAGCCACCGCAGGCTGAATACAGGATTGTTTTTTCCATGTTAAATTTTGTGCAGCTTGCAAGAAACTTTGTGTCATAGACTTTTCAATTCACATTTGCCTGACTCATTTAAATATTCTCCACCTGAAAGTAAAACTCTTATAAATACTTCTGCTCGCAGCTTTCAGTCACCGACTCTTCAGCCTTTTCAGTGAATCCAACAGCTTTTTAATGTCAAAAGAAGACTTTGTGCTGCTGCAGACTCCTTCACATTGTAGTTCCTGCACAGTAGACATTCAGCGTCATTTTATTAAGGATAGACGAGTGTAATGTCATTACAATTCTCAGCGCACGGCTCCTTTCTTTTCCTAAGTCTTCAGCAGTTCTCTTTCAAGTTGACCACAAAATGTGTTACAACATTAAAGAAATTATTGCCCAGAGAAGCACAATAAGCATCTCAAAATCTTAACATCTCAAAATCACTGTAAATCAGACACAGCCGTCACAGATATTTTAGAGCTAATAATCAATCAAATATCTTTGCTTTTATGATCCTAGCCTCACCGTGTCACTGACACTCAATATTCACATTAAACCACTAGGTGATGATCTCTGATATATTTTGTGGGCACTGTGTGGCTTCAACCCAGTTCACAGTAATACTGGTAAAACTAGAAAATTAATGATGATTATTAAAAAGCACATATGGTTAACATGTGAGCAAATTCGCAAATTATATTTTTTATTTTCAAAACTACTGATGATTGTTATAACACATTAAGAGCACTTCTGGCTGTGTGTGTGTGTGTGTGTGTGTGTGTGTGTGTGTGTGTGTGTGTGGTGTCTGCACAGTGTATAAAGCTGTGCATCACAGTGGACTTCAGTGAATTCAACATCCGCTCAGCGAGAGTTGAGACAACATGTTCTGCCGGAGGAATTTCAGTGTTTTCATCTTGTTCATGCTTCTTTCCATCATCCAGTCAGGTGAATGATGTTTTGTACTTTAATTTACATTACTGATATCTCTCAGTAAAGCAGTTGGTGTAGGATTTGTGCTCACTCATCTGTTCTTGACTTAAAAATCTGCTGATTTTCTTATGTGACTGGATATTTTTTGTTGTTTTAGGTCATGGTTCTGAGATTATTGGAGGGAAGGAAGTTAAGCCACACTCACTGCCCTTCATGGCTTATTTGACAAGTAAGAAATATATGTGTGGGGGGACATTAATCCACCCACAATGGGTCCTGACAGCTGCTCACTGCACTGGGTAAGAACCTGAGGTTCACTTTTCCTAAATTTCCAAATCAAAATATTGCAGTATTTATTTTTAACAGAAGATGTGAAGTGTAATGCTAACTGATATTTTTTCTTACCCAGAGTGTAAATCCTCCTGACAGGCAGGGGTTGCACTAAAATGTTTCATGCTTTTATAAGAACACGACCTTTAAACCTTTCACCTTGAAAATTACATACTACAGTTGTCTTTACTCATTGTGATGTCAAAAGGCCTTGTAGTGAAAAAATAATAAGTGTGTTGTACAGCTCTCTCTCCATGCTTTGACCTTGGGTGCTAACAGTGAAGGTCAAGGTCAAATGCATAGCCAAACTAGGTACTCATGTCCCCTAAGATGTTTGAAGATGATCCATAAACAGTTGTGGGCAATTTAAAGTTTGATGTGGCTTTGACCTGATTTTCACCAACATGAAATCAACTTTAGTTGTTATTTGTGTCTGACATCACACAACGCTTGAAAACTAGCAAACAGACAAACAAACACAAAGAACCGATTACATCCTGCCCTCCTTCAAGTAGAGAAAAATACACTCTTGACCTTTTCATGTAAGTGAAGTGTCATCACTACACTGAGTTTTTCTTTTGCAGAATGAGCAAGGCGATCCTGGGAGCGCACTCCATCGCCAAAGAGGAAGAAGAGTGGAGGCAGGTCCGAGAGGTTGAGAAACATTTTGCTCATCCTAACTATTTCAATCATATTGTGGGCAATGACCTCATGCTGCTCAAGGTAAGCTGAAAATTCAGTGTCCAGTAGCCGGTCAAGCAAAGATGCAACAATGAAAATAAGTTTGTTTCTACCTGATAAAGTGCATTTCTGGGTATGTTTAGACATGTTTCAATAATTCGCTGCACCTATTTCCCATTTTCCAAACAAAATATATGAATTATTAAGTAGTGACCCAGACTTTATCACAGTATCACAGATATACTTACTTTAAAGCCAAATCTGTAACATATAGATAGTCACTGTCAAAATGTAACATTTCTTTTCAACTCTTTCTTAGCTTAAGGAACCAGTATATGCAACCAAGTCAGTAAAATGGCTCCAATTGGGCAAAATTGTCAAAGACCCTGCAGATGGCACCACGTGTCTGGTTGCTGGATGGGGAATAACTGAAGAGAACCACATCTCGGATGTTCTCAAGTCTGTCCGCGTGACTGTGATCGGCAGACATAAGTGTAACTCTTGTGAATATTACAACTACGCACCTTTAATCACCAGTGACATGGTATGTGCTGGTTCAAATGGCAAAAAAGCAAAGGATACCTGTCAAGTAAGTATGAAGAATGTATATGAGCACGTAATCATTGAGCTCAGCACCCTTTTGATGTTTTGACACCTGTAAGTGAGAAAAAAAGGTCTACAGTGCATATGTACTTGCTGCAGGGGGATTCCGGAGGCCCACTGCTGTGCGGCTTTCAGCTGGTTGGAGTTACTTCTTTTGGAGCCGATTGTGGGGACATTTACAAGCCTGGAGTCTACTCGTTTCTCTCAAAGAGGCAACTCAAGTGGATCAAAGAAACTATGAAGTCTTAAAAGTCATCAGGCATCAGTCCACATAAGCTAATCAAGATGACAATGTTTTATGCTTTTATGCTATTTAATCGGCTGAGCTATCACTTCATACCTTTTATTTGACCAGCATCATTTTATTATCTCATTGATTATGTTATATTTTATTGAATTTTTGTCACTGCTGGCTTGCTCTAATTGTTACAGACTGTGCACATAGCAGCCTGTGGTTAGTCTGTTTATGCACACACAAAAGTAAAACAACAGTGAGACTGTCCAGTCTGTCGCCCAGAGACATTCACATTGTCCAGTAAATGAATATGAGGATTTTGAACAGATTTTTTGACAAAGATAAATTTTTAAATATGTTTTCTTGTTTAGTTTTGTTCAGTATTTTTACTTGACACATCCCCTCCCTGCCAAAAGACCCCACAAAAAACTAAATTGATACAAAACAATATTTTTGCTGTACTTTTACTTTCTACTTTTCCTACTTTCTAATAAAGCTGAAGTAAAGATATCTTTCCTTCTGTCTGTCTCTTATTGTTTGTACTGCAATTCTCTCAAAGTGTCATGTTTTTACAGTAACTTCTAAATCTCACATCACTAAATCTTAATCTTAATTTAAGAAATCTTTATCAAAAATTGGTAATTTAGTCCTTCATTTTTAACCAAATTAAACGTCTTTTAAGCCTAAAAAGGCAGTAAGGCCACATTCTTGATTTGTTCTTTGTCAAACGAGCCCTTTGTGGCTTATTTATTTGCATATTTGATGAGGTAAAAATCATTTTGCTTCTCTTACATTTTCAAATAAAATATAGCAGTGTTTTTTTTTTATCACACTGTCTCATAGGTAATTTGTGTGATTGTGTGTGTTTTTAAATTGCGATCATAAAAAACCCCCACATAATTATTTTGATTGAACATTTCACAGAATTAACAGGTGCATCAATGATATAATGTTACCATTATTACCGTTACACCAAAATATTTTTCTTTATAGCCTCAAGGTTTTGTCTGGCATCACTGGTTAAGCGCTAGCCTGGTTTTCCTCCTATTTTCTGAAAGAAGATTCTCTGTTAGGGTGAACAAGTTCTCTAGCACTGCTTCTCTAACCTGTGGGGTTCCACAAAGTTCAGTCCTTGGTCTATTGTTTTTGTTTTTGTTTTTTACATGCTACCTTCAGCATTATTCCATTCTTTTCCAGTGTTTCTTATTTCTATGCTGATGATATTCCACTGTTTATGTCTTTTAAGCCTTGTCAGCTGGATAGACCTTAGTTGATTGTTTATTCGAGATTTGTGGCTGGCTCTCCAATAATTGCTTTGCTTTAAACTCCTGTAACACCAAGGCCGTGATAATAGCTGCTCCCGATATACATTCAAGAATCAGTCAAGTGATTACTTTTTTTTGTCCATCCACTGCTCATTATCTCAGCATAAGATCTGACTCCTCTCTTCATTTAAGGAAAATTTCTAAATTGTGAACTATTGTCTCCTCATTTTAATCAGAGAATTACAGTAACTAGATTACTGTCAAACCCAAAAAGTTGTTCATCTGGACGTGCTGCCAAACCGGCATTTCATCTCTGAGCAAGCAGTCCCAGAGAAGTAAAGCAAGTGTGTAAGTTGATCTCTGAATGTTTGTAAAGCATCCCTGCGTTAAGCTTAACAACCGATATATGGAGCTTGGACGTCTGTGCGTTGTCATAAAATAATACATAAACTAATTTAAGTCTATTAGCAGCAACAATTTATTTTATCTAATAAATGCTCATTTGACTTCTCACTTGTTGGTGAGAAGTTGGTAGATTGGATCTGGCTGGTTTACGCTTTTTTATCAGTAAGTAATGTAAAAAAATATTGATTTTTAGATCTGGTGCAACAGCACGTGCACTAAATATGTTTCCTTCTCTCCTTCATTTCTTTATTTGAACCATTTTTCTTGTCTCACACTTAATGAATACATTTCAGAAATTAGAAATGAGAGTTTTTGATTATTTAATTATCTACAATTGAAGAAGTCAGATGCAAGTCCATGATACTGTTCCTAGGAACTGTTTGACATGGCCAGTTGTCACTATCTTCAGATCCTATAGCAAATTGAATGAACCACAGAAACCACAATTTCCAGATAAGATTTAAACTTCAGAGCACTTCTCCAGACTCACGGTTATGAAACTTAGCTGTATTTAGACAGTTACCCCATTTCACCATCCTCAGAAGTTTATTGATTAAACCTGATTAAAAATGAAATGTCATCCATATTAATAAGGCTCATGAAACTGTAGACAAGATGAAAACTGAATAGCTGTTAATTGTAAAACCTTGTCAGATATTTATTTATTGCCCCACTGGTCCAATAATTAACACATTGCTTAATATTGACTTCATATTCTCCGTTTGATAGCATAATGGTGGAGTACGACGCTAATAGATGGAATAGTTAAAAGGTTTTTGCTAGGTTCTGATTATGTGTGTAAAAACATTGTCCCTTCAGTCGTAAGTATATTTCAGTCATTATAGAACTGCACTTGTGTTTTACCAAAGAAAGCAATATTTTAAAAAAAAAATGTATTGACAGCGATTTAACAGCACAAGTACAATCCCAAGGTGTCAAAGCAAATCTTTAAGTAAGAGTTAACAAGTCTTTTTTCCTGAGAATCATGTGGATCCAGTAAAGTTGTTTTGAAATATCTGCATTGTACCATCTCCACCCCAATGTTCTGTGTATTTCCTCAGTGCTCCCTGTATTTCCTACTTCTCTGTTCCCAGTTTAGTTCCCTAGTTTCTTAGTTTTTTGGTTTGAGTCCTTAGTTTCTTGTTTTTGGTTTTATTTTCTGTATTAGTGTAAGAGTATTCCCAGTAGTAAAAGCTGCCTTTTTGAATTTATTCCCTCGTGCTTGAGTCCTGCTTTTGAGTCCACAGCACCACACTGTGACAGCAGCTTGACCAAATCAATTCATTGAAAATGTATTACAGTTTCTATTTAAATATTAAAGCAATGAATAAACACCGTTCTCACTTGTGTCTGTAGGTGCATGAATAAAATGTGATCATGTAGAGCTTTTACATTTTTTAGGCTTTAAGTCGCTGCTAATATTGAGGATTTAGCAAGTACAGAAGTAATACATTATTAACTAATCAGTTATTTATTACTGAAGATCAATTATTTACTTTGTGATTGTAAATAATTATTACATATCCATTCATCCATCCTTATCAGGGACGCTGTCCCAGGTTGCTCTGACATCCTGCTATTGTATGTTGAATAGTCTCTGGCGCACCTTTGTACAGTGTGTAACTTGGAATCTGTCGGCTGTGGTAGACTCCACATGTAGAGGCTTTATTGTCCAAGACAGTTCCTTTTCCTCTTTAACTACCTGAGGAATTCTTGGAGCAGCTCATCTCAGGTGCATGTCTTCCTGATGCATTTGCATCTTAGACTGGGCTTTGAAACTCTCTTATCCTCGCCATGTCTCTTTCCTTTGTTAATAGACTTGTAGGTGCTGGACTTTGGATCATGGTTTTCATGTCGTGACATCATGATCATCTATCTCCTACTGTGGATTATTATTCCAGTTGGGTATATGACAGCTGTGGTGATGCATGCATTAGTGGCTTGGATCTTACTTCTACTGTTTAACTGGCATCAAAGCACTTGCCTTACCTACTGTGTTTGGCTGTGATGGACCTTCGAGCATCTTTGTCATGGTTCCCACAGGCCAACAGGAACCAGATATAAGTATCCAGGTACTTGCACCTGTCCTGTATATCTGCTGATCTGCATTCTGGTAGCTCCACTCCTACAGTCTGGATCACCTCCCCTCTCATTGCTATCATTTGGCCACACTTGAATTACATCCTGATATCCTCACTGTAGATCGTGGTGAGGTGGATCAGTGACAAGTCGATGTCTTGCTTGCTCTTGGTGTACCACTGGCCATCACCTGGTCTTTACTTTGCAGGCGGTGGTTGATGGCCGATATGAAAATTGGTGACTGAATCTTGAGAAAATAGAAAATGAATCTTTAATTGGCACATGTAATTCCTGCTTTAATAAGTCAGAGGTTAGTTTAGATATATTAAATAATTTTATTTCCATTCATTATTTATGGAACACCAGGACTGACATAATGAATTAATTAAATACATTTATTTATTTTTTTAAATAAACTGCTAAGCTAATGACAAAAACACAGTTTTTAATCCAATTAACACTGTTGGTGTCATTTGAGTTCTCACTCATTTCCAGCACATTTACACATTTAAACTTTTGTAAATAAATGACTTGATTTAGAAAAGTTTAAATGTGTAATAATAAGCAAAAATCTTGTAGCTCTAGTGGTACAGCATGTGTACTGTATAAAAACAAAAGCTGTTGACTTCTCTCCCTTTTTAATTATTTTTGGACCATTTTCATTTGGATGGTGAGACACCATCTTGTCTCACATTTGTGAACACATTTCAAACACATAAAGAGTGTTTTTGTTCATCTAAAATTGAAGAAGTCAGATGCAAGTCCATGATACTGTTTCTTGGAACTGCTCGACATGGTCATTTGTCACTATCTTTTTACAGCAAACTAGATGAACGGCAGAAACCACAATTTCCAGATAAGAATCAAACTTCAGTGCACTTCTCTGAACTCACAGTTGTGAAACTTTATTATTTAAAAGAAAATACATTTTTGCAGTTTTTTCAATGTCTAAATTAATGAAATGCAGTCTGTTGCTGTGTAGATGGGGCCTAATTACTCTGCCAAGAAAACCAGAGGTGATGTTTCATAGCGTCTGGTTTACAGCCATTACAAGGTGCTGTATCTCCTGTTTCAGTCATTAAGCTGTTCGATAACTCCATCAGCATGGCATTTTTTTATCCACACAGGACATCTAAGCCAAACAGTAAGACCTCCTGACATCCTAAAAATATATAAAATATAAAATATATTATAACTTTGTCACACATTGCCAGCCCTTATAGTCATAGAACTCCTTTTCACTCTGGTTCATTTCTACTTGTTTTCTGACACTTTGTTCTGCTGTTACTGCCCTAACATAGAGGAGGCAGGGTTTATGACCTATACTGCAGCCAGACACCAGGGGGCGATATAGATGTTTTGGCTTCATTTTTGGGGCGCTAGTCGTCTATATTTTCTACAGTCATTAAATGGCACAAGCAAAGAGTCACTAGTGCCATGTGCTCTGTTGATCAGAGGGAAATTATTTTAAAAGTGTTCGGATGCTAGAGTCTGATGTTCAGTCAGGTTCTTGCCTCTTTCTGTCCATCTGTCAAGTCAAATATTCGAAATCTTGGAGTAATATTTGACTCTTCTCTGGGCCTTGACTCTCATGTAAAATCTTTGTCTCGTTCCTGTTTCTATCATTTAAGAAACATATCTAAACTGCGACATATGGTTTCCTCAGCTGAACTGGAAAAACTCATTCATGCATTTGTGTCATCACGCTTAGATTACTGTAATTCTCTGTTTACTAGCTTGGATAAATCATCTCTCTCTCGCCTCCAGACAATACAAAACGCAGCAGCCAGACTACTAACTCGCTCTACCAAGCGTGTTCACATCACTCCCATCTTATATTCTTTACATTGGCTCCCAATAGAGTTTAGAATTCGCTTTAAAATTCTTGTTTTAACATACAGAGCACTAAATGGCCAGGCTCCAGATTACTTATCCAAGCTTCTTATAAAATACACTGCTGCTCGTCATCTCCGCTCACAGACTCAGAGTCTCTTAGTTGTTCCCCGTACACGACTGAAGACAAAAGGGGACAGAGCCTTTCAGTCTGTTGCACCAAGGCTGTGGAACAGTTTACCACTACATTTACGTTTTCTTGACTCTGTGGATTCTTTTAAAAAACAGTTAAAAACTCTTCTGTTCAAACAAGCCTTTTGTTGATCTACATATTTCATATTTTTTACATTATTTACATTTGATCTTTTACATTGTATATAATGTCTATTGATTTTATTGTTTATTTTAATATTTTAATATTTGTGTACAGCGCTTTGTGATTGTCTGTCTGTGAAAAGCGCTTAATAAATAAAGTTTACTTTTACCTATTTCTTGTTAGCCTTTTGGAAGGCGGGGGGGGCATATGTCTGATAACTAATCAAAATTAAATAAACCTCTTCCTCTTGGTTTTCTCATGTCAGAACCCTAACTTTGGTTTAGGAGTGAGATGGTGATGAGGAGGAGAGTAGTGGTTGAGGAGGCGGATGAAGAAGATGAGAAAGAAAAAATTAGAGAGAGAAAATTAAAATGTAAAAAATGTAAATGTTCAAAAATTGTTTGAAATTGATTTTGATGATTTTCAAAATTCAAATAACTGATAATTACTTATCTAATGCTGGTATATCAATTTTTTTTTTTTGTTCATCTTTGTTTATCTACATCAGCAGAAAAGCAATTTAAAAAAAAAAGGATTCACTTTGTGTCCTTGATGATTGCTGCAGCCAACACAGCAGAAGATAACTAACAAGAAGGAAGTGATAACTAGTTATTGGACGTGAATGCTAATGGTTATCACGTCCAATAGCGGGCAGCCAAGTGTTGTGTGCATGACATCAGATGCAAAACCTCGATAGGCAAATAGCAGTTCAGTTACAGTAAGTGAACATCTGCAATTCAGTCCAAATTGGTTCTCAAACAAAGCAATTATAAAACAGCTGGTGCTGTTACAATTATCACTGATGTTTCCCATCACTGTGACTTAATCCAGGGCACATTTTTCTATGCACATATTATATATTTCTATGAATATACAGTGGGGGTCTAAAGGGGTTCTGAATAGTCTAGATAATTTCACACCATATAAAAAATCATATAAAAGATGAAACTGGAGCTTATATATCAGAATTTCAGGAGCGGGTCCACACCTCCATACACATTTCTTCCAGCTCTCTGTCTGTGTATGACCAGTCTTTTACAGCTGAGGTGTAATAAAGAACAAAAGCACTGTTGACCTGCCCAATAATGACGCCTCCTTGGTGGCTGAAGCTCAGGGGTTAGAGCAAGTCATCTGCGAAGGTTGGTGGTTCAATCCCTGGGTGCTCCAGTCCACATGCCAAATATCGTTGGGCAAGATACTAACTCCAAGTTGCTCTCCGACGAAGAGCATAGAGTATGATTGTTGTAAATGTTGGATAGACATTTACATAGAAAAAGCATATTAAAAATTTGTGAATGGGTGAGGCTAACTGTGTAAAGCACCATATAAGAACCAGTCCATTTCCCAGGGTCATTCTTTTTCACAAATCTTTTAGCAGCCTTCTTGAAACATATGTTATCAGTATTATTGTTACTATTCATAGTAGTACAACAGTAGAGGTGATGTTGGTATTATTACTGATTATTGTATTATTATTGTTATTTATTGATGTGTCATGTAGCATGACAGATGTTCAATGTGATTACACAGACATTATGTAGGAACGGATAATGGATAACAGGTACTGATCTTTAGAAAACTATTTCCTTTAACTATCTAACACATTTTAGGGTCGACTTGAAAGAAAGGCAAATATGAAAAGTAAAAGTGAGGTCAGAGGTCAAATGTGACATTTGGATGTAAACTATAATGTGACATTTAGAATTCCCATAGTTTTAAATGGCTCTGTACAGCATTATTATCACTTCAACATTTAAATGTCTATTTACCTTGAAAGAGAGGTCAGAGGTCAAATATGAGATGATATTTTAAATCTTTATTTAAGGATTAAAGACTGTGTCGCCCTCTCTCTGCCGCTCCCTACGCTACTTTCTATGTGCTGACAACAGAGGTGGGAAGTAACAAAGTACAAATACTTACACATGAGCTTCATATGTTTCCATTTTTTCCAGTATTCATATTTTTGTTTCTGTTAGATTTTTGAGTTTTTGCTGCTTTCAGTCATTTAGACTATCATGCATTTTTCTTCTTTTATGCCTTGTCACAGAAGTATTTGTTTTGTTCTTTGACCATCAGAGGGAGCCAGGTGTGCATCGGTCTGAGGAGAGCTGCTTATTGAGTCTTCTTACTGTACAGGTCTCTTGTTTTAATCCAGGAAAAGAATCATCCCATTATGGATATGAACATAGGTCATTATTATTATTATTTATTATTGTTATTTCAATTCAATTTAATTCAATTTTATTTATACAGCACCAAATCACAACAACAGTTGCCTCAAGGTGCTTTCAAAGGTCATCAGACAAAAATCAAATTGTAAGTCTTGTATGGAACCAGGCAGCAAAAAATTAGGAACACTCGAAGGCTGTAGGCCAATAATTTATATAAGGTGTTACTACAATCTTTCAAGTACAAACAAGTTAACTGATAACTAAAAATATGTATATTTAAAGGTTTCCTTTATTTGTTTATCCAAAAGTACAAGTAATACTTATAATAGGAGACCAGGCAATTTCATCTTACAGACATTTCAGCCGCCCTCAGTTGGTCAACACTTCTGTCATCAATTCTAGTCTTCAGCCAATAAGCCACATGACACTTAATTTTAATATTTTTTTTCAGAAAATGCGAAGCATTTGTATGATTTTGTTTGCCTGGACTTCCTTAGAGATTTGTAGACAGACAGAGCTCAAATGAACAAAAAACAAACAAACAAAAACAAAACAATTAAATCTCTCCAGACACATGAATCATTTAAATTCATGTATATAGAGTTTGTTGACTAGGTGTTTTAAGTAAATAGTAAGTACTGTGTACCAGCACCAGAAATAACACTTTGTTGTTTTAAATGGCCTAAACTACTGTTATTTAGCTAAGTGTAAATGCAAATAGCACACAAAGTAGAAGACATGAGGTAGCGTAGCTCACTGAGTTCAGCAGGTGTCACGTTGGTGTGTGGATGTGGAGAAGAGAGGACCCAAACGCAGGACCCGCAGGCTGGTGAAGCACTTGGATGGTGTTTATTGTGATGACAGGATGAACAGAACATGAGACTAATGAATGGCTGAACTGGAATCACATGTGGGATTGAGGATGACAAGACAACAAACTGGAGGAAACTAAGGACTTAAATATACAGGGAGTGCAGAATTATTAGGCAAGTTGTATTTTTGAGGAATAATTTTATTATTGAACAACAACCATGTTCTCAATGAACCCAAAAAACTCATTAATATCAAAGCTGAATGTTTTTGGAAGTAGTTTTTAGTTTGTTTTTCGTTTTAGCTATTTTAGGGGGATATCTGTGTGTGCAGGTGACTATTACTGTGCATAATTATTAGGCAACTTAACAAAAAACAAATATATACCCATTTCAATGATTTATTTTTACCAGTGAAACCAATATAACATCTCCACATTCACAAATATACATTTCTGACATTCAAAAACAAAACAAAAACAAATCAGCGACCAATATAGCCACCTTTCTTTGCAAGGACACTCAAAAGCCTGCCATCCATGGATTCTGTCAGTGTTTTGATCTGTTCACCATCAACATTGCGTGCAGCAGCAACCACAGCCTCCCAGACACTGTTCAGAGAGGTGTACTGTTTTCCCTCCTTGTAAATCTCACATTTGATGATGGACCACAGGTTCTCAATGGGGTTCAGATCAGGTGAACAAGGTGGCCATGTCATTAGTTTTTCTTCTTTTATACCCTTTCTTGCCAGCCACGCTGTGGAGTACTTGGACGCGTGTGATGGAGCATTGTCCTGCATGAAAATCATGTTTTTCTTGAAGGATGCAGACTTCTTCCTGTACCACTGCTTGAAGAAGGTGTCTTCCAGAAACTGGCAGTAGGACTGGGAGTTGAGCTTGACTCCATCCTCAACCCGAAAAGGCCCCACAAGCTCATCTTTGATGATACCAGCCCAAACCAGTACTCCACCTCCACCTTGCTGGCGTCTGAGTCGGACTGGAGCTCTCTGCCCTTTACCAATCCAGCCACGGGCCCATCCATCTGGCCCATCAAGACTCACTCTCATTTCATCCGTCCATAAAACCTTAGAAAAATCAGTCTTGAGATATTTCTTGGCCCAGTCTTGATGTTTCAGCTTGTGTGTCTTGTTCAGTGGTGGTCGTCTTTCAGCCTTTCTTACCTTGGCCATGTCTCTGAGTATTGCACACCTTGTGCTCTTGGGCACTCCAGTGATGTTGCAGCTCTGAAATATGGCCAAACTGGTGGCAAGTGGCATGTTGGCAGCTGCACGCTTGACTTTTCTCAGTTCATGGGCAGTTATTTTGCGCCTTGGTTTTTCCACACACTTCTTGCGACCCTGTTGACTATTTTGAATGAAACGCTTGATTGTTCGATGATCACGCTTCAGAAGCTTTGCAATTTTGAGACTGCTGCATCCCTCTGCAAGATATCTCACTATTTTTGACTTTTCTGAGCCTGTCAAGTCCTTCTTTTGACCCATTTTGCCAAAGGAAAGGACGTTGCCTAATAATTATGCACACTTGATATAGGGTGTTGATGTCATTAGACCACACCCCTTCTCATTACAGAGATGCACATCACCTAATATGCTTAATTGGTAGTAGGCTTTCGAGCCTATACAGCTTGGAGTAAGACAACATGCATGAAGAGGATGATGTGGACAAAATACTCATTTGCCTAATAATTCTGCACTCCCTGTATAGGATGATGATGATTAGAAACAGGTAAGTACACAGCTGAACTAAAACTGACTAATAACACAGGAAGTAGAACTAAACAAACCGGAAACACGTGGAAAACTAAACTGTGAGAGAGTGTAAACTGAAAATGCTGGGCCAGGAACCCTGATAGCTGCAGAAGCTTGGGTTCAAATCTACCACGACGGGCCATCATCATCATCGTCATTTTCTTTATAAAGCACTTTAAAACAACCACAGCTGACGCAAAGTGCTGTACACTGGAACATGTACAGCACTTTGCATCAGCCATGCTGCATCTCTTGCTCTTGCTCTCTCTCTCTGCATTTCTTCTTCACAGCTCAAACTTCTTTATGTTATGGGTACCAAGACCTGCTCGTGTAAGATAGCTGAATACGTTAAAATCCAAGATCATCAGTAGATTATATGACGTGGTATCAACAATAAAACCAAAATAATAAATATGCATGTAATTTGAAAGTTTTAAAAAGTGAAAAAAGGAGAAATATATAACTCTAATTATTTTCAGTGTGGAACAGTGAAAAGTGATTTTTATATCTGACAACTTAACACAAATGTAGCTTCAGTTCTGCACTTGGGTCATATAGAGCGGTGTTCCAAGTGCAAATGTAATTAGAGAAAAGCTCAAGTTAAAACATTCATATTTACACATTGGTGGGCCAGAAAAAAAGTGCTGATGTGCTGCTACTTATTATCATCTGAGGCATATCAGAACACAAATAAGTACAAACTAAGGCAGAGTATGCGCCTCACAAGAACATGATTTTTATCACAGCTTGCAGTAACATCCTTTGATGAATGTGGTTTTGCAACTTTCCAAAACACAGACTTCAAGTTTTAGAATAAACACGGAATATTATATATGCCCCTTTCTTACCAAAAGACTTGAATTTAGAAGATAAGTGAGCTACTTCTACTCTTCTGCTTACTGAGAGTCCTTATTTCTGTTTTCTCTGGGTGGACAAAAATGACAGCTTGTTTAGCTCGTACCTTGAAGCAACAAAATGAAACTGGGGTTTAATAGAAAATTAAAAATAGTTTGTTATTTAAACTTTTGTTTAAATCAGCTGCAATGCAACCCGATACACTCAGATAACATGAATGGGTGAGAGCATTAAGATTTTTTAACAGTTAAATAAAGTCAGTGTTTGGTGACCACCAGCTTTATGTAACTCAGTTAGCTTCAGTTTTATTTATATTGCACCAAATCAGAACAGCAGTTGTATCAAGGTGCTTTATAATGTAAGGTAAAGATAATATATGTATAAAAATATAACTCCCTATGAGCAAGCGCTTTGGCAACAGTGGGAAGGAAAAACTTTCAAAACTTCTGGATTAGCTAAAGGCTATTCAGGGAGTTTTTAGGACTTCCTGATAATAATGAATTACAGTATTCTAGCCTAGAGGTAATAAATGCATGAACTAGTTTTTCAGCATCCCACTGAGACAGGATATTTCTAATTTTAGAGATATTGCACAAATGGAAGAAAGCAGTCCAATGTATGTGTTTAATATATGTAATATCCTGGTCAAAAATGACTCCAAGGTTCCTCACAGTGTTACTGGAGGCCAAGGTAATGCCATCAAGAGTAAGAATACTTGGTAGTACTAGACCACCATTGTGGGGTTTTTTGTTTGTTTTTTTTTTGTGTTTTTTTTTAATTTTTAGACTTATCCGTAACATTTTTTTTAAATTAAAAAAGACTGAAGCATTAATTAATGGTAGGACTTCTTTGAGCAGCCTTGTAGGAATGGGGTCTAAAAGGCATGATGATGGTTTGGAGAAAGTAATTACTAAAGTTAACTCAGAAAGATCAATTGTAGAAAAATACTCTAAATGAATATCAATTGTACTGAAAGTAGCTGTGCATAATGTTTTGTCTGTGAGATGATTATGAGTAATTTTTTCTCCAATGGTTAAAATTTTATTTGTGAAGAGGTTCAGAAAGTCATTACTAGTTAATGTTAAAGGAAGATAATAACAGCAGTGGGCAGTCTTATCACTACATGCTAAACATGTCAACACTTATCTTGACTTCTTTTACCACATCCTTAATTGGAGCAAAGATGCAGCTTAGTGAATCACGCTATCTTTGGTTGCTCTGGAACCTTTTCACTGACTGCATTGCAACACAGTCTGTCACATTAATCTACGTTTCGTCCTTCATTTCATCATTTTACATTTTATAAAAAATGAAATTAAATCTGGGTTTTATATGATCAACTTTTGGTGAGTGAATGAATGAGTGAATGATCCTGAGAAGATGGCGGGCAAGAGGACAGGCAAGTGAGAACAGTGGGTTGTTTAGGTTTCCACAATTGAGACATAAAGTGAATAAAGTGAATCTTGCCGTGGAGGCCGGCGTCCAGATTACTGAGCTGCAGGTGAGTTGAACAGTGACTTGACAAGGTTACTGGAGGCACAAAGAAACAAAGAGGAAAAGGTAAGTACGAAGCATAGACATGGAAACATGAAACAGTGAGGCCTGGTTACCACCATCAGGTAGATGATCAACTGGAGGAGAATAGATGACAACACTGGTCTTCAGTATAGCCTCGCTGATTGTCATCAATGGATAGCAGAAATAGAGAATAGAGAGAGACCTGCGACAGACTGGTGACTTGTCCAGGGTGTACCCTGCTTCTCACCCTAAGACAGCTGGGATAGTCGACGACTTTTTTAATAGTCGACGTGTCGTTTGAAGCTTTGTAAAATCCTGAAAGACGCAGGGATAAGTAGTAGAATTTAAAAGAGTAACAATGGATTGAAACAGAAGATGGCAGCAATGCATCTACAAGGATGCCAGCTGCCGTTAAACGCAGAAGAAGAAGAAGCAGTCTCCGGTATCGTAGCTGTGTCCAAATTCAGGGGATGCATCCTTCGGAGGCCGCATTTGTAGGCCGATTACGTTACAGTGACGCAACAAAGACCGTTCAAATTTGAAGACTCTGACAAATGCGGCCGACAAATGCGGCCGACAAATGCGTCCTCCGTTTCCCCAGATTTGAAGGATGGGTCGGGTGTATTCTTCATGGCCCAACCTATCCCAGAATTCATAGCGCGACGCAGCCAATTCCAGTTTCCAACAATGGAAACTGGAGTTATATATGACTCCTGTAACTCTTTCTGTGTCACAAAATAAACTTTTAAGATTTTCTCAGGCGAGGATGTAGGATGTAGCTGTGTAAACTTCAAATATCTGCTCGATTTATCAAAACATTACATATTTGCAAAAGTGCTGCGACGTTTTTGGAGATGTCTGTTACTCACCAGCTCGGCGACCGGGAGGTCAAGGCTCACTAGAGCCGGCGAGAACAGCGAACTCCTGGCACATCGTTTTCAAACCCCCCGTGGTCTTTCGCTACTCAGGTTAAACGTGATGTATAAGCCACTTAGATAACTTAAAAATGTTATTATTTTCACACAGCAGAATAAACGTCTGTGCCTATTAGTTAATTCATTAATTAATACCCAAGCTTTTAGGAGAAACCATCTGTTAAACTTGTTCACGGTGGTTAGGAACCACAATACTCCCTCTACAAACGCTTATAGCTGCCTATTTAAATAGTTCAAACACCAAATATACCTTAAACTGTGATTGTAAAACACCTTAATATCACTTCAGAGTTTACATGAATATTAATATTTGAAAATTAGGCTCGCAGCTCAGTCCACTCTAGCACAGCTGGCTGCCGGCAGAGCCTGCGAGAACGGTGGGGGCTCTCCTCAGCTCTTTTCTAGGTGGGTGGCACAGCTGCCCCTCCTGGTCCTCCCAGGGCTCTCGTGCTCTGGGGGCCTCTAGATGTTTGGGGGCTGGATGTCATCCATGCCTGCTTCATGTCTTTGGGGGCAGGGCTATGGCTCCCCACACCCACTATTAGATAATTAGATGGAGGAACTGTTGGGTTTATCTAAGCACAAACCCTGCTAGAACGTAAGACAACCAACCGCAGCAGCAAAACAAGACACAAGACAGAGCTCTTTGTGAGTTCACTCGCGAGGAAAGCCGACCAAGGTCAAGCGCTGTTCCTTCCACGTCAACCTCGGACGGACTCCCCGTACAGCTACTTTTACTGACAACAGTGATTACATGAATATGCATAGTTTGTGTGTGTGTGTGTCAAAATATGAGCCTGTGAAAACTGCTCAGCCAGGCCTAACAATGTTTTACTATGCTATCTGCAAAGAGATGAAACTCCCAAGATGACCGGTGCCAGGAGCCTCCCGGGAGAATAGTGGGAGTCCTCCTTGCAGCAGCCCAACTAAGACAAAAGACTGTTGTAACTCAAAAGATATAGAGTATGTGTTCTGCCATACCATATATCACCAAACAAGATGCGACCTTCCCATGAACTTAACATGTGTATGAGGTATGCCGAAACAGCAGAAGGGAGGGGAACGTCCTCCCCTCTCATGATGCACACAGTGCACACAGAACCTTAGCAGACCTAAATAAGGATGACATATTTTATCAACATACAAACGATTATATATCTCTAAGCATAAATGATCATATTTTTCTAAGTACAAATGATAATCTTAAGTTATCACTCTCACAGGAACCTTTTGAATACAAGCACATTCACTTATCCAGGTTGATGCGGTGGTCTCCCTACTGTGTTGTTCTCTTTTTTCTTGGTTTCTTCTTTTTCTTCCTGCAGGTGATCCAGCGGATTTTTAGTCTCCTTTCTCACTGTCCCTCCTGGCCTCTATTTTTCTTTCCCTCTCCTTTTCTTGAAATTCTTTTCTCTGCGTTTTTCCCTTTCCAGTCCCCCAGTCATGTCTTTTCCATTTGTAATAACTTAAAATTTAAAATAAACAAATAAATAAATATAAATAAATACATAAATAATAATAATAATAAAGATCAATCAAGTGAACCGGTATGGATAAGCCATAATGATCCACTTGGAAAAATAAATCCGTTGGGCATTTCTCTTGGCCTTCACACAATAATTCTGATTGCCACAGTGTCGAACAGGACAGGCAAAGAAAAAGAAAAACCCCCAAAACAGAAAAATGCTAACTTGTACTGACACTTTTGGATAATGTGTAATGAACTAAAATGAGTTTCTTAACAAAGAAGATGAAGCAGCTTTCACATACACTCGTGAATCATCTCAGTAATGAAACCTGCATCTGAGCCGTCATCTTGGTGACTTCTAACCTCTCCTTCAAGGTTAATAGAAACTCTCTGAAGGTTGAAGTAACAATAATGTTATATATGATCATTACTGTCACTGTTTGTATTGAGAACATATAGGCATATACGGAATGATATATAGAAATTCCTGGGAATGCTGGCCTCTTCTTTAAGGTCAAAAAAGGTCAAACTTTTATAAAATGACTTTTATCTTTAAAACTCTGCTTATAATTCTGCTCCCTTTGTTTGTACTGGAAACGTTTAGGAGAAGATACTGGTGTATGGGCTATTACATTTGACCTCTAACCTCACTTTTGCTTTTCACCATCCAATGCATCTTCTTCTGCTTTATCCGGGGCCGGGTCACGGGGGCAGCAGCCTAAGCAGAGAAGCCCAGACCTCCCTCTCCCCAGCCACCTCCTCCAGCTTATCCGGGGGAACACAAAGGCGTTCCCAGGCCAGACGAGAGATATAATCTCTCCAGCGTGTCCTGGGTCTGCCCCGGGGCCTCCTCCCGGTGGGACATGCCCGGAACACCTCACCCAGGAGGCGCCCAGGAGGAATCCTTTTCAGATGCCCGAACCACCTCAGCTGGCTCCTTTCGATGTGGAGGAGCAGCGGCTCTACTCTGAGCCCCTCCCGGATGGCTGAACTTTTCACCCTATCTTTAAGGGAGAGGCTAGCCACCCTTCGGGGGAAGCTCATTTCCGCCGCTTGTAAACGCGATCTCGTTCTTTCGTTCACTACCCACAGCTTGTGGCCATAGGTGAGGGTAGGGACGTAGATCGACCGGTAAATTGAGAGCTTCGCTTTTACACTCAGCTCCCTCTTCACCACGACGGACCGGTGCAGCGTCCGCATCACTGCAGCCGCAGCCCCAATCTGTCTGTTGATCTCTGGCTTCCTTCTCCCATCACTTGCGAACAAGACCCCAAGATACTTGAACTCCTCCACTTGGGGCAGGAACTCATCCCTGACCCGGAGTGGGCATTCCACCCTTTTCCGGCTGAGAACCATGGCCTCAGATTTGGAGGTGCTGATCCTCATTCCCGCTGCTTCACACTCGGCTGCGAACCGTTCCAGTGCGAGCTGGAGGCCATCACCCAATGAAGCCAACAGGACCACATCATCTGCGAAAAGCAGAGATGAGATTCTGAGGCCACCGAAGTGAAAGCCCTCCGCCACTTGGCTGCGCCTAGAAATCCTGTCCATAAAAATTCTGAACAGAATCGGTGAGAAAGGGCAGCCCTGGCGGAGCCCATCACCCACCGGGAACAAGTCCGACTTATTGCCGGCAATGCGAACCAAGCTCTTGCAACGGTTGTATACGGATCGAATGGCCCGTAGCGTAGTCGAATGCCTTCTCCAAGTCCACAAAACACATGTAGACTGCTTGGGCAAACTCCCATGCGCCCTCAAGTATCCTTGAGAGGATAAAGAGCTGGTCCAGTGTTCCGCGACCAGGACGAAAACCGCATTGTTCCTCCTGTATCTGAGGTTCGACTAGCGGACGAACTCTCCTTTCCAGCACCCTGGCATAGACTTTCCCAGGGAGGCTGAGGAGTGTGATCCCCCTGTAGTTGGAACACAGCCTCCGGTCCCCCTTCTTAAAGATGGGGACCACCACCCTGGTCTGCCAGTCCAAGGGTACTGCCCCTGATCTCAGC
Organism: Perissodus microlepis; assembly: GCF_051167445.1. Lineage (NCBI taxonomy): Eukaryota > Metazoa > Chordata > Actinopteri > Cichliformes > Cichlidae > Perissodus > Perissodus microlepis. The sequence goes on along the minus strand of NC_140482.1, from coordinate 32,574,387 downwards.
GCAACATTGTAGAGGTGTGTCAACCAGGACAGCCCTACAATGTCCAGAGCCTTCAGGAACTCGGGACGGACCTCATCAACACCAGGGGCTCTGCCACAAAGGAGTTGTTTAACTGCCTCAGTGACCTCGCCCCCGGAAATTGGCGGGTCATCACCCTCATCCCCAGACTCTGCTTCCTCCTCAGAAGACGCGTCAGTGGGATTAAGGAGGTCCTCGAAGTATTCCTTCCACTGCCCGACAATTTTCTCAGTTGAAGTCAGCAGCGCTCCGCCAGCACTATACACAGTGCAGGTAGAGCACCGCTTTCCCCTCCTGAGACGCCTGACAGTTTGCCAGAAGTCTTTTTCCATGGCTTCTCCGAACTCCTCACACACCCGAGTTTTTGCTTCAGCCACTGCCCGAGCCGCATTCCGCTTGGCCTGTCGGTACCTGTCAGCTGCCTCCCACAGGCTAACCAAGCCCGATAGGACTCCTTCTTCAGCCTGGTGGCTCCCTTCACCTCTGGTGTCCACCATTTGGTTCGGGGATTACCACCATGACAGGCACCAACCACCTTGCGGCCACAGCTCAATGCAGCAGCTTCGGCAATGGAGATGCTGAACATGGTCCATTCGGACTCAATAGAATAGAATAGAATAGAATTCAACTTTATTGTCATTGCACATGCACAGGTACAGGGCAACGAAATGCAGTTTGCATCCATCCAGAAGTGCTTTAGTGATATAGATATATTACAATATATATTAGCAATAATATAGATATGTAAGTATATTACAGAAATGGGTCTATTATGGTATGTTATAATGTACACGGTATGAAGTATGTTGTGAATATTCTATAACTATAGGTATGTACAGGCTGTAGTGAGTACAAGCTATGTACAGGCTATGAACAGGATATAAATATGAAAAACTATACAGAATATGAAATAAATAACTTTACAGAAATCTGAGATATACAGTTATACAGAAATGGGAACTATGCAAGTTGTAAACAGTTGTAGGGTTAAAAATTATCGTATGTACAGAATGATTATTTACAGAGCTATACAGTAGTGCAGTTAAGATAAATTAGATATGTGGATAATTTCTACAGTATCTATATAAAGTGCTAGTGGTTGTGAGTGGTGGTTCAGTCCATGTTATTATTGTGTGTTTGAGGGTACAGTTGTCCATTGTGGGTGTGTGTATGTTCAGTCCATGTGTTAACATGGGTCAGACGTCAGGAGGCAGAGTTCAGGAGTCTGACAGCTGTGGGGAAGAAGCTGTTCCGGTACCTGGTGGTCTTAGTCCGGAGGCTCCTGTAGCGCCTCCCAGAGGGCAGGAGGGTGAAGAGTCCATGTGATGGGTGACTGGGGTCTCTGATGATTTTCCCAGCCCTTTTCAGACACCGCTTCCTGTAGATGTCTTTTATGGCAGGAAGTGGTGCTCCGGCGATGCGCTGGGCAGTTTTCACGACCCTCTGCAACGCCTTCCGGTCCGAGGCAGAGCAGTTCCCGTGCCAGACTGTTATACAGGTGGTCAGGATGCTCTCGATGGTGCAACAATAGAAGTTCACCAGGATGTCTGAGGACAGGTGGTTCTTCCTCAGAGTCCTCAAGAAGAAGAGGCGCTGGTGAGCCTTCTTGACCAGCTTGGAGCAGTTGGTCGTCCAGGTGAGATCCTCGGAGATGTGGACTCCCAGGAACTTGAAGCTGCTCACACGCTCCACAGCCGTCCCCTTAATGTGGATGGGTGGATGTGGGTCAGCATTCCTCCTGTAGTCCACGATGAGCTCCTTGGTCTTCTCGGTGTTAAGCAGCAGGTTGTTTGTGTCGCACCACTCAGCCAGACGATCCACCTCCTCCCTGTAGGCGGCCTCATCGTTGTCACTGATGAGGCCAATCACCGTGGTGTCATCTGCAAACTTAATGATGGTGTTGGAACCATCAGCAGGTCTGCAGTCGTGGGTGAAGAGGGAGTAGAGGAAGGGGCTCATCACACAGCCTTGTGGTACACCGGTGTTCATTGTGATGGTAGATGAGCAGTGGTTATCCAGCCGGACATGTTGGGGGCGGTTGGTCAGGAAGTCCAGTAACCATTTGCAGATGAGGGAACTGATGCCCAGGTCTGTCAGTTTCCTGATGAGTTGTGAGGGGTGGATTGTATTGAACGCTGAACTGAAGTCTATAAACAGCATTCTGGCGTAGGTGTTGTTGTTGTCCAGGTGTGAGAGGACAGAGTGCAGTGCGATGGAGACTGCATCCTCTGTGCTCCTGTTCTGGCAGTATGCGAATTGGTGGGGGTCCAGGGTGGGGGGGAGACAGGATTTGAAGTGTGCTAGGACCAGCTGCTCTAAGCACTTAGTGATGATGGGGGTGAGTGCTACTGGGCGGTAGTCATTGAGGCAAGATGGGTTGGAGTTTTTGGGTATCGGGACGATGGAGGTGGATTTGAAGCAGGCCGGTACCACAGCGTGGGCCAAGGACAGGTTGAATATGTCTGTCAGCACTCCTGCAAGCTCCCCAGAACACGCTCTGAGAACACGCCCGGGTATGCCATCAGGGCCTGCAGCCTTGTGGACATTGATCCTGCTCAGCACCGCTCCTACATCGGTGGGGGAGAGAGTCAGAGGTTGGTGGTCTGGCGTCACGTCTGCTTTGGTTTTGGTTGTGGGGTTCCCTCGCTCAAAACGAGCATAAAAGTTGTTGAGCTCATTGAGGAAGGAGACATCAGAGGATGCGGGGGAGGGTTTGGTGGTCCTGTAGTCTGTGATGGTCTGGAGTCCTTGCCACATGCGTCGGGGGTTGGAGTTGGAGAAGTGTTCTTCTACCTTCTTTTTGTAATGGTGTTTGGCTTTTTTGATGCCCTTCTTTAGATTAGCCCTGGCTGTGCTGTAGGCGTGTGCATCTCCTGACCTAAAGGCGGTGTTGCGGGCCTTCAGGAGGAGACGAACATCCCGGTTCATCCAAGGCTTCCCAGTCTCACTCGGAATGCTATTGAAGCTCTGCCAGAGGTGTGCGTTGAAGATCTCGCGGACCGGGGCCTCTGCTAGGCATTCCCAGCACACCCTCACTACTCGTTTAGGTGCACCGGGTCTGTCCAGCGTCCTCCCCCACCACCTGATCCAACTCACCACCAGGTGGTGATCAGTTGACAGTTCAGCCCCTCTCTTTACCCGAGTGTCCAGAACATATGGTCGCAGGTCTGGTGATACGATTATAAAATCGATCATCGACCTGCGGCCTAGATCATCCTGGTGCCACGTGCACTTATGGACACTCTTATGTTCGAACAAGGTGTTTGTTATGGCCAAACTGTGATTTGCAAAGAAGTCCAATAACAACACACCGCTCGAGTTCAGATCAGGGAGGCCGTTCCTCCCAATCACGCCCCTCCAGGTCTCGCTGTCATTACCCACGTGAGCATTGAAGTCTCCCAGTAGGACAACAGAGTCTCCAGGTGGAGCACCTTCCAGCATCCCACCCAGGGACTCTAAGAAGGCTGGGTACTCTGAACTGTCACTTGGCGCATAAGCGCAGATGATAGTCAGGACCCGTTCCCCGACCCTAAGGTGCAGGGAACAAACCCTCTCATCCACCGAGAAGAACCCCAACTTACCGGCAGCAAGCCGAGGGGATATTATAATACCCACCCCAGCCCGCCACCTCTCACCAGGGGCAACTCCAGACTGAGACAGAGTCCAGCCCCTCTCCAGGAGACTGGTTCCAGAGCCCAAGTCATGCGTAGAGGTGAGCTCGACTATATCTAGCCGGTACCTCTCAACCTCACACACTAACTCAGGCTCCTTCAGCACCAGAGAGGTGACATTCCATGTCCCAATTGCCAGTCTTGGTAGCCGGGGATCAGTCCGCCAGGGCCTCCGCTCCTCGCCGCCGCTTGGCACACAATGCACCCGACCCCTATGGCGCCTCCTGCGGGTGGTGGGCCTGCGGGAGGATGGGCCCATGTCCCCTTTTCGGGCCGTGCCCGGTCGGGCCCCATGGACTAAGGCCCGGCCACCAGATGCTCGGGCCTGGCTCCAGGGCGGGGCCCCGGTAACCCTATCCCGGGCAGGGTAAACTGTTCCCCCGATGTTTTTCTCATAAGGGTCTTCTGAATCGCTCTTTGTGTGGTCCTTCACCCAGGACCAATTTGCCATGGGAGACCCTACCAGGGGGCAAAAGCCCCCAGACAACATAGCCCCTGGGATCCCTGGGACACACAAACCCCTCCACCACGATAAGGTAGAGATTCACGGAGAGGTTTTGCTTTTCACATCAGTATTAAATAATTATCTGAAGTTATTGAGGTCCAGTAATTTAAAGCTCAGTACCTATTATGCATAAATAATTTGTTAAAAAAAAAAAAAATACATAAAAGAAAAAATAAACTAAAAAAAACCCTTTTTAAATGTTTTCAGAAAAGTCAGAAACAGGTTCCAGATGTTGTTGAATATGATGTATGTTATCTCTGTGATGAGACTATTCTTGCTTAAGTGATATTTTCTGTTAGTATATATTTTGGTGTGGTATTTGTCTGCATGAATCAGGTAGTCTTTGTATAAGAGAAAAAACGATTTCAAATATAATAGAATTTTATATTGTTCATTAATTGGTGAATTATTATTATTCAATAATAATATTTTATAGTGACTTATTCTGACAGGGACTGTGGCCACTGCTACTCTCTAGCGATGGGTCGTTCGCGAACGAAATGGCTCTTAGAGCCGGCCCTTTGAAGTGAACGATGCGAGCCGGCTCCTTATTGGGAGCCATGGGTTTTTTTTTTTCTTTCTCTTGCCCTCTTGTTACACTCGCAACAGCAGTAGCACACGAAAAGAGCAAGAGGGAGAGAGAGAGAAAGAGAGCCTGGAGCAACAACAAGAGACAACATCGTCACATTAGAAAGGTATGGTAAAGAAAATGAGTAACACCAAGAAAAGAAGCAAAATCTGGAACCATTTCAATTTTATTAACAATGCAAAGGCAGAGTGTAGAGTCTGCAAGAAAAGACTATCATATAGAGCCTGCTCCACACACAAGCTGCACAGGCACCTGAGAACTGTCCACCCATCAGTGGAATGGGAAGATAAAACACAGTCAGTTGAGTGTGATATTAATATTTCTAAATGCCTTAATTAAAGATCTGGGCATTCATTTTTTTTCTTTTTCTTTTGCATATTTTAATCAAAATTTTTTTGTGTTGTGGTTTGCAGTATCTTGTGTTGTTTCCTTTTAAATTTGTTTAAAAGGAAAAATCTGAAAATTTAAATAGTTAAAAGTTGAATTGTAAATAGTTGTTTTTTGTATTTTATAATTTTTTTTTTACATTTTATGTGGAGTGAATAAATAAAAGAATATTTATATAATAAAAATATATAAATAAAAACACATTTTTTACATTAGTAGTTCATTTTGTGCATAATTTCATATTGTTGTTGATAATAAATTAATTAAAGCAACAAAACAACCTGAAGAGCCGCTTTGACCGCTGCTCTGATCAGCTGGCACTAACAGCATCACTGTAGTTTTGTGAAAACAGGAAGTTGAAGGGATAATGGTGATAGCCTTGATATTAGCTTATCTAACATTCACTTGACAAAAAGTCATTTCACATAGTATCTGAGTTTCTTGTTTGTTTTGTTAACTCATATGTTTGCAATGACACTGAAATAAAGGAAATGAGACTGCGGCTTGTCAGAAGCATTTTTATTTCCATTTTTTGGTCACGATGACAAAGCAAGAAAAGAAAACCACTTCAAAATGTTTAAGTTTCAGTATGCAAAAGACAAACTTTTACACCAAACTGTTTCTGCCAGTCACAGTTTTGTTGATCCATTGAAGGTATTTTGTGATGTCGGTGTAGACGTTGGGCTCCTCTGGGTAATTGCAGATATCATTGTGGTTATAAGAAACAATGCCAACAGCTAACCCTTGACACACCAGAGGTCCCCCAGAATCACCCTGTGAGGAGCAAAGATTTCAGTTTTTCTATTTAAAAAAAATGATTATTTTGTTAATGGAACACAAGTTTAACTTTCAGTGAAAACAGAACACATACCTGACAGAATCCTTTGTCTGTGTCATATCCACCTGCACAGACAACGTTGGCAGGAAGTCTATCCCACTGGTCCTTACAGACTTGTTTGTCAATGACAGACACATCCACCACCATCAGCTCGTCAGCAGGTTTATCATCATCAGTTTTAGTTTTTCCCCATCCAGCCACCTGACACACTTGGTTTTCTCGAACGTGTATTTCTTCAGGTGGAAGCTGAATTGTTTGTACCATGTGGCCTAGATGAGCTTTCTTAGACAACTGGAGACAAACAACATAAAGTAAAAATGCCAGTTTTCTTATGATTGCTCTTTTGTTGCAATGTAATTAGAATAATAAGACCGCAAATATGTCATGTAAAACTGTTGTGAACATGAACATGTACTTACTTTAATCAGCATGATGTCATCACCCAGTCCAACACCTTTATAATTTTCATGGATGATTTTTTTTTCAATCCTTATTTTTTGATGATTGCCGTTCTTGAGATTGTGGTTGCCGAGAACAACGTATGTGGGGTTGCTGAAGGAGTGATCAATGAAAGGAAATCAACACATTTTCTAAATGCATTTCAGTGACATGAGTCAGAGATTACAGGAAAAGATGTCTGATTACTCACAAGTCATCACAGTGTGCAGCTGAGACTACAAAGTCTTCAGTGATGAGAAATCCTCCACAAACATGGTGACCGTTGTAGTCCTGCACAGAGGTCATGTACTGCATCGAGTTCTCTGGGGCTTTTTTACCATCTATGATGTGACTTCCATGTGCTGAAAAAAGTAAAAGAACAAACTAAAGAAAATGTAGTTAATGCCATATTAAATGATCAGAGAATAATAACAAAGCTTTCTTACCGAGCTTTCCGAGGCATGCCAGAAGATGAAGGAGCAGGCTTTTCTGCAGACCGAGCATGATGCCAGCGAAATAGTTACCATGTGTTTGAGTGTCTAGGTGAACCTTTTATACAGCAGTTTGTCTCACTGACAAGTAATTCTTAATTCTAACAAGTAGTTCTTAATTTACTTTCTGTTACGCCCCAGTCTAGGGGTACAGGAACGTAGCATAAGAGTTAAAAAAGGAAGTAACACCTAACCACATTATTTATGCGACGCAAGTTTTCATGTTTGGCAATTTACATGATCTTTTTTGTACAAAAGGCCCCATAGTTACGGTTTTATTCTGTTCAGTTGTTAGTTCACCTGTAGTTTTTTAGAGTGGCCAGTAGAGGTCACCCCACCGTTTTGTATGAGAGAGACTATGGGCAGGGAGAAACGTGGGCAAGGCACCTGAGCTTTTCTGCTCCAGATTACCAGCAGAGAAGTGGTCATTCCGTGAGAACTGTGCGTTAATGAGCAACGTGAGTTTGTGATGTGTGAGGATGTGATAATAAGATCAGAGCGATCCCACCGTCCCTCCTGTTTTTGTGTAATATCCAAAACTATGGTTAGCGGGTGATATTTAACAAGCCCTGTGTTATGAGCCCTGTTGTTATTTGCTAATGGTCTGACATTAAGAAGTGTTGGGAGTGATGGTAGCATCAGCAGATTTTGATCACTCTCTGTTGTTGGTCTGTTGTTATTTATAATGATGTTGTTAATTATTATGATTTGGGAAAGTTATATAGTGATGTTTGTGTAGACGGTGAGAAGTTCAAGGGATCAAAAAATATGTGGTTCCTTATTATAAAGGAAGAGCTCTCAATATGGGATTCATAATGTTTACTTGGGGTCCTATCTCCACCATTTAGGACCCAAATGATGTCAGTAGTACCCGGGTTGGTCAGACTGAGTGAGTGATGACTGTGATGAATTGACTTCACCTGCTGTGATGGTACCTAAGTGGATAATAGAGTATGAGATGTTTGGGGAAAGAAGTTTTGCTCCAAGTCTATGTGGATGTATACCATCGTATCTGAATGACTGTGTGTGTTCTCAGCAGAGGTTGACATTGTCAGTGAAGGAGACGGTGCAGTGGGAGTGGTTTGTGGCTCAGCTGCAGGGGAGGGGTGGAGCAGTGGGTTTCGGGGTGTGGTGTAGGCAGAAACTGACTCCCACAGCTTTTTGGGGGAAGTAATCAGTAATTACTTACTGATTACTTTTTTCAAGTAACTTGACCAACAATGCTTGTGACCATTACCCAGTTTAACTGCCATTGCACTTTAATTTGTTTTTCTTTTAATTAAAAAACAACTACTTTGAGATTTGTATCCCATTGTTCTCCTGCTGTCAAAAAAAAATAACTATTTAACTTTTACTCTGAGTACATTTTAAATTAGCTACTTTTTACTTTTACTTGAGTACATTTTAGACAGGTAATTTTACTTGTACTTGAGTAAAATTTCATCAAAGTAATATTACTTTTACTTCAGTAGAATATTTTAGTACTCTTTCAACCTCTGTTCATATCCAGCAATAAGAGCTGTGTTTTTTGAGTTAAAGTCCTAACTGTGAGTCGGCATTTGGGTTGACTCCTGCCGGCTTAACAGCCAGTTATGACTCTTTTGGGTTGAATAGAGCTTCTCATATCTATATAATTATATCAACACAATTTCATTCTAATGTAGTTGGTAGAATTTGGAGGTTTGGACTCTTTTTTTATAAGTATAATGTGTAATTTTATATACTTATTTGCCTTTGTGTTTTAGATTAAGAGTCGATGCTCTACACTCACAGTTATGAAACTATTACTGTGGTTAGCAGAACTGCACGTACACTCAGAGCTTTTCATCTGTTGAATTATCATTCATACAGCATCTGCAGCATTAATGTGAATTTATTATTCATTATCCTCATCCTCATAAATCTGTACTCCAGCTGTAGTAAGATATAGTGCACATAAATTAAACCTTTTGTGTTGCTGTTTGAGCCTCATTGCCCTGCATTTGTATGGGTCTCTGTTGAACCACTAGAACATTCTATTTCAGTAGATGAAGTTGTTATAATGTTTGATAAAATCCTCCAGCACAGGTGTGTGCAGTATTAAAAAAAATTCAAGCCACTGCAAACCAGGTCATTCTACTATTACCCTCAAATCTTACGTCTTTTTGCCAATAATCACCCCTCTCCACAAACATCGGGTGGTGACTTGTGAGAGCGAGGACAAGTATTGTGTAATGCATTTAAGGTAAAAACAAACAGAATCTCCACCGAGCACATGTTGGAGCCGACAGTAAGCCGACAAAATCCTCATATTACTTAAATACCAAAAAGTAGTCATTCCCTGAAACCAACATGTTTTTGAGCTTTACTGTAGTACGCTTCTGTTCATCATTCATAGAGCAACAAACAAGGAATATAAAAAATGAAATGTTATGAAACATATTTTCTCCTTTTCTGGTAGAAGAATGTGGCTCTACAGTCATTGACCTGTATCCATGGTAACACCTGCAGACTTAAAATTATATTATGAATATAAAATATCAAGTCTGAATTTGATTACTTCATTTGACACTGAACTTCAGTTTAATTGGAAAAAACAGAATTAAAATTTTGAGAAGCAAAAAAACATACAAGGATGCAAATATGTCTTTCGTCACAGGCAAACTGAAGCGTGGTCCACTACAAAGGAAGAAATAACATTAAAAATTCAGCCTTTTGGCTGTTACTCAAAGAAATGACAGATTGAGTGTGGGATACGTTTGTATTTTTGTTTTTGGTTAAACCGATGAAAGAATCAGAAATTCTCACATTTCAATAGTGAAAAGAAAACCCTTTTTATTTTAAGTGTTTTACACAAAAAAATGTTTCCGGAAACTTTTTTTTTCCAGAACCTCGCCGATCCACCGACGGTATTTTGAGATGTCCGTATAGACGTTGGGTTTACTGGGGTAATTGCAGTTCGCATTATAGTTGAAAGAAACAACACCAACAGCAAACCCATGACACACCAGAGGACCACCAGAATCTCCCTGTGAGGAGGAAGAATTTTAATTTATCAGTTTATACTCATTGTGTTTATGTTTTTAAGATATGTGAACATGAAACCTGTTTAAACTGAAAGGACAGAAAACATACCTGACAGAATCCTTTGGTTGTTTCATATCCACCTGCACAGATTACGTTGGCAGGAAGACGAGGCCATAGTACCTCACAGACCCTTGGGTTAATGACAGACACATCCACCACCATCAGCTCATCAGCAGGTTTAGTATCATCAGTTTTAGTTTTTCCCCATCCAGCCACCTGACACACTTGGTTTTCTTTTAGGTTTCTTTCAGCATGTGGAATTTGAATTATTTCTACTCCATGGCACAGTTTAACTTTCTCAGACAGCTGGAGACACAACATGAAGTAAAAAATATATCTATGTTCATACGATAGTTCTTTAGATATAATCTGAATAATAAAACCACATAGAATAATCCTTTAATTGTCCCACAAGGGGAAATTACAGAGGCTCCTGAAAGAGTAATCAATGAGAGGTAATCAATACAATGTGTTTTAATGACATGAGTCAGAGATTACAGCAGAAGATGTTTGATTACTCACGCGTCATCACATTGTGCAGCCGAGACTACAAATTCCTCAGTGATGAGAAATCCTCCACAAACATGGCGACCCTCCTTGTTCTGCACAGAGGCCATGTACTGCATGGAGTTCTCTGGGGCTTTTTCTCCATCTATGATGGCAATAACATGTGCTGGAAAAAGTCAAATAAAGCAAACCAAAATGAAGTTAACGTTCCATTAAACGGTCGGAGGACAATAAGAAAGACTTGCAGTTCTTACTGAGTCGTCTGAGACATGCCAGAACATGGAGGAGCAGGATTTTTTTGAAGACTGAGCATGATGCCAGCAAAAAGGTGAAGTTGTGTTGACACGAGTGTGAAGTGGAGGTTTTACACAGCAGTTGCTCTGTCAAGTCTGATGATCACATTTTGACTTCTAACCGCATCCTGGTTTTTTGGGGGACTTGTGTCATCTTTACATTATCTTGTTTATCATTATAACACTACACTGTCTTCCTGAAACACACGGGCTGTTTAATGGTTGCGAGTTTCTCTCTCACACCACAACTTTAGTACACCATCAGCACATGCACAGAAACCTGCCTAAACTTTCAAAAAGCTGGGTTGTTGAAACATTTTGCACCACTGTTAAAGCTCAAAACAACAATATCTCACTGAGTTACTGATTTCATATTTGAACCAAGACTAATAACATTATGGTACTTGGCTCATAATCTGTCCACCAGCAATGTAAAAACAGGAAGGAGATGTCTTTTCATTTAGCGCCTCCTTGGGGCCATTTCTTCCACTGTGTGAACTGTTTATGGAGCGAGGGTTGCCAGATTTGTCCTGTAGGAGGGCACTACGACTCTTCTGTAGGAGGCATTATTATGGAGCATGGTCTCTTGAAGGAAGAACATGTGAATAGTGCTGTGGCGGTAAAGAGAGTGTCAGAAAGAATCATGAGTTTGAAGCTGGAAATTGAAGATGTGATGCTGAAGTCAGTTGGATGAAGCAGCAAACATCCGTGCAGGTGAAGGGAGCAGAGGCAATGAGGAAGTGTTGATCAGGTGTTGATTAGGTATGGTGTTAAGGAGAGAAATGCTGATGGTGCTGGATTTTGCCAAAAGGATGGAAATGACTGTGTGGTGAACCTCATGAAAAACAAGGAACTTGTATAAGAGTGGAGCAAAGTGTAAACATGTGGAGTGCATCTTTGCAGAAGAAACAAGAGATTATTGAGACAGGCTCCTTGTGCCAGGGCAGAGTTATCAGATGACTGGAAAAGTCTAGCTGAAGTGCTAAGGGAAACATGCCATACCATCTGTAAACATGATAGCTCAAAAAGTGTCAAATGAATTCTGTTAAAACATTGTAGGGGTGTGAAGCGGGGTCATCTTAACAAGCCATTTAAATTTGGCTCACATCCACCTTTGACCATCTTCAAGGTCAACTTCAAGATTTATTGGTGGAAACAGAAAAACAGAAAAAGAAGCCTTTTAAGATTAAAAGTGTGGTGTGTATTGTCGACATATTGAAAGGACTGCATAAAGATTTAAGGATTTTTCTGGAAACCACACAAGGGAGGACAGAAAAATCTCCTATTAATGGCTGTGCCCCATGTTATCTGTCTGAGCTGCTGCACCTTTATGTCCTGCCTCATTCTCTCAGGTCAGCAGACCAGATGCTTTTGCTCGTTCCAAACACTCAACGTAAGCACAGAGGTAGGAATAAAGTGCTGCAGTTTGCAGGCCTTCTGACCAAAATAAACCAGTGTAAACTCGGGTTTCAGTCCAGTGGTAATCTCTGAAAATAGGGAGGCAGTTCTGATAAGTGAGAGGAGGCTGAAGGAAAATCAGTATGTTTTGATATAATGTTACCATGCCACATGCATGTGGCAACATTCAGGCATTAATCTAACACAGTAACAGTATTAATTACAGATTCAGCAGAGAGAAGCCGCTCGCTGTGTGCTCACTGCTGAGAAAAAGAAGCTGAGCTCGGTTTATTTCTGCTCTGTTTCATGAAAACTGGAGCAAAGAGTGGGCTCGCCGACACACTCGGCATGAAGACTGAGTGAAGAGTTCAATACAGAGAGTTCTCTCTCGTTCTGATAACATCTCGCCTCCGAAAAATAAACTCTTCTATTAGCAGCTATTACAGCCACCGCAGGCTGAATACAGGATTTGTTTTTCCATGTTAAATTTTGTGCAACTTGCAAGAAACTTTGTGTCATAGACTTTTCAATTCACATTTGCCTGACTCATTTAAATACTCTCCACCTGAAAAATCAAAATCACTGTAAATCAGACACAGCTGTCACAGATATTTAACAATCAATCAAATATCTTTGCTTTTATGATCCTAGCCTCACCGTGTCACTGACACTCAATATTCACATTAAACCACTAGGTGGTGATCTCTGATATATTTTGTGGGCACTGTGTGGCTTCAACCCAGTTCACAGTAATACTGGTAAAACTAGAAAATTAATGATGATTACAGAAAAGCACATATGATTAACATGTGAGCCAATTGGCAAATTATATTTTTTATTTTCAAAACTACTGATGATTGTTATAACACATTAAGAGCACTTCTGGCTGTGTGTGTGTGTGTGTGTGGTGTCTGCTCAGTGTATAAAGCTGTGCATCACAGTGGACTTCAGTGAATTCAATATCCGCTCAGCGAGAAGTGAGACGACATGTTGTGCCTGAGGAATTTCAGTGTTTTCATCTTGTTCATGCTTCTTTCCATCATCCAGTCAGGTGAATGATGTTTTGTACTTTAGTTTACATTACTGATATCTCTCAGTAAAGCAGTTGGTGTAGGATTTGTGCTCACTCATCTGTTCTTGACTTAAAAATCTGCTGATTTTCTTATGTGACTGGATATTTTTTGTTGTTTTAGGTCATGGTTCTGAGATGGAAGGAAGGAAGTTAAGCCACACTTGCTGCCCTTCATGGTTTATTTGACAAGTAAGAAATCTATGTGTGGGGGGACATTAATCCACCCACAATGGGTCCTGACAGCTGCTCACTGCACTGGGTAAGAACCTGAGGTTCACTTTTCCTAAATTTCCAAATCAAAATATTGCAGTATTTATTTTTAACAGAGGATGTGAAGGGTAATGCAGATGGAGATAATTAACATGCCCACAAACTGCTCCAATAATATCTCGATTTAAAGTGAGTACAATATAAATGTTATTGCTGGATTTTCATACAGTGCAAAAATAAATATGATCAATATAAAGCTTTATAAAATTAAGTGATGTGTTTTCTTACCCAGAACGTAACTCCTCCTGACAGGGGTTGCACTAAAATGTTTCATGCTTTTATAAGAACACGACCTTTAAACTTTTGACCTTGAAAATTACATACTAAAATTGTGTATTTTATTATCTTTACTCATTGTGATGTCAAAGGGCTTTGTATTGAAAAAATAATAAGTGTGTTGTACAGCTCTCTCTCCATGCTTTGACCTTGGGTGCTAACAGTGAAGGTCAAGGTCAAATGCATAGCCAAACTAGGTACTCATGTCCCCTAAGATGTTTGAAGATGATCCATAAACAGTTGTGGGCAATTTCAAGTTTGATGTGGCTTTGACCTGATTTTCACCAACATGAAATCAGCTTGAGTTGTTATTTGTGTCTGACATCACACAACACTTGAAAACTAGCAAACAGACAAACAAACACAAAGAACCGATTACATCCTGCCCTCCTTCAAGTAGAGAAAAATCCCTTTTTTAAAAAAAAAATCTATAACATTTAATAATGTTGAAGTTTGTTACTCAGTTGGAGGAAAGTGTCATGCAGATCCATCTGAGGCTCAGTAACAGCCATAGCCCAGGCATATGTAATAATACACAACTATGATTTGAACAGTTTTACACACTCCTGACCTTTTCATGTAAGTGAAGTGTCATCACTACACTGAGTTTTTCTTTTGCAGAATGAGCAAGGCGATCCTGGGAGCGCACTCCATCGCCAAAGAGGAAGAAGAGTGGAGGCAGGTCCGAGAGGTTGAGAAACATTTTGCTCATCCTAACTATTTCAATCATATTGTGGGCAATGACCTCATGCTGCTCAAGGTAAGCTGAAAATTCAGTGTCCAGTAGCCGGTCAAGCAAAGATGCAACAATGTAAATAAGTTTGTTTCCACCTTATAAAGTGCATTTCTGGGTATGTTTATACATGTTTCAATAATTCGCTCCAACTATTTCCCATTTTCCAAACAAAATATATGAATTATTAAGTAGTGACCCAGACTTTATCACAGTGGCAAGTCTGTAACATATAGATAGTCACTGTCAAAATGTAACATTTCTTTTTAACCATTTCTCAGCTTAAGGAATCAGTATATGCAACCAAGTCAGTAAAATGGCTCCAGTTGGGCAAAATTGTCAAAGACCCTGCAGATGGCACCAAGTGTCTGGTTGCTGGATGGGGAATAACTGAAGAGAACCACATCTCAGATGTTCTCAAGTCTGACTGTGATCGGCAGACATAAGTGTAACTCTTGTGAATATTACAACTACGCACCTTTAATCACCAGTGACATGGTATGTGCTGGTACAAATGGCAAAAAAGCAAAGGATACCTGTCAAGTAAGTATGAAGAATGTATATGAGCACGTAATCATTGAGCTCACCACCGTTTTGACACCTGTAAGTGAGAAAAAAGGGTCTACAGTGCATATGTACTTGCTGCAGGGGGATTCCGGAGGCCCACTGCTGTGCGGCTTTCAGCTGGTTGGAGTTATTTCTTTTGGAGCTGGTTGTGGGGACATTTACAAGCCTGGAGTCTACTCGTTTCTCTCAAAGAGGCAACTCAAGTGGATCAAAGAAACTATGAAGTCTTAAAAGTCATCAGGCATCAGTCCACATAAGCTAAGCTAGATGACAATGTTTTATGCTTTTATGCTATTTAATCGGCTGAGCTATCACTTCATACCTTTTATTTGACCAGCATCATTTTATTATCTCATTGATTATGTTATATTTTATTGAATCTTTGTCACTGCTGGCTTGCTCTAATTGTTACAGACTGTGCACATAGCAGCCTGTGGTTAGTCCGTTTATGCACACACAAAAGTAAAACAACAGTGAGACTGTCCAGTCTGTCGCCCAGAGACATTCACTATGTCCAGTAAATTAATATGAGGATTTTGAACAGATTTTTTGACAAAGATACATTTTTAAATATGTTTTCTTGTTTAGTTTTGTTCAGTATTTGTACTTGACACATCCCCTCCCCGCCAAAAGACCCCACAAAAAACAAAATTGATACAAAACAATATATTTTACTTTACTTTTACTTTCTACTTTTCCTACTTTCTAATAAAGCTGAAGTAAAGATATCTTTCCTTCTGTCTGTCTCTTATTGTTTGTACTGCAATTCTCTCAAAGTGTCATGTTTTTACAGTAACTTCTAAATCTCACATCACTAAATCTTAATCTTAATTTAAAAAATCTTGATCAAAAATTGGTAATTAGTCCTTAATTTTTAACCAAATTAAATGTCTTTTAATTCTAAGAAACCTGCCTAAAAAGGCAGTCAGGCCACATTCTTGATTTGTTCTTTGTCAAATGAGCACCTTTCTCTCGTGTGAATCAACCAGTTGCCAGGGTTACCATGTGTTTGTAGGAGTGCGAGGTGAACCTTTTATACAGCAGTTTGCTTCACTGACAAGTATGATTACAATCAATCTCAATTTACCCTCTAACCACATTATTTATGCAACGCAAGTTTTCATGTTTGGAATTTTATCATGTTTAAAGTCCGTCATGAGTCTGAAACACATTTGTGTGGCTCAATCATCATCATATTAGCACCATTTGCTACTTGCTTTGACTTTTTTGTAATTTAAGACTCTCTTTTTGGACCTGCTGTTTTCTTCCAAATTTATAAATTATAAAATGCTGCTGACAGCATTTTGGTAAATGGCCTGTATTTGTATAGCACTTTACTAGTCCCTAAGGACCCCAAAGCGCTTTACACATTCAGTCATCCACCCATTCACACACAGGTGATGGCAAGCTACATTGTAGCCACAGCCGCCCTGGGGCGCACTGACAGAGGCGAGGCTGCCGGACACTGGCGCCACCGGGCCCTCTGACCACCACCAGTAGGCTACGGGTGAAGTGTCGTGCCCAAGGACACAACGACCGACACTGTCGGAGCCGGGGCTCGAACCGGCAACCTTCCAATTACAAGGCGAATTTTCAAAGCTAGATGACATGCGCATAAAGCTAGTGCCAGCATAGAGAGACGTGCATACCTACATATATTAGTTGGCTTTCTCTCGTGTGAATCAACCAGTTGCTAAATTTGCATTTCTGACACATATTTGTGGAATATCAGTTAACTGCTTACTATTTAACCATCAATTATTTAGTAAGTACTTCAGCAAATGTTATCCAGCCCTATCAAAACAGAAGTAAGATCATTAGCAGATTTCAGTTTTGTTGTGTCAGTGTTTCCTCTCCAGTTGTTGCTCATTGAACAGTCACGTCAAACTTCTATCTTCACAGAAATTAAGTCTGGTTTGCTTTCTGATAATAACTGCTAATACCAGAATATGGTTTTGAGCCAGTAATGCAATATATATAATTTTACTTCTCACTTTCTTCCAGCAGATGACACCAAGTTGATAATTGGGACTTATTTCATATTATTGCAAGCTTCCTTATATGTAATCAGGCCCAGTGCACCCGAGAGTTTCATACTAATATAGCTGGTGGATTGACTTTTGGAGGTTTGGAGGTTTCCATATAAAAAGATGACCTAATGTGCTTTAGTTTTACACTGTGTTGCATGCATTCTTAAGCAACATCCAATCTTACAACAGACAGCAAAATCAGTACACAGCATATAATCAATAAGCAACAGATTGTAGCCAAAAATATCCTTCTCCCCGTCATTTCTATTTTTGTTCACTCAGTTTGGGATTTGTTCATTCCAGGCTTGTTTTCTCTGATCTTTCACACAGCAAAGTAAAGAAGGCAAAGTGAAGACTTAACACATTTAAGTGACATTATCAAAGTGCAGCTCAGTGCAGCAAACTAGATAAAACACAGAAACCACAGCATTCAGATGAGCTGTCATTATAGTTACTTGAACAACATTTACGCACATACTCATCTTTCACATCTGTGTTCACATTCAGAACACTTTCACTTATGCTGATGTCTCAGTGACTGTGTGTTTGCACTACAGGGAGTGCAGAATTATTAGGCAAGTTGTATTTTTGAGGAATAATTTTATTATTGAACAACAACCATGTTCTCAATGAACCCAAAAAACTCATTAATATCAAAGCTGAATGTTTTTGGAAGTAGTTTTTAGTTTGTTTTTAGTTTTAGCTATTTTAGGGGGATATCTGTGTGTGCAGGTGACTATTACTGTGCATAATTATTAGGCAACTTAACAAAAAACAAATATATACCCATTTCAATTATTTATTTTTACCAGTGAAACCAATATAACATCTCCACATTCACAAATATACATTTCTGACATTCAAAAACAAAACAAAAACAAATCAGCGACCAATATAGCCACCTTTCTTTGCAAGGACACTCAAAAGCCTGCCATCCATGGATTCTGTCAGTGTTTTGATCTGTTCACCATCAACATTGCGTGCAGCAGCAACCACAGCCTCCCAGACACTGTTCAGAGAGGTGTACTGTTTTCCCTCCTTGTAAATCTCACATTTGATGATGGACCACAGGTTCTCAATGGGGTTCAGATCAGGTGAACAAGGTGGCCATGTCATTAGTTTTTCTTCTTTTATACCCTTTCTTGCCAGCCACGCTGTGGAGTACTTGGACGCGTGTGATGGAGCATTGTCCTGCATGAAAATCATGTTTTTCTTGAAGGATGCAGACTTCTTCCTGTACCACTGCTTGAAGAAGGTGTCTTCCAGGAACTGGCAGTAGGACTGGGAGTTGAGCTTGACTCCATCCTCAACCCGAAAAGGCCCCACAAGCTCATCTTTGATGATACCAGCCCAAACCAGTACTCCACCTCCACCTTGCTGGCGTCTGAGTCGGACTGGAGCTCTCTGCCCTTTACCAATCCAGCCACGGGCCCATCCATCTGGCCCATCAAGACTCACTCTCATTTCATCAGTCCATAAAACCTTAGAAAAATCAGTCTTGAGATATTTCTTGGCCCAGTCTTGACGTTTCAGCTTGTGTGTCTTGTTCAGTGGTGGTCGTCTTTCAGCCTTTCTTACCTTGGCCATGTCTCTGAGTATTGCACACCTTGTGCTTTTGGGCACTCCAGTGATGTTGCAGCTCTGAAATATGGCCAAACTGGTGGCAAGTGGCATCTTGGCAGCTGCACGCTTGACTTTTCTCAGTTCATGGGCAGTTATTTTGCGCCTTGGTTTTTCCACGCACTTCTTGCGACCCTGTTGACTATTTTGAATGAAACGCTTGATTGTTCGATGATCACGCTTCAGAAGCTTTGCAATTTTGAGACTGCTGCATCCCTCTGCAAGATATCTCACTATTTTTGACTTTTCTGAGCATGTCAAGTCCTTCTTTTGACCCATTTTGCCAAAGGAAAGGACGTTGCCTAATAATTATGCACACCTGATATAGGGTGTTGATGTCATGAGACCACACCCCTTCTCATTACAGAGTTGCACATCACCTAATATGCTTAATTGGTAGTAGGCTTTCGAGCCTATACAGCTTGGAGTAAGACAACATGCATGGAGAAGATGATGTGGACAAAATACTCATTTGCCTAATAATTCTGCACTCCCTGTATTAATCTGACTTCATTTCTGATCTGAACCTGTAGACGGCCTCATAAATATCTTTATAAATTGTTGTATTACAGTGCGAGTCCGAAACCTTTATTATGTGGTGATTTTCACACAATATCTTAAACAAACTCATTCTTCAGTTTTCTGCTCTTAATATCATTTGACTTTTGTAATGTTTACACTTTGCTCCTCGTGTTCCTCCATATTTTTAAATCAGGTGACTTCTCTCGGATGTTTTAAACATAGATGTAATTTTATTACAGAAATATCAGTTGGTATTTTGCATGATAATTCATTTTTTACTCTTACTACTCATCCCAAATTCGTTCATAACTTAAATCAAGTTATGAAGCTATTATGTTAAGCCAAACAAGCTATAATATATTATAATAAGCTAGATGATGCTGTTTTATTTGTATTTTTACAGAATTTTTGGGGTATTTTTGGTACCAAGATGCTTAAAGTGGACATAAACCACTACAAGTATTAAGTCTAATTTACACCATGGAGCCCTACTTTAAAAAAAAAAAACAACCCAAAACTGTCATGCATGAACTCTGTCTGTGAAGCTGGATTTTCAAAATAAGAGTTTAAAGTTTCCGTTTAAAGAGTGTAGCACGATCTTGTGGCAGTACAGAATGTGAAGTCACTGGGTTGGTTGGTTGGTTCTTCACTGTGAGTGTTACCATCTTCTTTTACAGAAGTTGAGGACCTGAGACAGACACACACGGGTGAGACGCTCAGCACTGAGAGTTTTCAGAGCAGCCAGCGTTAACTGGAGCAGTCTTAAACATGAGAGACTATATAGAAAACGTGTCACAGAGCCGAGTGTACAAACCACAAACTTGTTATAGTTTGTTATAGTTTGATCACGGTTATCAGTACAAAAACACATGTAAGAGTGGGTTTGGGTTTCAGAAGGCTGCTGGTCGTCTGGTTTAGTTTTCTTCTTTGTCGGCATTTGCTCTTAGAAGAGAGCAACGCAGAAAATATAAAGTTTAATCACTTTGAGAACTTTAGTAAATATCATTTTGTGACTCATAATGAAATCGTTACAGGACAAAAAGGAACCCTGACAGATAAAACTGGCTTTTGTCTTCATGTTCAGCTAAAGAGCAAATGCTAATTTAGATGTGAGTGAAATGATTCAATTCAATTCAATTTTATTTTATTTATATAGCGCCAAATCACAACAAAAGTCACCTCAAGGCCCTTTATATTGTACAGTAGATACAGAGAAAAACCCAACAATCATATGACCCCCTATCAGCAAGCACTTTGGCGACAGTGGGAAGGAAAAACTCCCTTTTAACAGGAAGAAACCTCCGGCAGAACCAGGTTCAGGGAGGCGGGGCCATCTGCTGCGACCGGTTGGAGTGAGAGAAGGAAGACAGGATAGAAGACTTTGGGAACAGCACCAAGCAGGACAGACGAGATCTGCAAAGAGTGGTGCGCTCAGCCGAACGCATCATTCAATCAGAGCTCCCTGACCTGCTGTCCATCTACACCAAGCGGTGCAAGTCCAAAGCTAGGAAGATTATGATGGACCTCTCCCATCCCAACAATGGACTCTTCTCACTGTTGAGGTCTGGGAAGCGCTTCTGCTCCCTTAAGGCCAAAACAGAGAGAATGAGGAGGAGCTTCTTCCCCCAGGCTATTCGGGCCCTGAACCAGGTGTAGGACTGGTCTCTCCCACACACATCACTATAAGACTGGACTCTCACACACATCACATCACCACACGCACCACCACACATTTCCTATAATCCTATAATTCCTATAATTTATAATCTTTATAATCTTTATAATCTCTTTCTGCTATTTGCACATTTTTTACTGTAAATTCCTAAGTTAATTTGTAAATTTTGTAGTAACCTGTAAATTGTAAATACTGTAAAACTTTTTTTCTGTCATTTAATGGTCGGGCATTGTACAGCTACAAGCATTTCACCCCCATGTCATACTGTGTATGGTTGTGTGTGTGTGTGACAAATAAAATTTGAATTTGATTTGAATTTGAACACATGCTGTGGAAGAGAGACAGAGATTAATAACAGATATGATTCATTGCAGAGAGGTCTATTAACACATTGTGAGTGAGAAAGGTGACTGGAAAGGAAAAACTCAATGCATCATGGGAATCCCCGGCAGCCTACGTCTATTGCAGCATAACTAAGGGAGGATCCAGGGTCACCTGGTCCAGCCCTAACTATATGCTTTAGCAAAAAGGAAAGTTTTAAATCTAATCTTGAAAGTAGAGATAGTATCTGTCTCCTGAATCCAAACTGGAAGCTGATTCCATAGATGAGGGGCCTGAAAACTGAAGGCTCTCCCTCCCATTCTACTTTTAAATACTCTAGGAACAACAAGTAGGCCTGCAGTGCGAGAGCGAAGTGCTCTAATAGGGTGATATGGTACTACAAGGTCATTAAGATAAGATGGGACTGGATTATTTAAGACCTTGTATGTGAGGAGCAGGATTTTGAATTCAATTCTGGATTTAACAGGAAGCCAATGAAGGGAAGCCAAAACAGGAGAAATATGCTCTCTCTTTCTAGTCCCTGTCAGGACTCTTGCTGCAGCATTTTGGATTAACTGAAGGCTTTTCAGCGAGTTTTTTGGACATCCTGATAATAATGAATTGCAGTAGTCCAGCCAATGATGTGGCTGAAGCTTTTGTAACAACAGCTAAACACAAAAAACACGAAGCTTAACGTTTAAACCTACAGAAGCAGATGTACAAGTACAATAATGCTGTGTGTGTGTGTGAGAGAGAGTCTGTGTATGTAACATAAGATTTTTTTCTATATCACCAGACACTTATCTTAATTACTTTTGGAAAGACACAAAATATACATTTCTGGGACTATGAAGCTATTTCACACACACAGAGACACACACCCTTACCCTAACTGTAACCTAATTGTAACTCTGACACTAAAACCACATTTTGAGTCCCAAAAATGCCTTCAAACTCGTGGGGACCAGGATTTTGTCTCTATAAGGGCTGTTGGTCCACACAAGCAGTGTTGGTCAAGTTACTTGAAAAAGTAATCAGTAACTAATTACCGATTACTCCCCCAAAAAAGTAATCCCATTACTTTACTGATTACTTATTTTCAAAAGTAATTAATTACTTAGTTACTTTTTAAAAACACGATTTACAACCTGAATAGGGATAAAGCGATAGATCTTTCAGCCCAATTCTACTTTTTCTGCATAATCCATCATACAAAATGTAATCAAATGGAAAAGTCTCTTTTTAAAACTTGTTTTATTAGTTTTAACCTTTTAACTTTATGCATCAAGCAAAAATTTAATTATATGCACCATTCTCTGACTGGAAGAAATTTGTTTAACATTTAAACTTATTTTCTGCACATTCCAGCACATAAAATATTTTTTTTTGTGTGTTTACACTCACTCTTTCAAATAGATGCAAGTAAAACACAGCAGAAAATAAATAACATCAAAGACTAGTGGTCCTGTTGCTCTATTTTCACCTGTAAAGCAGGAGTAGGGTAGGCGGAGGTGTGCCCTGGTGCAGGTGTGCCGCAGCGGTCAGTTGAAGAATCCGCGAGTTTCTCTGTGAGTTTCCCATTACGTGGTAGCGCACTCCCGGTGCTTGCTTGGAAGTTTAGGGGGGGGGGGTTTTCGCTTTAAAAAGAAGTTTTCTTCCCACGCACAAGGGACACAAATGTTTTTGTCACTTTTTATGGAATCAAACTCAAAGTAAGGTCAGTACTTCCACGCTTTAAACGCTGCACGCTCATACTCTCTCCCGCACTCGATATATGACGCACTGTTGATCTGCACACAGCTGTTGTCACGAAAGTCGCA
Source organism: Perissodus microlepis (assembly GCF_051167445.1). NCBI lineage: Eukaryota > Metazoa > Chordata > Actinopteri > Cichliformes > Cichlidae > Perissodus > Perissodus microlepis. The sequence goes on along the minus strand of NC_140482.1, from coordinate 32,551,280 downwards.
CTCGCTTACGTCACTGTCATGACACATTCTCGCAAAAAAAATCACGGTTTTAGTAACGCAGTAACGCAGCGTTCCTACGGGAAAGTAACGGTAATCTAATTACCGTTTTTGCAATAGTAATCCCTTACTTTACTCGTTACAAGTAACGCGTTACTGCCCATCTCTGCACACAAGTATAGTAAACTTTCCAGTTTTCCCCACAAAGATATGTAAACAAGGTCACACACACATGCACATAATCATTAAAAAGAAGTGTCTGTTTATGTAGAGAAAAGCTTATGTTAAACACACACACATATATAGATAGATGTGAAATACCAACATGCTCACTCTCACGGTCTCTTTAAATTCTCAGAAAACTGTATCTGAACCACAGACACCGCTGGTTCTAGATTCGCTGATTCTGGATTCAGATATTCAGACTGAGCTGACAGATAAACACAGTGAGTCTCCGACTGTGAAACACAAACGCTCTCTGAATGAGCCAGACCACAGTAAAGTGTCTCAAGCTGAGCTGGCAGAGCTACACAACATGACCCTAGCACATTTTAAAGGAGCATCATGACTCATCATGACTCTGATTTCTTAGTAAACTTTGTTAGTAATGTGTTTATTGAAAATGAAGTAATGCAGTAATCGCCAGAGGTGGGAAGTACTATTCTTGTGTCAAAGGAGCTTGCAAAGAAAAGCGTCTGGACTTCTTTAAGTTACTTGAAGACGTTTCACCTCTCATCCGAGAAGCTTCTTCAGTTCTAAGGTCAAATGGTGGAGAGTCCCAGATATAAACCTAGTGGGAGTATCCCCCCACAGAGGGACAAAAGGACCCCCTGATGATCCTCTAATCGCCTGAGCCAAGGTGTGAAACTGGGTGTGGGTCCCAATCAGCCGAGTTTCAGGTGTGTTCATTGTGAAACCTGGCCCCACCTTATCATGCGAATTCCTGAGGTCAGATGGCCCAGGATGTGAGTGGGCGTTAAGGCGTCTGGGAAGGGATCTCAAAACTGGATTATAGATGGCAGAGAGTTGGTGTCGTAAACCCCCGCCTCTGTTCAAAGATGGTCGCTCACAGTGGACATAGATGGCTTCTTTCACTCCTCTTTCAAACCATCTGTCCTCTCTGTCCAAAATGTGAACATTGGCATCCTCGAAAGAGTGTCCTTTATCCTTAAGATGCAGATGGACTGCTGAGTCCTGTCCTGTGGAGGTGGCTCTTCTGTGTTGTGCCATGCGCTTGTGAAGTGGCTGTTTGGTCTCTGCAATGTAGAGGTCTGGGCATTCCTCGCTGCACTGTACAGCATACACCACATTGTTAAGTCTGTGTTTTGGCGTTTTGTCTTTCGGGTGAACCAGTTTTTGTCTGAGCGTGTTGCTGGGTCTGAAATGCACCGGGATGTCATGCTTGGAGAAAACTCTCCTAAGTTTTTCTGATACACCGGCTACATAGGGGATGACAATGTTGTTGCGTCTGTCCTTCTTATCCTCCCTCGCTGGTGTCTGGTCTTCTTTTCTGTGCCTCTTTGCTGACTTTAAGAACGCCCATTTAGGATAGCCGCACGTTTTGAGTGCTTCCTTTACATGTGTGTGTTCCTTCTTTTTTCCTTCAGGCTTAGAGGGAACATGTTCTGCCCGGTGGTGTAGGGTCCTAATTACTCCAAGTTTGTGTTCCAAAGGGTGATGGGAGTCAAAGAGGAGGTACTGGTCCGTGTGTGTGGGCTTCCGGTAAACTTCGATGTTGAGTTTGCCGTTCTCTTCAATGTGCACAGCGCAGTCCAGGAAAGGCAAACAGTTGTCCTTTGTGTCTTCCCTGGTGAACTTGATGTTTTTATCCACAGCGTTAATGTGCGCAGTGAAGGATTCCACTTCTTGTGTCTTGATTTTGACCCAGGTGTCGTCCACATATCTGTACCAGTGGCTGGGTACTCTTCCTTTGAAAGAGCCAAGAGCCTTCCTTTCCACTTCCTCCATGTAAAGGTTGGCTACAATAGGTGTCATCCCCTATGTAGCCGGTGTATCAGAAAAACTTAGGAGAGTTTTCTCCAAGCATGACATCCCGGTGCATTTCAGACCCAGCAACACGCTCAGACAAAAACTGGTTCACCCGAAAGACAAAACGCCAAAACACAGACTTAACAATGTGGTGTATGCTGTACAGTGCAGCGAGGAATGCCCAGACCTCTACATTGCAGAGACCAAACAGCCACTTCACAAGCGCATGGCACAACACAGAAGAGTCACCTCCACAGGACAGGACTCAGCAGTCCATCTGCATCTTAAGGATAAAGGACACTCTTTCGAGGATGCCAATGTTCACATTTTGGACAGAGAGGACAGATGGTTTGAAAGAGGAGTGAAAGAAGCCATCTATGTCCACTGTGAGCGACCATCTTTGAACAGAGGCGGGGGTTTACGACACCAACTCTCTGCCATCTATAATCCAGTTTTGAGATCCCTTCCCAGACGCCTTAACGCCCACTCACATCCTGGGCCATCTGACCTCAGGAATTCGCATGATAAGGTGGGGCCAGGTTTCACAATGAACACACCTGAAACTCTGGCTGATTGGGACCCACACCCAGTTTCACACCTTGGCTCAGGCGATTAGAGGATCATCAGGGGGTCCTTTTGTCCCTCTGTGGGGGGATACTCCCACTAGGTTTATATCTGGGACTCTCCACCATTTGACCTTAGAACTGAAGAAGCTTCTCGGATGAGAGGTGAAACGTCTTCAAGTAACTTAAAGAAGTCCAGACGCTTTTCTTTGCAAGCTCCTTTGACTACGATGACCTGGATGACTGAGAACCTTCACAGACATACTATTCTTGTGTATTTATATTTATGACAACTTTAAACTCGTATTCTCTACTTTTAATACAACTATCTGGACTTTCTTACATTTCTAAAGCAGTTTGAACACAACTGAGGTGAGACATTATTTGACGTCACCGCGCGCCGCCGAACATCAAACATCGACCCATAGAAGACTCTCCTGCTGGTGTGTCATCGTCGGTGCTCATCACAAGTAGAGTGAAGAGCACCAAAGTCCTCGGTGTTCACATCACAGAGGACCTGTCCTGGACCAGCAACACCAAATCAGTGAAAAAAGCCCAGCAGAAACTGGACTTCCTGAGACGATTGAAGATGTGCCTCCCAGAAGCCGTCCTTAACACAGAGGCACCATAGAGAGCGTCCTAACCAGCTGCATCACAGTCTGGTATGGAAACTCCCACACGTCCAACCGCAGAGCCCCTCCAGAGAACTGTGCGGACCGCTGAACACGTTATTGGCAGCTCCCTACCCAGTCTACAGGATATTTACACCTCATGCTGCGTTCTTAAAGCCACTAACATCATGGCTGACCTGCATCACCCCTCCCACTCTGCAGTATCAGGAGCAGGTCGGCGAGATTGTGAAATAGTTTTTTCCCCCAAGCGGTCCGACTCCTGAACACAACACTGGACTCTCTTCTCTCTTCTCCACACACTTCTTAGACTACATAACACTATCCCCTCACTTCCAATACTTACACTATTGTGTATTGCACTGTTCCACTCTGTCTGTGTACTATTGTATTTATTTATTCTCATTTGTTTCTATTTCTATTCAAGTACAACACAGTTGTACTTATTTGTAGTTTATCTTTTTTCTGTACAGTTGTATATATATATATATATATATATATGTGTGTGTGTATATATATATCTATAGCACTTTAAAAGCAACACATGGGCGACCAAAGTGCTGTACAACAGAAATATACCATATAAGTACCATAAGTATAATAAATACAATGAATAGATTACAGTAAAACAAGTGTCAGTTACCCACTGAGGTGAAAGCCAGTGTCTAATATTGAGTTTTTAACCTGAATTTAAAGACCACCACTGAAGTAGATTGCCTAATGTGAAGAGGAAGCTCAGCCCAAAGTTTCGGGGCCACAACAGTCACACTCAGATATAGGGCTTCAGCAGATTGGACAAGTAAACAGGTGCCAGAGTATTAAAGAGGGATTTAAAATAAATATGGAGAAAGACGGACAGGAGAGAAAGAGGAGAGCTTATATTTAACAGTGAGGTCTGATGAGTGATATGATCCAATCGTCTTGCAGTTGCAGTTCTTACCAAGTTGTACGAAGCATGCCAGGACACAGACGAGTAGAAATTTCTGCAGACCGAGCATGATGCCAGCACGTGTTTGTAGGAGTGTCGAGGTGAACTTTTATTGAGCAGTTTGCTTCAGTGGAAAGTACGATTATCATATGTGGTAAATGTGGCTTTCAGCTGCATCCTTTACTCAGTGTAAGACTGAAACTGGTGTTATCATCATGTTCATCAGCTTATCGGTGTGAAACACACTCATCATGTTTAGTCGTCATTATTTTAAGCTCTTATAATAAGAAGTTCCCACCCGTTGATCCTCATAGAGCTGAAACACTGAAAAATTAGCTGCTGAAGATGGAAAGCATGAGAGCTACATGTCATCCTTTTATAAAATCTGAAGCTTCTGCTACTTTACCACACTGCTCTATACGCAAATTTACCTACAGGTGTACCTACACAGGTAAATAAATACTGCTTATTTAGTGTCTGCAGTGTTAATCAGAAAGTTTTAAATATTCTTCATTTAAATCTTGATGTGATGGCTGGTTGCCCACAGCTGGTTTTGAAGAAGCTGCGGAGGTTTGCTCTGTTTGCTGACTTTTATATTTGGTGTGACCTTGGGCGTGACCTGATTTTCACCTAAGTTAAATCAGCACAAGCTGCTATTGGTTTCTGTCATCACATAAAATTTTAACATTGTTAAACAACTATTATTAATTATTAATTACTCTTTGGTGTAGATCATACGCAGTTTGTTTTGCGAGATCTCGCAAAAGTTGAATTTCAACCAATGATTGTATAAAATGTATCTTTTATACAGTCATTGATTTCAACAATGGCGGCAAAACAAACTCGGGATCTCGCAAAAGTTTTGCGAGATCTCGCAAACAAACTCGGGATCTTGCAAAAGTTGAATTCCAACAATGGCGGCAGCTACTTAGTTGTAATATTACTCTTTCTGGGTCACAAAATAAACTTTTAAGATATTTTGAGGCGTGAATGTAGTTGTGTAAACGTCAAATATCTGCTCGGTTTACAAGACATCACATATTTGCAAAAGTGCTCCGACATTTTCGGAGATCTCGAAGCTAACGGGAGGTCAAGACCTAATACAGCCGGGAGGAACACCGTTCTCCCGGCACATCGTGCCTCGACCTCCCGGTCGGCTTCGAGCTGGCGGCCTCCAAAGAATAAGGCTAAAAGTTTTGCGAGATCTCGAGTTAGTTTTGCGAGATCTCGCAAAAGTTCATCGTAATTTTTTTTCTCCCATGTCCCTTGCGGGGCTCCGTAAGATCAAGGATACTGAAAAACATTTGATCCCTGTGATAAACTGTAGCTGAATCTCACAGTTATGGGATGATGCATTCACACTGGATACAGACTAAAAACCGTGTTTAGTTGGAAACACACATCGAGAAATTCGTGCTGGGAGACATGTTAATGATTGAAAACATTCCAGAAATTCACAGCTGCTTGATCACTTGAAGGTGAAGCAGGAAGGATGTGGAGGTGAGATGATGGAAGCACAGCTGTTTTTATTTCTGCAGCTGCATTCATAGAGCCTGGTGATGGTTTAAAAGCTTTTAGTCACAGCAGGGTGAGCACAGTTCATGCTAACAATGTGTCAGTGAGCCTGGATGCTTGAGCATTGCTGAGGAACCGGACTGAGGTCGTCGTCTGTCTGAGCGCGCTCTTTGGCCTTCATGATGTCGCCATCTGCTGGTGATGGACTCAGACTAGCCTCTAAACAAACATCAACTTCTGGCTTTGAAATAACTTTATCTCTGGCTCATGTACGGGCAGCATGGGGTGGGGCAGTCTGGGGACCCCAAAAGTATGCATGACCAACTGCTATACATGATCCAACATAGCTTAGAAATGCAATATTTAAGTTTAAAGTCTACATTTCGTCCTGCTTTCTGTTTTTACTATTTTCACTTCTCATTGTATTGAGTATGATCTATCCATAATCTCATGACAATATTATTGGCCATTAAAATATAAAGCCTCGTTATTAATCTTTTATGACAAAGTCATATGTTTTGGAACCAAATGTGGCATCATCCCAAGTTGTTTGAAAAGCACGTTGGGTGTGGTAATTCCTGGAAAACCACCGCCTACAAATAAAGTAAGTAAAGTGGCTTCTTCAGTTCACGGACTGACGGACCTCATCACAGAGCAGCTTTTCTTAATTTGGAGCTCTGGTAAGTCCTTTCCTAGCTTTGGTCAGGAATGCGTATGATTGATGATTTGCTGGCAACAAAGAAAAGGACGTTTAGTTTTTCTTTTATGATTTCAGTCGCTGCTCTGCAAAGCTGCATTTGAATGTGATGATGTGCACACAAAACTTCTCCAACTCTTAAAACTCTGATGTATTTTTTTTTAAAGCAGAAACGTCATTATTATGCTCAAGTGTGAAAGAAGCAGGATGATTGCTGATGAAAAGAAAAGAACGCATTTTTAATACAGAAACGTGTTGCACTTTTGCCTTTTGTCTCCAGTTTAGCGCCATTAAAATGAATGGAAATGCTTTTTTATTCTGTATTCTTCTGCTGAGCGTCACCTTATCCAGTGGTGAGTAAAACTGATTTCCCATTAAACTCAATTCTCTATTAATGTTACAATCTAAGCTGAACACAAGTGTAGTGTTGTTTGTTTAGTATTAGAACACACCTAAAACACATGTGCATGTGCATGCATGTTCTTGATGAGGTTGTCGCTTGTTTCCAAGGTTTCATAACCGCAAGAAACCATCAGTTGACAGTTTAAGGGTTACTTTATAAAGTTATCATGTCACAACAAATAAATAAATAATTATTACCACCACAGAGGATTATGAGCATTCTCAGTATGTTGTTATGAGTTAGTTTACTAACATGGCAGCCAATCACAAATGCATATAAGTCAGCTTTACAACCCAACACCGACTGGCTATCACGGTATGAGGTGTGCACATACAAAGAAAGGTTTCAGGTGTTTGCATCGAACATAGTAGTAATGCAAGTGCTAATAATGATGCACTTTAGTTTTATTTAATGCTTTATATATGTGCAATAATGAATCAAAAATAAAAATTCTTGTTTTTTGTCCAGAATTTATAAGGAAAACATTTATGGTATCATAGTCACAGCTCACTTAATTACTTTTCCTGTTCTGGGAGGAAATTCCATCCAGACATTTACTGTAGGGTCTACCTTACAATATAAAGTACCTTGAGGCAACTGTTGTTGTTATTTGGCCCTGTATAAATAAAACTGAATTGAATTAAAAGTGATGTTGAGTTTTTTATAAGCTTTTTCATGCATTTCTCTGCTCGAGTCAAACATGACCAGTCAGTCAAAAACAAGAGTAAATAAAGTAAATTCATTTTTTAAAAACATGTTTGTTTGTTTAATAACTGCATGGTCTTAACCCTGGTCACTGTAAAGAACAGCTGATGTTGTAATGCTGTGTACAGTACTAACGCTGTCGAGACGTTTGCTCATATTGCTGTGAATTTCTGCAGCCTGTTACAGTCTCTAGAACAAACCAGCGCTGATCTGATATAATTATTTTTAAATAAAAGTGGAAAAATAGCTATATATCTGTTGTGCTGTGAAATCTACATGATCCTTCATCTTTCTCCATAAATCCCAAATAAATCGATTACACTGCATTGTTGTTCCTTTAGCCTATGAAGAAGGTTACATCAGGCTGGCTGGTGGCCAGGAATACTCCGAGGGCCGTGTAGAGATCTTTCACGATGGAGTTTGGGGGACGATTTGCGATGATGGCTGGGACATAAATGACGCTCATGTAGCGTGTCGACAGCTGCGTTTCCCTGGTGCAGCCGAGGCTCCTGGATCAGCTGCATTTGGCGCCGGTAACAAAACCACGACGCTCCTCTTACGCGCTGCATTTCAGTGGTTAATGGCTAGACTGTAATTGTGTGGCTGTTTTGGTTTTAGGGGCCGGTAACATCTGGATGGACGATTTAACCTGCGGTGGGTCGGAGATTAACCTACTCCAGTGTACGTTTCCTGGCTGGGGGGTCCATAACTGTGGTCACGGCGAAGATGCCGGAGTTAGATGTGAGAAAGGTGAGGATGTTAGCATAAGGACAGAAGTCTCCAACCTCCTCTGAGAAATCAAGGTCAGAAAGACATTTGTCTTAGAAACAGGTGTATTCACCGTGTCTATGATCTCTATCAGGGGCGGAGCCTCAGAGCAGGGACCTCAACCACGAGTACACGTTGGACCACAATGCGAGCCTCTCTCAGCAGCTAGGCGAGCTGTTTGACAGCAGACAGGACTGTGACGTGGACATTGCAGTGGCAGTAGATAACAACATAGTGGAGACCATCTGTGCTCACAGGGTCATCCTTTCTCTCAATTCAAACCTCAAGGCTTTGCATCCAGACCTCAGCAGCTTGCTCATTAATGTGTCTTCTGATTGCAGCCAACATGCCGACATATTTGTCAGGTATAAAAAGTTCACACTTGCACATATTTCTATGTAAACCTGTGATCTGTCAATCAAATTTTTGAATTTCAGATATTTCTACACGAGGAAGATTACGGTCACATTAGCCTCCTCCCACTGCATCCTGAAAATGGCTTCTGACTGGGGCCTGACTGAATATCACAATGAGGCTGCGAATCTCTTCAGACGGTTTCTCCCCGAGGACCCCACCTTCCAAAGTCAGAACTCTCTTTATGAGTACGCAGTTCGCAGAAGTGACGACACGCTGCAGCAACTATATCTTCGCTACCTGGCGTGGAACTGCGAGGCGCTGATCAACTCCCCGGCCTGGACAAGCCTTCCTTTTAATCTGGTCAAAGCACTCCTTTCTCGCTCAGACCTCGTGGTGCATAACGAAACAGTCGTCCTGAGCGGACTGGAGAGATGGGCAGAAGCTCGAGGAAACGCAACCATGCGTGAGATACTTCTAAATCTCGTCCGCTTCCCAATGATACCAGCTGAGGACTTATACAGTCTTGACAGCTCAGAGTACCACGCTAGCAAGCTGGAGGGGTTTCAGTTTAATGCTCTTCCTGTAAAAATGCTCCTCAGCGACCTGACAGGAACCATCTACACACCCAGGATTTACACTGGCAGACCGTGGAGCTTCACCTTCAGCAGTCAGGAGATCCGAGCTTACCAGCACTCCGGGGTCTACATCCTTCGAGGCCAGCGAGTCAGCAGCCTGACGTCTGATTTCCAAACCCCGGTTCATAACAGCGCCTATTTCGCTTTTCACACCATGCGCTGGAAAGTCACGGCCTACGTCAGAGAGGAAGACTGCACAAAGCAAAGTGTTACTTGTGCTTCTTTACCAGCGATCAGCTTGAAGATTGAAGAAAAGAATTTACCCAGTGAGATGGAGGGCCGCATCCGTTACAGCAACAGGCTCGTTCTCATGTGCGCAGGAAGGCACGTGTTCCACGTGAACGAATTTAATGCTGTTGACAGCGACAGCCCCATAGCTGTTCCCAGCATCTCAGAACAAGTCTACCCGTGCCACTCAAACCTGTTCTCCTACCAGGTGGTGGTACGTCCTCAGTACTCAACAGATTAGATCTGACTAGAGAACTTAAGAGAAGGAGGGTGTGTGTCAGCGCAAGAACTGCACACACATAATGCTTTCTGCTCTCTCCTCCTTACGTGCAACAGCTGCAAGTGGAAACCTGAAAATTAAGGTGGATCCTGGAGCAGGTAGAATTGACTTCATGCAAGTTTTCTAAACATGAGCCAGCTTGTCCTGTAGTTGCTGTGGAATGCATCGCTGTGGCTTGTTTGGGCACATGGTGCTAGTGTAAACCTGGGCAGAGAGCAGTATCACTGCATTTCTATCTGATGATAAGTGAAAAAATAATAAAAAAGGTCTGGTCTACTGTTATAATCACTCTGTGGTCTGCAGAAGGTCATGCATTTCTTTTATTATGCAATGTATGTGTAATCAGATTACAGTGTATACACTTCTGTAATGTATTTGATTCACTGAAAATATTTACTGTCACTGCCATGACAAAAGTCCAGCAGTCTTAGCACAATCTGTCTGTCCTTATACAAATACAGTAGAATGATAGAATAGAGACAGTTCAGACAGTTATTAATAATACCTGTTAAAATCCGCTGTAAGTAACAGAGCGTTTAAACATACTGCAGGCTGCCTCCTCCTATGGTGTCAGTTTGAAAATCCTTCATCACCCACAAGTTATCGCATTCACAAGACTTTCTTGAGGTCAAGGTCACTGAGATTTGAATTCATCCAAGATTTTGTGTAGATACACCTGCGGCCCACCCGCCCCACGGTGGGGTGATAATGATACCAAAGGCTGATGGATTGAAAATAAAGATTTAAGAAAAAAAACAAACTCTTTTGCAATGAAGTTACAAGTAAAGTAAAGTTATGTAAGTACAAATGTATGATTGCTAAATCATTTAGGAGACGTGTTTTATGTCATCAAATTATTTCAGCTAATTTTAACACGGTACGGAGGCCGGGAGCATTCACATGAACTCTGCTGCTGTTAGTTTCTGTTGGTTTTTAAGTGTTTTAAAGAGTTTTCTCCACTAAGGTACGAAATAAATTCTTCTTGCACTTCTTTAAATGGGACCGGTGTCAAAATCATAAACACTTTTATTTTATGGAGCTGGTTTTTAGATCCTGCCGAGCTTAATTCAACAAAAACAGGCAGAAACCTTTCTGATAAACAACACTTCTCATTTCCTCACTTTAATGTTTTGAATACTGTGACTAAAGTAAAGGGTCTAAATCAGCGGTCTCAAACTCAAATGAGCTGTGGGCCACGGGTGGCACTGTCGTCTCATTGGAGGGCCACTTTAGTGTTCAAGTAGTACAAAAAACCCCGGCCAAACAAACAACAAAACACTTTAAAAAAAAATCAGATATTGTATAACAATTCAAAACTGCAAACATGAGCTTTTTTTTTTCTCACTCTTAACTAACTAAGTCACTTCAATGTACGGGCCGCAAGTTTAAAACCCCTGGTCTACATGCTTGAGATCAGAGCCCCTCTCCACTGAACACCCGAGAACAGCCAGCTGCTCTCGGAGCTGCCAGCAGGGGGCGGCATACGGTGGGCCCGGTGAGGAGGACAGGCTGCCGGAGGTTTGCTGCCCTCCGTCGGCAGCTTCCCGGTAAATGTGCTCGGTGTCTGAGATAAAGGAGGAACCGCTCGGTCGCTTCCGGTGACTGAGAGCTCCGCGGTTTCTGCACGATCCCGCCGACGCACAACTCACCGAACGGCGCCCGCTGCACGTGCACGCGCACGCGGCAGCGCTTCGTGGTGTTGGCGGAGAAAAGCGTCACGGTTCGTGTTTCTGTGAGCTGGTCTGACAGGGTTCCTGCTCCACGGTGACACAAAGCGCGGATAACGGCACGGCACGCTGTGGAACATAAGAGAGAGAGAGAGGGGGGAAGGCAGAGGGCGGTGGGGGGGGGGACGGTAAAGCAGCACAACGAGGAAACCAGCCGCGCAGCCGCGGACGCCTTCAGCTCGTTCTCAACAACCACCGGACACGGACCGGGAACGAGCCGCTCACACCGGGCCGCGCACAGGCTCGCTCCCTGAGACATGGGTGAGGATAACGGAGCTCTGGGTGAGGGTGGGGGGTGAGGGGGTGAGCGGCAGGCCTGTTGTCAAGTAGCAGGAAACAAAGGCCCGCCGATCTCGTGAATCCACGAAGGGCCAGTTTCGGTTTCCTCTTCATCACGTGTGCACGCGCTTATTATCATTGAGCTCCTGCGGTTATGGAGGATGCAGGCTGCCATGACGCTGTCAGTAATGCGCGTTTGTTTGTTCTGCCTCTGAAACACAGTCAGTCTACAAATACACACACGTAAACGCAGCAATGTGACATTCACAGCCTGCTGCATGAGAACACGTTCATGCATTGTACCAAGCCAACATCCCAGTTTTGCTTTTTGCTTCCCTAGGGTCAGAGCCTCCCAGCTCTCCACAGGTGGTGGAGGATGGAGGAGAGGAGGATGAGGAGGAGCTGAGCGGAGGGGAGGAGGCAGACTTGCGGTCCAGCTCAGGCCGGGGCTCCCTGCTCACCCGCAGGGGCATCACCCTCAGAGTGCTCCTCAAGGATGGCCTGGTGGAGCCCGGGGACGGCGTGCTAGCCATACACTATCTGGTAATAACACGTAGCAGTTATGTGAACATGATTCTGACTCACCACAGTATGCGTGACTTGACATGAGGTCATAAACTCTTGCTTTCTCTCCTCCTGCAGGGTAAGAACTTTGTGGGAGACCTGCTGACTGATGGGAAAATCCGATGGGTGGAGACGGGCCAGATCTTCAACTCCCCCAGCGCCTGGGCGACTCACTGCAAGCGCCTGGTGAACCCGGCCAAAAAGTCTGGCTGCGGCTGGGCGTCGGTGCGGTACCGGGGACAGAAGCTGGTCCAGTACAAAACCACCTGGCTGCACAAGTACCAGCCCAGTGCCGACATGGTGAGAGGAGCATGACTGAAGGGGAGCATTCCTAATATTTGGTGCTTCCATTACAAAATGTATTTTGTGTAAAAATGGGTTAGTACAGATTTCTAAGCCTATTTTATTATCCTTGCTTTTAGACTTTAAACTGAGTTTTTAATGTTCAAAGTCTAATAATTAAGTCATGACCTTGAGTTTCCTCTCATCTGCGTTACTCATGAACACGTCCCCTCACTGCTCCTCTGGTCACGTGACTTACAGGAAGTAATATCTGTGAGAGTATCACTCTTTCACAAAGCTCTTTTTCCATGTTTCACCGATGAGGTAAAGCACAACACATCCACCTTGTGACGCTTGTTTACAGTATAAACAACTCATATTTTTAGTAACTGTGATGAATACAAGAAAAAATTATTGTAAACACAGATGTCAAAGTAAAACTCAGAACAGGCATAAGAAATGAACAGTATTACTTAAAGCGTGAAGGTTTAGACATTTCTAAAATGATTACTTAGTAGACGTTATAAACATTTAAACCTTTACAGGATTATAATTTCTTAACCGTGTGAAGAGGTTAGTTTTTCTTTTCTTATCTAATACATGAAATTTCAGCTCTGGCAGTAAAACCACGTAAAAACTGCATGTTGTCGTGGTGTAACACAGAGCCAGCATCCATTGTGACATAAGCATCGTTATGTCCTGTCCAGCCTGTCGCCTGCAAATGAAATAAGACACTGAAACGATTTCAGAATGTAAAAATAAAAAATGGTGGTTAGCATTGTTGCCCCATAGCGAGAAAGTCCTCGTTCAATTCCACCAGGTCAGGGTGTTCCTGTGTGGAGTTTGCATGTTCTCCCCGTGTTTCCGGGTACTCCGACTTCCCCCCACAGTCCAAAGACATAAAGTTAGTGGGGATGTTGTGAGTCTATTGTACTGTTGGATATTAAAAAAGAGAAAGAAAAATATACATATATATATAAACCAGAGTGTCCAGCTTCATGCCAACCACAGAGCCAGCCTTCCTGATTAGTTTTTCAAGGCTGGGCATGTCCTTCTTTGCTGTGCTGCTCCCCCAGCACACCACAGCATAGAACAGCACTCCGGCAACTACCGACTGGTAAAACATCCTCAGGAGCTTCCTGCAGATGTTAAAAGACCTCAGTCTCCCGAGGAAGTACGGTCTGCCTTGGCCTTTTTTATACAGGTGCTGCGTGTTGCATGACCAGTCCAGTTTGTTGTTCAACCAAAGCCCGAGGTACTTGTACGTGTTGACCACCTCCACCTCCTCTCCCTCTATCTGAACTGGCAGTGGACCTGCTCTGGACCTCCCAAAGTCCACAACCAGTTCCTTGGTCTTCGAGGTGTTGAGTTGCAGGTGGTTTGTGTGACTCCATGTAACAAAGTTCCTCACCAGACTCCTGTACTCCTCTTCCTGGTCATCCCAGATACACCCCATGATGGCCCTGTCGTCCACAAACTTCTGAATATGGCATAATTCAGAGTTGTAGCAGAAGTCAGAGGTGTACAGGGTGAAGAGAATGGGGACAGCACAGTTCCCTGTGGTGCTCCTGCGCTGCTGACCACAGTGCCAGACGTGATGTCCTTCAGTGACGTACTGTTGTCTGTCAGGAGGTAGTTGGAGATTCAAGTGACCAGGCAGGGGTCTCCACCTGCATCCTGTCCAGTTTCTCCTGGAGCAGACAGTGCCGGATTTTATTCAAGGCACTTGACAAGTCAAGAAAGGATCCTGACCGTGCCTTTTCCCTTGTCCAGGTTTGAGTGGGCTCTGTGTAGGAGGTACAGGATGGTGTCCTCCACTCCGGCATCCACCTTGTATGCGAACTGTAGTGGGTCCTGGGCATGTTGTACCTGTGGTCGGAGGAGGTTGAGGAAGAGCCGCTCTAGAGTCTTCATAAGATGTGACGTCAGTGCCACCGGTTGGAAGTTATTCAGCTCATTGGGCCGGTTCTTTTTGGGGACGATGCAGGACGTCTTCCAGAGGGCGGGCACTCTCCTCAGTAGCAGACTGAGGTTGAAGACTCTTTGTAGCGGCTCCCCAAGTTCAGCAGCACATGCATCCTAGGACACACCTTGTCTGGGTCTGCTGCCTTCCTGGGGCGAAGCTTCCTCAGTTGTCTCCTGACCTGGTCCACTGTGACACTGGGAGTGGATTGGAAGTTTGAATGATTGTCTGTGTGTGTGTGTGTGTTAGCCCTGTGACAGACTGGCGACCTGTCCAGGGTGAACCCCGCCTCTCGCCCTAAAGACAGCTGTGATAGGCTCCAGCCCACCCGTGACCCTGACAAGGATAAGCGGCAGAGGATGGATGGATGGAAAATCTTTTTAATCACACTTTGAAATACATTGTGTCCTTTTTTCAGACACTTATTTATTAACAGCCTCTTAACCACGTCTGCAGGGTGACATCGGGGACATTTTGTCTCTTAGAAAATGTAAATGTGAAAGCGAGCCCACATTCAAAAAATTTATTAACTTCCTGTAACAGGAGGAACCCGTGTCACATCGTGAGCTGGACCAGTATATATTTTTCTCACAGTTTAAAATCCCCGGTTTGCAGAAATGTGGAGTGATGGTATAAGTACTCGGAAAGACCCTTTTAAACAGATGTGGTGTTAAAAATAAGGAGTGGTTCCAAGGTTTTGTCAAAGGGCGATCGAGCCTTTAAACGTATTAAAACAGGCCAGGTCGTGAAAATAGAATAAAGGTTGTGGTTTGACATGACAATTAGCTAGTGCTGACTCACATGCTGACGGGAAAAAAGGAAACTTAAGGAAGAAGAAAAATGTGATGGTGAAATCGATTTGGAGTCTCTGCAAACAGGAAACGATGAAACATTCATTACAGTAAGGTAAATCCGGTGTAACCAGAACTTTATTTTGACATTTGTTTTACTTCCTGTGATGTCAGAGCTTGGTGAGTGAGGAAGATGATGACGAGGATGAAGAGGAAGGAAAGGCAGCTGTGCAGGCAGACGACAAGAACAAAAACACCAAACCTGGACTACATGGTATCATTTCCTCCTCTCCTCCTCCCTCTGCCTTTCCCTCCCCCTCTCCTCCCCGCTCCCCTCCTCTCATCCTCATCTGTTCGATGTTACAGATGTGATGGTTTCACGGAGGACTGACAGAGAGAGAATTCCCGTCAGATATTGCACTTTGGGCACCCGAGATGCTGCCAGGTACCACCTTACCTGACTTCTTTCACAGCTCTGTGCATGAAGCCAATCAGAGTACGATGAAAGGTGTGCTTGTGTCCTCAGAGATCCACACACACTAGTGGAGCTGTCAGCCTTCTCAGCCATCAACAGGTTCCAGCCTTTCAATGTAGCCGTGTCCAGTAATGTGCTGCTGCTAATGGTAAGCATTAACACGCTTTCAAGCAGACCAGCTTCACACTGATCACAGGTAAAGAGACTAACTTGCCCACTTCTCCCGCTGTAGGACTTCCATTGTCACCTGACCACCAGTGAGGTGGTGGGATACCTTGGGGGACGATGGGATACCAACACGCAGCGTGAGTGCGACTTTATTCAACAAAAGAGAGCATAGTGATCAAATCCACAGAACGCCGGGCTAAAGCTGTCCTCCTCTCGCTCTGTATTTCAGTGCTGACGGTCTTGAGGGCTTTCCCGTGTCGGACCAGGCTGGCAGACAGAGACTCGGCTTCCGCTGTTGAGGAGGAGGTAACGCACGCAGAAACACAGAGGTGGAAAAACCCACTT